>NC_066585.1:264317829-265517829 GCF_024323335.1 Lathyrus oleraceus | reverse complement strand
ACGAAATTGGTAATCACAAAAAGCATAAATAAATAATTGTTCATCTGCATAATATTTGATCATAAATCATTTCTCTAAAATTAAAATATCAAACCATTATGCAGGTTGGTATCTAAACCCATTGAATACAATGATCATACTCCTTCTCCAAACATTGATTTCCCTGTGTGTGAGGCTGAGGAAGAGATTGATGAAGAAGTACCTGATGAACTATCTCATCTACTTGAGCACGAGGAAAAAGCCATTCAGCCATTTGAAGAGCAGATTGAGCTAGTCAACTTGGGTTCTGAAAATGATGTGAAGGAAGTCAAGATTGGGTTTCAATTGTGTCCAGAGATTAAGAAGGGGTTGATCGATCTTCTCCGAGAGTATTCAGATGTGTTTGCTTGGTCCTATCAAGATATGCCTGGTTTGGATTCTGAGATTGTGAAGCATAGATTGCTGTTGAAACCAGAATTCCCGCCAGTCAAGCAGAAATTGAGGAGGACTCACCCTGATATGGCAGTGAAGATCAAAGAATAAGTGCAAAAGTAGATCGATGTCAGTTTCCTTGTTACCGCTGAGTATCCACAGTGGGTGGCCAATATCGTGCATATTCCTAAGAAGGATGGGAAAGTATGTATGTGTTTCGATTATAGAGATTTGAATAAAGCTAGTCCGAAAGATGATTTTCCTCTGCCCCACATTGATATGTTAGACAATACAGCCAAATTCAAAGTCTTTTCGTTTATGGATGGATTTTCCGGTTATAATTAGATCAAGATGGCACCCGAAGATATGGAGAAGACCATATTCATTACACCCTGGGGAACATTTTGTTATAGAGTGATGTCTTTCGGTTTAAAGAATGTTGGTGCAACATACCAGAGAGATATGACCACTCTTTTCATGACGCATAAAGAGATCGAAGTCTATGTTGATGATATGACTGCTAAATCCATTGATGAAGAAGAACATGTCGAGCATTTGTAGAAGTTATTCCAGCATTTGAGGAAATATAAACTCCGTTTGAATCCCAATAAGTGTACATTTGGTGTTCGTTCTGGTAAGTTGTTGGGCTTTATCGTCAGCGTGAAAGGTATTGAGGTTGATCCTGCCAAGGTCAAAGCAATACAAGAGATGCATGCGCCTAAAACATAGAAGCAAGTCAGAGGTTTTCTCGGCCGCTTGAATCATGTCTCAAGATTCATTTCACATACGACTGCTACGTGTGCACCTATATTCAAGCTTCTTCGAAAAGATCAGTCTTGTGATTGGACCAAAGATTTCCAGAAAGCTTTCGATAGTATCAAAGAATATCTTCTTGAGCCTCCGATTATGTCTCCACCTGTTGAAGGAAGACCCTTGATCATGTATTTGAATGTGCTCAATGAAAGTATGGGTTGTGTTCTTGGTCAGCAAGATGAGTCTGGAAAGAAAGAATATGTTATTTACTACCTCAGTAAGAAGTTCACCGACTGTGAGACTCGACATTTTATGCTAGAAAAGACTTGTTGTGCATTGGCTTGGGCTGCTAAGCGTCTGCGGCAGTATATGTTGAATCATACTACTTGGTTGATATCCAAAATGGGTCAAATCAAGTACATTTTTGAGAAGCCTGCTTTAGTTGGGAGGATCGCCCGTTGGCAGATGTTATTATCCGAATATGATATTGAATACCGATCTCAAAAATCAATTAAAGGTAGTGTCTTGGCCAACCTATTGAAGATTATCAGTCAATGCAATATGATTTTCCTGATGAAGAGATTTTGTACTTAAAGATGAAAGATTGCGATGAACCATTGCTTGAAGAAGGGCCAGAACCTGGTTCCCATTGGGGCATGGTATTTGATGGAGTTGTTAATCAGTATGGTAATGGCGTTGGGGCAGTGATTATTACTCCTCAAGGCACTCATTTTCCGTTTACAGCTAGATTGGCTTTCAAGTGTACAAATAATATGGCTGAGTATGAAGCTTGCATTATGGGGCTTGAAGCAACCATTGATATCAAAATCAAGTATTTGGACCTCTATGGAGATTCAAATTTAGTTATGAATCAAATCAAAGGTGAATGGGAGACGAATCAACCCGGTTTGATACCATATAGAGATTATGCGAGAAGGATTTCAAATTTCTTTGCAAAGGTTGAATTTCATCATATCCCTCAAGATGAAAATCGGATGGCAGATGCTCTTACAACGTTGGCTTCAATAATTGTGGTGAAGTTTTGGAATGAAGTTCCCAGTCTTACTGTGATGCATCTTGATAGGCCACCTCATGTGTTTGATATTGAAGAGGTTAGGGATGAAAAGCCATGGTATTTTGATATCAATTGTTTTCTCCAAAGTCATATTTACCCGTATGGGGCATCTTTGAAAGATAAGAAGACTTTGAGGAGATTAGCCGGCAACTTCTACCTGAATGGTGATGTGTTGTGCAAGAGAAAATTCGATATGGTTCTGCTCAGATGCGTGGATAGACACGAAGCAGACTTATTGATGACTGAAGTCCATGAAGGTTCCTTTGCTACTCATTCCAATGGACATGTTATGGCTAAAAATATGTTGAGAGCAGGTTACTATTGGCTGACAATGGAATCTGACTATTGCAAGTTTGTGAAGAAATGCCACAAGTGTCAAATTTACACAGACAAGATTCATGTTCCCCCGACACTTTTAAATGTCATTTCCTCTCCATGGCCCTTCTCCATGTGGGGAATTGATATGATTGGCATGATTGAGCCCAAATCTTCGAACGAACATCGTTTCATTCTGGTGGCTAATGACTACTTCACAAAGTGGGTTGAAGCGGCATCATATGCAAATATAACCAAGCAAATTGTTATGAGGTTTATCAAGAATCGGGTTATATGTCGGTATGGTGTGCCAAGTAAGATCATTACTGATAATGGATCTAACTTGAAAAATAATATGGTGGAAGCTCTTTGCAAAGACTTCAATATTTCACATCATAATTCTTCTCCCTACAGACCTAAGATGAATGGGGTTGTTGAAGCTGCAAATAAGAACATCAAGAAGATCATTCAAAAAATGATTGTGACATACAAGGATTGGCATGAGATGCTCCCATTTGCTTTGCACGGGTATCGTACATCCATCTGCACTTCAACAGAGGCAACCCCTTTCTCACTTGTTTATGGCATGGAAGTTGTGCTCCCAGTTGAGGTTGAGATCCCATCATTGCGTGTTTTTATGGAAGCCAAGTTGACTGAAGCTGAATGGTGTCAGACCAGGTATGACCAGCTGAATTTAATTGAAGAGAGGAGATTGACTGCCATGTATCATGGTCAGTGTAAGACCCCAATTTTGTCCCTAAGATCCCTCATGGCATCATAACATTGCATTTGCAAGGCCTCAAGGATCATAAGCATCTTGGTTCCCTTTGCCTTTGGGGTGGGACCTCTTGTGAGTGTTTTGAGATCACCAAGTGTGCTTGAATTGTATATTATTGCTTTTATCATCTTTATTCACTAACCAAAAGCACAAAAATATGTCACTAACATCTTTTTTTTGTAGCTTGAGCAATCACAAGGTCTAAAAGCTCCTAGGAGATCATTGGTGCAAAGATATGGCCAAGAGAAGATGAAGGCAAGCATAGCAATGGTTCCCAAAGCTCTCATCCATAAAATATGCCTCCCAAGTATCTCAATTCATCATTTTGATCAAAGCAAGTCAAAGGGTTGAGGTTTGTTCCTCAAGGAAACCCTAATTCATCTGATCACCCACAATGCCTTGCTAATGAAGCAACCTCAGCCCATGGTCAAATACAATCAAGGGAAGTTCTTAAATTCATCATTTCATGCATATTTGAACTTATTTGAGTGTCCTCAATCATCAATTCATCAAGATATGAGTTATGGACTTGAGAAGTTGATCAGTCAATTCATCTGACTATTTTGAAATGCACTGAGACCTAACTTTTTATAGGTTGGTCAAATGGAGATGATCCCAAAAGAAACAATGTTCTTAAGGACAATATGAACAACTTTCATGTTCACAAAAAATTTATTTGAAGCTTGTAAGGTCATCTCCCATTCCAAGACATTATAGGTCATTTTGACTGAAACCCTAATTTTGGGTCAACTTCCCAAAGGGATAACTCATTCATTCTTCATGAGTTTGAGGTGGGATCAAATGCATTGGAAATCTTAAGATGTCTACTTCAAATTTAATGTTGAACAAAATTTTAAAATCTCAAAAGAAATACATGTGATAATGCAAAACATTATAGGTCACTTTGGACCAAATGCATTGAAAGGCAAAAAAGTCCAACTTCAAGTGCCCATAACCTCTTCATCCAAAATCCAAATGATGCAAAATTTAAGTCCATTTTGATTTTCTTGAAACTATCTACAACTTTGATGTTGGAGGTTTTTTCATTTGAGCCTTGCATCACCAAAACAGAAGGGCTTGAAGTTGGTTCAATTTGACAAAATTCTCAAAGGCATGTTTTGCACTATGAACTTCATGGCCTGTTTTCATAAATTTCCACACTTCAAATGAGTTTTGGTCCAACATAACATTTGTTCCTTATGTCAAGACCTTTCCAACCATTACCCACATTCCTATGTCTCAATTTTTCAAGTGGCATTTTCGAAGAGGTGAAGTTTTAAGCTCAATTATGCATAACATGTTAGAATTCCATGCACAAGCTTATGCATTGCCAACTACACGTCCATTTCAAGTTGTTTGGTCATCAGCATGCAAATGTATTTGAGTTTGGGCCTTCTACATGATCATGCAAGCCCATGCAAGGAAAATCCACTTGCCATGCACACGAGGAAACTCACTTGCTCAGCCAATTCCAGCTATAAATAGAGGTGCATACCTCCACCAAATCTCAACCTGAAGGCGCCTGATATGTTGCATAATTGAATCCCTAGCCATACCTAAAGGAACTAGTTCACATTTCTTCAAAATTTCAGATCTGAAATTCAACTGAATTTGGTTGAATCTTTAGATCTAAAGTTCCTAGACCTTTCTCATATGATCCATTGAACTTCTGTTTTGCAAAAGGAAGAAAGGAAAGGAGCTCAAATCCTCACAATCAAAAGGTATGGTTCAACTGGTTTTTGCTTCGAATCTCTTTGTTCCTTGATCTATTTGCCCGGCCAATGTGTTTTCTGAAGTCCTCACTTGAGAGGCAAGCCAGTGGTGGCTTTGATTTTGTGTTTTGATGAACTGCAATTTATGTACCTGAATCTTCCAGCTCATATTTCTTATTCCATAGAAAGTTTGAGCACAATTCAAGGTTACAGGGGTGATGTACATCACCCCAACTTCATTTTGATATATGGATCGTGAGTTTTGGTTAAGTTTGGAGGACCTGCAACTCTGGTCGGAGCTTGTATGCTCGCCGGAGAAGACGGTGGCGCTGGCCACCGTCCACCATGCCAGATTGAATCTAGACCATTGGATGCATCTCCCATGTTTTAATCTCAGCCATGCGTTTGGATTACTTCCTTTAATGCCAGGTGTGACGCGTTTGACTTGGACTCACCATGAGCGCGCATCTCACATCCGTCTGATCAGCCACGTCAATTAATGAGGCTTGATAAGACGCTTGTGGTTTTTCTGATTTTCTTAAATTCCATTTTATTTTATTTTATCCCATTTATTTTCAAAAGTTCATAACTTCTTCATTTTAATTCCAAAAAATATGGGACCAATTGCATTCTTCTCCATTTGAATTCTAGTTTCTAAAAATGATTTTTAATATTTTTTATTTTGTCATTTGATATTTTTTGTGAATTTTCTCTTTTCTGGTTATTTTTAATTCATTTTAAATAGTTTTTAATATTCAAAAAAATACAAAAATATTTTCCCAACCTATTTGAATGATGATGGATCTATGAAAAATATTCTCATCAATTTATTAATTGATTTGAGATTTATTTGAGATTTTAGTTCAATTAGGTTATTTTTATTCATTTTTAATTGATTAAAAATAGTTTCTGACTTTTAAAAATGCTGAAAATTTTTGTCAAACCTTGTTTGACCTTATTGAACTTAGGATAAATCACTTGGACCTTTCAAGGTTGATTTGAGGTGATTTTGAAGTTTGACCTTTCTTTAATATTTTAATTCAAGTTTATTTTCAAATATTAAAAACGCCAAAAAAATATTTTATTCATTTCTTGAGTTCCAATCTTCATCTCACTTCTGTTTTGATTGTTTGACCATGATCCTCAATGTCATTGGTACACACTTGTTGATTGGTACATTCTATTTCATTTAATGCACTTTATTCTTTCCATTTTCCTTTTCCATTGTTCATCTCCTTCTTCTTCTTCTTTTCTTTTTGATCAATGAGTTGAAGGTTGATAAGTTAGCATTGATTGGGGAGACTTAATCTTCCTTGATCCAAATCTAATTCATCTTGATCAATTGATCAAGTGAACGGCTTTGCATTAAGGATAGGTTGTTTTCCTAAACCATGCAAAAGACTTAAACCAATACAAGATCAATTCTCCTTTTTCTTTTGGCATGGCAAGTTGTTGGAACTTGGTTCACTAAATGGGTTGAAGCAGTATCATACGCAAATGTGACCAGGAAGGTGGTTGTGAAGTTTATCAAGAATCAACTCATATGCCGATATGGTGTGCCAGATAAGATCATTACTGATAATGGATCTAACTTGAACAACAAGATGATGGAAGAGCTGTGTAGTGAGTTCAAGATTGCACATCATAATTCCTCTCCTTACAGACCCAAGATGAATGGGGCTGTTGAAGCTGCTAATAAGAATATCAAGAAAATTATCCAGAAGATGGTTGTCACGTATAAAGATTGGCATGAGATGCTTCCATTTGCTTTACATGGATATCGTACATCTGTCCGCACTTCAATATGAGCAACCCCTTTCTCTCTCGTTTATGGCATGGAGGTTGTGCTCCCAGTATAGGTGGAGATCCCATCAATGAGAGTTTTGATGGAAGCTAAGTTGACTGATGCCGAATGGGTTCGGAGTCGTTATGACCAGTTGAATTTGATTGAAGAAAAGAGATTGACTGCCATGTGCCACGGTCAATTATATCAGCAAAGGATGAAGAAAGCCTTTGATAAGAAGGTCAAGCCTCAAATGTTCCGAGAAGGTGACCTTGTGCTCAAGAAAGTCTTGTCTTTCGCGCCTGATTCCAGAGGCAAGTGGACTCCAAACTATGAAGGTCCATATGTTGTTAAGAGAGCCTTTTCAGGCGGTGCATTGATACTTACAACTATGGATGGGGAGGATTTCACTCGTCCTGTGAATTCAGATGCAGTCAAGAAATACTTCACCTAAAAATAAAAACAGATGAGCTCGCTAAGTTGAAAACCCGAAAGGGCGACTTAGGCAAAAATGAGCGTCTCGGTGGATTGAAAACCTGAAAGGGCGATCCAGGCAAAAATTAGAGATATAAAAAATGAATATATGTATCCCGCTAGATTGAGTACCTCACCCTGGGGAAATTTAGGAAAAAATAATAGGGATTTGGCAAGTAACTGCATCCTGACAAGACTTTGTTCTACAACCGCCGTCCGTCATAGATTCTTGCTCATTCATCATCAACCAAAGCTTCAAATACATCGGATTCAGAATTGGTGGAGAAATGATCATTATGTTCAATGTAGCCCTTTTCCAATATATATCACCAATCTCAAATTTGTAAAGATCTATGGAGTCTTGCCATCTGCAGACTATCATTTCCATCAAATAAATTTGAGCCTTTATCCAATTATTTGCATTCTTATTTGTTTCTATTTCAACAAATGTTTTGCATGTTTTAATTGAAAAAAATATCATTGTTTTAATCAAATCATTCATAATTTGTTTTTAAACAAGGTGAATATTCATAATGACATAGGGATACTGGAAATGCCTGCAGTGCTCTCCCAAGGATGGTAAGATTCTCGACAGGGTAGGGTGTTTGTTCATATTCCTGGCATGCTCATGTCCTCCTCCTCCAGAAGCCTTTTGTGGTTTTTCTCCCAAGCAGAGTGTTGGATAAGATTATTCATCTCTCCTTCCTCAGTAGAAATGATCTCATTGATAGGACAGTATCTGGTGATCTTTGGAAGATTCCGGTTATGGTTGTTCCCTTTCAGAGATCCATCCTCCTTTTGGATAATTTCCCCAGTAGAGCTGCTTCTACGTTGGAGCTCATCTGTGTAACGACTTTGCCCCAGTTGGAATGATGGATGCTCATTCCCCTGCAGAGATCTCTGTGGTCCCGGCTTTCTCTCTCGAGATGTAGTACCGGATGTTTGTGTACTTATTCCTTGGACCTGTTTGTGTTAGAAATGTTTGTTTGTCAGCATTCATCATACATAAACCATGCATATATGCATAATGATAACATTCAGATATTCATGATTGCATTCTTTGCCATATATCTTTGTTTGTTATCCCCTGCTAGTTGGTAATACATTTCCCCAAGCAGAGGTCGGTGCCTGATCTCCCCATATAGAGTCAGCCCCCTAAGCAGAAAGTGTTTACCCCTTCTTTCCATATTACCCACTGAGTTATGTCCTCGTGGATAATGGTTGTTTATGCTTCCTCCCAACACATATATTGGGATGGAACTCCCCATTGAGCTATATCCTCATAGGGACAAGTCTTGATTCAGCGTGCCTCTCTAGTTTGACCCTAGATTGGCTTCTTACGTTTGTTCCCTGCACTCCCCTGTGGTATAGATGAATAGTTGCTCAGTAACCAGTAATTATCCATCTTTTCCCTAGTGGAGTCTGTGGTCTTCTACCCTTATACCGGTAGTTGTAAATCCTATTTTCATCCCCTTGCAGAGTTAACCTTTGTTCATCCTAATCGATGACGGTTACTTCTCCGTGGTTTTCTACCCAGTATTCGGTAGATGTAATCCCCTCCTTGACGGTTATCCTTATCCAATATTAGGTATTGATATTCCGTCACCCCTTTCCCTTTTGAGCATATCTCCCAATAACTGGTGATGTATCTCTTGGATAATTGCTCTGATAAAGCAATTTATCCCTAGCAAGTTATCTCTCATTTACCCTTGTTGATAATGATTGTTTCTCCCCTGGATTGGTCATCATTATATACTTGGTTCTCAGTATCCTGATGACCTCTCTGTTCGGTCGATTTATCCTTTATTAACCCAGTAACCGGTTGTAGATAATCTTCCATGCGAGTATATTATCTATGTTCTGACGGTAATAGATAATATATCTCATGCACTCTTTGGTCGAAGCCTTTTGTTCTTCCCCAGTCGAGTAAGATTTGTATCCCTTTTTATTGGAATCGAATGTCCATCCTATAATCGAGTTTTGCTTTTAGCTCTCTTTTGGATGATGAGTGTCTTGGGAATATTCCCCAATTCACGCTTTGGTTGGTCACCTATTATATGCCCGGTAACCGGTATCCCTGGTGTTCCTTCCTCCCTACTCCCTATTATGACTTTTGTCCCCTGCGGAGTCAGATTTTCCTGAGCTGAAGTATACCTTTTTAGGTCTTCCTCAGATGATTTCGGATGTTTGATATCTCTCACCCTTATACCAGTCTTAGATATTCATTCTTCCCGAGCATGTTGTCCTCTCACCTTTATACCGGTGTTCAAATCACATGTCTCGTTGAGCCTATTACCCAGTAACCAGTAATACCTCATCCTGTTGCTTCCCCAGAGGAGTTTTGTTTGGGTTTTCCCCAGCGAAGTACCTTAGTGGATTCTCCCAGCCAGAGTCCGTATTTTTATCCAGAGTATCCGTTGTGATTAACTTTTGTTGTATTGGCATATTCCCCAATACATGCGCCTTTGAGTCAGCTCGGGTCTTTCCATTGAGTTCTGCTCCCCACGTTTCAAGTCGTGACCTGCTCACGCATTTTATCCCCATAAGAGTCCCCAGAGTCTCTGTCCCATGGAGTGAATTACTCATATGGATTATCAGCTTCTCCTGATTTCTTTTCTTTCTTTGTGGACACATATCTCCACAGAGTATTACCTTTTCCATACATACATTTGCATCATGAGGTCTCTTAGGGACCAAAATTCGTCTCTCTGTTATTATTTAAGCCCATTCTACCCCGTCGAGACGAAGATTTTAACCTTCACTTCTCCGGCTAGAATGACCTTAAATAGGGGCATCTGTAAGACCCCAATTTTGTCCCTAAGATCCCTCATGGCATCATAACATTGCATTTGCAAGGCCTCAAGGATCATAAGCATCTTGGTTCCCTTTGCCTTTGGGGTGGGACCTCTTGTGAGTGTTTTGAGATCACCAAGTGTGCTTGAATTGTATATTATTGCTTTTCTCATCTTTATTGACTAACCAAAAGCACAAAAATATGTCACTAACATCTTTTGTTTGTAGCTTGAGCAATCACAAGGTCTAAAAGCCCCTAGGAGATCATTGGTGCAAAGATATGGCCAAGAGAAGATGAAGGAAAGCATGGCAATGGTTCCCAAAGCTCTCATCCATCAAATATGCCTCCCAAGCATCTCAATTCATCATTTTGATCAAAGAAAGTCAAAGGGTTGAGGTTTGTTCCTCAAGGAAACCCTAATTCATCTGATCACCCACAATGCCTTGCTAATTGTCGCATCCGCGAAAAACAACCGGTGGGCTAAAACAAAACAACACAGAGCCGCCACCGTGCGTTATTTATCCCAAAAGAGGGAAAGGAAACGCTCGAAGTAAACCTGGAAAAGGCATGGTCTCGCGGCCAAAGAGAATGGGATCAGGAGTCGGTTATGCGAAGGGAAGGTATTAGCACCCCTACGCATCCGTCGTACTCGACGGGATCCACGCTCTAAAAGAAAGATTAAGGTTGCTAAAACAAACATCACACACACAAACAACACAGGTGGGGGAAGAGAGGAGAGGGCTCGCTAGGATATCGCATCCTATGCCTACGTATCTCGTCTGGAACGAGAATCGAAGCTGCCGTAGTTCGGCTCACGCACGCCAAACAAGACACACACAAACACAGGCAAACCTGGAATACAAACGCCAATCGCTGGACTTACATCAGATTCCGAACCAAACAAACACACTCAGGATACGGACAGCCAATCGTTGGTCTTACATCCATATCCTGACACACAAGAGGGTTAACAAACAAACAAGTTACTAAGGAGTCAGGCACTCGAGCCTAGTAACTGTCAAGCAAACACACACAAAAAGAAAAAGGGTGCCCGGAGAGACCTCGCACGGTCTCCTGCCTACGTACCTCATCTGGTATGAGGATCAGGGCGACGTAGTTCCCCTGAACGGGAAAGAAATTTTAACCAGATAACAAAGGGAGACACAACTAGGGAGACTAACTCGGGCCTAGATGTTATCATGCTTCATTGCCCTATGTTAAGGTTTCTATCCTAACTTGCACAGGCAGCAAGCTAATCCTAAACAGGCAAAGCAATCAAAGCAAACAATCACAAATAGCACACACTATATATAGACAAAGTGGGCTCACACATGGGGTTAGGCTGCAAAAGCAAGCCAACTGTATCAGGTGATGTTAGCTCTTAACCCTGACATTGAGAGTCAGGGTGAAGCAGATGAAATAGGGAGTGAGGGGTGTGCCTCACAGCTCTTATCCCTGGTCAAGGAGAGCTCCAGACAAAGGAAGTGTGGGTCCAGAAAGTGGGAACCCTTCTACACTTATGACACTGACTCAACTGTACAACTGTACATGGATCTTGGGTTAGGATCCACAAGGCATCAACATGTAATGTGAGCCAAGGGAAGACACACAGAATAGCAGGAGGTGGACTACACACCTCTTGTGTCTGCCAATTGCCTTAACAAAGGTCTTTTCCTACTTGGGGACAAAGATAAACAAGCACAAGCATTGCCTCTTAAGGAGGACTTCAGACAGGTGCCTGGCCAAGTAACAGGCCAGGTCTTCCAGACTACATGGAGTTAGTGATGTTATACCTCAATTGGTTTACACAACCAAGCAGCAGCACAAGCAAGTTCACAATGAACTATAGCAACTAATGTACCTGAAATCAATCTAATACAATCAGTACTCAGCTTAAACAGTCAAACAGACAAACAGAAAATCAACAGTTAACTGTACATAAGCAATGCATCAAGCAAAGCACAAGCCAATGCTCAACACAAATGACTTAGAAGCCACCTACAAAACAAACTTAATGTTAATCAACATCAATCAAAACAAACAACTCAAGCCAAGTGAATTAATTCCTCCATGCCATATGCCTTTTGTCCTGAAAACATAACTCAATCATGAGAAGCAAGCCCCTAGGACAAAGCCTAGGGTCAACAAGGGAGAAATATTTCAAAACAGAACATGAAAATTGTCAAAAATCAAGTTCAATCAAATTAGAATCAAATCCAATTGGTCTCATGTTCATATCATCCATCAATTTCATTTCATGAAAGAAATAGTGCAAAGCATGCAATTTAGAACCTCATAGGACCAAACAGAAAGATCCAATTCAAACCAACTCACAAACAATTCAATAAATTCCCAAAATATTCATGGCTAAACAGTACTCATTAAAGGATCATCACACCAAATTTCAGGCCATTTGGACAAAGGGAAGTAAGTCAATTAAATTCATCAAGCCAAAGCATACTCAAACAAGCTCATACAAGGCATTAAATCATGCATCAACTTCAAGCAAGCACAAAACAGAGTAGGAACATGATAAATGCACCAAATCAAAGCCATGGCAAACTTTAAAGTGTCTAGAATCACTCCACAAAATTTCAAGTCCATCTAATACATATCAAGAATTTCACAAAACATCTAAAATCATGACTCACAAAAAGTCCACAATTGGTCCAACAGAAAGGAAATTCTCAAACAAATTGGAAATGCATTCAAAAATTCCAGGAAAATTCACAAGCATTCTCAACATTCATAAGTATCAACATGCAAAAATTCAGCTCAATTCATGTTCAATAAGCATGGCACATAAAATCAAGAAGTTGGACATGAAATGGTGTGACACAAATTGTCACACCTCCAAAGATCATAGCATATCTCACAATCCAGAAACTAAAAAAACACAAACCACATATCAAAATGCTCCTCAAGGTGTCTAGAATATGCATACGAAATTTCAACTCCATCCAATTAAACATCATTATTTCATGATCAAAATACCAAGCAAGGTGCAACAAATGACATGTTCACATAAACCCTAGCCAAAACAGAAATCCACACGTGCACAATTTCCACAAAAATCATCAAAAAATTCTAGAGATTGCAAGGATCATCATGGAAAAAATCTCATATTAATTGGACAAATATTGAATGAGTTATGAATTATTTCATGTGGAAGAAAATTAAAAAATGATATGAACAAGCATGTGAACAAGGCATGGTATATGAAGAAAAATACAAAAGGCCAAAGGTGGAATTGACATAGCATGGAATCGAAGCGAGGGAGAGTTTAAAAAAGTGGCGCGCGCTAACACATCAACCCATGCCAAACGCGAAAATCTGGATCAAACTATGTTTTCTGGAAAAAAATTCAACATTCATCGTGTTCTTCCCTAATTTTCCAGCTCATGAACACTTCTTCACCAAAATCCACAAACCGCATATCACCAGAAAGGTCTCTCAATGTACATTCACAATCTCAAATTATTTTGACCTAATTCATCCTAATTAAAGAGATTCGATAGAAAATATAATCATGCACAAAACTTCTAATTCACATAACTCTCTCATTTCTCAACCAAATCCAATGGTTCAAAGTGCAGAATTACCTCTTAAGAGAGATCTACAAGAAGCATGCATTAATTTTATGAATTATCAAAGTTGAAAACTCACCTTCAAGAATTGGCAGTGGTGAAATCGCGCGTATCAAGCCTTGTAAGTGCAAAACAGAACTTCTATGATGCTTGAATGATTGAATGGAGCAAGGTTTGTGTGTTAATTGTGCACGATCTTGATGAAAATCCAAATTGCCATTGTTGAAGCTCACTTTAACAGTCCTTGAATTGGCTTGGAAATGCTGAGATCTTGCTTCAATAAGCTTCCATAATGCACATGGATGAAGGTTTGGTGAAGATCAATGCACGGTTTGTGAAGAAATATGAAGAAAAGTTGAGAGAAGAAGTGAAGAGTTTTTGTGATTTTCAGATCTAGATTGCAATTCTGTTATGGTTAATCAGAAAACAGTTATGATTATGGCTTTATATGTGATGTTAATGAAGTTGCTAATCATGATTAGCAAAAATGCAAGTGTTTAAGCCAAATCAAGTTTTCATGCTAAATGGTAAAATGGCCAATTCACCCTCACTTGTACAAAACCAATGTAACAGTAGAATTTCTGGTTGTGAGCAAGTTTCAAATGATGTTTGTGAGCTAATGCAAGTGGAATGGAGTGAAAACAATGCTTATTTCTCAAATTCACTTTTTCCCTCCACTTTTCAAAATTGGTTCACTTGAAAAAATGCACTTTTTGTGTGATGACTTTTGATGAAATGTGATGATGGATTATGATAGAGGACATCAAAAGAAATTTTCTCAAAAAGGTCTCACTCCATTTGGCCTTGTGAATCAAAAGTTATGCACCTTTGAAATTCAACTTTTCTTGACAAAGATCAATCCATAACTTGCCAACCACAAATGAGAAATTCATGTTCTTGGACTTTTTGGAAAGGTGAGAGCAAGATCTACAACTTTCATGTTGGAAAAAATTTCATTTGAAGCATTTTTGGACATGTAAATTTAAGGAGAAAACCTTTCCATTTTTGGCAATTTTGAATTACAAGTCACTTTCTATTTTTGGACAGTTTTCATCTGACTTTATTTTCTTCATTCTTGATGTTTTAAATGTCAAATGAAACTTGTTTGGACATGAATGAAGTGTCTCTAACTCTCTCCCACCTCCAAATCCAACAGTTGACCTTTGGTTGACTTTTTCTGACTGACAGATGAATTGGCCATGAACTGATGAACTCGAGCTTCAAACTCCTGATGAAATGGCTCAATCATGAAACCCTAGCTTCCATAAGCTTAATATAACCATGAAATGATCCCCCATCTCAATATAGACCCCATCTCCTTAACAAGCCCTGATTGGCACAATGCAGATGATTAGGGTTGACCAGAGGTCAAAACCCTAATCTTAAGGAATCTGATCAAGCATAAGGAATCTCTTGGTGATGATAAGACCATGATGATGATGATGATGTACCATTTCAACCAAGATGAAGCTCAACCTCCTTGAGGAACCATAAAACCCTAATTTGAAACACCAACCCTCAGATGGCTAGTGATCAATTCACTGAAACCCTCAGCTTGAATCTCAACCTCTTTATCTTCTGATCAAGACCTAGGATGATGACTTGCTTGTTGTGGCCATATGATATGCAAATATGCAAATTCCTAATGACCTAAAAATGATATGCAATATGTTAAGCTAGTCCCAAGAGAGGAGGGCAAATTTTGAGGTGTTACAGCTGCCCCTATTCAATCCACTGTGAACCTGTCGATATGAATAGCCTTGGCTTTCAGATGATCAGGGTGAAGAGTGATTGAATACCAAGAACAGACGAACAATTTGCACTCTGACGGGAAATAATTAACATTGCCTGTCAGAATCGGCAAAGAGGCAATCTTGAAGAAAAATCCGTCTGGTACGGAGAAAGGTCGGCCTGAATACCGGAACAGAAATATGTCGGAATTACAGAGATAACCATGGCCTGAACACCGCTCGTCAGTCTGCATACTGAACATCGGAATATGAGAGTATTGATGTCGGTCTAAACACCGGGAGATTGGCCTGAACACCACCTTGGTCTGAACACCACTTCGGTCTGGATACCGCCTCGGTTTGGATACCGGGAAACTGGCCTGACTGCCGCAAGCTGCATCGATCTAATCGTCGGAAGCTTCTTCAATCTGAAAATCGGAATTGGCCTGAACGTCGCATCGGTCTGAATACCCGCCTCGGTCTGGACACCGGAAGATTGGCTTGGATGCCACAAGTACTTCAACCTGACTGTTGGAAACTTCTTCGATCTGGAAATCGGAAACTGGCCTGAGCGCCACAAGTTCTTCATCCTGATTGTTGAGAACTTCTTCGATCTGGAAATCGGAAACTGGTCTGAATACCCACCTCGGTCTGAACACCGGAAACTGGCCTGAATGCCACAAGTTCTTCAACCTGACTGTTGGAAACTTCTTCGATCTGGAAATCGGAAAACTGGCCTGAGCGCCACAAGTTCTTCGTCCTGATTGTTGAGAACTTCTTCGATCTGAAAATCGGAAAACTGGTCTGAATACCATCAACGGGCCTGAACACCGGAAACTGGCCTGAATGCCACAAGTTCTTCAACCTGACTGTTGGAAACTTCTTCGATCTGGAAATCGGAAAACTGGCCTGAGCGCCACAAGTTCTTCGTCCTGATTGTTGAGAACTTCTTCGATCTGAAAATCGGAAAACTGGTCTGAATACCATCAACGGGCCTGAACGCCACCTCGGTCTGGATACCGGAAAACTGGTCTGACTACCATCTCGGTCTGGATACCGGAAAACTCTTCATGCCTATCAGCATCGACAAAAAGGAACCGTGATAAGTGAGTCTGCACGCGTGCCAATGACTCATGCTGAGGATAAAAAGCCATGAACCGGCTATTCTCTCTTCAACCCTAGCCAACGAACACTTCGCGTTTAGCTGGGGATTATTCTTCCTTATTTTTCTTTGTGAACCCCGAGAATTTCTTGATTAACATTCCCATCTCTGCTTGGCAGAAACTCTTCCTCCAATATCGCACTACTGGGGAATACCTCTGATTCAAAATCATGATGCTAAACTCCTTGGAGTAACACCTTCACCCTCGGGCTAAACCACTTCTCAAACGATAACCACGGTTCGAGACTAGCTTATGTTGGCAATATGATGCATGATTGATTTTTTCAGCGTAATGCTCCATAATCATGGAAATGCTACGCGGTTTATTATGCAATATGCTATGCTTATTCTACATGATGAATGTATAAAAGGTATCCCCCTCAAGGGACTCTTCTGGGGGAGCTCGAGACACTCTGCTGAGGAACTCGTCAACACTCCGATTTCCACCCTGCTGGGGAATAACACTGCTGCTGGGAAAAAGGCAACCCTTGCTGGAGAAAAACCTCCTTTGCACCCGATCCGCTTGGGGCCTCGTTGGGGAAAGATCCACCAACGCACTCTGTGGGGATACAACAGTCTTTGACTTGCTGGGCATGCAACACTCCAGACTCTGCTTGGGACACCACCACTCACAGATACCTCCGCTGGGAAACAGCAACCTTCAGGCCTGGCGACTGGGGAAGCATTGATCTAAAACCTGCTGGGGGATAACCATCTGGGCCCTGCTAGGGAATCCGCAGACCTTGAATCTGTCGGGGAATTAATCATTCCGACTCTGCTTGGGGAGGAGGACAGTCTGGTACTGAACACCCGACGACTCGTCGAACCATGATATTCATATCCAACTCCCATGTCAGCTTTCCAATTTTGAGAACTCCCAGACTCGTCTGGACTTTTCTGATTCATCACCTTGTATTCCCGACCGCGTCGCACTCGACGGAGAACGAACTTCTGGGATTTATACAGACTTTTCAATCTTCCGACTTTGAAGAGTCTTCTTGATTAATTTCAAGGATCGTCGTACGTCTCGTCGTCCCTTTTTCACCGCTCTTCTATTCATTCGTCCCTGATTGGACTCCATGGGGATTGTTTTATCAACAGCTTCCACATCACAACCTGCAAGTGAGTCAAAAATATCTAACAGCACCTGCAAAAGAGATCGTTAGATAAAACCGTGCCCCAGGCGAGTCAAGATTTCAACACTTGGGTCACTCAACCTTCCAAATAAGATTTCAAGTTCTCAATCTTATAAACATGCATTGGAAGGGACCTGTATGTATAAAAATGAAAAATTCTTTATCAAAATAATCGGATGTTTTTGCAATCAAAGCGGTAATGAAAAACAAAAACAAAATTATTTGACTGAATATGCATTTTATTGATTGAAAAAGCGTGGCTCAAACTGAGCAATACAAAGGAAGCAATTCCTGGAAAGAGGTAATTGCGCACAAAAGGAAAAATCTATCCTAATGGCAATGTGAAACCGTGATCTCATCGAGCTCCAACTCGGTTACACCCCATATGTCCTCAGACTCTCCTTGCTTTCTGCCTTCTGAAAAAGACGCTTCTGATTGATCCCTACCGGGTATTATCCATGTGTCTTAACCAAAGTACAAACGATCATGCCAGGCGCAGTTGTTCGTTTCAATCCCTCTTTTGCCTGGACCGCCCTTCCGGGTTTTCAGTCCACCGGGATACCCCTTTTTGCCCAAGTCGCCTTTTCAGGTTTTCGACTTGCCGGGTGTACATTTTTTCTTTTTATCCCTAATTTTTGCCCGAACCTTTTCTTTCTGTTTTTTGGTTCGCCGAGATGCCCTTTTTTGCCTGGACTATTTTATTCTTTTTGTCCAGCGGGTCTCTTTATACGAAGTATTTTTTAACTGCGTCTGCATTCACAGGGGATGGAAAATCTTCGCCATCCATGGTCGTTAACAACAAGGCTCCGCCAGAGAAAACCTTCTTGACCACGAACGGACCTTCATAATTAGGTATCCATTTGCCCCTTCGATCGTTTTGAGGAGGAAGGATCCTTTTCAGCACCATATCACCCACGTGATATACACGAGGTCGTACCTTTCTGTCAAAAGCACGCTTCATTAGTTGCTGATATAACTGCCCATGACAGATGGCTGCCAGCCTCTTTTCCTCAATCAGGCTCAACTCTTCATATCGGGTCTTTACCCATTCCGCCTCTTGCAATTTCACGTCCATCAGGACTCTCAAAGAGGGAATTTGAACCTCAACCGGTAGCACGGCTTCCATTCCATATACCAACGAGAAAGGCGTTGCCCCAGTAGATGTACGCACCGACGTTCGATACCCATGCAATGCGAACGGCAACATCTCATGCCAGTCTTTATAGGTCACCACCATTTTCTGCACAATCTTCTTTATATTCTTGTTGGTTGCCTCAACCGCCCCATTCATCTTCGGACGATAGGGAGAAGAATTGTGATGTTCAATCTTAAATTCCCGGCACAGTTCTGCCATCATTTTATTATTCAATTTAGAACCATTATCAGTAATGATCCTCTCGGGAACCCCATATCTGCAAATGATGTCTCTCTTGAGAAACCTGGCAACGACCTGCTTCGTCACGTTCGTATAAGAGGCTGCTTCCACCCACTTGGTGAAGTAATCAATAGCCACTAATATGAATCGGTGCCCATTCGAAGCTGTAGGCTCAATCTTTCCGATCATATCAATGTCCCACATAGCGAACGGCCATGGAGACGACATCAAACTCAACGGATTTGGAGGCACGTGCACCTTGTCAGCATAAATCTGGCATTTATGACACTTCCGCACGAAATTGAAACATTGAGCCTCTATTGTCATCCAATAATAACCTGCCCTCAGCAGCTTCTTCACCATTGCATTCCCACTGGCATGGGTACCGAACGATCCTTCGTGAACCTCTTTCATCAATTGGCTTGCTTCTTTATCATCAACATATCTGAGCAAGACCCAATCGAAATTTCTTTTGTACAGAACTCCATCCTTATTCAGGTAGAACACCATGGCCAACCTCCGCAGAGTCTTTCGGTCCTTCTTAGATGCTCCCTCAGGATACTCTTGAGTCTCCAGATAGCGCTTGATATCGTAATACCACGGCTTCTCATCACCAGACGTTGTATCAACAGCAAACACATAAGCCGGTCTATCCAGACGTCCAACCTCAACACTGGGGAACTGATTCCACCATTGTACCTTAATCAAGGCGGCCAGAGTAGCCAAGGCATCTGCCAAAGGGTTCTCCTCTCTCGGCACATGATGCATCTTCACCTTGGTGAAAAACGTCAACAATCTCCTCGTATAGTCCCGGTATGGAACTAAATGAGACTGATGCGTATACCATTTTCCGTTAACTTGATTTACAACCAGAGCTGAATCTCCATATATGACAAGGTTCTTGATCCTCAAATCAATTGCCTCTTCAATCCCCAATATACAAGCTTCGTATTCAGCCACGTTGTTGGTGCACTCAAATGTTAGCCGGGCAGCAAAAGGAATATGGGATCCTTTCGGCGTAACCAAAACAGCACCAACACCGCTACCATTCACGTTAACGGCCCCATCAAACATCAGAATCCATTCGGATTCAGGGTCAGGCCCCTCCTCCGGGATTGGTTCCTCGCAATCTTTCGATTTGAGAAACATGATGTCCTCATCAGGGAATTCAAACTTCATTGGTTGATAATCCTCAATGGGTTGCTGAGCGAGATAATCAGACAATACACTCCCCTTGATTGCTTTCTGAGAGGTATAATATATATCATACTCTGTCAAAATCATTTTCCACCTCGCAACCCGTCCGGTCAATGTTGGCTTCTCAAAAATGTACTTGATTGGATCCATCTTGGAAATCAATAAAGTGGTATGAACCAGCATGTACTGTCTCAGTCGGCGAGCAGCCCAGACCAAAGCACAGCAAGTTTTCTCGAGCAGTGAATATCTTGTTTCACAGTCGGTAAACTTTTTGCTAAGGTAGTATATGGCATGCTCTTTTCGACCAGACTCGTCATGCTGCCCCAATACACACCCCATAGACCCCTCGAGGACTGTCAGGTACAGAATCAACGGTCGTCCCTCCACAGGAGGCATCAGAATCGGAGGCTCCTGCAAATATTCTTTTATCTTTTCAAATGCCGCTTGGCAATCATTATTCCACCTGACCGTTTGATCTTTTCTCAATAATTTGAATATCGGTTCACACGTGGCTGTTAGATGAGATATGAACCGTGAAATGTAGTTCAATCTACCTAAGAAACCACGAACCTCTTTCTCTGTTCTCCGTTCAGGCATTTCTCTTATTGCTTTTACTTTAGCAGGATCAACCTCGATTCCTTTCTCACTTACAATAAACCCCAGCAATTTCCCGGACCGCACTCCGAAAGTGCACTTATTCGGATTCAACCTCAGTCTGAACTGTCTCAGCCGGTCGAACAACTTGGTCAGATCTACCAAATGCCCCTCTTCTGTTTGGGACTTTGCTATCATGTCATCAACATAGCATTCAATTTCATGATGAATCATATCATGAAACAAAGTCACCATGGCCCTCTGATAAGTAGCACCGGCGTTCTTGAGACCGAATGGCATCACCTTGTAACAAAAAGTGCCCCACGGTGTAATGAACGTCGTTTTCTCCATATCATCTGGCGACATTTTGA
Source organism: Lathyrus oleraceus (assembly GCF_024323335.1). Lineage (NCBI taxonomy): Eukaryota > Viridiplantae > Streptophyta > Magnoliopsida > Fabales > Fabaceae > Lathyrus > Lathyrus oleraceus. The sequence goes on along the minus strand of NC_066585.1, from coordinate 265,496,582 downwards.
TTTGATTATAGCCAGAAAAGCCATCCATGAAGGAAAACACCGAGAATTGAGCTGTATTATCTACCAACACATCGATGTGAGGTAATGGAAAGTCATCCTTCGGACTAGCTCTGTTCAGATCTCGGTAGTCCACACACATTCTCACTTTCCCATCTTTCTTCGGGACTGGCACAATGTTCGCGACCCAAGGCGGATAGTAAGTGACAGCGAGGAAACCGGCATCCCACTGCTTCTGCACTTCCTCTTTAATTTTCATTGCCATGTCAGGTCGAGTTCTGCGCAACTTCTGCTTCACTGGAGGACAATCCGCTCTCAACGGTAGCTTGTGCACAACGATATCGGTATCCAACCCTGGCATATCTTGATAAGACCAGGCGAAGATGTCGACATACTCTCTCAACAACGCCACCGTGCATTATTTATCCCAAAAGAGGGAAAGGAAACGCTCGAAGTAAACCTGGAAAAGGCATGGTCTCGCGACCAAAGAGAATGGGATCGGGAGTCGGTTATGCGAAGGGAAGGTATTAGCACCCCTACGCATCCGTCGTACTCGACGGGATCCACGCTCTAAAAGAAAGATTAAGGTTGCTAAAACAAACATCACACACACAAACAACACAGGTGGGGGAAGAGAGGAGAGGGCTCGCTAGGATATCGTATCCTATGCCTACGTATCTCGTCTGAAACGAGAATCGGAGCTGCCGTAGTTCGGCTCACGCACGCCAAACAAGACACACACAAACACAGGCAAACCTGGAATCCGAACGCCAATCGCTGGACTTACATCAGATTACGAACCAAACAAACACACTCAGGATACGGACAGCCAATCGCTGGTCTTACATCCATATCCTGACACACAAGAGGGTTAACAAACAAACAAGTTACTAAGGAGTCAGGCACTCGAGCCTAGTAACTGTCAAGCAAACACACACAAAAAGAAAAAGGGTGCCCGGAGAGACCTCGCACGGTCTCCTGCCTACGTACCTCATTTGGTATGAGGATCAGGGCGACGTAGTTCCCCTGAACGGGAAAGAAATTTTAACCAGATAACAAAGGGAGATACAACTAGGGAGACTAACTCGAGCCTAGATGTTATCATGCTTCATTGCCCTATGTTAAGGTTTCTATCCTAACTTGCACAGGCAGCAAGCTAATCCTAAACAGGCAAAGCAATCAAAGCAAACAATCACAAATAGCACACACTATATACAGACAAAGTGGGCTCACACATGGGGTTAGGCTGCAAAAGCAAGCCAACTGTATCAGGTGATGTTAGCTCTTAACCCTGACATTGAGAGTCAGGGTGAAGCAGATGAAATAGGGAGTGAGGGGTGTGCCTCACAGCTCTTATCCCTGGTCAAGGAGAGCTCCAGACAAAGGAAGTGTGGGTCCAGAAAGTGGGAACCCTTCTACACTTATGACACTGACTCAACTGTACAACTGTACATGGATCTTGGGTTAGGATCCACAAGGCATCAACATGTAATGTGAGCCAAGGGAAGACACACAGAATAGCAGGAGGTGGACTACACACCTCTTGTGTCTGCCAATTGCCTTAACAAAGGTCTTTTCCTGCTTGGGGACAAAGATAAACAAGCACAAGCATTGCCTCTTAAGGAGGACTTCAGACAGGTGCCTGGCCAAGTAACAGGCCAGGTCTTCCAGACTACATGGAGTTAGTGATGTTATACCTCAATTGGTTTACACAACCAAGCAGCAGCACAAGCAAGTTCACAATGAACTATAGCAACTAATGTACCTGAAATCAATCTAATACAATCAGTACTCAGCTTAAACAGTCAAACAGACAAACAGAAAATCAACAGTTAACTGTACATAAGCAATGCATCAAGCAAAGCATAAGCCAATGCTCAACACAAATGACTTAGAAGCCACCTACAAAACAAACTTAATGTTAATCAACATCAATCAAAACAAACAACTCAAGCCAAGTGAATTAATTCCTCCATGCCATATGCCTTTTGTCCTGAAAACATAACTCAATCATGAGAAGCAAGCCCCTAGGACAAAGCCTAGGGTCAACAAGGGAGAAATATTTCAAAACAGAACATGAAAATTGTCAAAAATCAAGTTCAATCAAATTAGAATCAAATCCAATTGGTCTCATGTTCATATCATCCATCAATTTCATTTCATGAAAGAAATAGTGCAAAGCATGCAATTTAGAACCTCATAGGACCAAACAGAAAGATCCAATTCAAACCAACTCACAAACAATTCAATAAATTCCCAAAATATTCATGGCTAAACAGTACTCATTAAAGGATCATCACACCAAATTTCAGGCCATTTGGACAAAGGGAAGTAAGTCAATTAAATTCATCAAGCCAAAGCATACTCAAACAAGCTCATACAAGGCATTAAATCATGCATCAACTTCAAGCAAGCACAAAACAGAGTAGGAACATGATAAATGCACCAAATCAAAGCCATGGCAAACTTTAAAGTGTCTAGAATCACTCCACAAAATTTCAAGTCCATCTAATACATATCAAGAATTTCACAAAACATCTAAAATCATGACTCACAAAAAGTCCACAATTGGTCCAACAGAAAGGAAATTCTCAAACAAATTGGAAATGCATTCAAAAATTCCAGGAAAATTCACAAGCATTCTCAACATTCATAAGTATCAACATGCAAAAATTCAGCTCAATTCATGTTCAATAAGCATGGCACATAAAATCAAGAAGTTGGACATGAAATGGTGTGACACAAATTGTCACACCTCCAAAGATCATAGCATATCTCACAATCCAGAAACTAAAAAATCACAAACCACATATCAAAATGCTCCTCAAGGTGTCTAGAATATGCATACGAAATTTCAGCTCCATCCAATTAAACATCATTATTTCATGATCAAAATACCAAGCAAGGTGCAACAAATGACATGTTCACATAAACCCTAGCCAAAACAGAAATCCACATGTGCACAATTTCCACAAAAATCATCAAAAAATTCTAGAGATTGCAAGGATCATCATGGAAAAAATCTCATATTAATTGGACAAATATTGAATGAGTTATGAATTATTTCATGTGGAAGAAAATTAAAAAATGATATGAACAAGCATGTGAACAAGGCATGGTATATGAAGAAAAATACAAAAGGCCAAAGGTGGAATTGACATAGCATGGAATCGAAGCGAGGGAGAGTTTAAAAAAGTGGCGCGCGCTAACACATCAACCCATGCCAAACGCGAAAATCTGGATCAAACTATGTTTTCTGGAAAAAAATTCAACATTCATCGTGTTCTTCCCTAATTTTCCAGCTCATGAACACTTCTTCACCAAAATCCACAAACCGCATATCACCAGAAAGGTCTCTCAATGTACATTCACAATCTCAAATTATTTTGACCTAATTCATCCTAATTAAAGAGATTCGATAGAAAACATAATCATGCACAAAACTTCTAATTCACATAACTCTCTCATTTCTCAACCAAATCCAATGGTTCAAAGTGCAGAATTACCTCTTAAGAGTGATCTACAAGAAGCATGCATTAATTTTATGAATTATCAAAGTTGAAAACTCACCTTCAAGAATTGGCAGTGGTGAAATCGCGCGTATCAAGCCTTGTAAGTGCAAAACAGAACTTCTATGATGCTTGAATGATTGAATGGAGCAAGGTTTGTGTGTTAATTGTGCACGATCTTGATGAAAATCCAAATTGCCATTGTTGAAGCTCACTTTAACAGTCCTTGAATTGGCTTGGAAATGCTGAGATCTTGCTTCAATAAGCTTCCATAATGCACATGGATGAAGGTTTGGTGAAGATCAATGCACGGTTTGTGAAGAAATATGAAGAAAAGTTGAGAGAAGAAGTGAAGAGTTTTTGTGATTTTCAGATCTAGATTGCAATTCTGTTATGGTTAATCAGAAAACAGTTATGATTATGGCTTTATATGTGATGTTAATGAAGTTGCTAATCATGATTAGCAAAAATGCAAGTGTTTAAGCCAAATCAAGTTTTCATGCTAAATGGTAAAATGGCCAATTCACCCTCACTTGTACAAAACCAATGTAACAGTAGAATTTCTGGTTGTGAGCAAGTTTCAAATGATGTTTGTGAGCTAATGCCAGTGGAATGGAGTGAAAATAATGCTTATTTCTCAAATTCACTTTTTCCCTCCACTTTTCAAAATTGGTTCACTTGAAAAAATGCACTTTTTGTGTGATGACTTTTGATGAAATGTGATGATGGATTATGATAGAGGACATCAAAAGAAATTTTCTCAAAAAGGTCTCACTCCATTTGGCCTTGTGAATCAAAAGTTATGCACCTTTGAAATTCAACTTTTCTTGACAACGATCAATCCATAACTTGCCAACCACAAATGAGAAATTCATGTTCTTGGACTTTTTGGAAAGGTGAGAGCAAGATCTACAACTTTCATGTTGGACACAATTTCATTTGAAGCATTTTTGGACATGTAATTTTAAGGAGAAAACCTTTCCATTTTTGGTAATTTTGAATTACAAGTCACTTTCTATTTTTGGAAAGTTTTCATCTGACTTTATTTTCTTCATTCTTGATGTTTGAAATGTCAAATGAAACTTGTTTGGACATGAATGAAATGTCTCTAACTCTCTCCCACCTCCAAATCTAACAGTTGACCTTTGGTTGACTTTTTCTGACTGACAGATGAATTGGCCATGAACTGATGAACTCGAGCTTCAAACTCCTGATGAAATGGCTCAATCATGAAACCCTAGCTTCCATAAGCTCAATATAACCATGAAATGATCCCCCATCTCAATATAGACCCCATCTCCTTAACAAGCCCTGATTGGCACAATGCAGATGATTAGGGTTGACCAGAGGTCAAAACCCTAATCTTAAGGAATCTGATCAAGCATAAGGAATCTCTTGGTGATGATAAGACCATGATGATGATGATGATGATGTACCATTGCAACCAAGATGAAGCTCAACCTCCTTGAGGAACCATAAAACCCTAATTTGAAACACCAACCCTCAGATGGCTAGTGATCAATTCACTGAAACCCTCAGCTTGAATCTCAACCTCTTTATCTTCTGATCAAGACCTAGGATGATGACTTGCTTGTTGTGGCCATATGATATGCAAATATGCAAATGCCTAATGACCTAAAAATGATATGCAATATGTTAAGCTAGTCCCAAGAGAGGAGGGCAAATTTTGAGGTGTTACACTAATGAAGCAACCTCAGCCCATGGTCAAATACAATCAAGGGAAGTTCTTAAATTCATCATTTCATGCATATTTGAACTTACTTGAGTGTCCTCAATCATCAATTCATCAAGATATGAGTTATGGACTTGAGAAGTTGATCAGTCAATTCATCTAACTATTTTGAAATGCACTGAGACCTAACTTTTTATAGGTTGGTCAATTGGAGATGATCCCAAAAGAAACAATGTTCTTAAGGACAATATGAACTGTAGGTGTTTAATTGGCTGCATTATATGGTAAAACACTAATGTCTTGACTGATGTCATGACATGTATGTGTGACTACATTGTAGTTACTGCAGGACTAGCTAACACAGGATTATTGAATGCTGTGACATTCATACCTGTCAACAGATACTAAGGAACAGAAGTTCTGTTAGAACTTAGTATTCATTTGCAGTCTGGTTATCAAGGAAGAACCAGACCTGGCATAAGGCCTACTGACTGAATGTCAAACTGGATGTTGTGACATTCATCATTGACAGCAGCTACTGAAGATTAGGCAGAGTGGTGTTCTGCTATACTTCAGCATATTACTTAGTTTGTTCTTCAAGAGAATAACAGAACTAACTTAAGGCCAATTGTGTAAATGTTAAATTGGACACTTTGACATTTATTAATGTAAGCTGTTACTGTAGTATGGTCTTTTTGATCATGTACAGGTCAGCAAATGTGTACAGTCTGTTTTCTGGAAAAACAGACTCAGCATATGGACCTTGATGTCAAGCTGAATGTCGTGACATTCATTCCTGACAGCATATGCTAAATTGTAGGTTGTTCAGTTTTCTGTTTCAGCTTTTTCTCAGGTTATTCTTTAGGGATTCAACAGCTGAGAGAAAATCCAGGAAATCAACAACCAAGCTACATTCAATGAACCTAACAAATAGCCTATTTGTTAGCAACCTAAATGTTGAATTTGAGGGAACTTGTGTGACCTAAAATTCAGGAAAATACAGGTGCAAAAGCCCAGGTGCTGCAATATAAAAAGGAAGGCATTCCTTCATTCAGTTTCGGGGATTTTGAGGCGTGAAGATTTAGTGTGTCCATCATACTTCACTGCTGTATTTTGTGAGTCTTGTATTAGACGTATCTTGTAAGCCAAGCCATTATCAAGTAGATGATTGCTTTGGCATAGGGTGTTCATTGAGTTGTAAGTGTTGTGTCACTCAAAGCTTTTAAGCGTGAGTGCTGTGTATCTTGATTTAAGCTGTGAAGCATAATCAAGAGTTGTTTTTGAAGTGTGACTTCAAAGTGTCTTTAATATCACTGAGGTGATTGAGGGGGAGTGAGTAGGAACTCTGATCTTAGGTTAAGATTGAAATTGCATTGGGTAGGGATTAAGTGATAAGTTGTAAACGGGTGAGTTTAGCTTTGAATTGATACTACTAATAGTGGATTTCCTCCCTGGCTTGGTAGCCCCCAGATGTAGGTCATGTTGGACTGAACTGGGTGAACAATTACTTGTGTTATTTACAGCACTTACTGTTAAGTTCTGCATAATCCCTGTCTGTGCAGAATTGGATGTCATAACAACCAGTGTGACATCCAAAGTCTGATAACTAGAATTTCAATTGGCATCAGAGCAGGCACCCTGCCTGTGAAGTTCTGGGTGAGATCTAGGGAAGTTACTTTCTAGTACCATGGACAAGGATTTAGGACACTCAAACAGACCACCCATGTTGGATGGATCTAATTATGATGACTGGAAGCCTCGTATGATAGCCTTCTTAAAGTCTCTAGACAGCAAAGTCTGGAGAGCTGTCAACAAGGGATGGGAACATCCAACGAGGACAGATGAAGATGGAGTCAGTGTGCAGATTCCTGAAGAAGATTGGGACAAGGAACAAGAGGCATTAGCTCTTGGAAATTCCAAAGCCTTGAATGCACTGTTCAATGGAATCACTAAGAACATCTTCAGGCTGGTGCACCATTGTGAACTAGCTAAGGAAGTTTGGGATACCCTCAAGGTAACTCATGAAGGTACTTCCAAGGTGAAGATGTCCAAACTTCAGATGTTGACAACCAAGTTTGAAAATCTGAGGATGAAAGAGGATGAGACTATTCATGACTTTCACATGAATATTCTTGAAATTGCAAACACCTCTGGTGGACTAGGTGAGAAAATGACTGAAGAGAAACTTGTAAGAAAGATTCTCAGGTCCTTGCCTAAGAGGTTTGCTATGAAGGTCACTGCCATAGAGGAGGCTCAGGACATCAGCAATATGAAGGTAGATGAGCTCATTGGTTCTCTCCAAACCTTTGAAATGGGCTTAGGTGAGTATGCTGAGAAGAAGAAAAGCATAGCATTTATATCTAATGCTGAAGAGGAGTCAGAAGAAGGATATACTGGAGGTGATGAAAGTATATCAGAAGCCTTAGCCATGCTTGGGAGACAGTTCAACAAGCTCATAAAGAAATTTAACCAACAGGGTAGATCTAATGTCAAGAACGTCCCTTCTGACATAAAGAAAAGATCAACTCATGAAGAAAAGGCCAACCAAGGCAAGGGAATCCAGTGCCATGGATGTGAAGGATATGGTCATAGTAAGGCTGACTGCCCTACCCTTCTCATGAGGCAAAGGAAAGGGCTATCTGTCACCTGGTCAGAAGAAGACACTGAGAGTGGATCTGAAGGAGAATCGGCCAAACAAGTCACTGCTCTAACCAGTGTTTGTGCCTCAGAGGATAACTCAAGTGGAGATGAACTCACCTTGGATGAGCTTGCTGTCTCATATAAAGAATTATATGTTAAAAGCACAGAAGTTTGCATCCAAGGAGAAAAGCATAAGAGACTCATCAAAGAACTAGAAGCTGAGAAACTAGAGCAGCTGAAAGTCATAGAGGGTCTGAAGGGTGAGATTTCGTTGCTGATCTCTAAGCTAGACCAAATGACCAAATCCATCAAAATGTTGAATAAGGGATCTGACACCTTGGAAGAAATCCTGAGGAGAGGACAGAAGTCTGGAACCACATCTGGTTTAGGCTTTGGGAAAAGATCCTCAGCTGAACGCAAACGCCCAAAGGCTAAAGTTCAGAAATCCAAAGGGAAGTCTCATTCAAAGTCACAACATCGAGGAACCAGAATGAACAATCATCAGAAGAAGAAATTCAAGAGATGGAAATGTCATTACTGTGGTAGATTCGGTCACATAAAACCATTTTGCTACAGGCTGCATGGTTACCCAATCCAGACCCCTCAAGGTAGGCCTAAGAAAAAGGTGTCTACGCATAATGCCCCCATTAAGAAACCAACATGGGCGGCTAAGCAGACACCTTAGGTCAATCCTAAGCAGCTGGCATCTAAGACTCACTTCTCACCTGAGAATCAACAGTGTGTTGCTAACCTTGCTCACACTTCTTCAAGGGGACATATCAGACAAGATTGGTACCTTGATAGTGGCTGCTCAAGGCATATGACTGGGATGAAACACCTAGTGGTGAATCTACATTCCTCTAACACCAAGTCTGTGACATTAGGTGATGGAACTAAAAGAGAAGTCATGGGTGTTGGGAAGCTGGACTGTCCAGAAACTCCAAAATTGAGTGATGTATTGTTGGTAAAAGGACTAACTGTGAACCTCATAAGCATAAGCCAGCTGTGTGACCAAGGATACAAGGTGGAATTCACCAAGGGAGGATGTGTGGTGTTGAATGGGTGCAATCAAGAAGTGATGAGAGGAGATAGATCCAAAAATAATTGCTATCTATGGAAATCTAAAGACTCTATCAACCTTCCCAAGTGTCTTTTGGCCAAGGGAGATCAGGAAGGGAAGGTGGGACATGGAAGACTTGATGCCCCTCAGGTAAGAGGAGTGAAGAAGAGCATTTCCAAGGGAGCTATGAGAAGAGTCTCATATCGGTCGTTAGATAAAAGGACAGACCATGGAAAGTGTCTGCTCAAAAGTAATGAGCCCTTGGTTCCCATTGACCATCATACAACTGATATGACAGCAAGGGATAGACAGAGGGGTGTGTTATTGACGTCTGCAGAAACTCAGTACCTAGCTTGTGGAGGCAGGTGGTCATCTCTAGTTTGGAGGAACCTGATGCAGACAGAGTACAATGTCACCCAGAATGTCATGACATTGTACATTACTAAGAGTGAAAATAGTAAGGACAAAAAGGGAATGCGTGCGTCTGAAAAGTTATAGCAACTAATGAAGTTAGTTAGCTACTGTTTAATAAGTCAAATTATTAAATAAATGGTGAGCGCTGAGTGGTCAAAATCTAATAGACCTTACTCTTGCATAAAGCGTTTCACATTCAGTCGTTTCATTCTCCACTCGTGCAAACCCTCGTCCAAAGAAACGATTCATCTTCCCTCTCTGATTTTCAGCATGGCTCGTCAATCCAACACCTCCTCGTAGACCACCATGTCTGATTCTCGCAGCACCGAGTCTTACCACCCTACCCGGGAGGATCCAGTTGTTGACGCAGCAACTTCGTCCCATGCAAGAAGACCTAAGGAAACGGTCACCGGGTTTTCATCAGAAATCGCTCTTGATGAACACACAAGGGAAGGGTCAAGGTATGTACATAACTCCATTGCAACTATCGTCACTCAGATACTATCTGGCAATCGAGATGTTCCTGGGGTTTCTGTTCCCTTGAACACAATCATTCCTGACATTGCTGCATGTCAAGATAAAGCTGTAGTGTTGAGGAAAAATGTCACTGACAATGTTGAGCAACCAGATGCTCATGAGGGATCAAAGGTTGAAAACCCCTCAGGCAAAGTGAGAGGTGAGAAGGCCAATGTTACTCAAGGTGTTGAGGACAATCCTAGGGCTGAAACGATTAACGTGGATGAGCTCTCAGACAATGAACTTCTGGCTACAGTTGTCCCTAGGATAGCCAAGAGAGTTAGGACCAGAAGGGAGAAAAAGGCAGTGGAGCTGAAGTCCCCCTCCAAGGAAGTTGGTGAAACAAATCCTCACAAGCAACCAGGGTCAGAGAGTGCACACAAGAGGAAAAGCTATGGACCTACAAAAGCTTGGAGCAAAGAGGTGCCTAAGAAGTTGAAGACCAAGGCTGTGGTGGTTGAGTCTGAATCTGATGCCCCATGTGATGTCACAACATCCATGTCCAGGAAGAAGCCTTCTTCCAGTAGGTTGGCAACCAGTGTCCCAGAAGTTCCCATTGACAATGTGTCCTTCCACTTTGCCTCCAGTGTTAACAGGTGGAAGTATGTATACCACAAGAGGCTGGCATTGGAAAGAGAACTGGCACAGAATGCACTGGACTGTAAAGAGATTGTGGATCTCATCAAGGAGGCTGGTTTGATAAGAACTATGTCTCAACTTCCTAAGTGCTATGAGACCTTAGTGAAGGAGTTTATTGTAAATCTGTCAGAGGAGTGTGCTGATGGGAGATCCAAGGAATTTCGAAAGGTCTATGTGCGTGGCAAATGTGTGACCTTTTCCCCCTCTGTGATAAATCAGTATCTGGGAAGAGCGGATGAAGAGCAACCTGAGCTTGAAGTGACTGACAATACAGTCTGTCAAGTCATCACAGCAAAGCAAGTCCGAAAATGGCCTCTCAAAGGGAAGCTAGTAGCCAGCCAACTAAGTGTTAAGTATGCAATGCTACACAAAGTTGGAGCAGCCAACTGGGTACCCACTAACCACAAGTCAACTGTGTCTGTGGCATTAGGGAAGTTCATCTATGCAGTGGGAACCAAGGCAAAGGTGAACTATGGTGCGTACATATTTGATCAGACAATGAAGCATGCTGGGAGCTTTAGTGTGAAGGGACCCATTGCCTTTCCATCTCTCATATGTGGAATTGTGCTGAATCAATTTCCACACATCCTGACAAATAATGACTTCGTGAAAAGAAGAGAGAGTCCATTGGCTTTCAGCTACAAACTGTTCCTGGGCAAGCATGTCCCTGACATTGTCTTGACATCGGGAGAGACTTCCAAAGCTGGCAACCAACCAGACAAAGCTGAAGTTATTACAGTTCTCAAAGAGACCTGCAAAGAGCTGGGAGCTAGAAAGCATGCACTGGAACAGCTCATCTTGCAGCTGGAGTCTACTACTGAGGACACGGATGGAGCTGAAGGGCAAATGGCTGAGGAGGAGGAAGAGGCCAGCTCTGAAGAGGAGGCTGATGAGGAGGCTGATGAGGAGGCTGAGGATTAATCACTTCTTTTGTGTTTTTCTGTCATGTGTGTAATTCTAATTACTATTTGTGGATCTGTAAATTAAAGTGTTGCTTTGGCAACATTTTTGACAAAAAGGGGGAGTGACAAGTGATACCCCAGGACAACAGAAGTTTACATTGTTAAACTTTATTAAAACAGGTTCCCATTCATGACAGATTGAAGTTTTCCCTACTGCAGCTACTGTGTGATGAAGTGTGTATTTAGCTTCTGTGTGTATGCTGTTGTATGCTGATATGTGTGTGTGAAGTTTTTATTTAACTTCCCTCCCCCCCTGCAGCTGATGTTGAAGTTTAGGTGCAACTTCTAATATGTGTGTGCTGCTATGTGAAGTTTTTATTTAACTTCCATGTGTGTGAGTGTGCTGCCACTCTGAGTGTATTAGCTAGTATTATTCCGCTGCTATGAACTCTGTTATGGGGATCAAAGTGTTTTAGCCAAAAATTTGCCAAAGGGGGAGTTTGTAGGTGTTTAATTGGCTGCATTATATGGTAAAACACTAATGTCTTGACTGATGTCATGACATGTATGTGTGACTACATTGTAGTTACTGCAGGACTAGCTAACACAGGATTATTGAATGCTGTGACATTCATACCTGTCAACAGATACTAAGGAACAGAAGTTCTGTTAGAACTTAGTATTCATTTGCAGTCTGGTTATCAAGGAAGAACCAGACCTGGCATAAGGCCTACTGACTGAATGTCAAACTGGATGTTGTGACATTCATCATTGACAGCAGCTACTGAAGATTAGGCAGAGTGGTGTTCTGCTATACTTCAGCATATTACTTAGTTTGTTCTTCAAGAGAATAACAGAACTAACTTAAGGCCAATTGTGTAAATGTTAAGTTGGACACTTTGACATTTATTAATGTAAGCTGTTACTGTAGTATGGTCTTTTTGATCATGTACAGGTCAGCAAATTTGTACAGTCTGTTTTCTGGAAAAACAGACTCAGCATATGGACCTTGATGTCAAGCTGAATGTCGTGACATTCATTCCTGACAGCATATGCTAAATTGTAGGTTGTTCAGTTTTCTGTTTCAGCTTTTTCTCAGGTTATTCTTTAGGGATTCAACAGCTGAGAGAAAATCCAGGAAATCAACAACCAAGCTACATTCAATGAACCTAACAAATAGCCTATTTGTTAGCAACCTAAATGTTGAATTTGAGGGAACTTGTGTGACCTAAAATTTAGGAAAATACAGGTGCAAAAGCCCAGGTGCTGCAATATAAAAAGGAAGGCATTCCTTCATTCAGTTTCGGGGATTTTGAGGCGTGAAGATTTAGTGTGTCCATCATACTTCACTGCTGTATTTTGTGAGTCTTGTATTAGATGTATCTTGTAAGCCAAGCCATTATCAAGTAGATGATTGCTTTGGCATAGGGTGTTCATTGAGTTGTAAGTGTTGTGTCACTCAAAGCTTTTAAGCGTGAGTGTTGTGTATCTTGATTTAAGCTGTGAAGCATAATCAAGAGTTGTTTTTGAAGTGTGACTTCAAAGTGTCTTTAATATCACTGAGGTGATTGAGGGGGAGTGAGTAGGAACTCTGATCTTAGGTTAAGATTGAAATTGCATTGGGTAGGGATTAAGTGATAAGTTGTAAACGGGTGAGTTTAGCTTTGAATTGATACTACTAATAGTGGATTTCCTCCCTGGCTTGGTAGCCCCCAGATGTAGGTCATGTTGGACTGAACTGGGTGAACAATTACTTGTGTTATTTACAGCACTTACTGTTAAGTTCTGCATAATCCCTGTCTGTGCAGAATTGGATGTCATAACAACCAGTGTGACATCCAAAGTCTGATAACTAGAATTTCATGAACAACTTTCATGTTCATAAAAAATTTATTTGAAGCTTGTAAGGTCATCTCCCATTCCAAGACATTATAGGTCATTTTGACTGAAACCCTAATTTTGGGTCAACTTCCCAAGGACATAACTCATTCATTCTTCATGATTTTGAGGTGGGATCAAATGAATTGGAAATCTTAAGATGTCTACTTCAAATTTTATGTTGAACAAACTTTCAAAATCTCAAAAGAAATACATGTGATAATGCAAAACATTATAGGTCACTTTGGACCAAATGCATTGAAAGGCAAAAAAGTCCAACTTCAAGTGCCCATAACCTCTTCATCCAAAATCCAAATGATGCAAAATTTAAGTCCATTTTGATTTTATTGAAACTATCTACAACTTTGATGTTGGAGGTTTTTTCATTTGAGGCTTGCATCACCAAAACAGAAGGGCTTGAAGTTGGTTCAATTTGACAAAATTCTCAAAGGCATGTTTTGCACTATGAACTTCATGGCCTGTTTTCATAAATTTCCACACTTCAAATGAGTTTTGGTCCAACATAACATTTGTTCCTTATGTCAAGACCTTTCCAACCATTACCCACATGCCTATGTCTCAATTTTTCAAGTGGCATTTCGAAGAGGTGAAGTTTTAAGCTCAATTATGCATAACATGTTAGAATTCCATGCACAAGCTTATGCATTGCCAACTACACGTCCATTTCAAGTTGTTTGGTCATCAGCATGCAAATGTATTTGAGTTTGGGCCTTCTACATGATCATGCAAGCCCATGCAAGGAAAATCCACTTGCCATGCACACGAGGAAACTCACTTGCTCAGCCAATTCCAGCTATAAATAGAGGTGCATAAATCTCAACCTGAAGGCGCCTGATATTCTGCACAATTGAATCCCTAGCCATACCTAAAGGAACTAGTTCACATTTCTTCAAAATTTCAGATTTGAAATTCAACTGACTTTGGTTGAATCTTTAGATCTAAAGTTCCTAGACCTTCCTCATATGGTCCATTGAACTTCTGTTTTGCAAAAGGAAGCAAGGAAAGGAGCTCAAATCCTCACAATCAAAAGGTATGGTTCAACTGGTTTTTGCTTCGAATCTCTTTGTTCCTTGATCTATTTGCCCGGCCAATGTGTTTTCTGAAGTCCTCACTTGAGAGGCAAGCCAGTGGTGGCTTTGATTTTGTGTTTTGATGAACTGCAATTTATGTACCTGAATCTTCCAGCTCAGATTTCTTATTCCATAGAAAGTTTGACCACAATTCAAGGTTACAGGGGTGATGTACATCACCCCAGCTTCATTTTGATATATGGATCGTGAGTTTTTGTTAAGTTTGGAGGACCTGCAACTCTGGTCGGAGCTTGTATGCTCGTCGGAGAAGACGGTGGCGCTGGCCACCGTCCACCATGCCAGATTGAATCTGGACCATTGGATGCATCTCCCATGTTTTAATCTCAGCCATGCGTTTGGATTACTTGCTTTAATGCCATGTGTGACGCGTTTGACTTGGACTCACCATGAGCGCGCATCTCACATCCGTCTGATCAGCCACGTCAATTAATGAGGCTTGATCAGACGCTTGTGGTTTTTCTGATTTTCTTAAATTCCATTTTATTTTCTTTTATCCCATTTATTTTCAAAAATTCATAACTTCTTCATTTTAATTCCAAAAAATATGGGACCAATTGCATTCTTCTCCATTTGAATTCTAGTTTCTAAAAATAATTTTTAATATTTTTTATTTTGTCATTTGATATTTTTTGTGAATTTTCTATTTTCTGGTTATTTTTAATTCATTTTAAATAGTTTTTAATATTCAAAAAATACAAAAATATTTTCTCAACCTATTTGAATGATGATGGATCTATGAAAAATATTCTCATCAATTTATTAATTGATTTGAGATTTATTTGAGATTTTAGTTCAATTAGGTTATTTTTATTCATTTTTAATTGATTAAAATAGTTTCTGACTTTTAAAAATGCTGAAATTTTTTGTCAAACCTTGTTTGACCTTATTGAACTTAGGATAAATCACTTGGACCTTTCAAGGTTGATTTGAGGTGATTTTGAAGTTTGATCTTTCTTTAATATTTTAATTCAAGTTTATTTTCAAATATTAAAAATTCCAAAAAATATTTTATTCATTTCTTGACTTCCAATCTTCATCTCACTTCTGTTTTGATTGTTTGACCATGATCCTCAATGTCATTGGTCCACACTTGTTGATTGGTACATTCTATTTCATTTAATGCACTTTATTCTTTCCATTTTCCTTTTCCATTGTTCATCTCCTTCTTCTTCTTCTTTTCTTTTTGATCAATGAGTTGAAGGTTGATAAGTTAGCATTGATTGGGGAGACTTAATCTTCCTTGATCCAAATCTAATTCATCTTGATCAATTGATCAAGTGAATGGCTTTGCATTAAGTATAGGTTGTTTTCCTAAACCATGCAAAAACTTAAACCAATACAAGATCAATTCTCCTTTTTCTTTTGGCATGGCAAGTTGTTGGAACTTGGTTCACTAATCAAGACTTCTAACTTGTGTTGTTGCCTACATTATTATTGACCGGCCTTAGATAGTTGTGACTTCTACATAAGTCCAATTACGATTGCTTAACATAGCGCTAAATTTGCCTTATGGCATACTAACTACTAACATTAACTATCAACCACTAACATTTACTTTTTGCACTTTACTTTTATGCAATTTACCATTCTTGTACATATTATTCATTTGCTTTTTTTCCTTTGCTCATTTGAGCACATGTTTATGTTAATGCCATTTTCCTTTTGCTCATTTGAGCACATAATTGTGTATATACTTTTGTGCTTGTGTTTTGTTTGTTTGTTGTTGACCAAAATGAAAAGAAATGGACAAATGGACTTAGACTTTAGGACCCTCCCTATGCAAATTTGGAGTCAAAGAGCAACTAGGCATTGGGCCTTTAGAGTGCTATAAAAGTCAAAGAGTAACTAGGAATTAGGCCTTTAGAATGCTTAATATTGAAGATGATTTTGAAAGGACCAACTTCTAAGCTCCTCTTATCCATTCCTCATTTGTTTTATAGAACTTTTTTATGTGTGTGTTTTGTGCTAGGGATTCCAACATTGAGCCAAATTGAGGAACCATTACCATGAGCTTCCAAGAGAGAGAGAGATCCAAGATACCTTGAGGAGCTTTCCAAAGGGTTCATTTGATTGTTGATTGCTTGAGTTTATGCTTATGTGATTGCTTATTCCAAAGGATGGGAGCTACTTGGATCATCAATATGATCCCAAGAGAGGAACTCCATTTGTGGTCTTGTTCTCTTATCCCTTACCTCTTGTATGCTTAGGACTTTAGCCTTTCTCCTTCTTCTCTCCACTCTAACCCAAGCCAAAACTTTTGTGCAAACATTTAACACTTGTTTTCAACATTAGAAACCTAAGCCTTATGCTTTTTATTTTCAAACTTTCTTTTCTTAATACTTATTTTGAATTGAACTCCTAAGTCAACTTTGACCATTTTGTACATACTTTTCATTGGTAAATACAACCCATTCAAATGCCTTTTTGTGGTTTCAATGGCCACCTTCTTAATCAAATTTTTTATAACCTTTAGCTATTAGGTTAGAGTTATCCTTGAGGTAGATGTAATGCTCACCTATATCCTTAGTGATGGACAATGAGTCTTCCATGCTTATTATAGGGTTGACCCCTCACTAGCATGTTGAAGCTATCCTCACATGGTGGATTTGTGGTTTTAGGTTGAGTTTTCTCCCTTGGATAACAAAAGATCTTAAGGCTTTTGGACCAATCAATTCATCAACTCATTTTGAGATTTTTACCCCGAACTACGAGGTTTTAATCCTAATCTTTTTTTTTAAAAGATGGTACGTAGGCAATGGGTTTATCCATCCAAACACAAAAAATGTAAATAACTTGTACATTCCCTTCTCTTCTCTTCAATCATGTTTGCACAAACAAATTTTCACAAAATACCAACCTTACAACCAATGTGAAAAGGGCTCCCTAGGAGTACCTAGGATGTTTTGGGTGCCTAACACCTTCCCATTGCATAAACAACCCCCTTACCTAGATCTCTGACTTTTTTACTAGTTTTTAATTCGATAAATCTTTTAGGTTTTTGTTCGCTTTCTAACCATTCCTTTGGATAAATAGAAGTGCGGTGGCGACACGACTTGTATGATTTACCTTGGATTTAGTAAATATCTCCAATGGTAACGAATACCCCGCTACAGTCAGTTATATCAGCAGAGAATGAAGAAAGCTTTTGATAAGAAGGTCGGGCCTCGTGTGTCCGAGAAGGTGACCTTGTGCTCAAGAATATTTTATCTTTCAAACCAGATTCTAGGAGAAAATGTACTACTAATTATGAAGGCCCATATCTTGTGAAGAGAGCCTTTTCAGGCGGTGCTTTGATTCTTATAACTATGGATGGTAAAGAGTTCACTCGTCCTATGAATGATGTGCAGTCAAGAAATACTTCGCCTAAAATGAAAAAACCAGCTCGCTAAGTTGAAAACTCGAACGGGCGGCTTAAGAAAAAATGAGCGTCTCGGTGGATTGAAAATCCGAAAGGGTGATCCAGGAAAAAGATAGAGACATAAAACAGAAAATTTATCCTGATAAATTGAGTACCTCACATTGGGGCAGTTTATGCAAAAATTAGGGATTATGGCAAGTAACTGCATTCGACTGATCTTCAGTCTTAAAGACATTCTTGAGCACGTCATTTGGTTCTGATTCGTCACTCTCAACCAAAGCCAAGAGCACAATGGAGATTGAAGTTGGTAGAAGGATTAGTGATCATTGTATTCAATGTAGCCCTTTTCCATGTAAATTACCATTTTTCAACTTTTGTAAAGATCTATGGAGTCTTGTCATTTACGGACTACCATTCTATTAAATAAAGTTGAGCTTTTTATTCAATTATTTCTACTATTATTTATCTTTCAGCCAAATAGAATTAAATTTTATGATGATCATTTTTGAAATTGAATTTAAAATCAAAATCATTTTTCTTAAAATAAAAGCAATTACTTTTAATCAATCGATTTCAGTAAGGAATATCAACAGCAGTCTGAGAACAGGTGGGTCCCAAAATGCGAAGCATTGTTGGTCTTCCCCAAGCAGTCGGTTCAGTGAGTTTGTTTCCCCATCTGAGTTTGAGATCGTTTCCCTAGCTGATTTGTAAGCATTTATTCTCAGTAGTTTGCATAGTTCCAGCACAAGATTTCATTTCCCCTCAGTTCTCCAGCAGATTTCACTCCTGATCCCCCATCAGCACTGATTCTTGAGCAATATTGGTAGTACCCCCTGCGAGGTTGTCTCCCATTCGATATGGTGTTGACCTAAAATTCCCTGCAGAGTTGATGATTTAAATCCTCAACAGATATGTTCCTTTTCGCCAGCCAGGGTCGAACCTCTGAGATGGATGGTTTATATCCATCCCTAACTCTTTTCTCCGGCCAATACCTCCATCCTGTCAAGAATAGCCGAGTGTTGTAGCGATGATTCAGATCAGTGACATTTGTATCCTTTGTGATTGCTTTGTCAGCATAATCATCATATACATATACATATACATATACATTCATAGATTTCATTATTGCATTATTATTGAACTTTGTGATTCATTATTTCTTATCCTCTATTATGGTGGTATCCTTTCCCCCACGCAAATTTGGTGTGTCTGTCCTCCCTCAATTATAGAGTGTCATCCCCTTAAGTAGAAAGAATTTAACTTTTCTCATTCCCCACTAAGTTATTTCCTCATGGATGATTATTATTTTAGCTTCCTTCCCAGTCGATTATCTGGATGGGACCACTCCCCTTGAGTTATATCCTCATCGGGTTGAGTCTTTGATTGACCGTTTCTTTCTAGCTCTTACCTAGATAGATGCTTTTGGTCCCCTGAGAGTCTATTACCTAGTAACTGGTAATACTCTTCTCGATTCGTGAGTACCTTATTCTTACCCAATACCTGGTAACAGTAATCTATTTCCTCTTGTTTTTTCTAGTGGATTCGTTTTACATCTCCCCAGGTAGTCTATCCTTGATATGTTCATCTTAACCGATGACAGATATTCTTTCCTTTTAAGTTTATCCTTGATATGTTCATCCTAACTGATGGTTGATATTCTCTTTGTGGTTTTCTACCCAGTAAAAGGGTAGTTGTAATCCCTATTTTCCATTCCCCAGAGGGTTAATCCTTGATATGTTCATATTAACCGGTGACGGGTTTCCTCCTCTTTGCGGTCTTCTTCCCAGTAACCGATAGTTGTAAAATCCTGCTTTCCCCTTTGCTGAGTCTATCCTTGATATGTTCATCTTGATCGGTGACGGAATTCTCTTTTTTTGTATTCTATCTAGTAACGGATAGATATAATTCCTATTTCTCCCCTTTGAGTTTATCCTTGATATGTTCATCCTAACCGGTGACAGATATTCTCTTTTTGGTGTTCTATCCAGTAACTGATAGATGTAATTCCTACTTTTCCCAGGCAGTCTATCCTTGATATGTTCATCTTAATTGATGACGGATATTCTTCCCTTTGATTTTATCCTTGATATGTTCACTTTAACCAGTGATAGATGTTCTTTCTCTTTGGTCTTCTGCCCAGTAACCAGTAGTTGTAAATCCTATTTGCCTTTTCCCCAGCGGGTTATTCTTACCCAGTAATCGGTAATGAATACACCTCTTGTGTTCCTCATCGAGTCATCCTTGATATGTTTACCCTAACCGATAACGGATATCCTCTGTGTCAGATTATATTATCTCTTTACCCAGTAACCGGTGATGGATAATATACTTCTATTATTCCTGTGTTGAAGTTCATTTCTTCCCTAGTTGAGTTTGAGTGTGTATTTACTTAGTGAAATCGCCATTTCCTGTTTGGTTCGAATATTTCAGTTTTATTCTGATATACCCATTTCCCCTGCAGATTATTTTTCCTTTATCCCTAGCTGAGTCTTTCCATTGATTTATTTTCATGGAATTCCTCTCGTGTTTCCAGCAGTTTTAAGTCGTAGCCTGGCCTACGCATAACTTTTTATCCTCCAGAGTCTTTGTCTCCGCAATAAGTCTTCCTTATGGAATGCATTATGCTCCTGCGGACTTTCAGTCTCTCCGGATTCTTTTCCTTTGTGGCAATATTTTCCCCATAGGGATTATTTTTAACATTTGATATCATATGCATCACGAGGTCTCTTCGGGACCAAAATTTGTTTCTATTGTTGTTATTTAAGTCCATTCTATTGAGTCGATACGAAGATTTTAACCTTCATCTCCTCAGCTAGAACGTCCTTAAATAGGGGCAGCTGTAAGACCCTAATTTTGACCCTAAGATCCCTCATTTTATCTCATCATATGCATTGGCATTGGGATCACACCTTGGCATCCTCCTTAATCCTCATCCATTGGGAGAGATCAACAAGCATATTTGATTGTATCATACTTCCTTTTTTCTTTGTCTACTAACCAAAATACCAAAAATATGTCAATATATAGTTTGTTGCTTTTGTAGGTAGTGTGTATACTCACCCATGCTATATCAAGCTCATATCTAAGGTTTCAGACCCTCAATGCAAGGAGTACAATCAAGAAATGGTTCACATTTACTCTAAGTATCATATATGGACCCCCATGATCTTCACATGTTATTTTGATCAAGAAATCATCAAAAGTTTGAAATTTGTTTGCCTTGGAAACCCTAATTCATCTGGGTATCTTGTGTGACTTCTTCAACAAGTTTCTTCAACAGTTTATCAAATATTTCAAGGGATACTTCATATTTCATCATATTATGCATATATGATCCTCCATTAGTCCCAAAAGTTAAGAGAATGTCATGCTAGCAAGATGGTTCATGGTGGTTGACCAGAGAGAGTCAATTGGTCAAAACTAGGGTTCCCTAGACCCTATCTCCTACAATTTTTGTCATATTAAAATTATTACAAGAGAAACGTTACTTAAAATTACATTCCAAACAACTTTAATGTTGAAGTCAATATCTAGTTTTTCTTGGAAAGTCATTTTTTATGATGAAAGATTATAGGTCATTATATTTGAACCCTAGTTATGAGGCCAACTTCCAAGGACCATAACTTGCTCAATTTTTATGATATGAAAGACATTAAAATTGCATGATGAAATTCAATATGTCTACTTCAACTTTTATATTTGGAGGAAGTTCAAATTCAACTTGAAAATGCATGCTCCAAGAGGAAGCATTATAGCTCATTTTGGGCAAATACCATTGAACATGTGATTTTCCTCAACTTCTAAAATGCATAACTCCTTCATGCCAAATCCAAATAAGGTCAAATTTGTGACCACACTAAAGAGGTTTGAAAGAGATACAACTTTGATGAAATAAATTTTCTCATTTGAAGTCCATAGAAAAAGTTATTCAAGGTGGAAGAAGTGAACATTTGACTTGGGACTTAGAAAATTTTCAAATATGTTTGATTTCCCAAACTTCCACCTCAAAATTCATCATGATCCAAGCTTCAAATGAAAACATGTTCAACATGAAAGTTTTTCCCCTTGATCTCACCTTTTCAAAAATTCCAAGATCACCCCATTTGGCCAAAGTATGAAGGACTTGCGCATGGGTGTAAGTTAGAGGACCATTTGGATGTTTTCCACTTCCACTTTTCATACACATTTGCATGGCCTTCCAACATGAATTCAGCATGATGTACACTCATTTTTAGATCATAACACATTATCCCATGGGCCTAGCACATTCCCATATAACCATGCAAAGGGAATTTTGAAATTTTTCCAAAATTGGAACTGTGTGGAAATCAATATCCTTGGCTATAAATAAGACCCTTATTGCTCAGAATTGAGGACCTCATGCCCAAGCTTTGAACCTGCAATCCCAAACCCTCACCGTTGATGGATAAACTTGAGGATTTTCTTTGAAAATCGAGTTTCAATTCTCCATCTGTTTTGAGATTGAAACTCCAAGAGTCCATACTTCTCCTTGATCCATTTCACCTCCATTAAGCATCTGAAGCAAGGCCAGGCATAATTGAAAGCAAGATCGTGCCAATCTGAAGCTCCATTGAAGGTGGATTTTTAGAATTTTCATCTCTTCGATTCTCTCTCAATTCTTCACCATTCTTGTTGATTTTTGGTTGTCTGAAGTCCTATCAATGTAGGCAAGAAGATTGAGTTGCTTTGAGGTCAAATCGAAGCAACTCAGTCATGATCCTCAAAATTCAAATCCCTGTATCTTTTTATATACTTGGAGTTGGACAAAATTGAGGCCAGATTCGTGCTCCTGAGCATTTTTCCTTCAAATTAGTGTATTCACTTTTCATTTTTCATAAGGTTTGAGTTGGACCAGTCCGGTGGCCCTCACCGGAAAAGATGACTGGAGATATGGCTCCGGTGGTGCGCTGGATCAATCCAGACCATCTGATCCATTTGAATTGTTTTAATCTCATGCGTCCAAACAGATTACCATGCCTGCAGCGGTTTTGACTCGTGTGCATGTGGAACGCGCGTTTCTAGCCATCTTATATGCCACCTCAATTAATGAGGGAGATCAGATGGCTCTCTTTTTTTCTGTTTATTTCATTTAATCCTTTATTTTTGATTAATTCATATTAATTTCATTTTAAATCCAAAAAATATGGGACTTTCACCAAAAAAAACCTAATATTTTCCTCTTTCATTTTTTGAATTAAAATTATTTTTTTGGATTATTTTTTGATATTTTTCATGATTTAATTGTTTTTGTGCATATTTTTTATTGTATAAAAATACTTCTGACTTTTCAAAAATTGTGAAATTTTTTGTCTAAGGTCCTTTGACCTTGTTTGACCTAGGATAAATCTCTTGGCCATTTATTTGGTGTTTTGAAGAGGTTTTAGGTTTTTGATCAAACATAATTTAATTTAAATGCATTTTAATTTGATTTTTAATTGATTAATTGTGTAGAAATTATGTTGAGCCATTTTTATTGACTTGTGAAGTTTGACTATGTGTTTGGGCCTTAGTCAAGGTTGATTTGACTTTTGTTGGATTAAAATCATTGGATTTAGGGGATTGATGAAATGCACATTTCATCTCCGAAAATGAATGAATGATTTTAATTTGATAAAATTCCTCCCATGACCAATTTGTGTTGATCTCATCTCCCATCCCTCTTCATCTTCAATCTCATTCTATCCCATCCCTTTCATTGACCAATGAAGTCACAATATCCTAAGGCTAATTGGTTCATCAATAATTTTATGTTAGATGAATCAATACAAGTATGGATGAGATTAGATCCATCCTTTGTTCATTTTCTTTTTGTGTGTGGTATGTTTTAGGAGTGTGGTTCATTACACCATATCTCTAACATGCATTAACACCAATATTTCTATTGCTCAGCCTCAGATAGTTGTGACTTCTACATAAGGCCAATTACGATTGCTTAACATAGCGCTGAATCTTGACCGAAAAGCATAGCATTCTAGTAAGTGAGATTGTAAGTCTCCTCCCTTTCATGGTATTGTGTGGAAACTTGGCATTTTTTCCTTCCTTTGGAAGATGTCTTGGTTCAAGGATCCATGCTTGTGAATAGAGGGTTGAGTGTTCTCCAAAGAATGATTTAATCAATTGAAAGGCAAAACTCCACTAACATCTAATAAACTAACATTTGACTAACTTTTATTATTATTGCTTTTATTTTCAAGTCATTTACTTTATACAATTTAAATTCAAGCCATTTACCATTTCATTTGTCATTTACATATCATTTAACTTGTTTATGTTTATGCAATTTTCACTTTGCTCACTTGAGCCATATATTGTGGTTGTATATATTTGTTTGTGTATTTTGTTTGTGCTTATGGTATTAGGACCTTAAAATACTTAATAAACAACAAAAACCCTAAAAAATGTTTGTGTGGACTATTGAATTTGATCTGAGCTTTGGACTTAGAATTAGGCAACATTCCCTATGCAAAAGGACTTGGCCAATGCCAACTTTTCTGAGACCAAGTTATTGTGATTTGAGCTTCCATCTGATGTAAGTATTGGGATCCACATGAATTCATCTGCTACATGGTCTTGATGCAAATGTTACTTTGAACCTGTGTCTAATGCCTTATTCTGAGCCAATCAAGGAGTAGTTCATCTGATACATGGGAAGATTAAGAAGAAGATTGTGAAGTTGCTTGCTTGGATGTGGCTATCTTTATTTGATGTCTTGCTCTTCATCTTGCTACTTGTTTATTGATATTGCTTGATTCTAAAGTCCAAAGGAAAAGTGGGTTTCTATATGACATTCTTGTCTATTGGATTGCATCTCATTGGTCAGATCTTTCCAACTCTTAACTTTTAAATTTTTGCTTAGTATTAGTCTCTTTATCTCCTCCCATTCTCTTAAATTTTAAATCTCTCCCCCCTTTTTAAAAACTTTATTTGCTTGTGATTTCTAAACTTAGACTTTATCGCAAACTAGAAACCTTAGCCTTATGCCATTGCATTTTTAAACTCTTTTCTTAAATCAAACTTGTAAATGAATCTAACTATATTGACTTAAAATTTCAAAAGACAAAAAGAACTAACACTCATTCAAACTCTTTTAGGCCCTTTGTGCCTCTTTTAAATTAAAAAATTTATTAAAAGCAATTCACTCACTTTGAAATTGATACCACGAACTACGAGGTTTTGATCCCTCATTTTTATGTTGGTATGTAGGCACAAGTCCGAAGGTCTTGTAAAACACAAAAATATAATTAATGAATTTTTTTCTCATCCCCACACTCTATTTATTGCAAACATCTTTTATACTAAAACACATACACGCATAAAAAAAGGGCTCCCTGGGAGTACCTAGGACACTTTGGATGCTAACACCTTCCCTCTGTGTAACCAACCCCGTTACCTGTAATCTCTGGCATGTTATTAGTTTTGATTTGAAAACTTCTTATCTTTGGGTTTTGCTCGTACTTTTCCCTTTTTCCTTTGGAAACAATAAAAGCGCGGTGGCGACTCTGGTTTTATTGACGTTAAGTTTATCCATAGCTTAATGGTCATGAATTTACCGCTACAACGAGGTATTTTTTTACTGTATCTGCATTCACTGGGGATTTGAGGTCTTTGTCGTCCATAGTTGTGATTTAAGGAACAAAGGTCAGATGGAAAGTGGAAAGAATGTAGGGAAAATTTTGGGGTATGACAAAAGGAAGAAGGTTGGGAGAAATTTTTCTCAAAATAAGAAGGTAAAGTAACAACCTAAGGATTCCACTAGCTTCTTTTGTAAGAAGACTGGACACAAGAAGAATGAATGTTCCAAGTACGCACATGGCGTGAAAAAAGGGTAACTTTTTCACTTTTTTTTGTTCTTAAATTAATTTAGTTTTTGTACCTAAGGATACTTGGTGGGTATATTATGTGTTACTACTCACATTAGCATGTCCATGCAGGGTTGTCTATGGAGTCGTCCGCCAAGTGATGCTAAATGATTTGTCTATATGGGTGATAGAAATAAAGTTGCAGTAGAAGTTATAGAAACTCTTAGATTATTATTAAATATGTGTTTTCATTTGGATTTAGTTGAGGTTTTATTTGCACCATTTATTAGATAGAATTTAATATAAATTATTTTTGGACAAATCAGGATATGCTTGTTCATTTAGAAATGATAAATTTATTTTATCATAAGATTCAAATGTTGTTGGTTATGATTCTTTGAATGATCATCTTTATATGCTTGATATTGAATGTCCTTATAAAAAAATAATGCAAATAAAGTGAGATGACACAAAAATAATTATATGAGAATTATGCCACTTTATGGCATAAGGGATTAGAACATATATCTAAATAGAGAATTCAGATGCTTATGTTAGAATGTATTCTTGGATCCCTTCATTTGCCGGACTTTCAAGTCTACATTCAATGTATTAAGGATAAGCAGACAAACAAGAGGAATTTTCATGTTGAAAGAGCTAAGGATATCTTAGAACTAATTCATACTAATATATATGGTCATTTTCCTATAGGTTTTTGGAATGGAAAATGGTATTTTATTATGTTCATAGATGACTACTCGAGGTATGGCTACCTATATTTAATTCATGAGAAATCTCAATCTTTGGATGTGTTTAAGTCATTCAAAGTTGAGGTCTAACTTCAACATGGAAATAAAATAAAGGTTGTCAAGTCCGACTGTGGTGGTGAATACTATGGTCAGTTTGATGGATCAACGTCTAGGGCCCTTCACATTTTTCCTTGATGAGTGTGGAATTGTTCTGTAATACACATTGTCGGGATAACCCGACATGAACGAAGGTGAAAAACAAAGGAACTGAGTTGTTAATGATATGGATAGGAGTATGATTAGTCATTATTCTCTTCTAGAGTCATTTTAGGGAGAGACATTACACATTACAATTTATATCTTTAATAGAGTACCCAGTAAAATAGTATCTAAGACCCCTTATGAACTATGGACTGGGAAAAGGCTCGACATTAGAAACCTGCACATTTGGGAATGTCTAACTAAAGTGAGGATTTATAGTCCCTATGAACGTGAGTTGGACATAAAGATTGTTAGTTGTTATTTTATTGGGTATGTCAAATGCTCTTATGAGTACAAGTTTTATAATTCCATTACTAGAATAATTTTTTAATGGAAAATGATATATTCCTTGTGGATGTAGAGTTTGGATGGGAAGTAAACATAAGGAGTGTTGTCTTTGATGAAGAAACTATTTCTCACAATGATTAGGTTTGTGTACCTATCTTTGTTCTGGAAACAAATCATGAAATAAACAATGATTATATTCCTAACATCCCTCAAGAACAATACAATATTGAATTTCTTCCTCGAGCACCACCTATAGTTGAAACTCAACAACCTCAAGCACCACCAGTAAGAAGATCCACTAGAGAGAGGAAGAGTGCACTTTTAGACAATTATGTTGTATTTCTTCAAGAACATAAGGATGACATTAGTTTGACTAAGGAAGATCCTATCAACTTTAGTCAAGATATGTGGAGTCCAAACTCTCTTAAGTGGGTTGATGCCATGAAGGATGAGATAAAGTCGATGGATGACAATGATGTTTGGGATCTAGTTAAATTACCTGAAGGAAAGAAATGGATTGGTTGTAAATGGATATTTAAAACTAAAAGGGATTCAAAGGGTGACATTGAGAGATATAAATCCCATCTTGTCACTAAAGGTTTTACTACAAAGAAAGGTATAGATTTTAAAGAGACTTTCTATATAGTTTCTTCAAAAGACTCTCTTAGGATCAAGATGGAATTAGTAGCTCATTTTGATTTAGAGTTACATTATATGAATGTAAAGATTGTGTTTATAAATAGAAACATTGAAGAAACAATATATATGGTGCAACTAGAAAACTTCGTATCGGGAGACCTAAAGTCTATGGTTTGCAAACTCAAGAAATCCATCTATGGTCTTAAACAGGCTTCATGTGAATGGTATTACAAATTTCATCAAGTTATATACTCATTTTATTTTGAGGCTAATCCAGTTGATAATTGTGTATACCAAAAGTTCAGTGGGAGTAAATTAATTTTCTTGGTACTATATGTAGATGATATTTGTTTTGTTTGGGAATTAGAAATGGAATAATCATCGAAATTGATGGTGGTTCTGAACTTCCAATGCGGTGGAAAGGGGCATGCAAGGTTAACACTCCAAAGCTCAAGTTAGTGTGTGAGGAAACATATTGAATTCAAATTGTGTTTGAAATTTGTTACCTGGATTTGGTGCATTTTTATATATAGTAGAGGGGAAATAACTAACTCGCTATTAGTTAGGAGTGAATTATGGATAGTCGTTGGATGAAATTGCAGTTGAGATTTTGTGATCATTGGGTTGAGAGTCATTATGTGATAATAAGATTGTGGAAAGAATGAAATGTGTGCGAAGTGGTCATCTTAGATTGTTGTGATTGGTCCCGAACAATATATTTTTGGAAAGCAACACTATAAGCTTATTGCACAAAACCAATATATTTCACACAAATATTTTGATTTGAAAGATTTTGGGGACACCTTCTTTGTCTTAGGAATTCAAATACTTAGAGACCGCTCTCGAGGTATCTTAGGATTGTCGCAGCGGATATATATTGATAGAGTTCTGGATAGATGCTCCAAGAGAGATAGTAAACCAGGAGACGCACAAGTTAATAGAGGAGACAAGTTTAGTCTTAAATAGTTCCCACTATGGATCTTGAAAAGGAAGAGATGAATAAGGTTCCATATGCTTCAGTTGTGGGGAGTCTTATGTGTGATCAAGTTTGCACCTGACTCGAATTAACATTTATTGTAGGAGTTCTTGGCAGATATCTAAGCAACATTAGTATACAACACTGGATAGAACTAAAGCGTGTAATACGCCACCTGAAGAGAACTAGAGACTTTGTGCTCGCTTATTGAAATTCATATAACTTGAAGATCATTGGGTATTCTGACTCTAATTTTGTAGGATGGATGATAATAAAAGACTTTACTCAATGGATCAAAGTATTTCTAAAATCAATTTGCAGATCCTTTAATTTTATACATGCGTGTACGACTATCATATTTCCATAATGAATTATATGTTATACTTTTTTGAGCATGCATATTTTATTGATCATTATTGATTTAATTCTAACACTTACTTCTTGATCATTGGACTCTTAAAAATTATATGCATTACACTAACAATATAGGACCAAAAACTATTTGGGTACCTAAATTAAAGACTTATGTACATAATGTAAATATAATTTACAATCTCAAACACTAAATGATGTATTTTTTAATCCAATCAGATTACCCTCACATTGGCAAATCAATCCATTACTTATCCTTATCGAGTACTCGAAGATGTGTTGGTTAAAGCTGATGATTTACTATTTTCTTATGATTTTGTTATTCTAGATATGGATGAAGATAGATAAATACCTATAATTATTGAAAGACCTTTCTTGGAAATAGGTAGAGGTTTAATTGATGTGGATTTAGGTGAATTGATACTAAGATTTCAAGATGAAAAGTTGATTTTAATGTGTTTGAGATGATGTGTCATCATAATGAAAATCCTCAATGTTATCGGGTTAAAGTAGTTGAAGTTGTAGGTGAAGGAACTTCTCCAAAATAGTCACCCTTGTTGCCTATTGAATATGTTACGATAAATTATATTGACATGGTTGAAGAATGACAAGATAAAGAAGTCAAGAAATATGAGTGTCAAGTAGAAACATTTCATAGTGAGAAAGTACCAAGAAAAGTGAGGATTTGAGTGATCATAAACCAAGTGTCTTATTGTCAACCGAGCTCAAAATTTAATATTTTTAAAGTGAAAGAGTTTAGTCCATATTTAAAACATGTTTTCTTGAGAGAACAACTTATACAACCTGGTCTCATTAGTAGTTATTTATCTAGTTTGAAGAAAGATAAGCTTAAGAGAATATTGAGAAAGAATGAGGGAGCACGTGGACGAAACATATTTGATTTGAAGAAGAGAAATTTGACTAATTGCATACATAAGATCAAGTTTGATTTTAAACCAATTAGATGGACTGATAAAAGTTTGAAGGAATCGCTTGATTAGAGAATCAAAGAGTCGCGCTAAGGACCTTAAAGAAGTTTTATAAAGGAGGAAAGCCACATAATTGTGTGATTTAATTTTTTTGATTTTTTCTTTAGTTAATTTGATGCATTCGAAGTTTTTAATTTCGTTTTTTTAATTAGTATGCTTTCCCCTTTTTGTCAACTGCATTACTGCTTGAAATTAATGAACTGTTGTTTCCTAAGTTTTTGTCTCAATTAACAACATTGTTTATATACCAATGATACCATAATAGAAAAATAAAGAAAAAATTAGGTAAAAGAAAAAAAAAAGATATCAATTGTTATGGAAGTTCTAAGGCAGATTGATAGATAAAGAAAAAGAACAATGTCTAATTGATGTATGCTCAACTTCCAGAAACCTCGACAAGTAAGGTTTTAGTCAAATAATTTATTGTTTACTTGTTCCATCTTATAGAGAGTATCCATGTTATTGTTATTTTCTAGAATTTGTAACTTTTATGAATGGTTTAATGGTCTATTTAGTTTACACACTGTAATATTTGTTTGCTTAAACTCTAAGCCTTTTAAAGTCATCCTTTGAAAAAATTTATCCTTTGTTAAAATCCTTTGAGCTTGAACCCTTTATTCGATGACATAGAATTTTTATTTAGCCTATTAACTTGAAGGATTAATATTTCCATCCTCTTTCGAGTTAGGTAGAATTTTTTGATTTCTCGTTGATGCAAGAGATTAAGTTTTGGGTTACTATTGGAATTAGCAACGTTTTAAATTATGGATTTGGGTTCTAGAGAACATGGTTAAAAAAATATGAAAATAAATAAGTTAAAATGACTTCTCAAAAAATAATAAGAAAAAGGACCAAGACATAGCTATTTTGTAATACTCTTAAATCGGTAATTTGTATTATGTTAAGTTTGTTTGGAAACAAATGAAAACAAAGAAAAGTAACAGGTACCTAACTCCAAAATTTTAAGCCTACTACCCAAATATATTCACCTTTTACATAGGCCTCGTTACAATCTGGAAAGACCTCAAAAATGTGTATTTGAATGCTGACTTTGATTAACAGCTTTGAATTTGTTTTTCAAATTCATTATAAAATGACTTGTATGTTGATTGTGTGATGACCATATTATTCAATTCGAGCAAAAAAGGTGAGAATGAGAGACAGGTTGAGTACATCTGAAGTTGGAAAAGTTCTAAAGAACTATCTTGATTGAAGTAAATAATAGAATTGACATCTAAGCTGGAGAAATAATTTGTGGTGATCATCTAGTTGAGTAAGCATGTTTATACGCTAATTAAAATTGTTAGTTTGTAAGTAGATTTCTTGAGGACAGGAAATAGAATGATGGAAATCATTCATCATGTAATTTCATCAGTAAATTTTTATGGTTTTATAGTAATAAGTGAGAAATACATGGAATCAGAGTGAAAAATAGCAATATGTGAGATGAAGATCAAAGATGTCAAAAGAATAAAAGAATTTGGAAGCAAGAAAAGAAAGGAAGTTGCTGGAAAAATCGTGGTGGGATTTGGACGTGTTTGAACCCATAATTTTAACATATTTTACATTATGACATATGTCCGGTAATTTGATCAAATCTAGAGTTTCGTAACTCCTATTGAGGTGGGATCAGAGGAAAATGAAAGCTAACAAAAAAGATCTAGCTATGGAGAAAACCCGTCATGATGAAAAGCAATTGCAAGGCAGCCCTAATGTGTTTTCTGACACGTTCAGGTTTCTTTAAAAGTCGGTTATGCGATAAAGGTAACAAAATAGTAGTTTGATTTGTTTGTATTATACCTAACCACTTAGGATAAGGCTTCCTAGACATTGACATATTTGTGAGTTTTAGTTTTATCTCAATCTTAAGAATGTGTGGTTGGGCCTAACACAACCCTACAAAATCGGCTTGTAGGGTGAGGATTACCCCTATTTATAAACACATCTTTAGGCCATAGATTGTCCGATGTGGAACTCTTAACACCCCCTCTCATGCCCAGGATTTATGTATGGAACGTGGAACTAAATGGTGGTTGGCCCAATGGATCTTAAACGAGGCTCTGATACCATCTCAAAATTTGGGTTGGGCCTAACTCATCCCTACAAAACTGGCTTGTAAGGCGAGAATTATCCTCATTTATAAACACAACACATGCCATATCTCTAAGAAATGTGGGACTAAATCCACCCCTTAAAATCCAACACAATGAAGGTGTTAGGGGTTGTAATGAAAGCAAACCAAAGTACCGCAATTAAGGTGACTAGGGGCGAACCACAATTCAAAACACAAAGTTGTTAGCCTATTGGTAACGGCTTGGGACTTGAGACTTTGCTTCTCTTAATGTCTCAAGTCCAGCACACCCCGTCACACTTGGGTCTTAATGAGCCTGAAGTATGGACTTTGCAGGAAGCCCAATAATGGATCTAGGATAGACTCTGATACCATCTTAATAATATGTGGTTGAGTCTAACTCAACCCTATAAAAACGGCTTGTATGGTGAATATTGTCCCCCACTTATGAACACATGTTTAAGCCATAGATTGTCCGATGTGAGACTCTTAACACTCAAAAAACCTTTTGATGGTTTCAACTATGAGATTAGGACCCAACAACATCTTCCCGGAGGTCTAGTCTTAACTGCACCTGATTAGGGCCATATAATTTATAAGGGATTCAGGAAACCCTATTGATATTAAACATGAGGTAAGTATTGTTGGGGTTGATTGAAAATATACATGTTGATACTCTTTATGATGGAGTATGATTGTCGGTGAAGACTATGAAAGCTTATATATTATTTTCAATCAAGGTGGAGATTGTTGGGGCTGGTTGAAAATATACATGTTGAAGAAGTCCCACATTGCTTAGTTTATGAAGGAAGAGGGAGTCCATGGCTATATATAAGATTCAAGTTCGTCATTCCAAGATGCACCAGGAAAAAGTATTTTAAGCTTGTATTTGACTTTATTTGTTCTCTTATACCCTTGTATTAGAGTGTTGTGATATGTAGTTAAATATTTGTTTTGGATGGGAGTACTGGGGGCCTGGGTTAGTTGAGGGTATATTATATGTTATAACAACTTTCACATAGTGTTATTCTCTAGTTTTCTATTGACAACGGTCGTGGTTTTTTCTCCGGTTTTGGAGTTTCCAAGTTATCTTCTTATGTTGTGATTGTGTTCCTCTTTTTCTCTATGCTCTGTTTTTTTCCCCAAAAAAGTATTACCCCCTTTGTCTCTCTAGGTTTTTCTAGAAAGGATTGTACATTGGATCTCATCGTATCATTTAAGGATTATATTAGTATACTGGATTTATAAACCATGTTCTCTCACCATTATAATCATCAACTGGTCTTAATAAATTTGAACATATAAGAGGTGGTACATTAGGTTATGGTAAGTATATTGTAGAATTAGTTGATATAGGTGGATAATATCTCCATTGTTTTTTAGTCTAATAACCCACAATTGGTCTTTATTATTAGGTGACTAGCCAAATGCTTGTCCTCCAACATAAGACATATTGTTCGCTTGCACTATGTTGTCGTAAGAAAATTTTTTGCGTTATCCCAATTTATCATATTGCACCAGGAAGCCTCATATCAATATGTATTTAGCCAAATTGAATATTATCATGATTTAGCTTATCAATCTCAACTGGCTACCCCTAGGGTAAACTCTGTAAAAAGTACTATGCAAGGGATTTATATGAATAAAAGTACATGTTGTATAGAATTCAGTTAAACTTATGAAGGGACTTTTATTGCGATAGTCGACTGACTTTTCATTGCAATATTTTCCAGATCTTGTACTCTTTAGTTCCTTGAGTAGTCAGGGTGACATAATTTGCACAAGAATTGACATGTTTTTCCTCGAACTCTCTAATTATTTCACCTTATTGTAAATCATGGAATTAACAATGTCACCTAGTTGTGAGAGAACTATGTAAGTAAAGATAAAGCATAATGATAAAAGGAAAAATGTATGAAAATAGTCTTGTTTAATTGATTATTTGTTTTAAGTGAATGGTAAAATAAATTATTTATAGAGAAATCTAGTCATATTAGACAAAACATCATGAATCTAGCCTTAATCGACTACTTTCACATATAATGCTTTATTCTTCTCGTTGTTGGGTGTACGTGACACCTTACATTTGACTCTTTTTTCCATGTCTCATGGTCTTTTGTGTTCTCTTATCCATGTGTGTGCTATTTCCCCGGATCATGCATCTATGAAGAAAAATATTTTAGTTAGATGCACTATAAAAATGAAATAAGATTAAAATGTTGAATTGTCAAGTTTCACACATGTTTGACTATTTTGTTAGGTCATAGTGTGTATTCATCAAAGTCCCACATTCAATAGTGAAAAGAAAAAAGAAATGGATTCATCCAAGTCTCACATTCAATAGTGGAAAAAAATGAATTCATCTAAGTCTCACATCAAGTAGTGGGAAGAAAAAAGAATTAGAGTATTAATATAAATAAAATGAGTTAGTTTGAGTTTCTTTACCACGAAAACTCTAGCCTTGTCGCTGAAATGAGGTATGAGTAATTGTGTGTCATGAGAGGATTTGTGAAAGAGTTTATAATTTTTCCTTTAAAAGTTGTAGTTGAAAGAGTTTGTAATATTTTCATCAAAAAATTAGAATTAAAAGAGTTTGAAATTTTTCGAAATTTTTACAAAATTAACCCACTTTTTCAAGGAAATTCCCAAAATACCCCTGGTTTCAAAAAAAAACCCAAACTACCCCACTTTTAGGAGGAGTCTCCAATTGGAGACTCCTCTTAAAAATTGAATGGAGGCGCCAATTGGATTGGCTAGGGCAGAAGAGGAGGCGCCAATTCAATTGGAGACTCCTCCTAAAATGCAATTTTTGTGTTATAAATAGATGCGTTGTGTGAGTAATTGTTCCACATCTCATACAATCATTTGGCAATCATGTTTAGTGTTCGTCGCCGATACGGTAAGGTGATTTATGTGAGAGACAAACCTCAGATGTTGATGTTGTTCTAGGAACATCACTACGTTCGATCAACTGAAGAGGGAGTTGGTTCGTTGGTTAGATGGGAAAATACCAGAAGGGGAAAAATTAGAAGTCTTGAGAGACTTGACAGTATCTTTGGTTGAGTGTGAATGAAGACTGATAAGGATGCTAAGGAAATGATGTTTGGTCGAGACAACATCAATTTGATTGTTGTAATCAGTTAGAAATATTTCTGTTTTCAGATAGCTTATTTTGTACTGATGTTTATTGTGAATCTCTTTGTAACAAAAAGTTAATGATATATAATGATTGAAGGTTACAGAAATACAATGTTACAAAAAGCTTAAGACCTATATGATGCTCCTCGATTAGGACAGTTGTTCTTGTTGTGTCCTGGTTGACGACAGATACTACATAATCTTATCATTTTATCTGTGGAATCCATCTCTGTTCTGATACATGTGCTGTTTGGCCTTCCTTTTTTATTTCTACACATCTCGTCATTGTGCCAAACAATATCACCTTCATATGGAGGCCAGTAATCCTCCATTGGTAGTACCGAGAAGCTTTGATTATATACATTCATGACGGTGTCAGCCTTGTACACATCAGATAAATGGCTGTAAGCATATTGACGAGTATAAGCGCATGTTGCAATGACATGGGAGCAAGGTATGCGGAAGGCCTGGAATTTTCCACAATCTCACCAACTTCTATTTAGTCTAATAGCGTAGGCTAAATTTGGTATCCCCTCGTTGTGGTCCATTGTTTCCTGGACGCTGAAATTTTGCCTATGACGGTCAAAGATTGTTACAGCGTGTGCGCTAGCTTTGATGCTCTCCTATTTCATGACCTTCATGCAACACTCACTGAATACTTGTCCGGACATTAACATCGCACTCCATCTTTCACCTCTGGTTGCGAACGTAGAAGCCAACCTATAATAGGTTGATCTTACCAAGGCGGTTATCGGCAGATTTCGAATTCCTTTGAATACCCCATTCATGCATTCCACAAGGTTTGTTGTCATATGGCCCCATCGACAACCTTCGTCAAATGCCCTTGTCCACTGCTCTACTGGTATGTTATTTAGCCATCTCCCTGCGTCTTCATTAGACAGTCTAATTTCATCACGATAATATTGAAATGACGGTTGAGTTAGAGCATACCCAGTATTCACCACCTTCTTGCGAAGATTCTTATCTTTTATAGCTCGCATGAAGTTTTGTGCAATGTGTCTGATGCAATAGACATGGATAGAAGGAGGATCATGACATCCGTTGTCATGGTTGTTGTAGGCACTCTCAATGGCAGCATCTCTATCAGAAATCAAACAGAGATTGGCTTGTGGAGCCATATGCGTTCTGAGATGTCGAAGAAAGAAACCCCATCCACCAGTCGTTTCACCTTTAACAAGAGCAAAGGCAACGGGAAAGACATTGTTGTTACCGTCTTGTGCAACCGCCATGAGCAAAGTACCCTTGTATTTTCCGTATAACCAAGTGCCATCAATTTGAATAATAGGTTTGCAGAATGCGAAACCTTTGATGCACGGTCAAATGCCCAAAAGAGACGGTGAAAGATTCTATTACCTGTAGCACAGGTTCTGTCTGGCATCATCGCTGGAAATGTCTCCATAATTGCCACAGTTCTTAGGACATATGTTTTTAGTGCCCATAAAAACCGTGGCAATTACTTGTATGAATCCTCCTAGTTGCCGAAAACTTGTTCAACAACCTTTGTCCTTGCAATCCAGGTTTTCTTGTAAGATGGAGTATAATTATATGTTGTTCTAATATGGGACATAATTATGCTCACCTTCACTGATGGGTCTTTATTAACCAACGGCAGAATGTCTTGACATATCAACGTTGCGCTTAGTTTATGGTGATCTTGTTCAACGTTAGTTGCAATGCAACTGTGAGGTGTGTCTATTGAAGCGATCTTCCAAGAGTCGTTTTTCTTCTTGTAAGACGCAGCCAAACGAAACTTACAAAGCATGTTACGACATTCGACAACATACCTTCTAGAATCAGTGTGTTTCACTGTAAAATCAGTAGAGTTGTTCATGTGGAATTTTTTGATAGCCAGAACACATTCTTCTTTGGTACGAAACATGTCTCCCACCTTTAATTCGCCTTCTGATCTCGGATACGGATTATAGAAAACACTGTTGGATGTTTCATCGTCGTGTAGATCCATATTTGTCATATGTTGAGGCGGGTTGTAGACATGACTAGGAGGTATTGGTGGTGGTTGATCATCATCGTCATCGTCATTTTTCAGCATGTGATCAACCTGTATCTCGGTCTCCTCTTCTTCTTCATCAACGACGTCCACTTCTGCTTTTGCTTCTGGGTTGACGTCATCTGACCATTGTGGATCAAATTCACCAGATTCATCCTGATTGGTTAGTTAAGACTGTTGAGATGGTATACATGGTTGAAGAGTAATGTACAACTCAATACAGTTGCAGCCTGAATGTTCATGACTAACAAACATGTATTCAACATCTTCATCGTCTCGTACCTTAAGGGGGAAATACTTGCATTGACTATTCTCAAAAAATATTGGATTTTGATATGTGATCTTTGACACAATACCCGATCCTATACAGGATTGTATTCTTTTTTTCAAATGCAAGAAGGTTGCATTTCTCTTGATCGTGAGTCTAATGGTATCGGTGTTTCGAAAATAAAAACCATATAGCTCAGACTCGTATGTTTCACCGTTGCAGTGAACGTTGACACTGTATAATGATGAAGATGACATTGTGCAGATGAAAACTATTTTCTTACTGTAGATGAATGTGAGTGAAGTGTCTTGGATGTTGATAGTAAGACACTTAAATAGAGGAGTGAAGTGTCTCACATGCTAGCTAGTTCGAAGTGACGTGTCGCACATGCAAGCTACTCCGAAGTGACATGTCGCACATGCAAGCTACTCCGAAATGATGTGTCAACCATGCAAGCTACTAAGAAGTGACATGTTCAGCAAGCAAGAGAGAGGACAACCACGTGTCAGACATGCAAACACACACTCCAAATGAATTGGCGCCCCCACTCATTCCTTGCACATGGGCGCCAATTCAAGTGGAGACACCTCGTCAAAGCATGCATTCAGACCTCGAAACCAAGCAATCAGACCTAGGTCTTGCATGCATGTCCCTACGGAGGCGCCAATTTGAATGGCGACCCCTCTTAAAGGTTGTACATGGTCGCCAATTCAAGTGGAGACACCATGCAAGCACAACTTTTCATGCTCTCATTCATTTGCCTATAAATACATCCATTCCATCAACACTTCTTCCACACCATCACTCGCACTACTTCTTCTACAATACTTCTTCTACAATTTCATCTGCAACAACTTCTTGTAGTTTCATCTACACCAACCCCCTGACAAAATGTCTATCTCACAATGGGCGAATCACATAGAGGAACGGTTGCAAACATCGCAACATATGTAAGTTTTTTCTTTTGTTAACTTTTTATCTTTCATCTTCACCAACCCCCTTTTATTTTAACATACCAATTTAGTCAAGTTTTTTGTTCTTTCTTTTATAGGATGTATCAAGGTTCCGAACTCGGGTCCACGAATATGTCCATATGGACCCGATGATTCAACCTTATGTTGAACTCACCGGTTTTGGTCATATAAGCAAGATTTTACCTTGGTCCATAGATAACAAATTCATTCTAGCTTTATGCGAAAGATGGAGACCAGAGACACACACATTTTGGTTCCCAACCGGTGAGTGTACCGTGACGTTAGAAGACGTCTACATGCTTTTGGGACTACCCATTGAAGGTAAGGTTGTTAATGGTAAAACCAACTATGCGAATTCAATTTGCATGGATCTCTTGGAGACTGATTTGTTAGATGATAACGCAAGAGGTCAAGGTATACTACTTTCACGCCTTAAGTCGTACTATAATAGTTTATACTTAGATGAGCATTCTATCGAAGATGCTCGAATAATAAAACTAGGTGTTATATTATGCTGTTAATTGGCTCGTTTTTATTTCCCGGAGGTAGTGGTTCTAGCATGCATATTATGTATTTACCTTTACTTAGACATGTAGATAGAATAGGAAGTTACAGTTGGGGATCTGCTTGTCTAGCCTATCTCTATAGCTCCTTGTGCAAAAACTCACACAAAGACACATCTACATTTTCTGGATGTGCTGTTTTGCTACAAGCATGGGGTTGGTCAAGACTACCGTCCCTAGCACCCGTCAACAACAAACCTTTCACATTTCCGTATGCACAAAAGTAAGTTGTTTAAATTGCTATATCTTTACTTACTTCTTTAAAGATTATTACCTCTAACTAATATTTTTTGAATTTTTCTTGTAGATGGTCTGCATGTGGTATGAGTTACAACAGATGTCCAAGACACTGTATTACTCAGTATCGCAACCTGTTGGATCACCTTTGACCGACAGACGTAAGGAAAATAACAATTATTTCGTTATATTTTATTAACTTCTTCTACCTTGACTATAATCCAATCTTCTTTTACATTTCAGTTTATTTGGCGTCCATACCTTAATTTGGATCATGACCATCAAGTCAACGCTGAAGACGTGGCCGTATGGACTGCATGCACACCGATAATACGGTTCACAACTGTGGAGATGCACAACAGTGATCGTGTGAAGCTGCAGTTCGGTATGCCCCAAAATATCCCAGATCCCCCAGCTAGCCTAAGAGAATGGCATCTGCGCAAAGTTAACGACCAATGGAACTTCAATCCATGGCAAAGCTTCGCAAGATCGGAGTGTCGCAAATGGAAGCACCGTCATGACCATGTGTTAACTGACGCAGTCATGCCAACTGAAGAAAAACCAAGTCGTACTTATATGACTTGGTACATATCGGTTGGTTTTCAGTTCATCGTCGAGGATATGTACTTGTACGACCCACGCCAAATGACTTACACACCTGACACCTCAACATCAAACCCCCAACAACAGTGTCAGACCGGATACACACAACCCCCTGTCCATCAAACGTTTCGTTCAACCAACACACAAACATACAACCAAAACATTCCATACACCCAACCCTAATACCAAGAGCATACCCCATACCACCACCAACATATTGACCATCAACCTGAGACTCAACATCGCTTCGCACCCACCCATCACCCTACCAAAGTCGCCTAAGCCAGAATACCCAACGATCATTCAACACCAACCGTCCCTCCTCCTACCGTAGCCAAGAAGCCCAAACCTCACAAAACCAAAACATCCAACAACCCTATCTCTACCAAACACCCCCAACAACCTTTCCAACCTTTCCTCGACGCATCGTTCACACCCATGTCTCCCTTCAACCGTCTCGGTCGCCCATCAATGAGTCAACCACATCCCAACTTCTCCGGCATGGGTCATGAGCTCAGCTACGACGGTACACCATCGATGCATACTGAAGACTATGCGGACTTGTCTGACTACCTCAACAGACCTTCTCCAGTAGTTGGTAGTGACGCTCCTGGCCCCTCAGATGCTCAAACACCGGTACCGAATCATCAACGTGGGTTAGGGTCACGGGTTAGGGTAGCTAGAGGATGTGGGACCGGAGGTCGGTTAGGTGATCCCGGTCATCACCATTAGGTTTCTTTGTGTAAACAGCAAATTTTATTAATATCAATTGGTCATATATCAAATTTATCTATCACGTATACCATTTACCAAAAAAAATTACATTTTACACTTAGGCTCTAGTTGAATTGGCGCCTCCTCTTAAGCCCTACACAGGGGCGTCAATCTAATTGGCTAGGGCACCTGCCCTAGCCAATCCAATTGGCGTCTCCATTCAATTTTTAAGAGGAGTCTCCAATTCAATTGGCGACTCCTCCTAAAAGTGGGGTAGTTTGGGAAAAAAATTTAAATCAGGGGTATTTTGGAAATTTCCTTGAAAAAGTGGGTTATTTTCGTAAAACATTCAAATTTTTCCATCAAAAAATTATAGTTGAGAAAATATATAATTTTTCGTTCAAAAATTTTAATTGAGTGAATTTGTCATTTTTCCGTCCAGAAATTATAATTAAAAAGATTTATATTTTTTAAAAAAAAAAATTGTTGTGGAGAATTTTCAATTTTATCCATATAAAATATTATAGAAAATAATTTTGTTGGATTTAGGTACGAAATTGTCAAACCACAGTAAATGGGTAAATTTTACTATTTTTGATTGATTTTTGTTTATTGAAATTTGTTTATTTATGCTTTCACAACATAACTATGACACTTTGATGAGTATCACAAATTTTAATAGACTTGAAAAATGTTTGCAGGTTGTCATTTCATGGCAATAGGGCTCAGTATGACTATTGGAGAAATTATAGTAACACAGGTGGGAAGACACAAAAAAGAAGAATCAATTACCAATAATTAGCAATGACCAATTTTACCCATAGATAAGAAGAATGTTATTGTCATACAAAAAAGAGGAAGGTTGATATTTTGACAAAATATGATTGACTGTACCTATAACGGACCCCATAACACGACCAATAAACGTACACACATGTGTGCTGCCACTTACCAAGTTGGTTAAGGTACTATCAACATTATGTGATTAATATTTTATGTACACACATGTAATTTGTATCCAAAAGGGTGTTTGATAAAAAGTACTTCTACCAAACAATGGCTTATGTAAGGTATCCTTGTCTGTTCTTTGGTATTCTCTAAGGTCATCTTGATGCGGTGAGGATCTAAAGATGAGTCTAATAGGACCCACTCCAACTCATGCATCTGATGTGGGTGAAGAAACCATAAGTGTCTTTAACAACATATTTTCTCTCTCTAATATACTCCTTTTAACATGCATTTTTTATTATTCATTATTCTCAAATTAAATTAGATCAGGTCGAATTTTTTAAATTAATTATTTAAAATTAAATTGAATTGCAAATAATTTTATTTTAATATCGGATAAATTCAGAAATACTTCCGCTGGATACTCAAAATATCTAATGTATCCTCTTAAACAGGTTTTATTTATAATACATGAGTCTTCTGACCCATACCACTTGCTGGCTGCGGTGGACCTTAAATCAAAATTCAAAACCAGAAATTTCTTGAGACTTGAGAATTGAAAAATAATAAATAAATAAAATTTGAATTGTGGAAGGTTCTAATATCTCTACCTAACACCTTTGAAAAAGATAAAGGAGAGAAATGGGTTTGATGGTTGAAAAGTGACTCTCCCCATTATCTGTGCCTGTGGGAAGGCCATAGTTTTTGGGATCTGGTTGGATATTAGCTACCATCCGTTATGTCCTTTTCTGTTTATTGTTATCTAAGATATGTCTTGCACTCCTTTTCGAAAAACCATTTAATTCATTTCTTTTCGCTAATTTTATTTTTCAATATTAAGCTTTTTTTTTCAACGACTAAAATGAATTAAAAATAAATTTAAGCATAAATATTTTGAAGATAGTAATTCTTCGTAGGTATGCAATTATAATTATTTAGGCATAAATATTTTGAAGATAGTAAGTCTGTCTAGGTATGCAATTATAATTATGTTGATTTTGAATATCTTATAGTCGCTTGCAAGGTTCGTGACGAAAATTTTAATAATAAATATAGTTTAAAAAAACTTGCAGAATATATGAGATCTCATTCAATTGAGGGTACGTGATTTCGATATTAAACACACTTTTAACCGTTAGATCTAATTGTATAGTCACCCGTATGAGGCCTCAGATCTCATGGAGATGATTTTAACTGCATGTCTTATATAAATTAGAATATGTGTCATTTCAGATATTTACTCATTGATACATTCAAACTGTTTTCTCACATATTGATTGACTTGGGTGCTTGAGTGATAACCTTGCAAATCCACCTCTACCACATCGTATCGGAAGCTTACTCCACCACACCAGAACTCAAGCTCATTCGATCTCTGCGTATTTTGTGTTCCCGTACGAAACAGTGACGCTGTATACAGGAATCATCTTCTAAGTCTCGTGAATTTCTAGAAAGAGCCACCACCTCTTCGTCACAATTTTGGATCACCGATCTTATCTCTTTCAAAACACTGATCTCTTCCTCACAAAGGTCATCAATCCAAACTTTGTTGTCATGGTAACATCGAAAGCAACTTGTTTGACTGTCGCACACAACTTCGCCGTCATGCCAACTATTGTAACAAACACTCAAGATTTGGTGAGGGGAGTTTCACTTCTCCCGTCGACTGAAGAGATTAGAGTCTTAGTTACTCCTCCTACATTTCCAATGCAGTAAAATGTAGCACCTCCAACAATCACATAATGAACTTTACTAGTTCTTCCAAACTTTCAACCTCTCTTTTAGCCAGTCTAAGGTCAAGCTTCAAAGTAGAATTCGTCACAACCTATAATTTCTAGACATGAAATGCTCTACAATCTCCTATTGTTGCAAGTTATTTTAGGCGCGTAAAGGGAAAACATTATGTTAAACATCGTCTACAACCTAGTTCATAAGCAAAATTCTCACTTCCTCACTAAAAGGATGCTTCAGATGAAGAAAACTTGAAGTTCACTTCGACCAGTGATAATTTAGTGCCTAGGACCTCTTCGTGCAGCGAGCAGATAGGTGATCTAGAGCCTATCCTTGTTGACATTATTTCACCACTCAGGGCGGCCTCTAGGTCACTAGAATGTAATCATTGTCGAGGTCATGGACTTCACCTCATGGTTCTAGAGGAAGAGTAAAGAGTCACACGCCACCAGATAACCTTCATCGTCATCGATCACCATCACACCACTCCAGAAGGGAGAAGAAACATGGTATTGAAGCACTAACCCATAATCGAAATAACAATCCACTTTTAAGACTGATCCTTAACAACAGGATCCTCATATATCTTGAAAATCCCCTGAAGCTAGAGACTATGAATAGATGGGGGATTCAGATTAACATATTGATTATATAGATACCATGTTGGACTATTATCACACTCTATGAGCCATAAAATGCATGTTGTTAACGTTAACTCTTAAGGGGCGCCATGACGTGGTTCAAGGCTCTTTTGAACTAAAGCATAAGTTCCTAGAAAGAGTTATGTGACTCTTTCACCGCCCAATTCATGGCGTGAAAGTGGAAAACCACTACCATAATTGCCATGAGGAATCCAACTTAAAATTAAGTAAACCATACGAGAATAAATCAACGATTCACAAAGCTATCATTAGAAGTATAAGGACGAATGACGGTTTAAAATGTTGGATATATAAGATAAGGTTGAGGCCAGATTTCATGTTCCACGAGAAGTTAGGGCTTGAGGGAGCCAGTAGCTTGAATGACATGTTAGATAGGGCCCAACCATATATTAACTATGAGGAAGAACTCATACCTCGATATTTGATTTCTTCAATTGCTTTTCCTTTTTCATCCATGTTAAGGTTGCATGAGGTTGACAT
Source organism: Lathyrus oleraceus (assembly GCF_024323335.1). Lineage (NCBI taxonomy): Eukaryota > Viridiplantae > Streptophyta > Magnoliopsida > Fabales > Fabaceae > Lathyrus > Lathyrus oleraceus. Next base: position 265,452,352 of record NC_066585.1, on the reverse strand, counting down.
TAGAGTTGTTATTTCCTTGGATTACTCCATATCAAACCTTTTAAATAGTTCTTTACAGTATTTTGCTTGATTTATGAAGGTTCCATTATTGGATTGATGGATTTGGAGTCCCATAAAGTATTTGAGCTCTCCCATTACTGACTTTTCAAACTCATTCTTCATAATTTCATAAAGTTCCTTTCACAAGGATACGCTAGTAGAACCAGAGATAATATCATTGACATAAATTTGGACTAGTAAGATGTCATGTTTGGTTTTCTTGATAAAAAGTGTTTTTATCAATTTTCCCTTGTTGAAACATCTTTTCAAGTAAAAAATTCCTCAGAAGATCATACCAATCCATGGGAGCTTGTTTTAGTCCACATAACGCTTTATTAAGCTTGAAAACATGATATGGAAAGGCTGGATTGATAAACCTGGAGGTTGATCGACATATACCTTCTCTTGGGTGTATCCATTTAGAAAAGCACTATTTACATCCATTTGGAATAATTTAGAATTTCATAATGCATGAGAAAGTAAATAATATCCTTATGGCTTCTAATCTAGATACAGAAGTATAGGTTTCATTGAAATCAATTCCCTCCTATTTATTGTATCCCTTCATAACGAGTTTGACTTTTGTAGTTGCATGTCTCTAATATCCGGTTATTTTGTTGCTTGTCTTATCGCTTTCATCTTTGTTTTATTTTGATTCATTGAGTCTTCTTTATTAATTGCATTTCTCGTGTTTAGCATGCATAAAACTTTGATTAGATTTGATCTTGATCTAAATGCTCTTTGATCAATAGTATATGATAGTGAAACGAAATTACTTTGTGTTTTTGAACAAACTCTGATTTAAGGTAAAATCTCAAAAAGGTCTTCTACGTAATATTTACTCGAATACGTTTATCGAACCTTCTAATAACACCAAATATGCACTCTTCAATGGTTTCCCGTTAGAACCTGCATAGTCTCAACTATAATTATGGATTGGTGATTGTATAAACTCTTGGAAATATTTTTCAAATAGCATGGAACTATGCAGGTTCTAACGGGAAACCATTGAAGAGTGCATGTAGGTCAAGTAAGGACGAATGTCGAAGCACTATAAATTTCGGTGTCATCTCTCTAACTTTACTCTTGCATTTATATTTGTAGTGATTGCATGCTAGGTTTTTCAATTCCTTTGCATTACATATTTTTATTCTTAATGGAGATTAATTATGAAAATCTTAGGTTTTGTTGGAATTGGACAACTAATCAAGCTAGTATTATGATTGATAAATCTGAACACTAATTGAATTTAGGATTCCACATATTGAATCAATTGTGTACACTTCTTGTGACTACAAAACTTGAATCAATTCATACCAAGCATTTGATTGTTTATAATTTTGGATATTTGTGAAAAGAACCGTGTTTGCTTGATCATAATCAATTGTAGAATTTTAATTTTCGTTTCAAACCTTCCGCTCGCAACTCATTTTTGAAAACACTCTGATTTTGAAAAATGGTAGTTGCATTTTTTAATTTGGGTCTATTTTCCCCCCTCTAGACCGTTTTTCTACTTCTATATTCACACCTAACAATTGGCAAGAGTTGGTATTTTGATTGTGTCTAATCGACATCCAAAAGTTTGTGAATATGTCATAAGATAACGATCCTAAGGGAGTGTATAATAGAGCACCGATTTTCAAAGGCAAAAATTATACATATTAGAAATCGATAATGTATGTACACTTGTTATCGGTTGACAAAAATCGGTGGTGTGACTTCACCAAGGGATCATATATTCTCAAGGGCGACATTGACGTTGTTAAACATCCTAAAGATTTAACTGATGATGAAACCAAAAAGACACTACTACAAAATAGACCTTTTGTAACACCCATTTTACAATGGTCTTCTATTAATCATGGTAATAATTTTGGGGGGCGCTATTTTTTTTTTGTTATTTACTAAATGATATTTCACAATGGTCATAGGTACCAACCGTGGTGAAAAGTGGTGACTGGTCATGCGTTCGAATCCTAACACCTACAGTTTTGTTTTTTATTTATTTTTAAGCAACTTTTCACCACGGTTGGCGCCTGGTCATGAGTTCAAATCCTAGAACCTACAATTTTGTTTTTATGTATTTATTAAAAGACCTACAACAATGTTTGTTTAAAGTAATTGTGATATGTTGATACATACAACAACGATTATTTAAAGTAACCGTTGTGATAGGTTGGAACCTACAATTTTGTTTTTATTTATTTTTAAACCACTTTTATAATAGGTTGGAAATATAAGCGTATTTATTGAGTTTCTTTATCGTTTTAAACAAATCTATGTCGTCCATTTAGTGAGTATCAACGCTCAAGACACTACCATTAGTGATCTGCGTGAAATCTAAAACTTAAATGAACTTCCAACATAGACAAACTTCATCTTCTACCTCCAAACATCTTCTTCCATTTACGACACTCTATTCCTCCACTAAACCAAGCTCGAAAACATCATTTCTTCCATAAACAAAACTCATAAACATCATTTCTTTCATTAACAAATTTCAGAACTCCATCACCTCTTCTCCAACTTGAATGAGACAAGGAAAACATGGATTCAAGTTAGTAATGTTAATTGGTGTTATTATTGTTGTTCTTCTTGTTGTTGTTTTTTTGTTGTTTGTTGTTTTTGTTATTCTTGTTGTTCTTGTTGTTATTCTTATTGTTTTTCTTGTTGTTGTTCTTCTTATTCTTCTTGTTGTTGTTATTGTTCTTGTGTTCTTGTGTTCTTGTTGTAGCTCTTGTTGTTCTTGTTTTTGTTCTTGTTGTTCTTGTTCTTGTTGTTGTTCTACTGCTGCATTTTTTTAATGGACGTACAACAATGGTTGTTTAAAGTAATCATTATGATAGGTTGATACATAAAACAACTATTATTTAAAGAAATTGTTGTGGTAGTTAGCATGCTACTTGACTTATAATCACGGTCGCACGATCGTGTTGGAAAGCCTCATACAATAACATCTTACCTCACAACAGTTGGTCCAGTGTAGTGGTATCCATTTTCTAACCGTTGTGATAAGTGTTTTTCGTAGTAGTGAGACTTCATATGATTTGAAAGCAAGGAACATAATCATTTAAGCACTAAGTGTTAAAGTATTCTATTCGATTTCCTTATCATGTTAGGAGAATTCATGTTCCCGATGGTAAAATTCTATGGATACCTAAATGTAACTCAACTAGCCCTAAAGGACCCATTAGTTAAGGACCTCAATTACCTTATTGATTTGTCACAAGAAAGTCTTACCTCCACAAAAAGATTGTGATTTCTAGATAGCGGATCTTCAAGATACATGACGGGAGATGCTTCCATGTTCATCAATTTCAATGAGAAGGAAATTGGTCATGTCACCTATGGAGACAATATGAAAGTTTAAATTCTTGGTGAAGGTGTTGCAGAAAATCCATCCACAATTACCATTGAAAATGTGTTGTTAATGAAAAGGCTTAAACACAACTTGTTAAGTATTAGCCAACTATGTGACAAATGGTATTCGGTTTCATTCGATACTCTTAGTTTTATAATTAATCATAACACTAGTAAGTGAAGGTAGCGAGAAATAGAAGAAAATGAGGTTTTAATTGGGTTTCTAAAAATGAAAACTTTTTAAAACCAACACAATCAAATAGTAACACAAACAAGAAAAATAACACTGTTATTTTTATATTGGTTCGTTGTTAATGAATCTACCTCCAGTCCACCCGCCAAGGTGATTTTGCCTTATCAACAAGGATTTAATCCACTATAACCGAAACTGATTACAGACACACAAAGATAACATGCATTTGTCTTCTTGAGTCTATCTGACTAAAACCCTAGTCACTCAAGAAATACACTCAACCAAATGAGATATACAATAATGTGTTTACAAGATTTCTTCTAAGAAAGCAGAATAACACAAGTTTACTACAATGAATTTCTCACAATAACGAACAAAAGCTTTATGTATGTTTCTCATATCTATACACAATAATATCTAGTTCAGCAAAAAGCATTGTATGTATACATGAAATAACAACGTGAATTAGCAACTTGTCTAATCTTCCAAGTCTCCTTTATATAGGCAGTGAAAAGATCTATTGGAGGGTAGAATTGGAATATCAAGAATGCAACTATCTCCTTGTTAGGAAGAAAAATGGTACAATAGTAATGTCCTTAGCCCACAAAATCAACGTAGTGGAGGGAAGGTTGATCTTGTATTGTGTACTATTTTCCTGATGTAAAACATTTTGATCTTATCTTCTAATCTTCTTAGGCTTCTGAATAAATTATGTTGAAGCATGCTTAAAAGGATCAAGAGACTAGTTGAGAGAATCTTCAGAACCTTAGTCTTCAGAGTCTTTACACAATTGCTCAGAACCTGGTCTTCAGAATCTTCAGATCTTGTTCTTCAGAGTCTCTAGAACTTGAGAGCGTAGAATCTTGAAGGCTTGACACACCTTTAGATGCTCTTATGTCAGAGTCACAGTCAGAAGCTTTGGAACAAACGTTCATTAGACTATTGTCTAAGAGCTTTCTAGAACTTGACATCATCTTGTAAAGCACTTTGTGTCTCTTCAGAGTCAGAGTGTGTTAATTCCAGAATCTGATGACGTCACACATCAATTATTCAGAGTCAGAACCTGTAAGAAAAACCTACACACTAGAAAAAACCATTAGGATACAAAATTATTCTCTAAGAAACAATGCATTGTTATCATCAAAACTAAAGGTCAGATGCATAACCAAATCTTATTATTACAATCTCCCCATTTTTGATGATGACAAAACCATGTATTTTGATGAACAATTTTTACTTGGTTTAATCGCATAAAAATATCAGAGTGAGGTTTATAAGCTCCCCCTGAATTTTATACGATTAAAATTATTTTTCAGCTTAAGATTTCAGAGTTAAGTTTGTGAGCTCCCCGTGAATTTAAGACTTAAAAGAATCTTAACAAATATAAAATAGCTCAATCAGCATGAAAGAAATAATTTCCCATAAGGCATAAGCTTGGTTACTATGAATATAGTAACTTCCTAGAATGCAGAAGCCTGGGTCAAGAAGTATTTCATTTCAAAATCGACTTTACTTGAGTGACAGAAAGTATGGTTATCAGCCTCGTATCCGAGCATGATTTTTCATAGATTTCATATGCCTGGTTGTATACGAAAATAATCTTCTAATTTTCGTGAATTTATACAAATCGCCACCACCACTTCGTCACAATCTCGTATCACCGGTCTTATCTCTTTCAAAACACTGATCTCTTTCTCACAAAGGTCATCAATCCAGACTTTATTGTCATGGTAACATCGAAAGTAACTTGTTCGGCTGTCGCACGCAACGTCATCGTCACGCCAACTATTGTAACAAACACTCAAGATTTGGTTAGGGGAGCATCACTTCTCCCATCGACTGAAGAAACTCCAGTCACAGTTACTCCTCCTATAGTTCCAACGCAACAAAATGTAGCACCTCCAACAATCACATAATGAATTTTACAATTTCTTCCAAACTTTCAACCTCTCTTGTCGGTCCAAGGTCAAGCTTCAAAGCAGCATTCTTCGTAACCTATAATTTCTAGACATTAAATGCTCTGCAATCTCCTATTGTTGAAAGTTATTTTAGGCGTGTAAGGGGCAAACATTATGTTGAACATCGTCTGCAACCTAGTTCATTAGTAGAATTCTCACTTCCTCACTAAAAGGATACTTCAGATGAAGAAAACTTGCAGTTCACTTCGACCAGTGATAATTTAGTGCCTAAGACCTCTTCACGCAGCGAGCAGATATGTGATCAAGAGCCTATCCTTGTTAACACTATTTCACCACTCAGGGTGGCCTCTAGGTCACTAGAACGTAATCATGTCGAGGTCATTGGACTTCACCTCATGGTTCTAGAGGAAGAGTAAAGAGTCACATACCACCAGATAACCTTCATCGCCATCGATCACCATCACACCACTCCCGAAGGGAGAAGAAACATGGTATTAAAGCACCAACCCATAATCAAAATACAACCCACTCTTAAGACAGATGCTTAACAACAGGATTCCCGTATATCTTGAAAATCCCCTGAAGCTGGAGACTATGAATAGATGGGGGATTCAGGTTAACATATTGATTATATAGATACCATGTTAGACTATTATCACGCTCTATGAACCATAAAATGAATGTTTTTAACTTTAACTCTTAAGGGGGGCGACATGACGTAGTTCAAGGATCTTTTGAACTAAAGCATAAGTTCCTAGAAGGAGTTATGTGACTCTTTCACCACCCAATTCATGGCGTGAAAGTGGAAACCCACTACCATAATTGTCATGAGGAATCCAACTTAAAATGAACGAAACCATAAGAGAATAAATTAACGATTAACAAAGCTATCATTAGAAGTATTAGGACGAATGATGGTTTAAAATGTTGGGTATATAAGATGGGGTTAAGGCAAGACTTCATGTTCCACAATAAGTTAGGGCTTGAGGGAGCCAATAGCTTGAATGACATGTAGGACCATTAACTATGAGGAAGAACTCATACCTCGGTATTTGCTTTCTTCAATTGGTTTTCCTTTTTCATCCATGTCAAGGTTGCATGAGGTTGACATTAAAGTTGTTATTTCCTTGGATTTCTCCATATCGAACCTTTTTAATAGTTCTTTACACTATTTGGCTTGATTTATGAATGTTACCTTCTTGGATTTATGGATTTGGAGTCCTGTAAAGTATTTGCACTCTCCCATTACTGACATTTCAAACTCATTTTTCATAGTTTCATAAAGTTCCTTTCACAAGGATACGTTAGTTAAACCGGAGATAATATCATCGACATAAATTTGAACTAGTAAGATGTCATGTTCGATTTTCGTGATAAAAAGTGTTTTATCAAATTTTCCTTGTTGAAACATCTTTTCAAGTAAGAATTTTCTCAGAAGATCATACCAACCCATGGGAGCTTGTTTTAGTCCATATAATTTATTAAGCTTGAAAACATGAGCTGGAAAGGCTGGATTGATAAACCTAGAGGTTGGTCAACATATACCTTCTCTAGGGTGTATCCATTTAGAAAAGCACTATTTACATTCATTTGAAATAATTTAAAATTTCATGATGCATGAGAAAGAAAATAACATCCTTCTGGCTTCTAATCTAGATACCCAAGCATAGATTTCACTGAAATTCATTCCCTCTAATTGATTGTATCCCTTCGCAACGAGTTTGACTTTTGTAGTTGCATTTCTCTACTATCTGGTTATTTTGTTGCTTATCTTATCGTTTTTATCTATGTTTTATTTCGATTCATTGAGTCTCGTTTCTTAATTTCATTTCTCGTGTTTAGCATGCATAAAACTTTGGTTAGATTTGATCTTGATCTAAACTCTCTTTAATCAATAGCATATGATAGTGAAATGAAATTACTTTGTGTTTTTGAACAAACTCTGATTCAAGATAAAATCTCAAAAAACTTTTTAAAATTTGAGATTTTACAAGATTGATTCGAATCATTCAGCTTTACACTGAATTTTTTATCCTAGTCAAATTGGACAGTAGTCCAACTCATCAATTTGATCCTAGTCAGACTTTACACTTGATCCTGATCATTTTCCTAGGAACAAATTTTGTCTAATTTGATTCGAATCAGAATTTGTACATGATTCGAATCATTTTCAATTTTCAAAAATCAGGTTTATTTCTATTTGATTTGATCCAAATCAAACTTTTAACATGATCTGAATCAAATCAGGTTTATTTCTGTTTGACTTTACTCTTAGTTGTATAATTAAGCATAACACTAATAGGACCTTGTGTTTAAGGGTTCTAAAATTGAAAATGTATATATGCTTGATCTAGATGATGTCTCAATGCATGAGCCTAAGTGTTTTGTAGCTAAGAATGAGGATTTTTGGTTATAGCATAGACACTTAAGCCATGTGCATTTTTACTTGCTAAATAAGATAGCATCCAAAAATCTAGTAGTCGGTCTTTCAAAAATAAAGTTTTCAAAAGACATATATCAATAATGATTCTTGGCAATTTGTCATACAACTAAATCATCAATTTCACCAACATTCATACTCTGATCAAAGCTTCATATATTCATCAATGACGGAAAATTACATATGCATAAACATGATTGTTTACACATGAATTCAGTCACAACCAATCAAATAATTAACATAATCAATCACAATTTTCATATTTGAACACAACAACAACAACACATCTAAAACAGAATTATACAACCCTAAAGATAGCAATGGTCTATCTTCTCTACCTTATCATGCAATACACCCATAGTGAAATCTCTTTCTCCCTCTTACCTTAGGTTCCTTGTAAAACTCATATCTGGATCTAGTTTCTCCTTCCTTCTTCAAGCCCTAATCTTGCCTTGCCTCTTTTTCCCAAAAATCTATTTTCACGTACTGACAACTATAGATTTCTCTCTAACTCCTTTTTATTATAAACCTAATTATTCCAATTTTTTAGTAATTCTATTTTCCTCCCCTCATATTATCTTTTCTCTCTCTTTGTACCCTCTATTTCCTCATTATACCAAAACAACCTCAGCTCCTCTAAATCTTCTTATTTCTCATTTTACTTAATTAATTAAATCAAAATAACTATAAATCTAATTATTTAAATTATTATAATTCTTCTATTCCTTCCTCCACCCTACTAAGGCCATCGTTACACCCCATCTATACCCCACGTACACATACATTTTAATTAGAAGTACACCAAACACCAAATAATTATATAAAATACGACATAATCTGATTAAATAATTTAATCAAATTTTGTGGTGTTATATTTTCTATCGGTAATTCAATTTTTTTTCTGGTGCCAACATATGCTACTTGATGAATAATTTTATATGTTTTACAAAATTATTGAGAATGAATTCATTACCATTATTAGACATAATGCATTTTTTAAACAATTGAGTATGTTTCATTGAGACAAAAGACTTAATAAGATTGAAAGTCTCTAACTTTAATCTCATTAAAAATAACCAAGTGAATATGATTTTGTCATCAACAATAGCCAGGAATGATTTGAGTCTCAATATGGATGGAACTACAATTGGTCTCGAAATAGCCATGTGGACTAAATAAAAATATGCAGTAGATATATAAGAGCTTTAAAGAATAGAAAATACTGTATGGTTACCATAGAATCATATGTCACGAGGAATAAAAGAAACATTAGTTTTGGCAGAACAAAAAACTTTATTAAACTCAAATAGTTTTACAGAAATTTATATTTGTGTTTGTGCGGAAGCTGGTCATATTTATAGAAATTTTATTTGCGGTAATACTCATTATTGATGTAACACACAAATAGTTTTATGTTTAAGTTTAAAATTTGCATTATTTATAATAAAATAAAAGGGTCATGCATTGAATACACACTACTATAAAAAATACATATTACAACGGTTAGAAAAGAGATATCACCACGCTAAATCAATCGTTGTGAGGTAAGGTGTGGTTATATGTATGATGTTTTTCACAACGATCCTGCGACCGTGATTTTATATATATATTGCACTACCTACCATAATGGTTACTTTAAACAACCGTTGTTATATTTTATTTAATGCACAATATTTAACAACGGTTATACTAAATAACTGTTGTGATATATATACCTGAGTTTATTATAAATTATATGGAATATTTATTTAGCAATTGCTCACTAAATATATAATCTTTCAATCTATATTAGAACATTTTAATACGACAAAATTAAGTTATATTAGAAGAACAAATTCACGTTCAATGTTTGACAAGAGTTCTTCAACTCCATATCCGCGTTTTTCTCTTTAAGTGTTAGAATTTGGTTTAGTGATTGTAGTTCTTCAACGACCCCTCTCTCTATCTTTAATTTTGTTTGCAAAGTAAAATATATTTTGAAAACAAAATTAAATGAGGAGAGAGGGGTATTTGAAGAACTACAATCATTAAACCAAGTTCTAACACTTAAAGAGAAAAACATGCAGATAACGGTGTGAATATTTTTTGTCAAGAATTGAACGTGTACTTGTTTTCTAATACAATTTTATCTACAATATTATAATTTTCTAATGCAGTTTGAAAAGTTATATATTCGATAAGGGATTGAAAAATCACTCAAGCCACATAATATATAATAAACTCATCTTTTAAACAAACATTAACAACAACATTCATCAAAAACATTCATCAACAACAAACCATAAACAACAAAGATGATAGAACAAACATATCAAGTCATAGAAGCTTCAGAAATGTACCATGCATGTCCCACAATGGCGTGTCCACAATGAAATAAGGATGAAGTTAAAGTTATAGTCACAAACTTATGTCTATCTTGAAACAAACATCCCTACATATAAGTCAAAACATGCAGATAGTTCAAACATTATGAAACAAGTTATTGAAACATATTTTGAAAGAAAAAAACTATAGTGAAAACGAACCTGTAAATACCCATTGGCTAAGATTTGATGTTATGGTTTCGCTTTGGGGTTTCCATGTGAGAGAGACGACTGACATAGTTGTTAGAGTTTCATTTTGAGAAAGACGAGTGAAAGAGTTGTTAGGGTTTTGTTTTGAGAGAGACGACTGTTATGTACTGAAACGAGAGATAATTTCGATTATATATAAATAAGTAGCATCTTTCACCACAGTTGAAAACAAAAATCGTGGTGATATACAATGTCAATCACATTATTATCACGATAAATGGTCAAATTGTTAGTGTTGGGATTCAAACCATATTACTTCATGTATATTTCACCATGGTTGTTCTACATGACTGTTGTTACATGTCCTTTAGTAAATACAAAAAAAAACGCTAAAAAATAAAGTATTATCATGACCGTTGTAAAATTGGTGTTACGAAAAGTCTATTTGTAGTAGTGACAAGTATTTTCAAACAAAACATATACTTTTAAACTCTTAACGAGTGCCCTCGAAGCACTCGTTAATTTTCCAAAAAAAATCTTTATTAGGTTTGTTTCAAACTAATAAAGTCCTAGAATAGTTAATCTATTTAATGGAACATTGAGATTTAAATGTGAGATATCATTGAATATAAGAATCTCATTCTTAAAGTGTTTATAGTCAAGATTTGTTATAAAATTGGACAACAATAATTCATAAAGACTATAATGTAAATAGACTGATAGTCATATCTCACAAACCATATATATAAGATATCAAGTCTTCGTATATGTATAAATATTAGTTGTAAAATTTATACTTGATTGACAATACTACATAGTATGTTATGTAAGTTTCATAATTTATTCTCATGGTGGTGGTGTATATCACGCTTTGATCTGAAACCATTATGGTCCCAACATGAGAAGTTTAGCGATTTAGTACTGTCAAATGATGTTTGTAACAAGACAATTATAAAGTCAACTAATTGATTACTCCACAAGTCATGTATAAGGACATATGCGAACTAGATGAAATATTTCCCTCTTACATGTGTATGAGTAAAATTTACGGGTCCCTTGATTTATGATTGTTAAATGAACATGCTGAAATAAATCAATATGTGATATTAAACTTATTGGTTGTTACTGAGTATACTCGAGTCTCAAGGAATATAAGATTTGATTGTATAAGAGTGACATAAAGTATGTTTTATGATCAAATATAGATATATAAAGAAATATGATAATTATACACATAATCATTATCACATAAAGATTATCTTAGATCTCATGACATTCTCGTCTCTGAGATAACAATGATGTATTTCTAAACATTGTTTCCTATTTATAATATTGAAGAGGTGATTTAATATTATTGTCAATATTACGCGAACATACAAGATCTCACACATAAAGAGAGATAAGAGGGAGATTAAATAAATGAATAAAATTCATTTATTGAAGTGATAGTCATTCATTTGTACATTCTCAAAATTTTGTATGCAGTAAGATTCTGAGTTTGTATTCTCTATAATGCTTATGTTCTTTCATAGTTAGCACTATAAGTGAAAAATTCTCCCGTTACATATTTTGTTCGTGTGAAAAGAATTGAAGTGTTGTCGTTTATGTGTCGCTCACGATCAATTTATTTTGACGGTCAATGGTTTTTTAATACAAGACAATAGGTAATCATTCAATTCATGTCTCGTGACCATTCATAAGATTTTTATTTATGGAACACAAAATTGGTGGTAAGTTAGAAACGTTTGTCGTAGAAGGTATCTTTGGTGGATAGAGAGAGGGTATCTACAAGGCTGGCACTCTGACACCTAAATGGTTGAAATTAAAGAGGGGAAACTTGCAAGTGTATAATGAATTGTACCTTGGTGCAACTTTGACAATTATATATGAACAACAGTTAGAATGCCTCTAATAAATACAACGCCTTGTGCAGAAGGCCATTGGATTGACTCTAACGATTAAGATGAATGTAATGTGGTGTCTAACTTTAGTGCAACATCTCTCAACAAAAGGACTTATATTCGTCAATCTGATAACTGAGCTTTGGACCGAACTTCATGTTTAGCTCATTTGTTCTTATTGGTATATTAGACCAGCCTGGAATTTATAATTGTCCATCCAAATAAACTTTTTAAGTTTACATTTTTCGTCCTAAATACTCGTGTAAAGATCAAACCCTACCCATAATGGGGCATCATCATTGTTCTACATCGGTTTGGAGAGGTATAACTAACATTTGGCCCCATATGAAAGCTAGTAATATTTTTCGGATAGTCAATACAGCCATACCATTAGATTCTGGCAAGAACCTTAGGTGCATGGTCAGGGCCTTCTTAAACATATATAGCCACATCCTCTATCCGGATCAGTGAAACAAATTTCTTTATTTCTTCTTTTATTATTTACATCTCCAAAACTAAGTTGAACTTAATTTCCTAATATACATATAAGTAAAACATTGATTGTAATATTTTTAGGTCGATGAAAAGAAAAGAAAAAAAAAACATCCTCCTTATTATTCCAAGTCACCCAGAAGAAACCAATCCAATGGAATTGCTCTCTGACCCCACGACATGACCCTCAGTTAATGCGGCAGATAAAATTTGAATGGTAGGTAGGATCATTTTATTTTAGTTGCTCCCAACTTTAAATGTGATTTATGCAATTTACCTATTAATAAAAACTTTCTTATATATTGTCAAACACGCAATAATGTACCTAGAAACAATGCTCGCACCAAAGCTACCAATTGCAACAAAGGAGACATTTCCTCAGCTACATTCACTTTACCTAAAACTATTGCAAAACATTCTTTTAATACAAAACATGAACATATATTTCGTTACAATGTTACTACATGTTATATAGTACTTGCTATGTTTGATTATATATAACATATGATGAAACCAAAGTACAGTACATAGTATACTTAACATTGCTGGACTTTCGTTGGATCCAATATATCTTCTAGAATGAGGTCAAAATATTTTATTAATATTAATCCAAAAAAAAAATATATTTATATTTAGATGTGAGTATTTTTCCTTCTAGGTTTCATTTATCTAAATGATGTTTCTAACTTTGTTGTAAATAGTATAAGGAGTGTGTAGACATGTTGATACCAAATGTAGCACCAAATGGAGTAGAGCACAGTGTATAATGGATATGTGTAAGGTAAAATAGAGAAAGGCAAAACTAGGTAGGATCACATGTAAACATGCCAAAGTTAAGAAGTCGGTTGGAAGAAGGCCTAACGAATTAAATAATTGTTAGAAGGTTGGTAGAATGATGCATGTGGTACTCTTAGGAAGGAAGGACAATGCTTCGTCATTTCACGTTTTAGATAATGTTATATTATTATCTTGATATGTATTCGGCTTGCTATTATTGAGAGAAAAGAAGATAGAGAATTGTAAATAATAATGGAGCATTCTTTTCTGCACATGACTATGCCACATATTTTCTTTCATATATATTAGGTTAAGATATCATATCTTATGAATATGTGTATTAGGTTAACAGAATATATTTGAGAGGATGTTTTTTCTGGAGACGAAATGGTAATAGTTATTAACGATTCAGACGCTATCAAAGTTCAAATAATAATATGTAATTTTTTTTAAATGAAGTGGTAATAATCATTAAAAAATCAGATACGCGAGGTTTAAACTCGGGTGATAACGTCAAATTTATGGACTATGAATATGTGTTTTATAGATTAGTTTTATAATATTGAATTAATTTAAATTCGAATTTTAATATAATGTTATATTAGGTATAAGGCCATTGTATTTGAAGAAACTTTCTCCTCCTCTCAGAGCTTATCCACTCATGTAAACATGAATATACCTATCATCTCCCTTTTCTTTTTTCTTTATCTCCAAAAAGAGACAAACCCTAAAAGTCTCTAAAAGTCCATAAGAATCTAAAATTAGATTTCAATACGGAAGAAAAAGAAAAACTAATAAAGATCATCACTAGGACTCACTTGTCTATAATATTTTGTGACACATGAATGCATATATAATAATATTATTCAATAACAAAATAAACAACAGAATTTGAAGTTGGGGAATTCTTAGGTAATTGTTTGATAGATGCATGTGAAGCTTCAAAGAAATAGACACCAAACTCAAAACTCTGTCTAACAACATAACCTCACCTCAGGATTATCTAAATTAATTAATCTATTAATTAATTGATTAATTAAATAATTGAATAATTAAGATAAGAATAGCCATGACATAGAATGTGATTATGCAGTTAAATATAATTAAAAGAGCTGTCATTAGTCATTACTTGTCAACTCATACATCAAATAAAAAACTGAAATTCAAATTCAATTTCATAATCATATAAAAGATTAATCAATAATATTAACCTATTCCCAGATTCACAAATTCAAACAGAAGAATTATAGAATTTAGATGAAAGTAACAAGGCAAAAAAAATAGCCAATAATGTTCAGCTATACTGATACTATATATCTTATGCATCAACAACTAATTATTTATACAAATTACATGAGAAAATAGAAAATGTCTTTTTTTCAAAATTAATGAAATCTCATTCTCTCTCATTTCATACTCTGTTTTTCCAACACTATAGCTATTTTTCATTTTTCTTCATTCTTCATTTCATTTCTAAGCCTTTGTAATCCCAAACACCAGCTTTCAAACCCAAGAAATCATAAGCAGGTGCTTTTCCGTCGCTGGAATTTCCAACAATCTCGTCACAGCTACAATCTTTACTGTTCTGTAAACCCAAACTACAAACAAAACAGAGACTATTGTTGTTGTTGCTATTACTGTTGTTGTTGTTTCTGTCTCTGTTTTTGAATTGTTCTTCAGATTCTTGTTGCCGTGGAGGACTTATAGTTAACTCAAGATTCAAATCCGGACACCGCTCTAACACCGACCCTTTAATCATCATCTCTTGATGATGATTATGATAATGATTATGATATTGTTCTTGTTTAATAGACGGAGCGAAAGAGATAATTGATGTGGGTGTGGTAGCTGCTATAACAGTAGAAGTAGTAGTTGATACAGATGCAGCAGCAGCTACAGCTATAGTTACACCTTCTTGATTCTTGTTCTGGTTCTGGTTCTGAAGATGAAGAACTTGAGAATGAGATTGAGATTGAGATTGAGAATGAGAATGAGAAACCTCGTTTAAAGGTCTATGAGTAGCAGGGTCAATTCCTCTATTCAAAAGCTTTCTTCTAATATGAGTATTCCAATAATTCTTTATCTCATTATCCGTTCTACCGGGTAATCTTCCAGCTATCAAAGACCATCTATAAATAAATAAAAATTAGTTAAAACGGTGTTGTAATTTGTAATTGTAAAAGAATATTTATATGAAGTTTTTTTAAACTTACTTGTTACCAAGAAGACTATGAAGTTTGATAATAAGTTCATCTTCTTCTTCGGTAAAGTTCCCGCGTTTAAGGTCCGGTCGGAGATAATTAATCCAGCGGAGACGGCAGCTTTTGCCGCAGCGGAGTAAACCAGCAGCTTTAGGAAGAGATCTCCAACAACCTTCACCGTGAGCACGAATATAAGAAATCAATCTATCGTCTTCTTCTTTAGTCCAAGCACCTTTGTTAGTATGAGCTTTTTCACAACAGGGTGATCTTCCCATGATTTGTTATGGAAAAACTAGAAAACAAGAAGAAAACAGAAAGCCAGTGTAAGAAGGAGTTGAGGTTAGGATTTTATAGGGAGTTTGACCTAAAAGAAAAGAATGGGGACAGAGAGAGAAGACAGAAAATAGCTTCTAGATGTGAGTTGGTGAGACAGGTTAAAGAGAGTGGCTGTTGTTGGCTATGTAGATATATATAAGATGATATTTATATAGTTTTCTTTGTATCAATTATATAACGGGTTAAAAAGACATTAACTATGGGTTACCTTCAGGTTGGTGTAAAGTAGAATATATTAAAGTATGGGCAAGCCTAAGACAAGATGTGATCACTTGCCTCTTTTAAGAAAAAAGAGAAACATAATTCATATCTTATACGCTTTATTAATCTTGTATATAATATAACACTCTCTAACTTGTCTATTTAACCTTTCACCTTCAAAAAAAAATATTATATAAATATTAGGTTAATCAAATGTCTTCTTAGTGATTAATCTCGGCCTAATTGATAAGGTTTTAGTTCAAATAAGTTTAGTTTTTTTTAAATTTTGATGAGAGGTTGATTATTTAAATGTCTAAGATGGTGTTATGTGATGAGTAAGGCACCTTTGTATTTAATTAATTGGGATTAATTAAAAATTATTAGTATTTCTTTTACAAGAAGATGAGATCGGTGAAATTAAATTAAAGTTGGATTGAGATCTAACTACCTTAATCTCACTAATGAATTTGATTGATTCTTATTATCATCTTAAAAAGTTGTAACCTCTTGTCTTTCAATCACTTTATTTATTTTATAAGAAAAATGTTAATTATTTTTATTAGTTACACAAAAAATATGTATAATAATAAAGCAATGGAAAACATAAGAGATTTGATTTGATGTGGGTTTAGTTTCTCTTAGTGATTTGGGTAAGTTAGTTGCAAAAGGCAATTCCCTGAAAGAAATGTTTTAGTAGTTGGGTATTGATGTGAGGAAATATAGAGATGGCAATGGTAGTTGTGGTTCTTTATTCTATTGGTGTATTATCATTCATGAGAGAGAGGGTAGATCAAATAGATAGGTTTCTAGAAGTGTTTGAGGATGGTGAAATAAGAGAAGAGGAGAATAGGAAATGCCAAAAATGAGTGTGGTTGGAGTTGTGGTTGTACATGGCCTTTGCTTCACCTTCCACTTTTCATTTTTTTCTTTTTTTCTTAAACCTTATGATGCAAGTTTATGAAAAGTATACCAAGAAAAAAAAGGTTGGGATTGGGGGGCCTTATTTACCTTTTTGTTCTAATATTCTTCTCCATTTTCATATTATAATAATCAAGTGGAAGGTAAGAAGTAATATAATTTGTGTTCTTATTATTGATTTGGATAGTTAGATCATACTTAGATCGAACTCTCTAAATTTAATAGAGATTCTGATTTTTTTTAAATAAAAAAAATACTAATTTAAGATTTAAATAATTTGATTTTAAATGATGGAACACGTCGACTTTGTAAATGCATGAAAATATATTTATTCTTATATTTTAAAAAAAATTATTGAGATACAACAAATTACAAATCTCTCTCAAATATGTTAATGTGATATTGATTTGAGAAAAAAAAATATTAATAGGTACAAGTAGTTTTCAAGGAATAGGAGAGTTGGAAAAGATTCAGTCCACCACCACATGGGTAAAATTTTGGAAGTATATTACCACTTTTCACCCTTTTCTGACTATACTTACAATTCAAAGTCCAAATTCCCCTTCAGCTATATGTTGAATAATGACATGAGTTCTAGTACCACACTCCGGTAACTATTTTTTTTTTATGTGTATATAATAATATATAGTTGATTTTGAAGACAATTTTTTTTTGAATTTACAGAGCTGTTTTTCTAGTTGTTAATATGCAAAAGAAATTTGTTGTATCTGTTTGAGTTTAATGAGAATGAACAACTCAACTAAGATGATGAGCATATAATTGCAATATTAAATTGAAATGTTTATTTTATTCGGTGAGGCAACAGCACTACCTAACTCTGTTGGATAGGTACCGAAAAGATGCAATGTGCGTATGATACTAAAGTTGCCAATAATAAATGTATGGATGAAACGCGTAACTACTCACATCAATTAAATTTGTGAGCATCACCCTTGGTCGCTATCGGTTGGGTGTAATTATTGCAAAGAGATCACTCTATAATGTCCTTCTTAGCTAACCCAAAATGGAGGAGCAACCTAAGGCCTTAACTCATCAATTAGTCTTGAATACCAAATGCAACATTAGTCACATGGAGAAAAATTATTAAACAAAATGGACTTGGCTCTCATGTATAGAATAGAATAGAAGGAGGGAAGAAACTGTGGCGTACGGTTTGCATTTGCATGATTATTTTTGTATGGTGACAGACAGCACAGCAACACGAGTTTGTCATGTGCTTAGGTATTCATGGGAGGGTAAAGGCTTGTCCTGACTCCTAACTTCTCAGAGGCTTTACCTACCTCTTGGGTTGTCATCCACATGTGTCTTCCTCAACTTGTTATGCTTTTTCTGCTATGTTTTATATTATATATTTGGTGGATAACAGTTAAAAAAAAAGGTATTCTTCAGGATTCAAGAATAACCTTGCTCGTATAAATGAGAATATTTTTTTTGTTGTTTAACATTATTGGCAGACACCACCACCACCCTGCAGATTCCATTCTACCTCAATGTCTTCTTACGTTGTAATTTACTAGAGTCTTCCCTTTATTCCTTTTCTTATCACTTTTCATTTGTTTCCTATTTAAATAGGACAAATTGTCCAAGCAAATGATAATATTTTCATCAAATTACTATTAGATTTCATGCATTATATGTGCATCACCGGTAGTGTACAATTATTAAAGATCCAATGTTGCAATTACTATTATGTTGCAATTATAAGCACATCGAATAGCAAAGACATATAAGTATTATTGATCCTCAGGCACATAGTAATTATTCTAGTGTATAATCCATGTTTTCAAATTCTGAATTTCTTGCAAATAACATAAACTAACAACAATTTAACTGCGCGTCTTTTCTGATCTTCAAGAGAAAAGGAGCACATAACTGGAACTACTGAAATTTGTATGTACAAAGTAATACTGATGCTGCTCTTAAATGGAGGATTCAGTTGAATTTATAGTCTATTCATATACCCAATAGCTGTGGCGAGTAGCATTTTTCTTATTGGTACTAAGAAAACATAGGCTGAAACTGCAAAAATGAACTCAATACCGGTCATCATGGGCCACACAAACGTGACATCCAACAGAGCTGAGCAAATCAAAGTCTACTTCCCTCTTTTGGAATGTTCAGACAAGTAAGCGAGGATAACCACTGCAGCGGCAACTACAACTCCAACAGCACTTTGTGCTAGTACGGTCGCATCCTTAGGAGCATTCACCTTTGAACTTGGCACAAAGCCAAGCTCTGAAAGTTTCTTATGTGATTCAGCATAATCTCGAAAAAATGCATCCTCGTCCTGCCAGAGGGAGAGTTCGAAGAAAAAAAAACATGAAACAGCAGACAGATTCATTTAACTTAATGATTGATCAACAACAGTCAGAATTTTGATGCAAATAACCACTAATGATTTTCTTCACTGGATTTGGAGCAAAACAGAAACTTGATATTAATGTCTTGGGTAGGCTAGTCTACATATAAATGCTCTAATAAATACGTTATTTAGTTTAAATTAGATCTTCAACCTCAATAGTATGTAAGAGAAGGAAAACAACACGAATGCATGGCCATTGCCCATCGGGCACTCGTTGGCCGAGTAGAAAGTGCTCATATCTTCACATATTTAGTACGAAAGCTGTTGGTTTTGCCACTCAATTCGCACATGGGGGAAATCTATGAAATGTCAAGATAGTCGCAGATGGAAATAGTAAACTCCAAAGCACCATGCTTATGGGGAAGAAGGACCTACTAATCAACTTGCTTAATGCAACGAGTTTCAATCAAAAGATTGAACCAATAAATAACAAGCCTACAAATGGACTTATGAAATGCTATTGAAATGTCGTAATTGGCAGGACACAGCATGAAATCAGTTCTCAGCATGTATGTTATTTTATTTAAACAATCCCAATTACCTTCGCATACAGCTCAACATAATGGCGAAATTCATTATCATCCACTAAAGCCCTGTCCGTTGGAAGTTTAAGCAGCCCTGCAGAATCTTCTTCCAAAAGTATCCTGATATTTAACAGCAAATAAAAATGAAGCTCTTATCAAATTGGGATGCAAAACTGAAGTCTACAATTGTCCTTGTAGTAAGGCCAAAAAAATTAACAATAATGCACGCAATGTAAGTCTTACTCAAAGTATGAGTTATCAAACTTCAGAGGGTCCTCTGTCCAAGCGCCATCAAACCCTGATCTCTCTGGATGTGCTCTTCCCTTGTAACATAGAAAACACAAATAAGAATTTATGGCCACAATCACAGCATGTAATAAAAAGATATTGACAAAAGAAGAATCACCAGTGTATGTGCCCCAGACAGCGCAACAATATCCTTGTCAGTCAAGCCCATACGATAAAAGATATCACGGAGATGTGACTCACCTAAAAATAGCATTGACATGTTTATATGCTTTCATATAACAACCGTAGTCTTATTTCTTAGCCTTGTTGATGAGAAGGGAATTCAGAGAAAAGAAAATCCTTTCACGGGTAATGGTAGATATTTACCAAGCCCAAGTCAACAAAATTGTTGTACCCCTGACTAACTTAGAAACTCACCTTTTTTAGCATCGGGAAGCCGCCCATCTCTTGTACATATTTTTGAATCCTACATGACACAGAAAATTAGAGAATAATAAGTTCAGGGATTTCATAACAACTAATGTTCTAATGAAAGGTACGGCACAGCATACCCTTCTTCCAGGAACGAAGTTGACTGTAGGACCCCCAGTAACCTCAACTGCAACAACACCTGCAAGCTGGAAGCACAAGGGAAAAAATAGTTGTTGTTTCAGATTCACGTAATCTATGTGGCAGCTAGTTTAATTCTCCACAAAGGAATGTATAATCTGTTTTACGCAACGCATCCCTACACAAGAGATAAATAATGCTCCCCCTCCCTCTCTGTTTCAATATGTACCAGAATTGATCAACTTATATGTGATATACAAAAAACTCCAATCACTGTCTTGATTCCGATAGAAACTTAAACAGTAATTAAGGGGATCTTTGCTTTTCAAAAATTAAATTCCTAACATTTACAAACTTTTAAAAGTACTATATATGGAAATCAAATGGCATTCAAATTCATTGTAGAGATATAGGCACTAAGGTTGGAGCATGTCAAAAACTAATCACAAAAGAAGTACGCTAGGCACTAAGGTTGGAGCATGTTAAAAACTAATCACAAAAGAAGTACGCCTCAACTAGGTGAATGAAAAGTTAAGATGATGAAACCTGAAACTCAATCCATTAGCTGACACAGGAACTTGAAACTTCACTTTTATACATTTCTTAACTATCAAAATTTAGGTGTATTTCTGTAATTACCCCAGAGTTGATATAGCTACCAAGAAATGTAGATCTTTTCCCTCAGGCTTTTGCCCAGGAAAGGCTTCTGGGTTAGTATGAAGCTGGTCATCGGTGTCATTGCAATGAATGAGGCAGGATGTTGCCAAAAAACAGAACAATGCATTATGGGAGGAAGGAGCTTGTGTGTAACAGGCACTAATCTAAGGGCATGTTATGTATGTAACTTAAAAGAAATTCATACATCCACCTAATAATGATACTCAATCATGATCAAGCAGCAAAATAGAAGCAAGAACAGGATAAACTTAACCACCTAACACTGTAGGAAAAACCCTAAGCAAAGCAGCATCCCTAAGGTTTGATTGGCCAGACTCACAATATATAATATGAATAATTTAAGTTGTAAGTGGCACAAAAAGGAACCCCATAATAGGCATAAGATAAATAATTTAATCTAATCAATAATGCAAGACACTCCACACAAAATTGAAAGTCATTGACCCCATTCAACAATTTCCAGCAAACAACTTTAGCACAAAATCATTCGATTCATTGTAGATTTTCATAAATAACTGAATGAAAACAAATGATCACCTGATAAAGGTCTGCATATGAAATTTTAGGATGGTTTGCCTTCACTTCCTCTGTGACATCAGAAAACAAATAAACTTTTAGAAAGACAGGCAACCAATGATATACATACTAATTACAACAAAACACAAAATTGATTCTATTATTTATATGAGTTTAATTGATATGCACTGACACGAAATAGTTTTACACTGTCATTCAATAAAAAACCAATAGTTTACCATGTCATCAAAATAATTTTAATATTTAAGCGTGATACCGGTGTAAATTATTTTACAGTGCATATTCTATTTTTTTAATATATCTAATGGAATTGATTATATTCTATTATGTTCTAATAAAAGGCAAAAAATGAAACTATATAAATCAAAATCAACCCTACATGTCATCATCATATTGTTAATTTAATACTTGAGTAGCACCGAGTATACGCATATAGAAAAGCAGAGAGCATCTCAAGACTCAATTTATACGCATCTACCACTATTAAAGTGATCGTTAAATGGTAATTTTAGGGGAAATTAGAGTGAATAACAACATACCACAGAAATCAATAGCTTTCTTCAAACCATTGTTAGCGCCGTGAGAATACTCTTCCTCGTTCCGGATAGAACCGTTAGGTCCACCGGTCTTGGAGGTTGCATCGTAAGTGCCCGCATCGTGCCAACTGAAACAGAAGAAAAAAAATTCTCAAGCGTGAAAAATTGTATGATAAAATTGCAACGCAGATTCGAAGTGTTGACCGTGTGATTAACGAAGGATAACAATTTGAAAGCAATAAAAACGATGAAATCGGAGGATGAATAGAAATTGGTTTTTTGGAGAACTTACGCTAAACGAAGCATGAGAGGAGCGCAGTTTCTGTTGGCGATGAGTGCTCGGAGATCGCGGCGAGCCTTTTCGATCTGCTTGAGGTATTCTGCGTCCACCACCACCGGTAACGCCATCTTCAGGGGAATAACGAATTCTGATTGGCGGAGAAAACTAAACACTAGTTGTTGCAGCAGTGTTATTGTGTAAATGGAATTGGAAATGGATAACTGAATGGGTGGGTGGGTGGTATTTCCAAGTTCTGTGCCTATGCATTCCTCTTTAGTCTTGACACGTGGTATTGTTTTATGGGCTCACATAGTCAACACCATATCCACTCTTGAAATTGGCCACAAAGCTAGACACTTTGTTTAAATATATATATATATATATATATATATATATATATATATATATATATATATATATATATATATATATATATATATATATATATATATATATATATATATAATAAATCTAAAAAAATAAAGTATCTCTTATCAATTATATATATTTAGGTCGGCTATTTAACATAAATAAATGAAAGATCTTAAAGATATGTGATTAGCATTAGAAAAATGTGTATTAAATGTCTCTATCTTGATTAACGATGTTTTGCAAGAAGGCTCGGATGTGTGTCCCTGTTTGATGGTAATGGTGTTCCATTTGTCTTAGGATATTCGAGTGCTTTAAACAATCCCCCATGAGATCTTGACTATTGGTAGTACGGTTCACACTTCCCAATATAATAGATCACAAGATTCAGTGTTGTGGAAATGCATATAAAAAGTTCTTGAACTATAAATCTTCTCTTTTTCGCTACTTATGGATTTGAGAAACTATTATTCTTCTTCGTTTTTTATTTCTTCCGTTGTTGCCAGATTCTCGCACAGGCCTTCATCCTCGACCAACTTATGCCTCATCTTTCAGTGTGTGAGCTCCTAATTTTTCTTCTTTTAAGATGATGCATAAATTCCCCTTTCTTTCAATATTGCTTTCTCTATTAAGGTTTATGGAGATGATGGTCATGGGTTTTATTTGAGGATATTGTTGGTGACTTAGTGGCTTATTTCATGTACATTTTAGCAAGATCACTATACTTGGCTATGAACTTGTCTCGCATTGTTATTTGTATTCACTTCTTTCACGTGTTAACATGATCCCTTATAATGGAGGACGTCCAACCTAAAGTTTGGAAGACCACATGGAATAACTCATTAGTGTATGTGGACCAGGAGACATTGGATGCTGCTTTTTTTTCGTGATGGTGGCCTTTACCATTCTTTTACAGTGATGGGGCCTTTTAAATATTATGGGAGATTATCCCTAAAAAATGATAAGAGAATATGCAATAAATACGATGGTTGCGTTGTTATTTTAGGTTTTAGATAATGTTATATTGTCGTCTTTCACTTCTTGATCTATTCAACTTGTCCAATCATAACATGACTCGGCTTTATATGTTTGTGTTACAAATGGCCCCAATTTTGTAACTGTTACACAAAAACACAATGGACCAAATTTATTATTATGGAGTAGGTCCATGCATCGAGATCTACGAGCTAAAAATAAGCTTGCAATCAAAAATGATTATTTATCAATCCCGAATTTTGATGATCTCAATAAAGCAACATGGAAAAGATGCAATCATCCAATACACTTTTGACTTATTAATTATGTTTCCGATTTAATATCACAAACAATTATTTTCATGAAAATTAAATTTATATATGAGAAAATTTAAAGGAAAGATTCTCAAAAAATTGATTGTTAGAGTTTCAACACTTAGATTCCAACTCAATGTTCTCAAACAAAGTTCCAAAACTATCCTAGAGTACTTCATTGAGATGAAAATTTTGTGGGATGAACTAATAGCACATATATCAATTTCATCTGGCCCTTTTCCTCATCCTTATAGATGTAAAGTCACGCACTTAGTAAGAAACTTTGTCATAGAAGATCAATTTATCTAATTTTTAATTGGTTTGAATGGCCAGCTTTATGTGGTAAAGACATAAGTTTTGCTGATGAAATATTTACCCTTTCATTAACAAAGTTTATTCCTTAGTTCTCAAGAAGAAAGCAACATTATTCCTTCAAATATCACTCATTAATCAAACATTCTAGTCAATGCTAATTATGCTAATAAAGCCTTTGGTCGTGGTACATGTTTCACTCATGGAGGTAGAGGGAAAAGACAAAATATTGCACACATTGCAATACATTTGGCCATACTATTGAATTCCATTATTAAAAAAATGTCCACCCAAAAGTCAATAAGCTTGTTTCATCTTCATCTACCAATATAACTAGGAGCGCCATCCACGATATACAAAGCACAAATAAAATTCCTAACACAAATTTTGGAGACCATACTCTTGGCTTGTCTTAAGAGAAGTATGATCAACGTGTATGCTTGCTACAACAAGTAAATTTGATTCCCTTAGCACCTCATGAAATTAGTTAAAGTTCTAACCAAATTACCATGTCTAATATTACTTATAAAGGTCATACACCAAATAATCTCATCTCATCAAGTATAAACAGAGGCATTTATTGTTTTCTAATTAATTATTCTAGTTGCTGGCACATTGATTCTTGAGTAAATGACCATGTATGTTAATTTATACGTTTACTTGAGTCACTTTGTCGTATTAGCCATGTTACAATCCACTTACTGAATGGCAACTCAGCTCAAGTCGCGTATGTTAGTAATGTTCAATTCTCTACATACCTTATATCACCAATGTTATTTATTCACATGAGTTAAATTGAATTTAATATTTATGTCAAAGATATGTAAATCTTTAGCTCATACATTCAAATTCATAATTGATCATTCTTTCTTACGAGATCTCACTACTACAAATAACATTTTTAACATCGCACGCGAAAGAGATGTAACCTCGACTATCGAGGTGACGTAACGAAATGTGATATGAAAAATGCCACTTAACACCTCGGTTAATGAAAAACGGAGGAGTAAGTTATCTGATTCTGAGTTCGAACCTCAGCATTTGCATTTATTATTTACAATTTATGGATGGCGCGCCCAATATAACATCTCAGATTTATTTAAAACCCGAGGTAATAGCCCTATATTATTATGTCAATTTTATTTAAAAAACGAGGGGGTGAAATTTTATTTTATTTTTTACATTTTTGTGTGTACCTACAGAACCATATAACATAATACATAACTATATTTTGCAGATTTCTGAAACAGAAATATTGTACCTGTATTACATAACCATATCATAGAAGAACAATAATTTACAACAAATGCAAAGTCAAAATTAGAAAAACCTTATAATTTTACAACAAAACTAAATAAAATTATTAACCAACAAAAGCAATTAAAAAAATAGAAAGTCTTGTAGGTTGTCCAAAAGTTATATGCTAAGATTTATCATCAGTTGTTAAACGCCTATAATTTGAACAATAATTTAAACCAATTAGGACAATTGACAATAATATCAAATCTTTAGTAAAAGGAATAAAAAAGAGTAAAATGAATAGTTATAAATTACTAAATGATACAAAACATTTACTTACTAGTTTTTCCATATTCTCTCTTAATAATCACGACGAATAGCATGCACATTATCTGAATCATTTTCTTCATATGATTGACGTACATGTGTTGCGAAACAAGGGGTCCCATAGTCAAAATCTTGATTTCCATATGGAGGATATTTTCCTTGAAGTACAATTGACCATCTAGTGTTAGAAGGATCAATGACATAAAAAACTTGTTTTGATTGGGTTACCATGATGAATGTTTCGTTCTTATAAGTTTCCTTTCGAAGATCAACCCATGTTAATCCTAATTCATCGGTTTCTACACAATGTTACTATCAATCCACTTGCACTTAAATAAATGCACTTTAAAAGAAACATAATTAATCTCTATAATCTCCTCAATGAACCCAAAGTACGCTTTAGATGCTAGTACATGATTGTTATCTTTGGCACTAGAGAAGTACATGGGTTCAACTTCTACCATAACCCCACTACTTTGCGTGGTACTAAGATCATCCTTTGATTTTGTATAGAATGAATATCTAGTAATATCGTATGCATTCCAACTAGTTACATTAAACTTAGACATATGTGACAACCATTTAATTGTCTCTGATGCACAAGTATTATCTATAGAAACACTTTCATTAAACCAAGTTATGAAAGTTTTGTTATGCTCTGTCAACAATCATTTTTCATTCATCTAGGGATATTTTTCCTTTATAAGACTTTTATGAGCGGTCAAGTAAGATTG
The DNA here is from genome assembly GCF_024323335.1 of Lathyrus oleraceus. Lineage (NCBI taxonomy): Eukaryota > Viridiplantae > Streptophyta > Magnoliopsida > Fabales > Fabaceae > Lathyrus > Lathyrus oleraceus. The sequence goes on along the minus strand of NC_066585.1, from coordinate 265,425,056 downwards.
AACTTCAGTCAGATTATTCAATATATACAAATATGCTTGAAGAACTACATCTCGGCTAAAAGTTTTAACATTTAAACCTTGAGTACCTATACCATCATATACCCTTATGACAAGACTCAAAATTCCTATAGAGTTAGCTTTTGACAAATACATTGTACAAAACTCAATAGCTTATTTTCTGATGTACCATTCACGGTTAAAGCTTGTGGATGGTGATGATTCTTTGTATACTCTTTGAAGATCTTCATGTAACGCTATACGGGATACATCCGCCATAAATAAACTAAACCACAAATTATAATCTCCCTTACTAGATTAGCAACTAAGTGAACCATAATATCATAGAATGATGGAGGGAAAAACATCTCTAATTGAAACAAGATAATTGCAGCCTCATGTTCCAAATCATCTAAATTTCCAGGATCAATGACTTTACTATATATAACATTGAAGAATAAGCATAATATGGTTATAGTTACCCTTTCATTCCTTGGTGAAATGCCATGGATAGCCACTAGTAGAAGTCGTTGCATCAAGACATAACAATCATGAGATTTTAAGCTAACTAATTTGTTATCGTTTTCTGACACAAGTTTTTTCACATTTGATGAGTACCCTCGGGGAACTTAGATATCCTGCAAACCATCACACGAGTTTTTTTTTCTTTTTTAGACAGAGTGTGACAAGCTGGGGGCAAACATGTTTTATTTCCTATTTCTTTTGGGGCTAACTCTTGTCGTATACCCATCACCACCATATATTCACGGGATTTCTTAGTATCTTTTGTCTTGCCTTAAATATTGAGAAGTATTCCAATCAAAATATCATATCAAGATAATATCTTACATCAATATTTTTATACCAATATGGAAGATCAAAGAACACCAACCTCTTTTTCCAAATATTTTCTCCATAGGCCGTTTTTGTTTATCTTTTAGTTTCTTTCCAAAGACAACCTTAATGCGTTGTTGTCTTTTATAACTTCGTTTCCGATTAAGGGATTTTGAGCAAAATCAAACTCCTGCTCTCCATTAAAATCCTTCTGCAATCTACGGTATGGATGATTAGGTCTTAAAAAACTTTGATTCCCAAGATAAATAGTTATTTTCCTATTTTGTAATTGGTGGTGGTTGTCGCGCCGCGAAAAATATCTGAGTGCATCACACACTCGAAGATACAACAGAGTCTCCACTGAACTTTATTCATTCTCGGAGGAAATGGAAAATATCTATAAAACTCAAGGGAAGAGAAACAGGGTAAGGAAGTCGGTTATGCAAGGGGAAGGTATTATTACCCCTCTCATCAGTTGTACTTAACGGGAACCATTTTTATTGTTCTTTGCACGAATGGGTGTTATATCTAAAGATTACTTGCAATAAGGGAAAAATAAGTTTAATAATTAATGTGTTTGCCAAGGATTCAAACCCTCGTGCCTATGTATTCTTATACTTCAATGAGAAAATCAAAGCTTTGTAGTTCCTGGTAGAAAATACATATGTGTTGGTTGATTTTAGGGAACAATTATTGAAATTCTAGTTATCAGACTTTAGATGTCACACGGGTTGTTATGACATCCAATTCTGCACAGACAAGAATTATGCAGAACTTAACAGTAAGTGCAGTAAATAACACAAGTAATTGTTTACCCAGTTCAGTCCAACATGACCTACATCTGGGGGCTACCAAGCTAGGGAGGAAATCCACTATCAGTAGTATTAATTCAAAGTTAAACTCACCCGTTTACAACTTGTCACTTAATCCCTACCCAATGCAATTTCAATCTTACTCTAAGATCAGAGTTCCTACTCACTCCCCCTCAATCACCTCAGTGATTACTACCTTTAATCAATATTAAAGACAACTTTGAAGTCACACTTCAAACAACTCTTGATTGTGCTTAACAGCTTTAATCAAGATACACAGCACTCACGCTTAAAAGCTTTGAGCGACACAACACTTACAACTCAATGAACACCCTATGCCAAAGCAATCATCTACTTGATAATGGCTTGGCTTACAAGATATGTCTAATACAAGACTCACAAAAATACAGCAGTGAAGTATGATGGACACACTAAATCTTCACGCCTCAAAATCCCCAGTTCTGAATGAAGGAACGACTTCCTTTTATATTGCAGTACTTGGGCCTTTGCACTTGTATTCTCCTGAATTTAAGGTCACGCGAGTTCCCCTAAATTCCACATCTAGGTTACTAACAAATAGGCTATTTGTTAGGTTCATTAAATGTAGCTTGGTTGTTGATTTCCTGGATTTTCTCTCAGCTATTGAATCCCTGAAGAATAGCCTGAGAAAAAGCTGAAACAGAAAACTGAACAACCTACAATATAGCATATGCTGTCAGGAATGAATGTCACGACATTCAGCTTGACATCAAGGATCATATGCTAAGTCTGCTTTTCCAGAAAACAGACTGTACAATTTTGCTGACCTGTACATGACCAAAATGACCATTCTACAGTAACAGCTTACATTAATAAATGTCAAAGTATCCAATTTGACATTTACACCTTTGGCCTTAAGTTAGTTTTGTTATCCTCTTGAAGAACAAACTAAGAAACATACTGAAGTGTAGCAGAACACCACTCTGTCTATTAATCAGTATATACTGTCCATGATGAATGTCATAACATCCAGTTTGACATTCATACAGTAGGCCTTATGCCAGGTCTGGTATTTCCTTGATAACCAGACTGCAAATGAATACTGAGCTCTAACAGAACACCAACTGTTCTATTCCTCAGTATCTGTTGACAGGGATGAATGTCACAACATTCAGTTTGACATTCAATAAATCCTGTATTAGCTAATCCTGCAGTAACTACTCAAGTGTGTCATGACATCAGTCAAGACATCAGAGTATAGTTAGATATTCTAACCTACAATGCATTCACACATACACACCATGTCATGACATCAGTCAAGACATTAGAATCCAGCTAGTGTTTTACCATATAATGCAGCCAATTAAACACCTACAAACTCCCCCTTTGGCAAATTTTTGGCTAAAACACTTTGATCCCCATAACAGAGTTCATAGCAGCGGAATCACACATCTAGCAGGAAATAGACCTAGCTAATACACTCAGAGTGGCAGCACACTCACACACATGGAAGTTAAATAAAAACTTCACAAAACAGCACACAGACAGAAGTTAAATAAAAACTTCTAATTGCAGCACACAGACAGAAGTTAAATAAAAACTTCTAATTGCAGCACACAGACAGAAGTTAACTAAAAACTTCATCACACATCAGCTGCAGGGGAGGGAAGTTAAATAAAAACTTCACACATAAAACAGCATACAAACAGAAGTTAAGTAAAAACTTCATCACACATCAGCTGCAGGAGGAAAAGTAGAGTCTGTCATGGATATCTGTTTAAGAAACACGAAACTCTGTTGTCCTGGGGAATCACCCGTTGCTCCCCCTTTTTGTCAAAAATGTTGCCAAAGCAACACTTTAAATTACAAGCCAACACCATAAACAGAAAAAAATGACAGAATTACAGACAATGATTTATTCCTCAGCCTCATCATCAGCCTCCTCTTCAGACCTGGCCTCCTCCTCGTCCTCAGAGCTTTGCCCAGCAGCTTCATCCGTATCCTCAGCAGACGTCTCCAATTGAAAGATCAGCTTTTCCAAGGCATGCTTCCTAGCCTCCAGTTCTTTGCACGTCTCTCTGAGCACTGCAATGACAGCAGCTTTACCTGGTTGGTGGCCAGCTTTGGATGCTTCTTCTGATGTCATGACAATGTCAGGAACATGCTTGCCCTAGAACAGTTTGTAGCTGAAGGCCAATGGACTCTCTCTTCTTTTCACAAAGTCATTATCTGTCAGGATGTGTGGGAATTGATTCAGCACAATACCACATATGAGAGATGGAAAGGCTATAGGTCCCTTCACACTGAAACTCCCAGCATGTTTCATGGTCTGATCAAAGATGTAGGTGCCATAGTCCACCTTTGCCTTGGTTCCAATAGCATAGATGAACTTTCCCAATATCACAGACACAGTTGACTTGTGATTTGTGGGTACCCAGTTGGCTGCTCCAACTTTGTGTAACATGGCATACTTCACACTGAGTTGGCTGGCCACCAGCTTCCCTTTGAGAGGCCATTTCCGGACTTGGTTTGCTGTGATGACTTGACATATTCTGTTGTCAGTCACTTCAAGCTCTGGTTGCTCTTCATTTGCTCTTCCCAAGTACAGATTGATGACTGAGGAGGAAAAGGTCACACACTTGCCACGCACATAGACCTTTCTAAATTCTCTGGACTTTCCATCAGCACACTCCTCAGACAGATTGACAATGAACTCCTTCACCAAGGTCTCATAGCACTTGGGGAGTTGAGTCACAGTTCTCATCAGCCCTGCCTCTTTAATGAGGTCCACAATCTCCTTGCACTCCAAGGCGTTCTGAGCCAGTTCCCTCTCCAAGGTCAGCCTCTTGTGGTAGACATACTTCTACCTGTTCACACTAGAGGCAAAGTGGAAGGACACATTGTCTATAGGTACCTCTGGAACACTAGCAGCCAACTTGCTAGAGGTTGGCTTCTTCCTGGACATGGATGTTGTGACATCACAGGGAACATCCGAGTCAGACTCCACCACAGCAGCCTTGGTCTTCAGTTTCTTGGGCACCTCTTTGCTCCAAGATTTTGCAGGTCCATGCCCTTTTCTTTTGCGTGCACTCTCTGTCACTGCTTGCTTGGGAGAGGTTGTCTCATCAACCTCCTTGGTTGGGGACTTCTGCACCACAGTCTTTTTCTCCCTCCTAGTCCTAACCCTCTTGGCTATGCTAGGGACAACTGAAGCCAAAAGTTCATTATCAGATACCTCTTCCAGGTTAACTGTTTCAGCTCTAGGGTTGTCATCAACACCTTGAGTGACATTGACCTTCTCACCTCTCACTTTGCCTGAGGGTTTGTCAATCTTTGATCCCTCATGAGCCTCAGGTTGCTCAACATTGTCAGAGACATTCTTTCTTACCACTACAGCGTTATCTTGACATGCAACAATATCAGGTATGATAGTGTTCAAGGGAACAGAAACCCCAGGAATATTCCGATTACCAGATAGTATCTGAGTGACAATAGTTGCAATGGAGTTATACACATACCTCGAGCCTTCCCTTGTTTGTTCATCAAGGGCGATTTCAGATGAAAATCCGGAGACCGTTTCCTTAGGTCTTCTTGCATGGGACGAAGTTGCAGCGTCAGCAACAGGATCCTCCCGGGTAGGGTTGCAAGACTCAGTGCTGAGGGAATCAGACATGGTCGTGTAGGTGGATGAGTCGGATTTGTGTGACATGATTAACGTCTCGGAGGAGAGTTGAATCGTTTCTTTGGAAGAAGGTTTGCACGAATGAGAGTTGAAGCGACGAAATGTGAAACGCTTGACGCAAGAGTGAGGTCTATTAGTTTTTGACCACTCAGAGCACACTATTTGTTGTTTAATAATTTGACTTACTAAACAGTAGCTAACTAACTTCAGTAGTTGCTATAAATTATCAGACGTACACATTCCCTCTTTGCCCTTACTAATGTCGTACGATGTCATGACATTCTGGGTGACATTGTACTCCGTCTGCGTCAGGTTCCTCCATACTCTGGTTGACCACCTGCTACCAGAAGTTAGGTATTTAGTTTCTGTAGACGACAATAATACACACATCTGTCTATCCCTTGCTGTCATATCAATTGTATGATGACCAATAGGTGCCAAAGACTCATGACTTTCAATCAGACATTTTCCACAGTCTGTCCTTTTATCTGAGGACAGATATGGGCCTTCTCTCATAGTTCCCTTGGAAATGTTCTTCTTCATTCCTTTTACATGAAGTTGATCAAGTCTTTCATGTCCCAGCTTCCCTTCCTGATCTCCCTTGGCTAAGGGGCACTTGGGGAAGTAGAGTGAGTCTTTAGATTTCCATAGATAGCAGTTATCTTTGGATCTGTCTCCTCTCATCACTTCCTGATTGCAACCATTCAACACCACACATCCTTCCTTAGTAAATTCCACCTTACATCCCTGGTCACATAGCTGGCTTATGCTTATGAGGTTTACAGTCAATCCTTTTACTAACAATACATCCCTCAGTTTTGGAGCTTCAGGACAGTCCAGCTTACCAATACCCTTGACTTCTCCTTTAGTTCCATCACCAAATGTCACAAACTTGGTGGTAGGAGGTTGTAGATTCACCACTAGGTTGCTCATCTCAGTCATATGCCTTGAGCAACCACTATCAAGGTACCAGTCTTGTTTGATAGGTGCCCTTGGAGATGTGTGAGCAAGGTTAGCAACACATAGTTGATTCTCAGGAGAGGGATGAAGCTTAGATGCCTGCTGCTTCGGATTGACCTGAGGTGTCTGCTTAGTCGCCCAAGTTTGTTTCTTAATGGGGACATTATGCTTAGTCACCTTCTTCTTAGGCCTACCTTGCGAGGTCTGGTTTGGGTAACCATGCAGCCTATAGCAGAAGGGTTTTATGTGACCGAATCTACCACAGTAATGACATCTCCATCTCTGACATTTCTTCTTCTGATGTTTGCTCATTCTGGTTCTCTGATGTTGAGACATTGGATGTGACTTCCGCTTGAATTTCTGAACTCCGGCCTTAGACTTTTTGAGTTCAGATGAAGAGTTCTTAGTGAAACCTAAATCAGATATGGTTCCTGACTTCTGTTCCACTTTTAGAGTCTCTTCCAAGGTGTCAGATCCTTTACTCAACATTCTGATGGATTTGGTCATTTGATTCAGCTTGGAGGTCAGCAGGGTTATCTCACCATTTAAACCCTCTATGACTTTCAGCTGCTCCTGTTTCTCAGTTTCTAGCTCTTTGATGAGTTTCTTCTGCTTTTCTCCTTGGATACATACTTCTGCACTTTTAACACATAGTTCTTTATATGAGGCAACAAGTTGAGCTCATCTCCGCTTGAGTCATCCTCTGAACCACAGACACTGGTCAGAGCTGTGACATGTTTAGCCGATTCTCCTTCAGATTCACTCTCCGTGTCTTCCTCTGACCAGGTGGCAGATAGCCCTTTCCTTTGTATCTTGAGAAAGGTAGGGCATTCAGCCTGAATATGACCATATCCTTCACATCCATGGCACTGGATTCCCTTGCCTTGTTTGAACTTTTCTTCAGAAGTTGATCTTTTCCTTATGTCAGACGGGATGTTTTTGACATTAGGTCTACCCTGTTGGTCAACATTCTTTATGAACTTGTTGAACTGTCTTCCAAGCAAGGCTATGGCTTCAGAGATGCTTCTATTTCCTCCACTGTTTCCTTCTTCTGACTTCTCTTCAGTGTTAGATACAAATGCTATGCTTTTGTTCTTCCTGTCAGCATCCTCACATAAGCCCATTTCAAAGGTTTTGAGGGAACCAATGAGCTCATCTACCTTCATCTTGCAGATATCTTGAGCCTCTTCTATGGCTGTGACCTTCATAGCAAATCTCTTAGGCAAGGACCTGAGAATCTTTCTTACAAGTTTCTCTTCAGCCATTTTCTCACCTAGTCCACCAGAGGTGTTTGCAATTTCAAGAATATTCATGTGAAAGTCATGAATAGTCTCATCCTCTTTCATCCTCAGATTTTCAAACTTGGTGGTCAGCATCTGAAGTTTGGACATCTTCACCTTGGAAGTACCTTCATGAGTTACCTTGAGGGTATCCCAAACTTCCTTAGCTAGTTCACAGTGGTGCACCAGCCTGAAGATGTTCTTACTGATTCCATTGAACAATGCATTCAAGGCCTTGGAATTTCCAAGAGCTAATGCCTCTTGCTCCTTGTCCCACTCTTCTTCAGGAATCTGCACACTGACTTCATCTTCACCTGTCTTCGTTGGATGTTCCCATCCTTTGTTGACAGCTCTCCAGACTTTGCTATCTAGAGACCTTAAGAAGGCTATCATACGAGGCTTCCAGTCATCATAATTAGAGCCACCCAACATGGGTGGTCTATTTTAGTGTCCTATATCCTTGTCCATGGTACTAGAAAGTAACTTCCCTAGATCTCACCCAGAAATACACAGGCAGGGTGCCTGCTCTGATGCCAATTGAAATTCTAGTTATCAGACTTTAGATGTCACACGGGTTGTTATGACATCTAATTCTGCACAGACAAGAATTATGCAGAACTTAACAGTAAGTGCAGTAAATAACACAAGTAATTGTTTACCCAGTTCAGTCCAACATGACCTACATCTGGGGGCTACCAAGCCAGGGAGGAAATCCACTATCAGTAGTATTAATTCAAAGCTAAACTCACCCGTTTACAACTTGTCACTTAATCCCTACCCAATGCAATTTCAATCTTACTCTAAGATCAGAGTTCCTACTCACTCCCCCTCAATCACCTCAGTGATTACTACCTTTAATCAATATTAAAGACAACTTTGAAGTCACACTTCAAACAACTCTTGATTGTGCTTAACAGCTTTAATCAAGATACACAGCACTCACGCTTAAAAGCTTTGAGCGACACAACACTTACAACTCAATGAACACCCTATGCCAAAGCAATCATCTACTTGATAATGGCTTGGCTTACAAGATATGTCTAATACAAGACTCACAAAAATACAGCAGTGAAGTATGATGGACACACTAAATCTTCACGCCTCAAAATCCCCAGTTCTGAATGAAGGAACGACTTCCTTTTATATTGCAGTACTTGGGCCTTTGCACTTGTATTCTCCTGAATTTAAGGTCACGCGAGTTCCCCTAAATTCCACATCTAGGTTACTAACAAATAGGCTATTTGTTAGGTTCATTAAATGTAGCTTGGTTGTTGATTTCCTGGATTTTCTCTCAGCTATTGAATCCCTGAAGAATAGCCTGAGAAAAAGCTGAAACAGAAAACTGAACAACCTACAATATAGCATATGCTGTCAGGAATGAATGTCACGACATTCAGCTTGACATCAAGGATCATATGCTAAGTCTGTTTTTCCAGAAAACAGACTGTACAATTTTGCTGACCTGTACATGACCAAAATGACCATTCTACAGTAACAGCTTACATTAATAAATGTCAAAATATCCAATTTGACATTTACACCTTTGGCCTTAAGTTAGTTCTGTTATCCTCTTGAAGAACAAACTAAGAAACATACTGAAGTGTAGCAGAACACCACTCTGTCTATTAATCAGTATATACTGTCCATGATGAATGTCATAACATCCAGTTTGACATTCATACAGTAGGCCTTATGCCAGGTCTGGTATTTCCTTGATAACCAGACTGCAAATGAATACTGAGCTCTAACAGAACACCAACTGTTCTATTCCTCAGTATCTGCTGACAGGGATGAATGTCACAACATTCAGTTTGACATTCAATAAATCCTGTATTAGCTAATCCTGCAGTAACTACTCAAGTGTGTCATGACATCAGTCAAGACATCAGAGTACAGTTAGATATTCTAACCTATAATGCAGTCACACATACACACCATGTCATGACATCAGTCAAGACATTAGAATCCAGCTAGTGTTTTACCATATAATGCAGCCAATTAAACACCTACAATTATAATCGTATCTTAGAAGTGTGTAGACGTTAGTTGATTATGATCCTTGTTAGGATGCTCTAAGCTTTTAGTCAGACTGCTAAGGAACGAATTACAACAGTTCCTTTATGAAAAAGAAAGAAAATTGTTTTGAAAAAATTTGTGTGGTAAAAATAAAAAGAAATGGTTGCTTGAATTAAACTAAAGAAAGAAACTTGCTTGAATTGCAAAAGTGTTGTTTGAATTGTAAAAGATATGCAGAAAAATGAGGAAAGTGTGTTGTTGAGGTGTTGTGAAAGTATAGGTTGAACGAAGCGTGTGTTGTTGGATCCAAAGATAGGTATGTTTGAACCAAAGAATGTGTGGCATTAACTAATATATGGTATGGCCAATGCAGAATTGTAGGATTTTTCCTAGATCCAAGGATCAGGGCCTATAAAAGGGGTTTTCCAGAGCATGAAGCTCCACAGGGCATTGCATGAAGATTTTCCAGAGCATGAGGCTCCACAGGGAAATGCATGAAGGATTGCTAGAGCATGAGGCTCCATAGGGCAATGCATGAGGGTTTCCAAAGCATGAGAGTTGCCAGAGCATGAGTCTCCACAGAGCAAAATAAAAGAAAGGGGTTTGTTAGAGCATAAGGCTCCACTGGATAATGCATGAAGGTTGCCAGAGCATGAGGCTCCACATGGAAATGCATGAGAGTTTCCAGAGCATGAAGCTCCACAGGGAAATGCATGAAAGTATTGGTTCAGAAATGGGTGTTTAACCATGAGATGATTAATCCAAATAATGTAAGAATGTCAATGAGAATGTATGTTTGGTCCAAAGAGGGAGTGTATTGTTGATGAATATTATTACAATGTTAAGATGTTTTTTATAAAGAAGAAGACTTGACAGTAATTCGATTTGAATTGCACTAAAATATATGAATGAGGGTGAATACTTTGAACAATTGGGTTAGGCATCCTATATCCAAAGATATTCAGAATCAGGATAGGAATACTTCCTCTCATTCCTCTTCACTACTTAAGGCTCGTGGCTCACAATTCACATCATAACTGACAAGTGTTGAAAGAAGAACATTTTTGTTGTGCTTGAATGATGAAGCAGTGATCCATTATGGATGTCCAGAGTCTTCCAAGTTTGCATGTATGCAGTCTTGAACTGACTTGAGTGTGGATTCTTGACTTGGCTTGAAGTCCAATGCAGTATGAGTACAGAGATCTAATTCAATCAAATGATCGAGGGACTTATGATCACTTGTTGTGATAGGGGAAGCAGATAAGTTATGAACAAGTAATTAGTTGATCAAAGGTGACTTTGATCAACCAATTAATCAGGGGTAGAGGTCATATCAAAGATACCTCAAGCACATGGATCTATGTGAACATTAAAAGCACCCAAAAGGAATTAGCATCAATATCCTAAAGAAACTAATGAATTTAATTGAAAATTAATTCTAATTAATTCTATTTAATTCCTAATCAAAATCTAAGCATTAAACTATGATATTTTTATATTATTTTCAAGAATTTTTTATGTGTAGAAAATGTATTATTTATGTACTTACTTAATATGCAAAAAGTGTAAAAAAAAGAAATGAAAGAAAATAAATTAAAAAATAAAAAACACTAGTACTACAGGGGGTGTTCAGGCCAGAAAGGATGTGTGGCCTAAAAATTCATGTGATGGGCCTACCAAAACGAGGCCCAAAATTGTGTGGTTGTTAGTATATCCAGAATGAGGGTATGTTAAGCAACATGAGGTGCATATAACATTTCCACAGGCTTAATGCTCATTAAGCTCAACCGTGTGGCCAAGAGGAGAAATCAATATATCAATACAACTCATTTATTGTTTCGCATTACCTTCCTCTCTCTCAAACATCCTCCCGCCGCCTCCCTGGTCCTCCGCGCCGGAGGCGGCGAAGTTTATCCCAACCACCAAATAACCTCATCACCAAGTTTGTCTCACCACCCTCTTTCTTAATTTTAAACCAAATCAATCCAAAACATACCCATTTTCCTAATTGAAACAAAGAGTGTATGAACCCTAAGATGAATTTCAAAAAATAAATGGAATCAGAGCAACGATTTGAACTTAAACCTTAAGGGTTTGGTTCGGAAGCATTGATATTACATTGTGGTAAGCATATTTGATCAAGAAGAGGGAGAAATCAGGATCACCAACCTATAGACTAGAGGAGCACTCTAGTGGATGTTAGAGACAGATGAAGGTTCTCTTGAAGATTAAAGAGAAGACCAGATGTATCAGGTAATCCTTTCGAGCCTCAACTCATTTTCTTGCAATTACTCTCCTTCTTTTTCTTTTAGAATCTTCTGAATGATTGTAGTTGTACGTTGGTGAGTTGTTGTTGATGTTTATAGAGGGTTTGAGTGCATGGAGAATAAATGATATGGAGAACAGAGAGAATTCTTAGATAATTGACAATTCAGAGAGAGTGATTTTCAACGAGTTTGTTGAGTGAGATTGTCGTTGATGAATGAAGGTGAATGAGAGGATTTATAGAGGGTACTTGCAACTGATTTGTGAAGAATTTCAAGCAGTGGAAGTTACAAGTTAGGACACAGTTTCAGTTAATGAATTCAAGGAGAAAGTTAGTTGCAATGTTTAACAGATTTAGGATTTTGTTAATGTCTGTTAAAAGTTAGTAAAATTAGTATTAGTGATGTTAGAATGGAGAGAATTATATTGAATTTGAAGTTCAGTGAATTAGTTAGGAACTGTTAAATTGTTAAGTTGAAGTTAGATTTGAAATTAAAGTTAGTTGAGTGAAGAAATGTTTCCTATTAGTTATTGGTAGGGGTTGTCAGTGTTTGTTTAATGTGAATATAGTTAGTTATTTAGATATTAGTGTTGAATGTTAATTGATCGGTCACCATTTTCACTATGTTTTCGTTGCTTATCCGACAAGACACCAAGGATTTTTAGCCATTGTGTACACATTATGGTACCTTTAAAGTTAATTTTCATTCCCGTAAGTTATTTAAGCAATTTTATTAATTGTCAGTTTTATTTTGTGTTTCCGTGATTTTACCCTTCGGTTGTCGTGTTTATGCCCTCCAAGTCTATGGAGAAGATCCAATTGACTCAATGCGAGAAAGTGGAAAGTTTTGGTGTTCGAAAAAAGAAGATTTCCCAGTTTAGGAGGCCTGACACGGCCACCCGTGTCACCTGACACGGGCCGTGTCAGGAGGATGGCCAAGAAAGTACAAGAAATGCCCAAAATAGTGGCCTAACACGGCCGCCCGTGTCAGCCTGACACGGCCGTGTCAGGTCACCTGGGGCGTGTCAGTAAGGAAATAACAAGGCAAAGAGCTGACACGACCGCCCGTGTCAGCCCAAAACGCTAATTTTCCAGTTTTAGGGCTTTTTTAGTAGGCTTGAGCTACAAGGACGTTTTGGAGATTTCCACCTTATGCCAAGGGATTTTCACTATATTAGGACAGTTTCTACAAGATCAAATATCATCTTGGAAAGAGGCAAACACAGTATTGTCAGAGAAGCAAGGATTATAGAGATCAAGGAATTCGGAGAGCGGGAGGTTTTCATGAGCGGAAGCGATTGAAGATCCACGTCATCCAATTACTTGCAATGTGTATTTTTTATCTTGAATTTGTTTTGAACAATATGACTAGCTAAACCCCCCAATGCTAGGGGGATCCCTGATTTAGAATTATAATGGCTATGGGTTTACGATTGCATTTATAATATTGTTTTTACGGTAATCTTTTGATGTGCTTAATGCTTTCTCTTTCGAACCAATCGAGATTGTTGTGTGGTTATCGATTAGGCTGGACCGCCATTAGTAAGGTTTTCATTAGATTACTTTGTAGTAGATATCACCTAGGACTAGGGATATCTGTATGAATCAGAGCATTCTTGATATAATAAAGCTTAACTTCACCCTAATTGCCTATGGACATAGAAATTAGGGTAGAATGATTAAAGGTTTTCTCACCAAGGACTTAGGAGAAAATACCCTTGAGAACTGATGGTAATTGATATTTGTTGATGCAATAGTGACTCAGAGTTGTTACAAGGATAAATCATATACCTTCCCTGACATTGTTCCTCATACATTGCAAACCCTTATTTTTTATGATTATTTTTATTTGCCTTTATTTTTATAATTTTGAATTTAAAAACCCCAATTATAATTTTTGTTTAATTGAACGATGAATTGAACTCAATATTAACTTACAGTCCTTAAGATCGACATTCGGGGAATTTCCTCTTTATTACTATAACAGGCGAAATAGTACACTTGCCAAAATATAGAGTTTAATTTTAAGTTCAATTAAAATTTTGTTGCTCTGCAATAAAATTATTTTCCTGTCATTTATATATTTTCATTCACTAATCTGTGTATGCGAGGAGAGCCCTCAGCAGAATTTCTTTTTGACGCAGAAACTGAGAGAACCCTTCACCGGAGACGTAGAAACGCTAGATTGGATTCCAAAGAAGAAGTTACCTCTGATCACTCAGATTCAGAAAAAAATAAACTATGGCTAAAATTCCTCCAGTTCCACCGCCTCCACCTCAGGAAAGACTACTAGGTGACTATGGGGGGGGGGGGGGGGGCAAATGCATTGGGTGGTAGATTGACCATTGTCAACCAACCTGTGAATGTGGCAAACTTTCAACTGCATCCTAGCACAATCAATCAACTTGAGATGAAATCTTTCACCAGAAAGGTTAATGAAGATGCCAACAAGCACCTGCAGAGATTCCTGACCATGAGTACTACTTTAAATATTGATGGTCAAACTGATGAAGCAAAGAAGTTAAGAATGTTCCCATTCACTTTACCTGAAGAGGAGGAATAGTGGTTATACTCTCTTCCAGCTGGCAGTATTACATCATGGGAAGAGATGGAAATAGCTTTCTTAAATGAGTATTTTCCCGCATCAGTATTTCTGAGAAAAAGGTATGAAATCTTGAACTTTAAACAGAAAGATGGTGAGTCTTTGGGATATACCTACAAAAGATTCCAAAGGGTCCTGGTAGCGTTCCTAACTCATAGTATGGATCAGACTGAACAAATGCAGATGTTTGTCAATGAGCTGAAATTAAAGACAAAATAGTTAATTGATATAGCAGTCGGTGGCTCAACAAATTTCTCAACAGTCGCTGGTATTAAAAGGATCATTGAAGAAATAGCCGCAAATGAGCATCTGGAATTATATGATAGGTGTACAAGCAAACCTGAAGAAGTCATTGACCTGAAAGTAGAAGCAAATAAAATCTGTTTGGAAGATACAGTCGCTGTTGAAGTAGAGAAGAAATTGAAAGCAATGAATATAGGTACTCAACAAGTAGCTCAAATTCAACCTGCTCAGACCATCACGTGTGAAATCTGTAATGGACCTCACCACATTGCGTATTGCTTTGCAAATCCTTAAAAAATTGAAGAGATAAAATTCTTAAAGCAAAATAATCCCTACTCCAACACTTACAATCCAGGTTGGAAAAATCATCCAAACTTCTCATAGAATAATTAGAGGGGGAATGTTCCACAACAGGGTCAAGGTCAATATCAGACTCAATATCAACAATAGCAAGCTCCAAAGAAAGTAGACTGGGAGATTGTGAAGGAGAATAGCGATCCAAAATGCAGCGGAATTTAAAATTTCTCCTTTAGTGATCCTTACGAATGGGCATGATCAGTGATGGAATCGTTACCTCTTGTGGCGATTGTAACCTTTGATGTAGATCTACGGAGCGATCATGAATGTTGAACGATGACAATGCCTCTACTCAGTCCACATGAAAGGATTCCTTCAATCTCAGTGCTATCTGCTATGAATAAAGGCTTTGAGTGAGTGAGAGAGAGAGAGAGAGAGAGAGAGAGAGAGAGAGAGAGAAACGAAATCACAACTGGACAAATGCTTCTACACAAGGGTTCTATTTATAGAACCACTTGTGAGGGCTGCAAGCTAAAAAGCCCACTCAAGTGTATGTGGCTCATATCTTATAATATGCCAAAATCACTTAAGCGCGTGGTACCTTACCATATTTCGTATTCTACTTAAGTACATCATATCTTACGATGTTCTACAATTCAATTAAGTGCATCGTACATTACGGTATTCCTTAGTTACTCTATCTCTCATCAATCCGTCCTTTTGTGTGTGACCCTGTAGGTTTTCGCGGCATTGGCAATTATATTAAATCACGTATTTAACATAATAAAGAGTGAGCGGTATCTAGCAACACACCACTGCTACCCAAGACATGAAAATGTCATGTGATTTGACAAATCCTTTTGTGATAATACTTATGTGTACAATTACCCTTTTGCCCTTATGTCTATATTGAACACAAGGCATAGACTGTGTCATCCTTGTCCAGTTCAATATTGGACCCATAGACATTTATCCTGTTATGCAGGATGGGCAAATTCCATCTAGGTCACTCATGTCCCTTAGCATGCTTCGTGGAGTACCCATCAACTGTCTTTATGGTCATCCAGTTACGGACAATGTTTGATCAGCAATAAGGCACTCGACTCTACATTTAGGGTCCATAGTGGTTTCAGGTCGAAGGGTGGTATACACCATTATCACCATGAGAGTAACTTATGACACTTTGCATAAAATTCTATATAGTATTCTCATAGCGGGTCAATCCAGTATAAATATTACTCTTAATATTCATACTTATGTTTAAGACTTGATAACTCCTTATCCATGATCCATGAGATGTGATCATCAGTCTATATACATAATAGTCTTAATGCTTTAATGTTATCCCACTTCACAACAAAGCTCAATTATGGATACTTTAAGAATAGTGTCCTTATGTTTAATGTGATCTCATGATTAAGTCACACTTGATACATTAAACGGACTATCTATTCTAGGGACTTTATTAGACAAACATAATAAAGAAAAAACCTTTTATTATTAATAAATAATTCGATACAAGTACCAAAAGTATTGGCCTCTAGGGCTTACACCAACAGATTGCCATTGAAAATATGACTGCTCAATGTATGCAATTCCAAGAAGAGACTAGAAACAATTATAAAAACAACACTGCCTCTATAAAGAATCTTGAATTTTAGCTGGGTCAGATAGCACAACAACTAGCAAGTTCTCGAACACCGGGTTCCTTACCAAGTGAAACAGTTCAAAATCCAAGAAACTAGGAGAATATTAGTACTGTCACGATGAAAAAGAAAAAGGCCGCTAAAAAGGAAAAAGTTATACCACATGGCAAGCCAATTGAAGAGGAAATAAAAAAGGAGACTAAACCGATGATTAAGTTGCCATATCCTCGGAGAGTGACAAAGATGGAACCAAGCGAGTCAGACTTTGAGAAATTCATGACAATTTTAAAAAAGATAGAGGGTCATATGTCTTTGTTTGAAGCACTCAAGAGAATGCCCATGTACAAGAAATTCATGGAAGAGGTAATGGATGAAAAGAAACCAACAGCAGAAGAACTGGTAGCCTGGAAGGAAAAGTATAGTGCAAATTCACTAGAGCATAAAATTCCAAACAAACAAAAGGATCCTGGAACGGTAACATTACCATGCACAATTAAAGGAAGAGCCTTCAAAAGGGCACTAATAGATTCTGGACCTAGTGTGAGTTTGATGCCATTATCAATTTATCACAGGTTGGGTATTAAAAATGTCAGTGATACAAAGACAAATCTGAAGTTTGCGGATCACTCGAGAAAGGATGCATATGGTATAGCAGAAGACGTACTGGTAACAATAGAGGACTTGAGTTTTCCGGTTGATTTTGTAATCCTAGACATACCTGAAGATGATGAGGCACCCATCATTCTGGGTCGACCTTTCATGCAGACAATTTGATACAATCTCGACATGGACCAGGGCACATTAACCTTGAAAGCTCACGACAAAGAGATGACATTGAATGCTATTGAAGACCAGGAGCTAGAGGAAGATATAGAATCTCACTATCAAGTAAGCTTAATCAGGACAGAGTCGAGAAGACAAAGTAACATTCCAAATCAGAGAAAGATACAGGAAGGCCCTCTCGACTCTCACCACTACCATTAGCCATCCTAAATGGGAAGACTCCCATCTCCATTCCAAGAACTAAGAGAAAGAAAAGAAAACGAAAACAAGGTAAAGAGATGGAGGTTAAAAAGGACTTGTGGCACAAAGGAATCTATACTGATGAAAGAGACAACTTTCTAGTTTTGGACAAGAGATGCAACAAGGTTTGGAGGCTGAAGTACCCCCCCCCCCATAACAAGGGGAATGAACCATTGAGCCATGCGACGTTAAACGAAGTGCTTCGTGGGAGGCAACCCACACATTACTATTTCTAATTATTGTTTGTGTTTGTTTGTTATTTTAGGTTTGTACAATGCCTTGCATAAAAGGGAGAAGGTACTCACATGGAAAAAGTTGGAAAAATGAGCAGAACAACAGTCCGACACGACCACCTGTGTCAGCTAACACAACCCGTGTCAGGAATACTGAAGGCCACGCCCAACCAAGAGAAGAGACAGTGGCCTGACACGGTCGCCCGTGTCAGCTGACACGGCCCGTGTCAGGCCTGCAGATTTAAAATTTGTTTGGAAAATTTGAATTTTGTATGGGCATGTTGCATTTTTCGCCCCAACCCCCCCTCAGTGGGGCATTGTGAGTCACCCTCCTTCTATCCTGTTCTAAAACATTGAGGTCAATGTTTATTTCAAGTGTGGGGGAGGTTTTCCTATGCTTTTTGCCTTTATTTTTTTTGTTTTATGTTTTATTTGATTAGTTCCCAATTTTTACCGTTCACATTTGGTTTATTTTTACTGTCGGGTATCAGGTGTTGCATGTATTTTAGGTTCTTGGTATTATAGTTGGATGAGGTAATCATCAATAGTGGTAGTGGATGAAATGATCACTCCACTTATTATTGCTTGTTGTGAAGGATATTCCCTATGCATTCCAAGTTGAGTAAGAAGTCGCGCCATACTCGAAGTACTGTGGATGCTGTCAAGCTTTAGCTAACATGGTGAGTGCATAAAAAGTCAAACACATTTGTCATCATGAGTGATATTCAGGTATATCTTTATCACTTTGACTTTGCATAGGTTCTCTGGGAGTTTCACTTTATGTATACACACATTGAGGCACGTCGTTTGATTATAGCCCTGAGCCTTTCTAGCCATCCCATTAATGTTATCCTTTGTTAACCCTATTTGAGCTTGTACCATTTATTTGTCTAACCACATAAATGTAATCCGCTGCCCAAAACACTTCTTACCCTGTTCAGAGTTAATGTGATGTCATTAAACTATGTTAAATTCTAAGTTTGGGGTAAACCCCATAAGTATCAAAACCCAAGGTGAGTACGAAAAAAAATAAAAAAAAATAAGAAGAATAAAAACGGCCATCAAAAATTTGAGAAAACGAAATATAGTCGATGGTTCGAAAGAAGCACTCACCGAAGGAAGAGCACTCAGTTGAAAAAAAAAAGAGAATATCAAAGAAAAACTGAGCAATTGAAAAAGAAAAGAATAAAACACAGTGAAAAGAATATTAACATTGGCTCTGAACCCAATGCCACTTGTTTTCCTTTTTGTTTGTATTTACCACACCATAACCCAAGCCCCGTTACAACCCGAAAGACCTCAAAAAGTGTGTGTTGTGTGTAGTTGATATGAAAGGAGAAACTATTCAAACTTATGAGTTGATATTGCATAATCTGAACTAGGAGTGAAAACACTTTAACCCCGAGAGACTTGGTGAGAGTGTGATGTAAGCTGACAGGTGAAGCGGTACCTCGATAAGGAAGTGCGGCAGAAAACTCATTAGGAAAAGTAGGAACTATAAAAGGGAGAGTGAAGGCGTTGGCGAAAGATCTCAGCAGTTTAAAGTAAGAATACAAATTTTGGGAAGTGATAATTTGTCGTATAGGCCATTACTTGAGCACAAGCAATGAGCTAAGTTTGGGGTTGTGATCGGTCACCATTTTCACTATCTTTTTGTTGCTTATCCGACAAGAAACCAATGATTTTGAGACACTGTGTACACATTATGGTGCCTTTAAAGTTAATTTTCATTCCCGTAAGTTATTTAAGCAATTTTATTAATTGTCAGATTTATTTTGTCTTTTCGTGATTTTACGCTACGGTTGTCATGTTTATGCCCTCCAGGTCCACGGAGAAGATTCAATTGACTCAATGCGAGAAAGTGGAAAGTTTTGGCATTCGAAAAAAGAAGATTTCCCAGTTCAAGAGGCCCGACACGGCCACCCGTGTCACCTGACACGGGACGTGTCAGGAGGAAGGCCAATAAAGTACAAGAAATGCCCAAAACAGTGGCTTGGCACGGCCTCCCGTGTCATCCTAACACGACCGTGTCAAGTCACCTAGGGTGTGTCATCAAGGAAATGACAAGGAAGAGAGCTGACACGGCTTCCCGTGTCAGCCCAAAACGTTAATTTTCTAGTTTTTGGGCTTTTTCATCGGGCTTGAGCTGCAAAGACATTTTGGAGATTTCCACCTTCTGCCAAGGGATTTTCACAATATTAGGAGAGTTTCTACAAGAGAAAATATCATCTTGGAACAAGGAGAACACAATATTGTCAGACAAGCAAGGATTACAGAGATCAAGGAATTCAGAGAGCGGAAGGTTTTCATGAGCGGAAGCGATTGAAGATCCATGTCATCCAATTACTTACAATGTGTATTTTTCATCTTGAATTTGTTTTGAACAATATGACTAGCTAACCCCCCCCCCCCCAATGCTAAGGGGTGTCCCTGATTTAGAATTGTAATGACTATGAGTTTATGATTGCATTTATAATATTGTTTTACGGTAATATTTTGATGTGCTTAATGCTTTCTCTTTCGGACCAATCGAAATTGTTGTGTGGTTATCAATTAGGCTGGACCGCCATTGGTAAGGTTTTCGTTAGATTACTCTGCAGTGGATATCACCTAGGACTATAGATACCCTGTATGAATCAGAGCATTCTTGATATAATAAAGTTTAACTTCACCCTAATTGCCTATGGACATAGAAATTAGGGTAGAATGATTAAAGGTTTTCTCACCAAGGACTTGGGAGAAAATACCCTTGAGAACTGGTGGTAATTGATATTTGTTGATGCAATAGTGACTCAGAGTTGTTATAGGGATAAATCATACACCTTCCCTGGCATTGTTCCTCATACCTTGCAAACCCTTATTTTTTATGATTATTTTCATTTGCCAATTTTTATAATTTTGAATTAAAAACCCCCAATTATAATTTCTTTTAATTGAACGATGAATTGAACTCAATATTAACTTGCAGTCCTTGAGATCGACATTCGGGGAATTTCCTCTTTATTACTATAACAGGCAAAATAGTACACTTGCTATTTTTCCGATCACTAATGAATGAGTTAACTAGTTATGTTAAGATTGGAAGTTAGGAATGTGAATGAGTTTGAATGTAAATTGAATTGATGTTTGGTGCTTGAACCTCTATGTAATTTGAGCTATTTTGGGACTGCTTGGAACTTGATTAAACTAAGTTGAATTATTGTTATGACATTGTGGTATTGGATTGTTAGTTAAGTGTTATTGGATTGTTAATAGTTATTGGACTGTTAATAGTTATTGAAGTGTTGAGATTATTATTGAACTATTTGTGGAGGTTTTTAGGGTTAGTTGGAATTATTAGAATGTGTTAGGAATTGTTGGTTGGTTTGTCCATTTTGTTGATTAGATTGTATCCTGGCTACGGTTGTAGAGGATAGTGCATTGACCTTGAACATATGAAGGAAACAAAGCTACCTCTTGATTATGATACATAACATGAGACTGATTTGGGCGCATCATTAGAGTTTGCTGAGGAAACTGATTATGCACCTCGGGCAGGATGTTGGCCCTGAAGCTACCCACTTTGAGGATTCAAGTTCATGTTAGATTGAGGGGCTCCCACTTGCATATTCTGATGACGCAATGGTTAGGGATAAGATTGATAACCTGTAACTGCATGTGACATTGTATATTTTCCCTTGAGATTGTACATTAGAAGCCATGGGAAAGTGAGATTGTATATAAGGCTGAGAAGGATGTTGACTTGGAGCATTAGGTTGCATTTATGGATGTACTTGAGGTTGAGGAATAAGATACTTATGAATCAGATGCTTTTGGATAGTTTAGTGAATCATTTAGGAAAAGGTAGGTTAGGGAGGGTTAACCATTGTTATGCTGATGATAAATAGAGTTGTTAGAGATTGAATGGAATTATGGTTGAGTAGGTCAATGAATGGTTTAATGTGATTTTAAGCTATGAAATGTTGGTATGTATTGTCTTGTGAGTTGATTCTTAAGTGTTATATTGTGTATGCAAGTTGATTCATAAACCTTATGTTGACATTATATGTTGTAATTATGCTTTGAATTAGATGTGTCTTTGGTTATGTATGTATGTAATTGGTATAAATTCTGATTGTGCATGTATATGAATTGCAGGGTTGGCATGGAATGGTACAAGGTGCTCATGAAGATTTGGTTAGGAAGATATGGAACAAGTCATGGCATGAAGGTTTTAGTCAAGAATAAAAAATCATGAAGAATTTGAAGGCTTTAGAGGCTCACAAGAATGAGGATATCTTGTGAATGAATAAAATGTAGGAATCAGAATTAGGATTAATGGTTGACTTTGGTCAACTGTTTGACCAAAAAGTCGACAGTTGGCCCAAAGTCAACTGTAGGACAAAAATGTAATTTTGTGTGTAATTTGTTTTTGACTCATTTTGTAATGTGGTTTGAATATTTGTAATGAAAAAATGCTTCGTTTTGAAATGAATTGTAACTTATGCTTCAAATAATCATGCTTTTATCCTCTAAAAATGAGTTATTGCATATTTCAATTGAAATTGACCCTTGATGGAATTTGATCATAAATCTTACAACTCGATTATCAATCTAAATGTCTTGTCTTGAATCCATTACAAACACATAATGAACTAGTGTAATGATCAAGCCCATAAAGAGATTAATCAATCAAATACAATCTTCCATAGTTGACCAATATGATACTTGCAATCCCTGGTTAAATCCAATACCAAGATGCAACCCACATGATCCATAGGTGCCAAGGATCAAGAATTGGGGATTCATGGCTTTGAATTCAAGAGAATTGTCATCACTATTCAATGTATCATAGGATGCCCTAGATTTTGATCTCAAGGAAACATTAACTCCATATTGATCATAAACATAAAAAATCCTTTAAATCCATGATGTTTACTTCAAAAAAATCAATGGTAAAATGAATGTATTATGATGCTAATGAATATGCAGATGAACCATAACCCAAAAGTCAGATGAAAGTGAAAAGGGGAGAGCAAATTTTAGGGTATGATAGTGGCATGTATCAAATTCACATATAGGATACGTTTTATGTCCCTAGACGTTGTACCTGAACAAATTACTGTATGCAGAAAAGTCATTGATTGTGCAAAACAACATGGCACACAACTTAAAGTTATCACTTGTACACACATCTTCAACATCAATGTTTTCCTCCACAAAAGTCTTAAATCTTAAATCAATGGAATTAAATAAGCATTTATGTCATTCCCTGGTTACTTTGGACCCAAAAGCATCATTGATAACATCATATATTTGCACTTCAAGCATAACCATGGAGATAGGTTGTAAACTATTAGAAGAATAAGCCATGACATATTGTTAGTACTCAAATTACCAAAAGGGTTCATTATGTCGGTGGCAAGTCCAAGCCTAAGGTTCCTCAGTTCTAGTGCAAACTTTGGTAACAAGGAGTCAATTTTCTTTCATTCTAATGAATCAACTTCATGGCAAATTTTTCCATCACACACTCTTTCATCTGCATGCCATCTAGTATTTTTTTGCATCTTTTGCATTAGCAAACAATCTCTTGAATCTTTGAATTAACGATAGGTACCATAACACATTGGAAAAAACACTCTTTCTTGTTACACTATCATCGCCTTCAACATCATTGGCCTTCTTCTTGTAGTGTGATTCCCCACATCTCGGACACTCCTTCAAGTTTTCATGTTCTTTTCTATATAGTATGCAATCATTATGACATGCATGTATTTTGATATAATCCAAATCCATTGGACACAATATCTTCTTGGCCTCATAACTACGGCTCGACAACATGTTACCTTCTGGAAGCATTTATTGCAATAATTCAAGCAACTCAATGAAACTTTTATCCGTCCACCCACCTCTTGCCTTAAGATTAAACAGTTTTAACACAGTTGACAATCTTGTAAAACTTTTGCATCCCGGATACAACTACTCTTCCATGTATTTTTGCAAAGTATCTACCATATTAGCATTCTTGAAAGCACTACCCCAGTATCACGAATCATGTCTTCTTAAGTATCATTCATAAACTTATCATTGTCATACGGTGAACTGCCTTCGTGGTGTTTTGCTTTTAATCGCAATGTCGCGGATAGCAAGAGTCGCCACCGACTTTTCTTTTATCCAATAAGGAAAGGTGGAAAAGAACAGGAAAGACCTTAATTAGATTTTGGGTTCGGGAGGTACATTATACAAAGGGAAGGTGTTAGCACCCTTTGTATCCATGGTTATCCATGGGCTCTTAATTGCCTGATCACTTATGTTTGTTTGGAAAAAGTGGTTGTGCATTGTTTAGGAAGTGTTTTGAAAAGAGAATTTAACTTTGTAATGATTCTTGTATGAATGTATACAAAGTGGTTATCTCATTTAGTTTTGAAAGTTGTTTAGAAAAATATAACTCGGTAATGATTCTAGCATGAATGTATACCAAGTGGTGATTTTCTAAAAGATGTTTTGAAAAGGTGTGAGGTGTGAAAAGTATTTCGATTTGTGAGTAAGCAATTAAGAGTTATACCTACCCAAGGTCTTGATGGGCATTTCCTATCCTTGTGAGGGTAAAACCGTCCTTATTATTGAGAAATAAGTAGTTTTATCCTTTGGATGTAAAAGGGTCATCGTAGGGTCATCGATTGGTCATTGAAAGCAACGGTTGTAAGGATACCTTAGCATTTGAAGGGACTATCATCATTTAACCGTAGGCTACACCGAAGGGTCATCGAGGGACAAAATCATATATTCGAAGGCAACATCCGAGGGACTATGATTTATTTTAGAGGGACATGATGATTTAATCGAAGGGTCTTGGCTAAGTGTATCCTTACATTCGCGGGACATGACCATAATACCGTAATACCGTAAAGCAACAAAGAGAGGTCCAAGATCACATATTCATAGGCCGTATTTTACAATCAATTAGGTAATTAGGAGGAATCCCACATTAAAATTAATACATTAAGATCAATTAAGCAATTTAGGGTGGATCTTTGCCATAAAATTAATACATTAAAATCAATTGAGTAATTCAGGGTGAATCTCCACGAGGGTATCCCACAAATAAAGTGGAATACCTAACAAGTAATCTTTTCCTGGGATATGTGAACCTTTACAAAACTCAACAAAACATGTCAGAACACCAAATCAGGGTGTAATCGAGGATTACACCATAAAAAAAAGATCACAACAGTAAATAGGGTCGGGTAAATGATGCATGGCTATGATAAAACATGAGTGAAAAATCAGAACCGAAAAGTCAGCTACTGTCACGTTCGCTCCTGCCTCGCCTAGCGAAGGCTTAGAGAATACTCGCTGCATGCTCGCTTAGCGATGTGCTAGCGAGCGGCTGCGGATTCTGGTTTTGATATCAGCACAATTTCAACCAATTTTATGCCTTATGGCTTTCATTACAGCAATTATATGGTTAATCATTTAAGGTATTCAGGTACATACCAAAATTCACGTGCCAAACTTAAGATATTTTCAGAAATTTAATCATAAGGCCATATGCAAATTAAGAACATAAGGCAGTAATAGCAATGTAAACCTGTTTGCAATTGAATGGCGACTTTGAATCGGCAAATCGGATTGAATTGGGCAGAGGTAAACCTTGATGCCGCCGAGTTCCTTCAGGGTTTGCCTCCCGTGAGTGTTAGGGTTCGCTTGCTAGGGTTCTCCTTTTTCCGTTTTCCGTCCCCTTTTTCGTGACTGAAGTGTCGGTATTTATAGTGATTGTGGTGACCTAATGGGCTCAGAATGAAGCCCGAAAATTCTGATATATCGCAAGCTTCGCTAGGCGAAGGAGCTGCTCGCCTAGCGAGCAGGCCATCTGTGACCTAATGGGCTCAGAATGAAGCCCAATAATTCTGGTATTCGCAAGCTTCGCTGGACGAAGGAGTTGCTCGCCTAGCGAGCAAGCTAGTTTGGGCTTTTTCTGGATTGGGCCTGTTGTGAGCTGGGCTTTTGTTCCTTTAAGGTCAATGCCTTGAAACATAAGTTGAAGTGCCTTGAAAAATGCCTTGTAATATGAACGAGCAAATTTTGGGGTATGACAGCTGCCCCTGTTTACTATTCTTGAACCGAGAGAGTTAGAATGGTGTGTACGCCATTCGTGGTCGGGAGGTGGAAGATTATTGAACACTAGAATGCCCCAAAAATTTGCGCTTGTTAATCGAAAGTTGGTCTTGATGGAGATGGGCTTAAAGATGCCATCCAGGAAGTTTGATGACGAGAGCTTCAGAGTGCGTCGTACCTTAGACGATATCTGAAGACATGGGTGTTATACCGGGTCATTCGCTAGACCGTATCGCGAGTCCTCCCTTGTCGACTTCGCTGGGGAGTCAGAGTGTGTTATACGCTGCTGGGGATAAGGGATCAGAATAGATCATACGCTAGACCATATCTGAATAGCAGAGTGAGGTGTTCATTAGACGGATGACTTCGCTGGGGATGAAAAATCAGAATGGATCGTACGCTAGATCGTATCTAAGTTACGGAATGAGCCGTTCGTTAGGCTGTATCTGAGAGGGGTAGTCGTATGCTAGGCTACACGTCAGAAGGTACCGTACGCTAGGTAGTCTCTGAGAAATGAAAGGTCCAACTGGGTCGTAAATTAGACCGTATTGGAGTAGTTGAAGGTCAGAATGGATCGTCCGTTAGATCGTATCTGAGTGGAAGGAGTCATATGTTGAGCTGAATCAGAATGAACCGTACGTTAGACTGTATCTGATCGTATTTGTAGATGCTGTATTTGCAATAAATGGCCGGGATGGGCTTAAAGATACCATCCTTAGGAGGATAATTAACCTGAAAAATAAAGTTAGCTTCATGCCATGTCATGATGCATGAGGTGTTTTATGCTTTTGACAATAAATGCGAACAATGTATGCATGCGTATGCTGTGAAATGATGTAATGAATGAATTATGCATCTGAAAAGTTCTTCCCGAGGACTCTACTGGGGAAATAAATCTCAGTCTTCTGGTTGGAGATACTGGTATCGGTGATCCTTTCTTAGCTGGGGATACTTGATT
Organism: Lathyrus oleraceus; assembly: GCF_024323335.1. Classification (NCBI taxonomy): domain Eukaryota; kingdom Viridiplantae; phylum Streptophyta; class Magnoliopsida; order Fabales; family Fabaceae; genus Lathyrus; species Lathyrus oleraceus. The sequence continues at coordinate 265,398,131 of NC_066585.1, read as the reverse complement.
CTTGTCTGATGGTGGGAATATCTACTGGGGATGGAAGAGATGATCCGTCTGTCTGGTGATGCCGACCTCTTCTGGGAAATAGCTGGTTTTTGTTGGGGAATAGAATTAGCAATCGGACTTGTTGGAAAGCATGGTTAGGCATTTTTCTCGATCCTGAAGTCTTTTAGTAATCGTTATTTCCATTTTATGCGCACATTTTTGGTAAACATTGATCATATTCAAATGCACATATTAATTCGAATTAAATCAATGGACGTTTATGCAAGCAAAAAGTAAAACAAAAGCATCTTTTGAAATAACATTGTATGGATTTTGAAAGAGGGCCTATAAACAAGCAATTTGTGTACAAGGAGACAGAAATCCTAGTAAGAGGAAATCGTCAAGAAAATAAAGGAAAGCTATGAAGAAAAAGTCCTATTGATTTTAATTCTGCCACTGTCACTATGTCTTCAAGCGTCTCATCTCCTGCTGTCGGATAGAATTGATTGGCTTGTTCAGTCCCTTGAACTAGGATGAAGCTGTCTGAGAACGGGACATAGTCATACGCTTTTAATCCCTAATTTTTGCCTGGACCGCCTTTTCAGGTTTTCGGTCCACCAGGATACCCTTTTTTGCCCAAGCCGCCTTTTCAGGTTTTCGACTTGCCGGGTGTACATTTTTATATGTTTATCCCTAATTTTTGCCCGAACCCTTTTGGTTCGCCGGGATGCCCTTACTTTTGCCTAGGTACGTCGACCTAGCGGGTCTCTTTTATGCGTAGTATTTTTTAACTATGTCTGCGTTCACGGGATGTGGGAAGTCTTCGCCATCCATCGTAGCAAGCATCATGGCTCCACCAGAGAATGCCTTCTTAACTACAAATGGCCCTTCGTATGTGGGAGTCCATTTGCCCCTGGGATCACCTTGTGGTAGAATGATACGCTTGATAACTAAGTCGCCGACTTGATACACCTGTCTCTTGACCTTTTTGTTGAATGCCTGGGTCCTGCGTTTCTGATATATCTGCCCATGACAAACAGCCGCCAGTCTCTTTTCATCAATCAAATTTATCTGATCGAGTCGAGTCTGAATCCATTCATCTTCACCTAAACCGGTCTCTTTCATGATTCTTAGAGAGGGAATCTGAACTTCCACCGGTAAGACGGCTTCCATTCCGTAGACTAAAGAGAAAGGAGTTGCCCCTGTCGAAGTGCGTACTGAAGTGCGATAGCCATGAAGAGCAAACGGTAACATCTCATGCCAGTCTTTGTATGTTACTGTCATCTTTTGTATAATTTTCTTAATATTCTTATTAGCAGCCTCCACGGCGCCGTTCATCTTTGGCCGGTACGGAGAAGAGTTATGGTGTTTTATTTTGAACTGCGTGCAGAGTTCAGTAATCATTTTGTTGTTCAAATTGGTGCCATTATCAGTGATAACTCTTTCAGGGATGCCATATCGGCAAATAAGACTGTTCTTGATGAACCGTGCCACCACATTCTTGGTAACAGAAGCAAATGAGGTTGCCTCTACCCACTTTGTAAAATAATCAATCGCAACAAGAATGAAGCGATGTCCGTTAGAAGCAGTAGGTTTAATCTCCCCAATCATATCAATGCCCCACATTGCAAAGGGCCAAGGAGCTGTCAACACGTTTAATGGAGCAAGAGGCACATGTACTTTGTCCGCATAGATCTGGAACTTGTGACAAGTTCTGGAGTGATGGTGGCAATCAGCTTCCATGGTAGACCAATAATACCCTGATCTCAGAATCTTCTTGGCCATTGTATGTCCACTAGAGTGAGTCCCAAAAATACCATCATGCATGTCTTCCATAATCTTTTCTGCTTCCTTTTTATCCACACAACGAAGCAAAGTCGAATCATGATTACGTTTGTATAATATTCCATTACTCAAAAAGAATCTAGCGGAAAACTTCCTCAGGAATTTTCTGTCATTGATGGACGCCCCTTCAGGGTATTCCCGAGCTTCTAAATATCTTTTTACTTCGTGGAACCAAGGTTTCTCTTCTACTTCATCGGCGTTAAGTTCATAACAATATGCTGGTTCATCTAGTCGTTCAATGGTGATCCTGGGAGCTTCATTGTCCCATCTGACTCGGAACATAGATGACATGGTGGCCAAGGCGTCTGCCAACTGATTCTCTTCTCGTGGGATATGTTCGAATGTAACCTCTTCAAAGTATGGGATTAATGTCAACACCCGCTCTCGATAAGGGATGAGATTCGGATGTTTAGTGTCCCATTCTCCTTTGATCTGACTGATTACTAATGCTGAGTCTCCGTACACACTCAAAAACTTGATTCTCAGGTCTATAGCAGCTCTGAGTCCCAAAATACATGCTTCATACTCGGCCATATTGTTGGTACAATCGAAACATAGTCTAGCAGTGAAAGGCGTATGACAACCCTTGGGAGAAATAATTACAACACCAACACCATTACCCAACGCATTAGAAGATCCATCGAAAACCATAGTCCATCGAGATCCTAGTTCGGGTCCTTCATCTGGTCCAGGTTCTTCGTAATCAGTAACAAGCATGACATCCTCATCTGGGAACTCAAAATTCATAGATTGGTAATCATCCACTGCTTGATGAGCCAAATGATCAGCTAGCACGCTTCCTTTGATTGCTTTCTGGGTAGTATACTGGATATCATACTCTGTTAAAATCATCTGCCATCTCGCTATTCTTCCGGAGAGGGCAGGTTTCTCAAATATGTATTTGATGGGATCCATCTTAGAAATCAACAAAGTGGTATGATTCAACATATACTGTCTTAGTCGGCGAGCAGCCCAGGCCAAAGCACAGCAAGTTCTCTCGAGCAGTGAGTATCTTGTTTCACAGTCGGTAAACTTTTTGCTAAGGTAGTATATGGCATGCTCTTTTCGACCAGACTCGTCATGTTGCCCCAACACGCACCCCATTGAATTTTCTAACACGCTTAAATACATGATTAGAGGTCTTCCTTCAACTGGTGGTATCAGGATCGGAGGTTCCTGGAGATACTTCTTGATTTTGTCAAAAGCTTCTTGACATTCGTCATTCCATATCATCTCTTGATTCTTCCTCAGTAGTTTGAAGATGGGTTTGCAGGTAGCAGTTAAATGGGAGATAAACCGGGCGATGTAATTCAAACGGCCCAAGAAACCTCTGACTTCCTTATCTGTACGGGGTACTGGCATTTCTTGAATAGCTCTCACCTTAGCCGGGTCAACCTCAATTCCTTTACCACTGACAATAAATCCCAAGAGTTTGCCGGATCTTACTCCAAAGGTGCACTTGTTCGGGTTCAATCTCAGCTTATATTTCTTCAACCTCTCAAATAATTTATACAAATGGTCGAGATGTTCTTCTTCAGTATGAGATCTGGCTATCATGTCATCCACATATACCTCCATTTCGTGATGAATCATATCATGGAACAAAACCACCATGGCACGCTGGTACGTTGCCCCGACGTTCTTTAAACCGAATGGCATTACTTTGTAACAGAAAGTGCCCCATTGCGTCACAAACGTGGTTTTCTCCATGTCTTCAGGTGCCATCTTAATCTGGTTATAACCCGAGAATCCATCCATGAAGGAGAATACTTTGTGTTGAGCGGTATTGTCTACCAGAACATCAATGTGCGGGAGTGGAAAGTCATCTTTGGGACTTGCTTTGTTCAAATCTCTGTAATCGACGCACATTTGCACCTTACCATCCTTCTTCGGTACCGGTACCACATTAGCAACCCATTGAGGATAAGAAGTAACGGCTAGGAAACCGGCGTTAAATTGTTTCATAACTTCGGCTTTGATTTTCTCGGACATTTCAGGACGCATGCGGCGAACCTTTTGCTTAACAGGACGACAATCTTCCTTCGTTGGCAAATGATGCACTACTATATCAGTATCCAATCCTGGCATGTCTTCATAAGACCAAGCAAAAATCTCCATATAGTCATGTAACATCTGAATCAATCTTCCTTTAATACTGTTTTCCAAGCCTGCTCCTATTTTGACTTCTTTCTTGTCCACTTCAGTGCCCAGGTTTACAATTTCGATTGACTCTTCATACGGCTGTATAGTCTTCTCTTCTTGCCGTACCAGTCTGGCACGTTCTCCAGGTACTTCACAATCTTCCTCACTTCCATCCTCGGCTTGGTAGATCGGATTTTCAAAGTCATAATGAACAGTAGTAGAGCTTCTATCAACAGGATCCAGAGTGGGTATGGATCTGCAATTCGTTACGTGAGTGTGTGTAAGAAAACATAGCTTTTTCGGAAGATGACAGGAAAGATAAAGAGCGCAATATTTGAATGCAAAAAGTCCATTGATTTATTGAATGTGAGTATGCTTATGAAAATGACAAACCCTTAACAAATTAGCTATTGTGCCCCGGGCATAGACACAGTGCTTTAAGAAGTTCAATTGTAAAAATTAAAAAAATGCAACACTAAAACAGACAATAACAATTACTCCTGACTAAAGGAAATCGGGATAGTGTCTTCAGCCTTCCAATTATTGAGCCCGTCACCAATTGTTGGGAAAATCCAGCTATCCAGGTCGCAATCACTATCAGCATCCACTACCGCATTAATCTGATCTTTGACCATCCTTTCAGAGTTAAATCCCAGACCAGACTTATCAGACTTGTATGGTACGTTGATCAGTTGACCCCAACCAGTACGACCACCATTTTCAACCACGACTTGAGCGTCCTTCAGAGAAATCATGGCAGGAGGAGCACAAATAACCTTGGGCACAAGGGGAGTCGGCTTAAGGACAGGACTGGGCGGGTGGACCATTTCAAATGACTGAGTGGGCGTTTCAAAGAATTCTCCTTCCATCTCGACGTATCTGAAGGTCTGCACACTACTGACAATATACTCTTCTTCTCCATACACAGTGACAATCTTACCCTCTATTGGATACTTCAGCTTTTGATGGAGAGATGAGGCTACGGCACTTGCCCCATGAATCCAAGGGCGTCCCAGCAAGCAGGAATAGGCAGGACGGATGTTCATCACGTGAAAGGTAGCGTTGAAGACTTGGGGTCCTATCTTGATAGGGAGAACCACTTCACCATGGACAACACTTTTTGCACCGTCGTACGCACGCACTATAGTATCACTAGGTTTCAATTCGATGCTCTTACAGTCAAGCTTATCGAGTACAGCCTTCGGTAGCACATTCAAAGAAGAGCCGTTGTCGATCAATACGTGAGATAAGGTGATCCCCTTACACTCAATGGAGATGTGCAGAGCTTTGTTATGATTCTTTCCTGCTGGTGTCAGATCAACATCGGAAAAGCCTAAGCCATTGTCAACAGTCAGGTTAGCAACATAGTTTTCGAACTGATCGACGGAGGTCTCCTGAGGTACATGGGCAGTCTTCAAAAAATTTATCAGTGCTTTGGCATGAGATTCAGAAGATAATAACAAGGATAACATCGAGATCTTAGACGGAGTATGCCCCAGCTGTTCTACCACATCAAAATCACTCTTATGGATGATTTTCAGCATTTCCTCCACTTCCTGCTTGGCAACATCTTCAGTAGTAACTTCGACTGGTGTCTTTGACTGAGAAGGGTCGATCACTGGTTCCTTTCCTCGAGTTTCAGGGGCAGGATGCGAGATTTCTGGAGAGAAGATCCTTCCACTTCGAGTAATTTTACTAGTCCCAACAATGTCATTAAGATTAGCAGAATTACCAACTTGCTTTACACCATGGATGTAAACATCACCTCCATAATGCCACGGAATGGCTTTGCTGGAGGAATACGGTACTGGGCCAGGCGCAGTAATGATTAGGGGGGCTACCTTGGGCTCAGCAGTAATTCTTCACAGGTGCTCTGGTAGCGGTAATCTTCACTGGAACTTTGGACCTAGCGATCACAGATATTTCCTCAATAGGGTTTTCCACCTTAGGAACCTTTTCGAAGAGAATTGTGCGATCATCCATCAGCCGTTGAATACCATTCCTCAACTTCAAGCACTCATTGGGTCGGAGTATACAGCGATCGCAATTTTCAGCACAACCTGGAAATAAACCAGCTTGCAATAAATTCTTCTTGATGATCAGGAGAGGAGATGTTAAATCAGCTACATTATAAATGTGAGAATTGTCATCCATAGCATTAACAGCCTTGTCATGGTTAGGCATAGGTGCAGTGATGACATCAGGAGTCTCCGGAGGCTCAAATTCAATTTCTCCAGCTTCGATCATATCCTGAACCTTATTCTTCAATGACCAGCAATCGTTTGTATCATGCCCGGGGCTATCGGAGTGATATGCACACCTGGCATTGGGATTATAACGAGAAGAAGTGGTGTTGGGTTTCGTAGGAGGATCTCTGAGGGTGATCAGATTTGCCTTTAGCATTCCCTGCAGTGCCTGTGCCAAGGTCATATTGATCCTGGTAAACTGCCTCCTTGGCCGGTCTTGTCTGTGCTGGAAGTTTTGAGATGGCGGTACTGCAATCGCAACTGCTCCAATGGTATGGTCACGATTTTTCTTGTTACGACCCTTTTGACCGTACACAGCATTTGATTCGTTCCTCCCCTGGTAGGACCTTTTGGTGCTTGCAGAGGTAGTCGTCTGTATCTTTCCACTTCGAATGCCGCTTTCAACACGTTCACCTGTCAATATAAGCTCAGTGAAACCCGATGAAGAACTTCCCAGTAGATGGCTGTAGAATGGGCCAGTCAGTGTGCCCATGAACATGTCCACTAATTCTCGGTCAGTCATAGGGGGTTTGACTCTGCCAGCCAAATCTCTCCATTTTTGAGCATATTCTTTGAAGCTTTCTTTAGATCCCATAGTCATATTCTGCAACTGTAGCCGAGTAGGCGCCAATTCAGAATTATATTGGTAGTGATTGTAGAAAGCTGTCGCTAAATCAGTCCAGGTGCGGATGTTAGAGCTCTCCAGTTGATAATACCATTCCAACTGTGTGCCAGATAGACTCTCTTGGAAGAAATGGATCCATAGTTTCCTATCAGTGGTATACGGCTGAATCTTTCTCACATAAGCTCTCAGATGCATCTGAGGACAAGACGCACCATCGTACTTAGTGAAAGTGGGGATCTTGAATTTGCGGGGGATGACCACGTCAGAGACCAGTCCCAAGCTTTCGAAATCCAGACCGGGCGCCTTCTGGCCTTCCATAGCTAGCATACGTTCTTCCAGCAACTTGTACTTGCCATCTCTTGGAGAGTAATGTTCCTTCTCATAATCTTCATCGTCATCCTCAGAGTTGAAGAGATCGACATCCTCTTCTCCTGAATCATTTTCTGTCTCCTCTTCTTGATCTTTCGGAAGTCTAATCTTAACTCCCGCGGCCTGTCTTTTAAGCCTTCTTCCCAGGTTAATGTAACTCACAGGTTTCTTGTCTTTCTTCTTCTCGAGCAAGAGAGCCTTCAGTTCTTCCTGCCCCTTAGATAAGCTCAGCATCATCTCCTGGAATTGAGCATTCTGGGCTTGGAGATCTTTGACAGTTTGTTCGAGGTCCATTTTTCTGTTTAGAAGGAAGCCCGTAAGAATATTGATCTTTGAGAATACCTGTTATGCCATGTTATGTTATGCTATGCAATGTGTGAAATGTTTTCAAGGACTTTTGGAATTTAACTTTGCGTAAACCACCAAAAAGAGAGGAACTTTTTATTAATAATTTCTTTAACCATTGTTCATTACAAGAAATAATAATAAAAATACAATGAAAGCTCAAGTCTCCCAGGGACGGCTTCTTTTTGGGCGAAGGTATGCATTGAGTCTTCGTTCCTCATTAAGCTGGCGGGTAAGTTCTAACACTTTCTTCCTTTCTGCACAGAACTGAGCTTCAAAAGTATCCCTTTCCTCCCTCAACTGGATCCAGGATCTCTTCAGCTCTTCAACATCGGTAGGCATATCTGGATAAGGAATGATCTGAGGAGTACCTCCTTCAACCCCTGGTTCAACAATCAATGGTCCGACCGCAAGGTATGGCATGACAAGTTCACGAGCTCTGGCGCGTACCCATCTGAGATAAGGTTCCATAGGAATAGAGTTTTTCGGTCCTAAAGTACTTCTTTTCACCATGCCCCAGGCTCGTACAAATCTCTGACGGAGACCTTGGGAATCGGTGTCATAGTCAAACACAGTACCTTGAATAATTCTTTCATGTGGACCGTCTCTTCGAGCATAACCAAACTGGCGTAGGGCTAAAGCTGGGTTATAAGTAATACCTCCTCTTATTCCCAGGAGTGGTATGTTAGATAATTCTCCACAACGATCAATGACGATAACATTTTCTTTGAGATGAGGACACCAACGGATGTCTGAATGGGAGAGAGACATTATCCTTTGAGACCATTTCAGATTTTGCTCATTCTTCAAGACTGATTGAGGAAGGTGCGAAATAAACCACCTAGACAATAAAGGTACGCAGCACATGAGAGTCCCTTGCCTTTTCATAGTACGAGTGTGAAGGGAATGCAAAATGTCTCCGAGCAAGGTAGGCACAGGGTTATGAGTGAGAAATATCTTAATAGCATTCATGTCTATGAATTGATCCGGGTTAGGGAATAACACCAACCCATAGATTAGTAATGCTAGAACGTCTTCGAAAGCATGGACATTCATAATCTTTAAGAATTCTTGGGCCTTATTTATCAGAAACTTGGCAAGTAAACCCTTAACTCCACTTCTTGTTACCCAATTGGTTTCAATATCGGACTTTGTCATGTGTAAAGTCGCGGCAACTTCTTCAGACTTCGGAATCTTTTCTAAACCACTGAAAGGTGGTTGATCCAGAATAGGTATCCCAAGCAGCTTGGAAAATTCTTCTAATGTGGGTACCAACTGATAATCGGGGAAAGTGAAGCAATGATGTTTAGGATCGAAGAACTGGAATAGAACTCTCATCATATCTTCTTTGAAATCAGTGGTAACCAAATTGAGGAGATGACCATGTTTCTTGATGAACTGAGTCTGATCAGGAAGTTCTGACACTAAATCCTTTAGTTGAGGAGAGATTGCTACAAAATTGATCCGAATGGTCTTTCTGGAAGCCATAGCCCTGTTTCAGAGCAAAGTTAAATCCCTAAGTCCTTGAAATGGTTAGTACAATGCCATGATGTTATGATGTTATGATGTTATGATGTTAAGTACAAACAAGTCACACAACAATCATTCCTAGGTTTTAAGGCTTGCATGAGTTCCATAGGTAAGTACCCTCCCCACTGAAGTTTGGCTGGTTCAACCTGTCCTAGAATAGTAACCGGGTTCTAGAAGGATCTCAAATCATTGACCTTTCCTTAAGTCCACTTCAGTGCAACGCCAAGTGGTTGACCAAAGCTTCCCTAAAGTCCAATCTCAAAGAGTGTAGTATCGAGTATCAACCAACCCCAGTCGGAACCGAAGTCAGTTATCTCACTACTTTCTAATGGCTAGGATGAGTCAATTAGGGTTCTAAAGGTCTGGTCAATGCTTTGATGACACCACGCGGAAACCAAATTTTTCCTCAAGTAAACATGAGGAACATCAGGACATCCAAAGTGTCACATTAACCGTAGCCATCATTTTGACCATTCCAGTATACGCCGGATAGTCGCGATGATCTTTTGCTACTTACCTAAGGTACACTAGATCCGGGTGTAGGACCTTTCACTCAAGCATAAAATACCCAAGCAATCCCTTAAAAGTAAATCATACAATTTTAATAAGTGATCTTGTTTTTTAAGGTAACCTCTCTTTTGTTCCCCAGCAGAGTCGCCAGTTCTGTCATACGGTGAACTGCCTTCGTGGTGTTTTGCTTTTAATCGCAATGTCGCGGATAGCAAGAGTCGCCACCGACTTTTCTTTTATCCAATAAGGAAAGGTGGAAAAGAATAGGAAAGACCTTAATTAGATTTTGGGTTCGGGAGGTACATTATACAAAGGGAAGGTGTTAGCACCCTTTGTATCCATGGTTATCCATGGGCTCTTAATTGCCTGATCACTTATGTTTGTTTGGAAAAAGTGGTTGTGCATTGTTTAGGAAGTGTTTTGAAAAGAGAATTTAACTTTGTAATGATTCTTGTATGAATGTATACAAAGTGGTTATCTCATTTAGTTTTGAAAGTTGTTTAGAAAAATATAACTCGGTAATGATTCTAGCATGAATGTATACCAAGTGGTGATTTTCTAAAAGATGTTTTGAAAAGGTGTGAGGTGTGAAAAGTATTTCGATTTGTGAGTAAGCAATTAAGAGCTATACCTACCCAAGGTCTTGATGGGCATTTCCTATCCTTGTGAGGGTAAAACCGTCCTTATTATTGAGAAATAAGTAGTTTTATCCTTTGGATGTAAAAGGGTCATCGTAGGGTCATCGATTGGTCATTGAAAGCAACGGTTGTAAGGATACCTTAGCATTTGAAGGGACTATCATCATTTAACCGTAGGCTACACCGAAGGATCATCGAGGGACAAAATCATATATTCGAAGGCAACATCCGAGGGACTATGATTTATTTTAGAGGGACATGATGATTTAATCGAAGGGTCTTGGCTAAGTGTATCCTTACATTCGCGGGACATGACCATAATACCGTAATACCGTAAAGCAACAAAGAGAGGTCCAAGATCACATATTCATAGGCCATATTTTACAATCAATTAGGTAATTAGGAGGAATCCCACATTAAAATTAATACATTAAGATCAATTAAGCAATTTATGGTGGATCTTTGCCATAAAATTAATACATTAAAATCAATTGAGTAATTCAGGGTGAATCTCCACGAGGGTATCCCACAAATAAAGTGGAATACCTAACAAGTAATCTTTTCCTGGGATATGTGAACCTTTACAAAACTCAACAAAACATGTCAGAACACCAAATCAGGGTGTAATCGAGGATTACACCATAAAAAAAAGATCACAATAGTAAATAGGGTCGGGTAAATGATGCATGGCTATGATAAAACATGAGTGAAAAATCAGAATCGAAAAGTCAGCTACTGTCACGTTCGCTCCTGCCTCGCCTAGCGAAGGCTTAACGAATACTCGTTGCATGCTCGCTTAGCGATGTGCTAGCGAGCGGCTGCGGATTCTGGTTTTGATATCAGCACAATTTCAACCAATTTTATGCCTTATGGCTTTCATTACAGCAGTTATATGGTTAATCATTTAAGGTATTCAGGTACATACCAAAATTCACGTGCCAAACTTAAGATATTTTTAGAAATTTAATCATAAGGCCATATGCAAATTAAGAACATAAGGCAGTAATAGCAATGTAAACCTGTTTGCAATTGAATGGCGACTTTGAATCGGCAAATCGGATTGAATTGGGCAGAGGTAAACCTTGATGCCGCCGAGTTCCTTCAGGGTTTGCCTCCCGTGAGTGTTAGGGTTCGCTTGCTAGGGTTCTCCTTTTTCCGTTTTCCGTCCCCTTTTTCGTGACTGAAGTGTCGGTATTTATAGTGATTGTGGTGACCTAATGGGCTCAGAATGAAGCCCGAAAATTCTGATATATCGCAAGCTTCGCTAGGCGAAGGAGCTGCTCGCCTAGCGAGCAGGCCATCTGTGACCTAATGGGCTCAGAATGAAGCCCAATAATTCTGGTATTCGCAAGCTTCGCTGGGCGAAGGAGTTGCTCGCCTAGCGAGCAAGCTAGTTTGGGCTTTTTCTGGATTGGGCCTGTTGTGAGTTGGGCTTTTGTTCCTTTAAGGTCAATGCCTTGAAACATAAGTTGAAGTGCCTTGAAAAATGCCTTGTAATATGAACGGGCAAATTTTGGGGTATGACAATCATCATCTTCAATTGTAGGTTACAAAGGTATTTTGTTTGTCACTTCACCATGTCATACCCATTTCGTGTAATTTTGAATAATTCCATCACAGCCTAAATGATTGAATATTTCATCCATTGTATGTTTGTGCATATTTCGGAAAATTTTACAAATACACCAAAAATCCCCTTCTCCTTATGAAGGTTTTTTTCCCGTAAAATCAAGACATTTAATCACTTTATTCGCATACTCTTCACTTAATTTATTGGCTTTCATTCAACTATGATTCATAATCACATACAACTTCTGAAAATAAAATAAAAATAGTACACAGCCAACAATAACTACCATAACAATAACAAATACCATAACAATATTATATTAAACAATATAAGTCTCAAACATCATACTAACAACAACAACCACCACATATGACAACAACATCAACGACGGAACAACAACAACAACAATAACAACAACAAAAACAACAACAACAACAATAACAACAACAACAATCTACGACTACAACATCAACGACAAAAACAAAAACAACGGTAATGGAGAATTTGTATATATCGAAAATGTGATGAGAGACTAAACGAAGAAGAATTCGGGCTCACTTCCTCCTCGGAGAAGAAGGGTGGTGGTTCTGAGTATTGGGAAACTCCTTCATTCGCTGGAGAAAAGTGGGTTCCTTTCGTGCGATATGGCGCAAAAAATGAGTGAGACAAAACATTTATAATTCTGAAGGAATAAAAATTGTTTTTAGAGTTTTTATCTTGGTTTCCTTCAACAACCGAGAGATAATATCCGACTTAAAATGTATAAAAAATAAAGGATCATTTTTAGTTGTAAATAAAACATAAAATTGCAGGAGCTATGAATCGAAGCTCAAACACTAAACAACATGTTACGTCGGTTTTCCTAGAAAACTGAGGTTAAAGATAAAGTTTCTTTAAAAAAATTAATATATAACGCGTTCTAGGTCATTTAACCTCGATTTTCTAATAACTGAGGTGAAAGTTTCGTCATGAAATGTATTTTTTTATAGTTGTGTCTGAAATCCTTACAGATGATTGATTTGACTATTCAAATGAGTGGATTATATAACTCGATGATGGATCTTCAACCTCAAGTTCACACCATCCATGCATTTTTGTCTAGACTTAAAACCACTAATACCATAAATATTGTAATACATAATTATTTTATTTCTTTGATATTTGTTTAGAATTTTAGATTATGACATCTTTCTAGTCATAAAGTGTCTTACATGACAAAATTGTATCTATCTATTTCAAATGACAATAAAGTTGTCTGCAAGATTTGTCATTTTTAAAAACAAATAAAATTGCCTTATGATATTAACTTTTCACATGCAACTTCAAAATTTTAGTTATTATATTTTGACATATGGGGTCTATCTCTACTCATTTTGTAGATGGTCATTAGTACTTTTTAATCATATCAAATGATTTTATTAGATTTACATGAATCATTTTACTCAAATCTAAGTAAGAGGACTCATCACATGTTTAATCATTCATTCAATTGATTGAGAAACAACATAATGTCATTCCCAAAATTTTAAGGACGGATAACACTCCTCAGTTTTCCTTACCAACATTTTATGAAGGTAAGAAAAACACAAGAAATCGAGGTTTTAAAAAAAAATTATATTCTCAAGAAAAAATAATATAGCAACATGAATAGTAAATATAATATGGATATAGATCCTAAGTCCCACATTGGTTGGAGATAGAAAGTTTATATAGAATGGCATCTCTCACCTTACAAGCGGGTTTTGTAGAAATAAGTTAGGTTAAAATCTCTAATTCTATCATGGTATCATGAGCCTATCAATTGGACCGTGGGCCTCCCATCATTTATATCCACCTACCAAGCCCAAAAAGAGTGATGGACGTGAGGGGTGTATTAAGAAAATCATAAGTCTCATATTGGTTGGAGGTAGAGCATTGAAAGAGTTTTTATAGAATGACACCCCTCACCTTACAAGTCTGTTTTGTAGGGATGAGTTAGGCCAAAAACTTTAATTCAATCACACACAAGAAATTTATATTGTTTTACCTTGTTAACGAAATATTTAAAAAATATAATCATACTTGATTACAGACAACCACTAAGACAATCTAATATTATATTTACTTGCCTCACACTATAAGGGTTTTTTTTGTCTCACCTCTTGTAAGGGATTTCTTGCCCTAAACCATTAAGGACTTGTTTTCCTCACACTATAGGACTTTGGAAGAATTACAAAGTGCTTTGTTTATAATAATTCTCACATATTGATAAACCTAATACAACCTTATTACAAGTGATTAACTTTCCTAAGTAAGAATAATGATTAAATAAATTACTCCTAAGTGTTAGTTCTTTGTTAATATGACAAAGTTTTGCAAAGCTTTACAAATTAAGAGTGAAAAAACAATAGTATAACTCAATAGTATATGTGTGCATATTTATGCTCTTGAGGTTATCTTTTATGTTAGTATTAGAGTGCTCAACTTAAGAGATGGTGAATTAGGTTTAATGATTTCTAGAGAGAAAGTAACAAATTTTGCCTTAAGAATTTTCTAATTTACTTTTACTGGTTTTATGAGTAATGAAGTGTTGACTTTATTTTTTTGGTTTAAGATATATAAGTGATATGCATAAAAATAAATTCAGTAAAGTAAATGAACACAGTGAATTATATTAGTTCCCCCTATCAACCAATGGTATATCTAGTCCCCTCATACCTTGTGAGAGATTTCACTATTGTTAGATCTTTGTACAAGTCTCATACTGAGACTTCTCCTACAATTTTCTAACAATAACAACAAAACAAACCGGTTCCTTGATTTTCAAACACCAACAATTATGATGGACTTTGAATCACCCCGATTCAAAGGATATTTCCAACAAATAAAAAGACAACCCTTCATATTTACAATCACGTGTAGAAAGAACAACCTCTTTCTTACAGACAAAAATCACCACACATTTGGTTAAAAAATATAACAATTTGTATGAAATATATTATATACAAACTTTACAGCAACTATGATGAAATTGATACTTTGTTACTTTTCTGATGTATGAAAATTTAATCTTCCCCGTCGATGAGCAAATCAATATGATATAAACATTTAAGTTCTTAAGTATTTTTCTAAACTTTTTCACATTAGAATGAAAATTATGCAGGAAAGAGCTTTCTATTAAAATATTACAGACACTTGAAAAACAAAAAACCTGATCATGAAGAAGGTGTCATGCAATATGAAAAATTCTGCAATTTATAATCACAAAGAAACGCTTTGAAAATCATGGCAATGTTTGAAAATAATCAGAATAATTATGCAATGATTAAAGAAAGTGTTTCATGAAAAGGTGTCATGAAAAAAGAATTGCATTGATTCTTAATTTTTTAATGGAAAACATATGACAATCGATTGCACGGAACAAATCGATGGTTACCTTGCCTTAAGAAATTTCTAATTTGCTTTTACTGGTTTTATGAGTAATGAAGTGTTGACTTTATTTTTTTGGTTTAAGATATATAAGTGATATGCATAAAAATAAATTCAGTAAAGTAAATGAACCCAGTGAATTATATTAGTTCCCCTTATCAAACAATGGTATATCTAGTCCCCTCACACCCTGTGAGAGATTTCAGTATTGTTAGATCTCTGTACAAGTCTCATACTGAGACTTCTCCTACAATTTTCTAACAATAACAACAAAGCAAACCAGTTTCTTGATTTTCAAACACCAACAACTATGATGGACTTTGAATCACCCCGATTCAAAGGACATTTCCAACAAATAAAAAGACAACCCTTCATATTTACAATCACGTGTAGAAAGAACAACTTCTTTCTTACAGACAAAAATCACCACACATTTGGTGAAAAAATATAACAATTCGTATGAAATATATTATATACAGATTTTGCAGCAACTATGATGAAATTGAGACTTTGTTACTTTTCTGATGCATGAAATTTTAATCTTCCCCTTCGATGAGCAAATCAATATGATATAAACATTTAAGTTCTTAAGTGTTTCTCTAAACTTTTTCACATTAAAATGAAAATTATGCAGGAAAAAGTTTTCTATTAAAATATTAGAGACACTTGAAAAACAAAAAATCTGATCATGAAGAAGATGTCATGCAATATGAAAAATTATGCAATTTATAATCACACAGAAACGCTTTGAAAATCATGACAATGTTTGAAAATAATCAGAATAATTATGCAATGATTAAAGAAAGTGTTTCATGAAAAGGTGTCATGAAAAAGAATTGCATTGATTCTGAATTTTTTAATGGAAAATATATGACAATCGATTGCACGGAACAGGTCAATTGTTACCTTGCCTTAAGAATTTTCTAATTTACTTTTCCTGGTTTTATGAGTAATGAAGTGTTGACTTTATTTTTTTGGTTTAAGATATATAAGTGATATGCATAAAAATAAATTCAGTAAAGTAAATGAACACAATGAATTATATTAGTTTCCCTTATCAACCAATGATATATCTAGTCCCCTCCCATCCTATGAGAGATTCCACTATTGTTAGATCTTTGTACAAGTCTCATACTGAGACTTCTCCTACAATTTTCTAACAATAACAACAAAGCAAATCAGTTTCTTGATTTTCAAACACCAACAACTATGATGGACTTTGAATCACCCTGATTCAAAGGACATTTCCAACAAATAGAAAGACAACCCTTCCTTCATATTTACAATCACGTGTAGAAAGAACAACATCTTTCTTACAGACAAAAATCACCACACATTTGGTGAAAAAATATAACAATTTGTATGAGATATATTATATACAGACTTTGCGGCAACTATGATGAAATTGATACTTTGTTACTTTTCTGATGTATGAAGGTTTAATCTTCCCCTTCGATGAGCAAATCAATATGATATAAACGTTTAACTTCTTAAGTGTTTCTCTAAACTTTTTCTCATTAAAACAAAAATTATGCAGGAAAAAGTTTTCTATTAAAATATTACAGACACTTGAAAAACAAAAATCCGATCATGAAGAAGGTGTCATGCAATATGAAAAATTATGCAATTTATAATCACAAAGAAACGCTTTGAAAATCATGACAATGTTATTCTGAATTTTTTAATGGAAAACATATGACAATCGATTGCACGGAACATATCGATTGTTACCTTTACAAAATAAAAATGTAATATCTAAGTTAAAATGATACACTCAAGAGTTGAATCCATGACACTTAAGTACTTTAATATGCCCACTCAACCATCGGGGCAAACAATTCTTTGTTTAAAAATGCTCATTAAACATTTTTATGAGAAAGATTAAGATTTCTTTTTAAAATAGAATTTTGAAATAATGCGTGTATTAAAAATTAATTCTGGAGTATCTTATGTCGATAATCATTGATTTAAACATCGTACCTTTGTTTATGATCCAATAGTATTGAAATCCAAAAATTGACATAAATTTGATACTTGATTCAATCTTTTTCTTCTTTAATCTTTCTTCTTAAAACAATCTTTTATCTTCATCAAAAACAAACTAAGAAGGAAGGATGAACATATTTGCACTTTATATAGGACTTAAGATTCTAAATTGTTGTGTCTATCATCCTTACTAATCATTTAGCCATTGGAAAAGGATATGTTGGAGTTGTACTACTATTCGTACATAATCCTTATCCATTCATTCTTTATACAAATCATTATCTTTTTATTATGTGTAATGACACGCTGTCATGATGTGAATGTTGAGAACATTCTCTAAGGAACACATAGCACATCAAGTCTTCATAAATGAAGTGCAGGTGATAAATAGATGTTTTCTAGTGTTATAGATGATTCATTTTCTTTAAGTGCAAATGATATTTTTCGCCCGGAGATATAGATGGTTCCATTAACCTTTAAACAAATGGTAAATCATGTTGACTTGAGCACATATGGTCATTCTATTTGGACACATGATCATTTCTTCTATTTGGGACACATGATAGTTGACTCTGATGAAGTTAATCATTTTTTTCCATCTGGTATAGATGATCATTCGTTGTTTTTTCCAGTGGGTAGATGAACATTCTTAGTCTAGGTATAGATTATTATTTTCTTCTTATGAGGGTAGATGACCATTCTTTCACTTCTTTGTGCGATCATATTTTTATTATATAATACACATGGAAACAAAAACATTAAAGTGTCAATTGTTCTTAATTATATTATTATCATAAAAACCCTTCAAATAAAGGTAGTTGTTCTTTAAACCATTTTTCCTTCAACATTTTATACATCAAAAGGCATTCAACACCAAAAATATTGTGTTAAAACTCCATAATAAAGTGGTAGAGTAGAGAGAAAGCATCATAGCATCTTGAATATGGGCGTAGAGCTCTACTTTACCAATCTAAATTTCCCAAACAATATTTTCAGTAAAAAAAAAAAAAAAGAGTAGAACAGATTATTTATCCACAGGACCAGAACCCTTATACTTATAGGCTGTCTTTGATCATGTCATATAGATGGTTTATATCCAAATCACCTAATGTGTGTGCTTCTGCTATTTCAAACAAACCTTTTTTTTATCATAGGTATGTACATGATCGACAAATAAAATCAGTCTAACTCACAAGAATACAAGAAAGGTTCTTCTCACTGTTTCCTTACACTGCATGGAAGACTAAATTTTAACATATGGTTTTGGGGGTGGGGTGGAATTAGAAGTACATATCTATGGAGAATTTTGTCGAGTCGTGCTTATGAAGTTCTCCACTGCAACTCTACCTGGATGCGACCATTCTTGGAATCTATAAGATGGTATTTCTCATTGATTCTCTTGTTAGAAACGACGTCCCCGAGGTTGATATTGACATAACCCAATGTTTCCTAATGAGGAAAGGAGCAGCAGAGAACAATGAAACTCAATCATATATCAACTAGCATGAAAAGGGGGAAAAAGAAAAACAATTGACATTTCTGGAGCGCTTTTGTTTCAAAGCACATTTGACATGAGTTTGTATTTTAGCAATGAAAAGCAAATCGTTGTAATGTAACACTTCAGAAAAAAGGATAATCTATAAAGCATAGAAAAATTGAACATGTGTGTACTTTGATAACTCCATAAAGCATGGAAAAATTGAACATGTGTGTACTTTGATAACTCCATAAAGCATGGAAAAATTGAAGTGAGATTACTTTAAACACAGTTTAATTAAATCAAGGTTAAACTAGACTCCTCATTTATGTGAAGCTTATAATCTACACTTCTCTCCTTAAACGTAAATATGTATTACATTTGTGTATTTTACTGTAAATAAAAGGGACTTTTTAATGGTGGCAAACCACTTGAAATGATCCTTTCAGTACAATAGTTTCTCTCTTTACAATCTTCAATGTGATTTATAAACTAACTTTTGAACATTTTATTGTCTTTACAATCTTTAATGATAATGTGAGTAGGGATGGCAATCAGACTCATACTTAATGGGTACCCGCAAAAAATACCCTCAATGGATAGGGTGAAAATCCGTCTAATGGGTAAGGGCATGAGTAATTATCTACTAAAATAAGTGGATAAGAGTACATGTATCCATCCCGCCCCATAGCCGCACAATATATATTTCAATATTTTAATTTATATTGTATGCCTATCAGTTTTAAAAAATACACCACTCTTAAATTATCAAGCATTTTAATATAAGTGTTCGTTTATATCATAACTCAACAATAAAATCTTTGAAAATTTTCTTAATGTTGTTAAAAACTTAATATGCTACGATATTTAATAATTGATCGATTAATTTTTATTAGAATTATGGATAATGGATACAGGTACTTAGGTATACATAGAATATGGGTACGGGTACAAGTACAAACATTTGGGCCCAACACGAGTATGGACTAGGATACGGAGATTTTTTCCAAAACGTGGGTACAGGGACAAGTACTATAGTATGATGCCCACCGCTATCCCTAAGTGTGAGTCTTAATAGAGACTAAGACGTAATTTTAAATTGGATTATAATTTATAATGTAATGCAGAAGTGGTTAAATTGTTCATGACATTTGTTTTTGGTTGAAAGAACTTGTGAATCATTTATTCTACATTTTTATATTTGGATTTTGAATCATTAAATGTTTGTGCATGTTCCACTAGTACTTTGACTATTTTCAACAATTTGAGGTTCCATAAGCTAACTTTCACTTTTGCAACACTAAATCGATAGATTTTACTTTCTAAAAGGCATAATCATATTACTAATTAATAATACATTATATAATTCAGAACGGTAGAGTTAAGAATTATACCTTCTGATGGAGCAGGTTTCGTGATGAAGTGCTGACAACCTCTACATGTAGTTTGTCATTGGTGGGAGGCTCCTCTACTGGAAACTGGAACTCATCTTCCCATCTTGGATCCCTGTTTTTTTTTATGCGCTATAATAGTAACCAATGCATCATTAGCATTCCACACGAAAGCAGATTTCAATATGAATATAATGCACATTTACCACTACTACTCTATCCATACTTGTCTTTGACACTTCCAATATCTTGTTCTGGTATATTTTTTGACGTATTAATACAAAAACAATAACCACCACTAAAGCTTCTTCACACAAGGTCAGCTTAGGCACATCAATCAAAACTGCTTTATAATATTATACATCATGTCTTAACAAACCATCTAAATCTAAATCCTTCTTAATGACTTGGCCTATAGTTTTTCTAAGTCAAGCTCTTAATCGCCCAATGCCAATTCAATATATTCTCATTATAAAGGCCTCTGCGGATATTCTCAACAGATGCCTGATTCATCTAGCCAAGATACTACTACCTTTTCCAAAATAGTGTTACTGTTACCTTACTCTATCTAATGCATTCATGCATAGTCTTTTTGTCTTGTGCATTCACTCATTGATAATATACTCATTTCTACAACACTGAACTTATTTCTAGTTAGACCAAACATTTCTATACAAAGTCATACAGCGATAAAAAACCTTATGCTTGAATAAAAAATTTCTATCACAAATACGACACTCATCCATTTCATCCAACTCACTTGAATAGAAGCTTTTAGGGATACTGAGCTACATAAGAGTTTACCAAGTTAGAGCTTATACACATAAGCACCCTCTCCTATTAATATATATTGGTGACGGCCTACAGGGGATTAGTTGAGTTGATAGAATTTCAGAAACTAACGAGGCAGGTTTTAAAACCTCGACTTGTAAAGAGGATTTCCCCAATATTTTAGAGGAGAAAGGTTAGGGAGTCTTCTATTTTATTTATTCTAAAAGAAAAGAAAGAAAATTCAAACGCAAGTATTCCTTAGAATCTTGTACCTTAGTCTTCTTTTCTTCCCCTCTGAAAATAATACGTACATGTGGATTAGTGTGGTACTTCCCTTCAACATCTTGAGCTTCATGAACTATAACTACAAGAAGACCTCCACCAGCTGGAGTGCCTTCAGGAGCTTTAGGTATTGTTTGTGTCTCATCAAAGCCCTTGCCCATCTCCTCTTCGTTGAAGGGTTTATAAGTCAATTCCACAACAATCTGTCCTCGTGATTTCTCATTTTGAGGATCATTGGGATCCAATGTTTTTAAAAGGTCCAGAGTAAAACGTTTAGTCTCTTCAGGAGAAACTTCTTTTAAAGTGATCACATTCATACCCATCTTGTCATGCTTCCCAACCTAAGCAGACACAACAACATTCAGTCGAGATATCACAAGAAGAAATTATAAGACTTTCAGCTCAAGAGGTTCACCTGCTCCCAGTCATAAACATTGAGCTCTAAAACCTGGGACTCTGGATCTTTGACTACCAAATTAAATTCTTCATTCCATTCAGGATTTAAGTTCTTGTGCTTTACAGTAGTCTTTTTTGATGGCATCTTATCATCATTAAACTTTAGTTTCACGTAAGGATCAGATGCACCAAGAAGATCTTTCTTCTTTAACTTCGTGGCATGCAGAACCTTTACATGTAAAATTCCAACAGGCCTCCTCAAAGCTCTAAGATTCCCAATAACATTCACAAGAAAGAGAAAAGGCATAAATGAGTTAAGAGGTGAACACACCATTACATCACGAATATTAATTTAGAAAAGTAAAGAAACATACTTCGCCGGATCTAGTATTTGAACTTCCAGGTTTTTGGGCCACAGATACATGTTTGCAACCTGATCTTTGATAAGCTCCTGGAAACACACTTAAATTAGTTTAATAGTCATAAATCCTGAATAAAACCAATGCTAGCTACGGACACATACAAAGACATGGATATATATTAAGAAGGGCAATACTATCTTGGGGAGTGGAAGATGAACGTCCGCAATTCTAGGCCTTAAACATTAGGATAGGAGGGGGATCACACAAACAGATCAAAAGTTACAGGGTATAATATACCTGAACAATCCCGTAGACACCAGGAATAGACATAAGATCAGCGCCCATAAGTTTTAGGCCAAAGTCAACATGTGGCTGCATGTAAATATACAACAAAGATCAAGACAGAGAGTAAATATGAGTTGTATAGCCTGTATTACACGTAAAATAATTACAAGTGTCAAGGTTTCTTTCAACATTCAAAATAAAATCAAGTAGCAAGTTATAAGGGGGAAAAGGTTAGAAGTCCAGCTGCTCCAGCGTCATTAAAGATCATAAAATGAATATAACATCTTCTGACATCGACATCATGATTCATAAGTATCAACTAAAGTATGCCTACAATCATGAATAATTTACATCATTCGATACAAAAGCAAACCATCATCAAAACAAAACAAAGAAAAACAAAAATATCTTTAAGGTTGTTAATCTATAAATAAGGGGAAAAAATCAAAAGCTATTTACATGTGATCATGTTGTTGACAACAGATCAAAGACTGGCCATTGATCATCTCTACAATATTCCTTCAGTCTCCGAAAAGATTTTGGAAATCAACTTTTAATTTTATTTTTAAACTCAACAATCACCAACCTTTTCCATGAGAGAAACAAAGATGTTGGCAAAGCAAGGAAAGCTGGGAACCAAAGGCTTCAAAGTAATGCGAGGCAAAAGAAAAACTTGCAAATCGACAACCTGACAAATGACAAAAAATTAGCATGATAAAAAGGAACAAATTTATCCATTCTCTACTAACACAAAAAAGTTTACTTGAACGGTTGCTTTCAACCCAAATGCCTTTACAGCAATGGTGACATTAGGATTTCCAGCCCATTTTATAGAAGGCTCCATAATCAACTCCTTCTCGTCAGTCACATAAACTTTCATTCCTATTAATATGATGGAAAGTATTAAGAATATACAACAATAACACAAATAAGTCATCAAGACATAAACGAATTTGGTGTAAAAAAACAGCAAAGCAGAAATAAGAGCAATACAACCCTTTGTAAGCAGAGATGAAGACATAAAATAATAATAATCTTTATGAGTTTTAACAATTATGTCACATAACAAGACCCAAAAAGGGTCTTCTACGGAAATGCCTCCAATAACGCATCAAGTTTCTTCAAATTCATAACAGTATAAGTCATCCTATTAGGTCGGCCACGTCAACCAAAGTACAACAAAACGATAAATCTTCATTTCAAACTCGGTACTTAAGAGGAGGATTTACAAAGACTGATATCCAATCCTTTACACACAACAAAACACTCGGTAAATTTAGCAAACACAATGATAAAAAAACAGCGACAATATATTAATTATCAGTAAAGACAGTAAAAAAAGGTTCATACCCAAGAATGCATGTGTATCTACAAACCTTGAAAAGTTGGGGGCAGGGTCCCCAGAGTGAGTGTTTGAAACTCAACAGAATCAATTTTATATTTTGGAATCTGCTCTTCAATAATGGGTTTCGCAATGTTCTTAGCAGTCTTGCAAATTGCCTAAATAAGAAAATAAACAAAAAACAGAACAGCAAAAAATGTCAAATGTAAATTGAGAACAGTTGTTAAATTAAAGCATATAAAAACAACATACCTTTTCAAGATAAGGCCACATAAGTTCTATAAACTTATTAAGCCAATCAACCTAGAGAAAAAACACAAACAAAAAACAATACTTGATCAGCCAAATCCTAAATTCCAAAACCCTAAACCTAAAGAAAGTAATGCAGCACATGATAGCTGAACAGTGATAGTTAATTTACCCTATCAAAATCAGGATTCTTAATCCAATTAGGAATCTCAGGAAGCATTCGTTGCAAACTCTCAGCATCTTGATCCACCAGTGGCTTAATTTCAGGATCCTGTTCAATCCATATACCAAATTAAAACTCTCAAACACGAATTTCAAGTTTTAACATAAAAAGAATCACGACGAATGCTAATGCTACAACAACACAAACCTCAACATCAGTAGGTTGAAAGTAAATGAAGAGAATGTAACCAACAGTGAGACCAATTGAAATTCCAAAACCAAAACCGAAAACCCCAAAAATGGTACTGAAGAAACCCATTTCAGATACAGTTTTGAATGGATCTACTGAATTTCAGATCGGGATTTGTTTTCAGTTCAGCATTAGTACTATATGATGCTGAAACGGAAAGTGTGAAGAACGGAAAATGATTAGGTGTTGTTATCCTTAAATCTAGGGATGGTGTGGGGTAGACGAAGAAAGAAACGGATGGAATTCAAAGGGAAGGAATTCAACAGAAAGAAACTGATTGACGAAGAAAGCAAGGCATCAATATAGTAATAAATTCATCGTTATTTTCAATTTTTATATTTTACAGATTAAATCATTGTTTAACTAATCTATAATTAGAAATTTTGTCATCAAAATATAAGTTAAACTATTATGAAAATAATAATTACTAGATTATTAGAACTATTTAAGGATATTGTTTAAGAGATTAAAAAAAACATATGTATAGAATTATATATAGTAATAACTGGGACTCTGCATAATAGATACTAACAAATTTTATATTTAAAAACTAATTTCTATTTTAAAGATAAACTTTATTTCTTTGTTTTTTTTTAACAAATGTGCTTAGAACACTTGCTAATATTTTAATTTTTTATATATAAAAATATATATAGACGTGGAGAGTGTGAGAAGCTGTCGGCATGGGTATATGTCAAATCATATAGATGTCTATGCTTCTTTCAAAATAAGATAAAACAAATACTTCCTTTGATCTCAAATATAAATAAAAAAATAAATATTCAATGATATTAAATAAAAATAAAAGACATTCATAATTATTATATTTGATGTTTAAATATATTTTTATGTTTTTAACAAAAGTAAAAAGTAAGAATAAAATATAAATACATTCATATATTTTTATTTTTATTTTAAATTTATAAAATTATTTATGTATGAGACCGGAAGGAATAATTCTTATTTGAATATATATTTTTCTTTTAGGTTAATGTCAAATTCGTGTGTACTTATTTCATTTTTTTTTTTTGAATTTGTTTATCTATAAATAATATATATATATATATATATATATATATATATATATATATATATATATATATATATATATATATATATATATATATATATATATATATATATTAAAAATTTAGTTTATTCTAAATCATAGCTTTTAAAGACTATGATTTGATCCCACTCGTTTATTTATATATATATATATATATATATATATATATATATATATATATATATATATATATATATATATATATATATATATATATATATATATATATATATATATATATATATATATATATATATATATATATATATATATATATATATATATATATATATATATATATATATATATGATTAAAAAATATCTCAACTTTCCCTAATATACCCTTTTAATTAATATTATTTACACTAAGTTATGTCCTTTATTATAATTGATTAAATGCAATTGTATTGTCCAACCAAATTCATGCATTTTGTCATGTGGCCTCCCCAATGCTTTCTCATACGTCTGAGATTTAGGGTTTGAGAATCCTTATTCTCTCTTAAACGTTTTCCTCTATGCTTTCTCTCCCCCTCTTCTCTCTCTTTTTTCAGACTCAAAGTCTCGCATATTTCTCTTATCAATGTTTCAAGCTTGAAGAAGAGTATTATTTCCTTCATTCAGATCCAACTCATTTCCATTTCATCTGGGATAAAGTTGTTTGTTAACGATTACCATTTCCTTTATTCAGTGTTCATATTCATTTCTCATAGCTTTGAAATCGTGTTTAGATCTGAAAATGGATGAACACATATTCTGTGCAAAACTTATGTTTTGTAATATCTTTTTTGTTGTGCTTTCTTTGTGTACCACTCGTGTTTATTTTTTGTGGATGTTCTTTATATTGTTACAAACCCTCTGGTTGTGTGGATTTGGCTTTGTTTTTTTATTCCGGTTCTTTTATCATGTTTTGATAATGGTGTATGATGGATAAAGATGAGATTTTTAGTAGTGACAGTGAGATAAAGAGGAGGAGGAGTATGATGCAGGGAAGAATAACAACAAACCTAATGCTAAAAATAAGGGTTGGTTTTCATCTATGTTTCAGAGATAATAATATTATTGAACTGGATTAGTTTTTATTTATTTATTGTTAAGTTTGTTTGTTTCATTGGCTTCATTCTCATATACCACTTTTATCTCTTGTGATTCTATGCCTTCAATATTGAACGCTATTATAAACTACTCATTTTTACAAACTTCACCATCACATAACAGACTACTGAGAAGGTGATATTGACCTGAGATAAAATGAAAGCATCACAAAGTAGGCAAAAAAGTTATCATGATAAGAGAGGAAAGAACTGGAATTTAGGGAAGATGTTCATGTGTTCCTAAGAGTCAATCATGTGATCGGTGTTAGGTGTGCACTGAAATCAAAGAATCTTACTCCTAAGTTTATTGGTCAGTATCAGATTTCTCAGAGAATTGGAATCGTGGCTTATAGAGTGGCATTGTCAACCAATCTTTCGAATTTGCATGATGTGTTTCATGTGTCACAACTTCGGAAGTATGTTCTTGTTCCTTCTCATGTGATTCATAGGAATGATATGTAAATGATGGACAATCTTACGATAGTGGCGTTGTCTGTGATGATTGAGGACCGAGAGTTGAAGAAGTTGAGGGGCAAGGAGATTACTCTAATGAAAGTTGTTTGAGGAGGAGCTACTGAAGGAAATATGATTTGGGAGCTGGAGAGTCGGATGCGAGGAGTATATCCAGAGTTGTTTTTATCAGGTAAATTTTCGAGGAAGAAAATATTATAAGTGGGGGAGAATTGTAACATCTCGTTTGAATTATCTAATTTTATATAATAATTTAATTGTATTGTATGTATTTTGAATGGTTAAGGTAGTAAGGGAGTCTTGGGTATGGAGTAGTGTCCATAGAATATTAGATCTTTAAGCGAGGGTGTGGTAGTATTTAACAAGAAGTAAGGGGTGTTGGGCACAATGAGATTAATATTATTAATATTAAATTTAATTAAACTAATTTAGTAGTAATAATAAATATGTTAATATTTATTTAAAATAACAATAATATAGAGATATTATTGCTTTTATTATTATTTTATTGAGTAGTTTACCTATATATATATATATATATATATATATATATATATATATATATATATATATATATATATATATATATATAGAGAGAGAGAGAGAGAGAGAGAGAGAGAGAGAGAGAGAGAGAGAGAGAGATATTATTAATAGTATTATTTAGTTTGATTTAATATTATAGTAATCATAATAATAAGATTTAAAAATAAATAAAAAACAAGGGATTTATTTGGTCTACTTATAAGAAGGTGGGGGAGAACATAGAGTGGGGAACGTACATGAAAGAATTGGAAAAAGGAGAGTTAGGGCAAGAGGTAAGGGTAGAAAGAAGAAGAAGATCATCATTATAGAAGAGCTTGGAGCTTAAAATTCAAAGGTAAGGGGAATGGGAAATTATTCTTATAAGGTGTCTAATCATGAGAGGATAATGAGGGATCCTTACTCTCTTAGGTTGATTTTATGTCATGTTATGATTGTTGATGGTATGTGACCATGATTGTGAGGGATGAATTTTAATTGTTATGGCTATAACAATTGATATTTGTTGATGATGAATTTTGAATTATTGTTGAATTTTATGTTTGTTGTATGTCAAGGGTTTGTGATGATGATTATGATGATTGTAGGGTATGAAATTGTGAATTTATTGGTGTGATTATATGAAATTAAGTAGTAATTGATATTTTTATATTTATGATTGAGTTTAAAACCATGGAATATTTTTTGTGATGATTTCAGTGACGTTTTTGAGGTGTGAAAAGATGAAATCATGCTGAAAATTTTAGAAAAACAATAATTTTTTGGAAACGCCTTCTTGCTGTGAAAACAAGTTTCTCAAGTGATTATTTTGATGAAGACAAAAGAATAATGTCAAAAAGAATGGATCAAGAATCATAACATGAGCTAGTGCATTAAAGTAAAGTCTTAAAGTATTAAAGATCGAGCCTTCGATGATATCTTGGATTGATAATGACACCATAAGGTACAAGTCTACATTCTCTTTATGTTAATATAAGTGCTCAAAAATTCATACTAAATCATTTTATATTGCATTACATTTTTTATGGCATTAAAAAATTAAGTAAAATAATTTTTTCAGAGTTTTTCACTGCCAATAGCAATGGTAACCGGTTACCACTTTTCCTTTAATCGGTTACCACATTGAAGCGTTGTCTTCTGTGGCATTTTTCAAAGGGTGTAACCGGTTACCTAAATTTATGTAACTGGTTACATATGCGCATTTTTCAATTTTTCTAAGGCACCAGTTCAGGTGTAACCGGTTACAGCATAAATGGTAACTAGTTACCACTGAACCAGTGACAATATTTCAACCTTTTTCTGATCCAAACAAATTTTTTAAGGGACATATGAACCATGACAACTATTTATGCATATGTACTTTTTCAGAGAGGTGTTAAGGCACTATATAAACCAAACTTTTCAGATTTTGAAAGTCACATCCTTTATCCACAATTCAAATATTAATTTTCTCTCATTTTCAAAAATTAAGTGTTCTTAACAGAATTTTGTTGAAACTTCTGCATTAAATCTTCATTGCAACTTTACATAGTTTCAACCAAATACATATTTGAGCACTTGTGTTACATATTGAGAATTGTTTTCTTAAAGGAGAAGATCAATCCAAGTGATTGATACATTGTATACAACTTCATAAACTCTTGTAAAATTCATAATAGTGTTTGAATCCTTGTTGTCCATAATTGTTGGAAGCAAGAGAGTGATTAAGGGAGGATTGTTCTCTTAAGTCACTTGGTGTATATCATAAGGGGATTGTCCTTGTTTATGTGTTTAGGATCTTGTGTATAGAGGTGAGGATTGCTTGTACCAAGTCCAAACAAGATAGTAAAATCTCTTACTGCGTAAGGGGATTGGAGTACCCTCCGACTGTGAGGGGAACTAGGATACATCATTGTGTTCTTTATTTTTCTGTACTTTACCGCATTTATCTCTTAACATTCAACCTAAAAAATAATCACATCCAAATCTAAAACCGGAAAAAAAAAATTAAAGTACTTAATCCCCCCCCCATCTTAGGTGCATTGTAAAATTAAGTGTTCATAACAGAATTTTGTTGAAACTTCTTCATTAAATCTTCATTGTAACTTTACATAG
Source organism: Lathyrus oleraceus (assembly GCF_024323335.1). Lineage (NCBI taxonomy): Eukaryota > Viridiplantae > Streptophyta > Magnoliopsida > Fabales > Fabaceae > Lathyrus > Lathyrus oleraceus. The sequence goes on along the minus strand of NC_066585.1, from coordinate 265,368,706 downwards.
TTTTAACCAAATATATCTTTGAGAACTTGTGTTACATATTGAGAACTATTTTCTTAAAGGAGAAGATCAATCCAAGTGATTGATACATTATATACAACTTCATAAACTCTTGTAAAATTCATAATAGTGTTTGAATCCTTGTTGTCCATAATTGTTGGAAGCAAGAGAGTGATTAAGGGAGGATTGTTCTCTTAAGTCACTTGGTGTATATCATAAGGGGATTGTCCTTATTTATGTGTTTAGGATCTTGTGTATAGAGGTGAGGATTGCTTGTACCAAGTCCAAACAAGATAGTAAAATTTCTTACTGCGTAAGGGGATTGGAGTACACTCGGATTGTGAGGGGAACCAAGATACATCATTGTGTTCTTTATTTTTCTGTACTTTACCGCATTTATCTCTTAACATTCAACCGGAAAAATAATCACATCCAAATCTAAAACCGGAAAAAAAATTAAAGTACTTAATCCCCCCTCCCTCATCTTAGGTGCAATGCAAAATTAAGTGTTCTTAACAGAATTTTGTTGAAACTTCTGCATTAAATATTCAATGCAACTTTACATAGTTTCAACCAAATATATCTTTGAGCACTTGTGTTACATATTGAGAATTGTTTTCTTAAAGGAGAAGATCAATCCAAATGATTGCTACATTGTATACAAATTCATAATAGTGTTTGAATCCTTGTTGTCCATAATTGTTGGAAGCAAGAGAGTGATTAAGGGAGGATTGTTCTCTTAAGTCACTTGGTGTATATCATAAGGGGATTGTCCTTATTTATATGTTTAGGATCTTGTGTATAGATGTGAGGATTGCTTGTACCAAATCCAAACAAGATAGTAAAATCTCTTACTGCGTAAGGGGATTGGAGTACCCTCGGACTGTGAGGGGAACCAGGATACATCATTGTGTTCTTTATTTTTCTGTATTTTACCGCATTTATCTCTTAACATTCAACCGAAAAATAATCACATCCAAATCTAAAACCGAAAAAAAAATTAAAGTACTTAATCCCCCCCCCCCCCCAAATCTTAGGTGCATTGTAAAATTAAATGTTCTTAACAGAATTTTGTTGAAACTTATTCATTAAATCTTCATTGCAACTTTACATAGTTTCAACCAAATATATCTTTGAGAACTTGTGTTACATATTGAGAATTGTTTTCTTGAAGGAGAAGATCAAACCAAGTGATTGATACATTGTATACAACTTCATAAACTCTTGTAAAATTCATAATAGTGTTTGAATCCTTGTTGTCCATAATTGTTGGAAGCAAGAGAGTGATTAAGGGAGGATTGTTCTCTTAAGTCACTTGGTGTATATCATAAGGGGATTTTCCTTATTTATGTGTTTAGGATCTTGTGTATAGAGGTGAGGATTGCTTGTACCAAGTCCAAATAAGATAGTAAAATCTCTTACTGCATAAGGGGATTGGAGTACCCTCCGACTATGAGGGGAACCAGGATACATCATTGTGTTCTTTATTTTTCTGTACTTTACCGCATTTATCTCTTAACATTCAACCGGAAAAATAATCACATCCAAATCTAAAACCGGAAAAAATTTAAAGTACTTAATCCCCCCCCCCCCCATCTTAGGTGCATTGCAAAATTAAGTGTTCTTAACAGAATTTTATTGAAACTTCTGCATTAAATCTTCATTGCAACTTTACATAGTTTCAACAAAATATATCTTTGAGCACTTGTGTTACATATTGAGAATTGTTTTCTTAAAGAAGAAGGTCAATCCAAGTGATTGATACATTGTATACAACTTCATAAACTCTTGTAAAATTCATAATAGTGTTTGAATCCTTGTTGTCCATAATTATTGGAAGCAAGAGAGTGATTAAGGGAGGATTGTTCTCTTAAGTCACTTGGTGTATATCATAAGGGGATTGTCCTTATTTATGTGTTTAGGATCTTGTGTATAGAGGTGAGGATTGCTTGTACCAAGTCCAAATAAGATAGTAAAATCTCTTACTGCGTAAGGGGATTGGAGTACCCTCGAACTGTGAGGGGAACTAGGATACATCCTTGTGTTCTTTATTTTTCTGTACTCTACCGCATTTATCTCTTAACATTCAACCGGAAAAATAATCACATCCAAATCTAAAACCGGAAAAAAAATTAAAGTACTTAATTCCCCCCTCTTAGGTGCATTTCATACTTACATTTGGTATTAGAGCAGGTTTTTGGTAAATTGCTCCTTAGATCCAGAAGATGGCTTCCCCAAGCGCAAATCCATTTTTAAAGATGGTGGAAGTAGCAATAAACCACCACTATTTTCTGGTGAATATTTTAACTTCTGGAAAATACGCATGAAGGCACATTTAGAAGCACATGGCGAAGAAATTTGGGATGCCGTTGAAAATTGTCCATTTGTTCCCATGATTGTTATCAACAATGTAGGGACACTAAAGATTAAGAGTGCATGGGACGATGACAATAAGAAAAAGGTTCTCTACAATAAATAGGCAATCAATATACTTCAGAACGCTCTTAGCATGGATGCGTTTTTATGTGTTTCTCAGTGTGCAACTACAAAGCAAAATTGGGATACTGTAGTTGAAACACATGAAGGAACCACTAAAGTTAAAAGGTCTAGATTAAATACCTTAAGTCAACTCGGAGAATCCATCGTCGCATTAAAAAAAAGATTTGTACACTTGACAAATTATTTGATTGCTCTTGGTAAGACCTTTACTAACGATGATCTTAATATTAAAGTACTTTGATCGTTAACCAGGGAATGCCAACCAAAAGTAACGGCAATATCGAAAAAGAAAAATCTTTCTGCTATGACTTCCACTTCATTGTTTGGAAAACTACAAGAACATGAACTTGAACTCGGGAGACTTGAAAAACATGAAATTCAAGAAAAGAAATCAAAAGGCGTTGCTTTAAAAGTTATCTCAAAAGAAGAACAAGAAGATGATGCTCCAAAAGAAGATGAGAATTTCATGCTCCTTGTAAAAAGGCTTGGTAAATGATCGATCTCCAATTCTACTTGTTTTCTGACACTCATTCGGCACAAATTCACGAAGTCGATAACACATTATTCTACCTGTTTATGTTATTTTGTTTAGTAAATTAGATGTTTGCATTTCCATTCGGTTTTGATTATTATCTTTGGTTTTCGTCAATGTACTCCATTTTATGTCTCCCTGTGGTAGTTTGACTGGTTTCAGGTGTAAGCAAGAATACCCAAAGACTCGCCAAGGGAATCGGGCATTCCGGGCTCATTGGAAGCAGGATTTTGAAGGTAGAGTAGCCTTGATGTAACACCCTTCTAAAATACCCCAATTATTTAATTAAATTATAATAAACATATAACAATCAGAGTAATTATGCCATTCAAGGGTGTCACACAATTATTCACACCATTCAGCAATATAACAGTCATGCTCTTTTATTAATCCAAAACATAAATATTTGCATAAAACGCAGCGGATAGAGATCTCCTCAATCATGTAAAACATGTAACATTCACATGTAAATTATTCAACAATATAAAACATCCCATCCCGATGTTACACCTATCAGAGCACGACCCACTAAGGAGACTACACTAGACTCCAAGCATTCGCTTCTACTCAACTCATTTCTCGTTACCTGAAAAATAGTTGTAAGGGTGAGTTCCTCAATCAATATAATAAGCATTATGAAATATCATGAAATGCTAAGTAAATAACACATTAATCACCCTAATCACAACATACAATCAGTAACAGCACATCAGCTCGACATCATACTCACACCAACATAAATCACAAGTATAATCTCAAATCATACTCCATAACATCACAAACACACGTCTAATATTGGAATACATCCATTCATATTATACGCCATACATACATTATGCAATGAGACTCCACACATGCGGTACCGACTATTCGTGAACATATAGTTCAACTTCACCGACCAATCCAGGTACGGCTACCAAGCTCACTAGTCCCACTCATTTGAGACCTAGTGACTCACATCACTAATTCCTCACTATGGGAATTAGCTACCACCCCAAGGGCCATGCTATGCACGCTAACTCACCTAGCATGCAAACACCAACAACAGTCCAAAATGACTAACATCACTAATTCCTCACCACGGGAATTAGCTACCACCATAAAGGCCACAATATGCATGCTAATCACCTAGCAATGCAACATCCACAACAATTCAAGAATAGACATATGCTCACACTCTAAGCCATAAAACAGTCTATTCACAAATGCATACACAACTGATACATTCATAGCATTATGCATACGATCATACATTCCTCAACACATGTATCAAAACATTATATCATGTCAAATAATTAATCACAGTATTAGCACACTCTACTAATACCTATACTGCTCAAAACAGCGGGATATAATCCCTATTACATCATACGCCAACATAGGCTAACTCTCAGTTATGTACACAACATTAAAAAGCTAATTTTTCCACTCTGCAACAGTGTTAACCGGTTAACGCCCTGGGTTAACCGGTTAACGCAGGCAAAAACATATTTTCTGGCAAAATGTAACAGTGTTAACCGGTTAACGCCCTGGGTTAACCGGTTAACGCAGGCAAAACAATACATTTTCACAATTCAAAACAGTGTTAACCGGTTAACACCCTGGGTTAACCGGTTAACGCAGACAAAACAGCAGTTCCTGCGCTAACACAAGGCAGAATGCAGAATTCTCCGCATTTTCCGCCGTTGGAGGACTTCCGGACCTCCGATTCCGATTCCGTAAAAAGCCATACGTTCGGAATTTCACCACTAACCCAACACAGATTCAATTACAGTCTAAATACAATTTATCCAATTCAATTCTTCTGCATCAACAATCCCAACTAGGGTCAAATTAACGGCTTATCACTACCCATCACATATTATCCCATAATACCCATTAATCGACGATAAACCCCCCTTACCTGAGTTAATCCGGCGAATCTTTAAGCTTCAAGCTTTTCTCTTCTCCAACCTTTGCCCTTGCTCTTCCTCTTTGCCCTTTCTCCACTTTTCACTTTTCAGTCGCTTCTCTGTTTCACGTAAAACTCTTGTTACCAAATGGGATTCCTTTTCCTTATTTCACACTTATATATTTTTCCAATTTATATTATTATTCCAATAATAATAATAATTCAATAATTCCAATAATAATAATAATAATAATCCAATTATCTAATTAAATTAATAAATATATTATTAACTTAATTTAAATAATTATCATATTATTATCGGGGTGTTACAACTCTCCCCCACTAAAAGAGTTTTCGTCCTCGAAAACATACCTCAAGCGAATAACTCTGGATAAGACTCCTTCATCTGACTCTCAAGTTCCCAAGTCACATTGCCACCTGCTGGTCCTCCCCAAGCTACCTTCACCAAGGCAATCTCTTTACCCCGCAACTGCTTCAACTCTCGATCCTCGATCCTCATAGGTGATGTTTCAACAGTCAGGTTATCTCTCACCTGTACATCATCTATTTGGACTACATGCGACGGATCATGAATGTACCTCCTCAACTGAGACACGTGAAACACCTCATGCAAATTTGCAAGTGACGGCGGTAAAGCGATACGATAGGCTACTTCCCCTATCCTCTCCAAAATCTGATAAGGACCAATAAATCGAGGTGTCAACTTCTTCGACTTCAAAGCTCGACCAACCCCAGTTATCGGAGTAACGCGAAGAAACACATGATCTCCCTCTTGAAACTCAAGTGACTTCCTCCTCTTGTCGTGATAACTCTTCTGACGACTCTGAGCAATTCTCATCTTCTCCTGAATCATCTTAATCTTTTCTGTAGTTTGTTGAACAATCTCCGGTCCAACCACAACACTCTCACCGGACTCATACCAACATAAAGGTGTCCGACATCTCCTACCATACAAAGCTTCAAACGGTGCCATACCAATGCTCGAATGAAAACTATTGTTGTAGGTAAACTCAATCAAAGGTAAGTAACAATCCCAAGCACCTCCCTTTTCCAAAACACAAGCTCTCAAAAGATCCTCTAATGACTGAATCGTCCTCTCAGTCTGACCATCAGTCTGCGGATGATATGCAGAACTCAACCTCAGCTTAGTTCCCAAAGCCCTCTGCAAACCTTCCCAGAACTTCGATGTAAATCTAGGATCTCTGTCCGAAACAATACTAGACGGAATACCATGCAAACTTACAATCTTCTCAATATACAACTCGGCTAATCTCTCTAACGGATAATCCATTCTGATCGGAATGAAATGAGCCGACTTCGTCAATCTATCCACAATCACCCAAATAGCTTCAAAATTCTTACTTGTCCTCGGTAAACCAGAAACAAAATCCATACTGATACTATCCCACTTCCACTCTGGAATAGCCAACGGTTGCATTAGCCCAAACGGCTTCTGATGCTCAATCTTTGACTTCTGACAAGTCAAACAAGAATAAACGAAACTCGCAATTTCTCTTTTCATTCCCGGCCACCAAAATAACTTTTTCAAATCATGATACATCTTCGTAGCCCCAGGATGAATACTCAGGCCACTACGATGTCCTTCCTCCAGAATACTCTTCTTAAGCTCGGTAACATCCGGAATACACACCCGATTACCAAATCTCAAAACACCATTCTCATCAACTCTGAATTCACCACCTTGACCTTGATTCACTAGAGTCAACCTATCAACCAAAAGCACATCGGATTTCTGACCCTCTCTAATATCATCCAGAATACCACTCGTTAACTTCAACATTCCCAATTTAACACTATTGTGAGTACTCTCACACACCAAACTCAAGTCTCTAAACTGCTCAATTAAATCCAATTCTTTAACCATTAACATAGACATATGTAATAATTTCCGACTCAATGCATCAGCCACTACATTTGCCTTACCCGGATGGTAATTCAAACCAAAGTCATAATCCTTCAGAAACTCTAACCATCTCCTCTGTCTCATATTCAGCTCTTTCTGATCAAACAAATACTTTAAACTCTTATGGTCACTGAAAACCTCAAATCTTGACCCGTACAAGTAATGCCTCCATAGCTTCAGAACAAAAACCACAGCTGCCAACTCTAAATCGTGCGTCGGATAGTTCCTCTCATGAACCCTCAGTTGTCTCGAAGCATAAGCTATAACCTGCTTATTCTGCATCAACACACCACCCAAACCCAACAATGAAGCATCACAATACACCTCAAATGGTTCCGACGGACTCGGTAATATCAGAATAGGAGCAGTAGTTAACCTTCTCTTTAACTCTTGGAAACCTTCTTCACATTTTGAGTCCCAAACAAACGCTTGCCCCTTTCTAGTCAACATCGTCAACGGTAACGCCAACTTAGAAAATCCCTCAATGAATTTCCTATAATAACCAGCCAATCCAAGGAAACTTCGAATCTCAGCAACAGACTTCGGAGCTTCCCACTTAGATACCGCTTCTATCTTAGAAGGATCAACAGCAACACCACCTCTTGAAATCACATGACCAAGAAAACTAACTTCTTCTAACCAAAATTCACACTTTGACAGTTTAGCAAATAACTTCTTTTCTCGCAGAACTCCTAAAACCACTCTCAAATGCTCAGCATGCTCTTCTTCAGATTTCGAATACACCAAAATGTCATCAATAAACACCACAACAAACTTATCTAGGTACGGATGGAAAATCCTATTCATATACTCCATAAATACTCCAGGCGCATTAGTCACACCAAAAGGCATTACAGAATACTCATAATGTCCATACCTTGTTCTGAAAGCAGTCTTCTGAATATCCTCAGTTTTCACACGTATCTGATGATATCCCGACCTCAAATCTATTTTGCTGAACACACTCGCACCAACCAACTGATCCATCAAATCATCAATCCTCGGCAAAGGATACCGATTCTTGATCGTCACTTTATTCAGTTGCCTGTAGTCCACACACAACCTCATAGTACCTTCTTTCTTCTTAACCAACAACACTGGTGCACCCCACGGTGACACACTCGGACGAATAAATTTCTTATCCAACAGATCTTCCAGCTGACTCTTCAATTCAGCTAACTCAACAGCAGACATACGGTACGGAGCCATCGATATCGGTCTAGTACCAGGTACCAAATCAATCGAGAATTTGACTTCACGCTCTGGCGGCAATTCATTCACCTCTTCCGGAAACACATCAGGAAAATCACACACTACAGCTAGATCGCAAATCACCAATTTATCTTTAGCCTCCAAAGTCGCTAACAGCATAAACAACTCTGCCCCATCTGCTACTGCCTCATTCACCTGCCTCGCTGATAGAAACAAACTCTTTCCTTCCTCAATCTCAGGAAAAATCACAGTCTTATCAAAACAATTGATATAGACTCGGTTAAACACCAACCAGTTCATACCCAGAATAACATCAATCTGCACAAGTGGAAGACACACAAGGTCTATCCCAAAGTCTCTACCAAAAATACTCAAAGGACAATTTAAACAAACTGAAGTAGTAGTCACTGAACCCTTCGCAGGAGTATCAATCACCATACTTCCATGCATCTCAGATATCTCTAACTTGAGTTTCACAGCACAATCCAAAGATATAAAGGAATGAGTAGCACCGGTGTCAATAATAGCTACAAGAGGAAAGCCATTAATATAACACGTACCTCGGATCAAACGATCATCTGCAGAAGTCTCAGAACCCGATAAAGCAAAGACCTTGCCTCCTGACTGATTCTCTTTCTTTGGCTTAGGACACTGTGGACTGATATGGCCCACCTCTCCACAGTTGAAGCAAGTCAGAGTCTTCAACCGGCACTCTGCAGCCAAATGACCACCTTTACCACACTTGAAACACTTCTTCTCAACACTAGCACACTCATGGAAACGATGTCCCGCCTGACCACATCTGTAACACTTAGCAGGGGCACTAGAGTCTCCCCCACTAGGCCTCTTCATCCCACTCTGCTTCTGGAAACCTTTGCCAGCTGCATACGGTTTTCCACGATCATTCTGATTCTTGCCTTTCCTATCAACCCTTTGCTGATAGCTCTCTGCTCTGGCTTTGGAATCCTGTTCAAAAATCCTGCAACAGTCAACCAAATCAGAAAACACTCTAATCCGTTGATATCCAATAGCCTGCTTGATCTCAGGACGTAACCCGTTCTCAAACTTCACACATTTTGAAAATTCTCCAGCAGCCTCATTATAGGGAGTGTAATACTTTGACAGCTCTGTGAACTTAGCAGCATACTCCGTAACAGACCTGTTACCCTGCTTCAATTCTAAGAACTCTATCTCTTTCTTTCCTCTGACATCCTCTGGAATGTACTTCCTCAGGAATCTCTCTCTGAACACAGCCCAAGTGATCTCAGCATTCCCAGCGGTTTCCAACTCAGTGCGGGTAGCAACCCACCAATCATCAGCCTCTTCTGACAGCATATGCGTACCGAACCTGACCTTCTGGTTATCGGCACACTCAGTCACTCGGAAGATTCTCTCGATCTCCTTCAACCACTTCTGAGCGCCATCTGGATCGTATGCTCCCTTGAACATTGGAGGATTGTTCTTCTGGAACTCACTCAGTTGACGAGCAGCTCCCATTCCCACAACATTCGGATTCCCTCCAAGTACTCCAGCTAGCATACCCAGAGCCTCAGCAATCGCAGCATCGTCTCTACCTCTTCCAGCCATCTCTATTCTGAAAACCCAAACAAACTAAAACAATAAGTACTGATAGGGTTACACAACACCTATCCCGTACCGGGAAAACAGAATCATTACGACTCGACTCGACCGACTATGCTCTGATACCACTAATGTAACACCCTTCTAAAATACCCCAATTATTTAATTAAATTATAATAAACATATAACAATCAGAGTAATTATGCCATTCAAGGGTGTCACACAATTATTCACACCATTCAGCAATATAACAGTCATGCTCTTTTATTAATCCAAAACATAAATATTTGCATAAAACGCAGCGGATAGAGATCTCCTCAATCATGTAAAACATGTAACATTCACATGTAAATTATTCAACAATATAAAACATCCCATCCCGATGTTACACCTATCAGAGCACGACCCACTAAGGAGACTACACTAGACTCCAAGCATTCGCTTCTACTCAACTCATTTCTCGTTACCTGAAAAATAGTTGTAAGGGTGAGTTCCTCAATCAATATAATAAGCATTATGAAATATCATGAAATGCTAAGTAAATAACACATTAATCACCCTAATCACAACATACAATCAGTAACAGCACATCAGCTCGACATCATACTCACACCAACATAAATCACAAGTATAATCTCAAATCATACTCCATAACATCACAAACACACGTCTAATATTGGAATACATCCATTCATATTATACGCCATACATACATTATGCAATGAGACTCCACACATGCGGTACCGACTATTCGTGAACATATAGTTCAACTTCACCGACCAATCCAGGTACGGCTACCAAGCTCACTAGTCCCACTCATTTGAGACCTAGTGACTCACATCACTAATTCCTCACTATGGGAATTAGCTACCACCCCAAGGGCCATGCTATGCACGCTAACTCACCTAGCATGCAAACACCAACAACAGTCCAAAATGACTAACATCACTAATTCCTCACCACGGGAATTAGCTACCACCATAAAGGCCACAATATGCATGCTAATCACCTAGCAATGCAACATCCACAACAATTCAAGAATAGACATATGCTCACACTCTAAGCCATAAAACAGTCTATTCACAAATGCATACACAACTGATACATTCATAGCATTATGCATACGATCATACATTCCTTAACACATGTATCAAAACATTATATCATGTCAAATAATTAATCACAGTATTAGCACACTCTACTAATACCTATACTGCTCAAAACAGCGGGATATAATCCCTATTACATCATACGCCAACATAGGCTAACTCTCAGTTATGTACACAACATTAAAAAGCTAATTTTTCCACTCTGCAACAGTGTTAACCGGTTAACGCCCTGGGTTACCCGGTTAACGCAGGCAAAAACATATTTTCTGGCAAAACGTAACAGTGTTAACCGGTTAACGCCCTGGGTTAACCGGTTAACGCAGGCAAAACAATACATTTTCACAATTCAAAACAGTGTTAACCGGTTAACACCCTGGGTTAACCGGTTAACACAGACAAAACAGCAGTTCCTGCGCTAACACAAGGCAGAATGCAGAATTCTCCGCATTTTCCGCCGTTGGAGGACTTCCGGACCTCCGATTCCGATTCCGTAAAAAGCCATACGTTCGGAATTTCACCACTAACCCAACACAGATTCAATTACAGTCTAAATACAATTTATCCAATTCAATTCTTCTGCATCAACAATCCCAACTAGGGTCAAATTAACGGCTTATCACTACCCATCACATATTATCCCATAATACCCATTAATCGACGATAAACCCCCCTTACCTGAGTTAATCCGGCGAATCTTTAAGCTTCAAGCTTTTCTCTTCTCCAACCTTTGCCCTTGCTCTTCCTCTTTGCCCTTTCTCCACTTTTCACTTTTCAGCCGCTTCTCTGTTTCACGTAAAACTCTTGTTACCAAATGGGATTCCTTTTCCTTATTTCACACTTATATATTTTTCCAATTTATATTATTATTCCAATAATAATAATAATTCAATAATTCCAATAATAATAATAATAATAATAATCCAATTATCTAATTAAATTAATAAATATATTATTAACTTAATTTAAATAATTATCATATTATTATCGGGGTGTTACACTTGACACGACCACCCGTGTTGCCTGACACGGCCCGTGTCAGGGGAAGGAAGGTCAGCTACTAAAACAGGGAGCTAACACGGGTGCCCGTATCAGCTGACATGGCCCGTGTCAGCAACCCTGGAAGGGGCGTGTTGAAGAGTGGGCATTAGTAAGCCAACACGGTCGGCTGTGTTGCCTGAATGATCAATGTTGGCTTGGACACCTCATCTTCTATTTTTTCCCGTGTTTTGGCATTGCTGATCCCGGAGGGCATTATGGATATTTGCTACATCAAATATTTGATCAGTAACTATTTAGGGGACTTTTGGAGACTGAAGAAATGGAACTTTTTACACGATAAAGAATTGGTACGATTGAGATTGGAACGATCAAGAGTTGCGGAGAATGGAGGTCCTTCAAGAGCTGATGTGATTGAAGATCAACGGGATTCTCTTATTCTTGTAATGTCTAGATTTTATATTGTATCTTATTTGAATAATATGAGTGGCTAAACCCCCCAATGCTAGGGGGTGTCCTTGAATTGATCGTGTAATGACTATGAATTGATAATTTCCTTAATATTATGTTTGTTTGTCAATTTCATTGTGCAATGTTTTTAATGCTTTCATTATCAGAAAAATAAGGATTTTTATATGGTTAACAATTTGCGGGATTGCAATTGTTAAGGTTTTTTCACAGTGAAACTGTAGTAGATATCACCTAGGACTAGGGATACCCTATGGTTACCGGTTATATCTTGTTATTTCAAAAGGTTTGGTTTCACTTTAATCGCCTAAGGACTTAGAGATTATAATGAATGATCAAAGTTTTCCCTCTAAGGTTTTAGGAGGAAACAATTTTAAGATCTAGTAATTGCAATTTTGAACTACTCAAGGAGATATACATTCAAGGTTATTAGAAGAGATATTCATACACCATCATTGGCATAATATTATAAATTGTGTAAAAGATTTATTCTATTTCATTTCTCATTCCATTATGCAGTGACTTATTACAAACCCTTAATTATTTATTTTATTCAATTGAATCACAATTTAAACTCATATTGTTGCATAGTCCTCGAGATCGATATTTGAGAAACGTCCATATTATTACTACATTGTCAAAATAGTACACTTGCTATTTTCTCGATCAAGTTTTTGGCACCGTTGCCGGGGACTGCCAAATATAAAGTTTAAATTACTTCAAGTGAAATTTTGTTGCTCTGCAACTAAAATTTATTTTTCGTTATTTTATTCATTTATTCCGTTCAATATCAACTAATTTGTGTATGATATTTATATGCGAGGTAAGGCTTCAGCTGATTTTCCATTTGACGCGGAAATCGAAAGAACCTTGCGGGCAAGACTCAGACAAGCTCGATTGGCAAGACTGGAATCAGAAGAAGAACAACCTTCCATTCATTCAGGTTCAGAGAGAGAGAGATCGAAATAATGGGGGAGAACACACCGCTACCAAAAAGACTGTTGGGTGACTACGGAGGTGCAAATATACCAACCGACAGATTAACAATTGTCAACCAACCAGTGAATATGACTAATTTCCAGTTACATCCTAGTACTATTAATCAACTTGAAATGAAGCATTTCATTGGAAAGGTAAATGAAGATGCAAACAAGCATTTGCAGAGGTTTTTGACCATGTGTAACACTCTAAAAATTGATGGTCACACTGTAGTGGTAAATTCATGATCCTCAAGCTATGGGTAAGCTAGACATCAAATAACAAGAGTCGCCACCGCGCTTTTATTGTTTCCAAGGAAAAAGGGAAAAGTATGAACAAAACCCACAAATAAGAAGTTTTCAAATCAAAACTAATAAAATTCCAGAGATTACAGGTAAGGGGGTTGGTTACACAAAGGAAAGGTCTTAGCACTCAAAGTGTCATAGGTACTCCTAGGGAGCCATTTCTTGTGTGCATATTGTAGCGGTGTATTCGTCACTTTATGATTTATTGACTAAATCAAAAGCAAAGTATACAAAGATAAAGTCGCCACCGCACTTCTATTTATCCAAAGGAATGGCTAGAAAGCGGACAAAAGCCTAAGAAGTTTTACAAAGAAAACTAATAAAAGAGGTACAGAGATCTGGGTAAGGGGGTAATTATGCAAAGGGAATGTGTTAGGCACCCAATGCATCCTAGGTACTCCTAGGGAACCCTTTTCGCAACTTGTTGTAAAAAGTAATGTTTATGAAAATATTTATTGTGCAAACATTGATTGGGAGGATGAGAGAAGAATATACAATTTTTATTATTTTTGTGTTTGGATGGATGAATCCATTGCCTACGTACCTTTACAAGATCAAAACCTCGTAGTTCGGCTAAAAGATTTCCAAAAAGTAAGTGGATTGATTTTAAACAAAAGCCCTAAGGTCTTTCATTATCCATGGGAGAAAACTCAACCTATACAACCACAAGTCCACCATGTGAGAAAAGCTTCAACTTGCTAGTGAGGGACCATGCCCTATAATAAGCAAGGAAGTCTTATAATTTAATCACTAAGAATAAAAGGTGAGATTCACATCAACCACTGAGATAATTGAGATCTATGGCTAATGTATGAAAACTTATCAAGAAGTGGACAAAAGCCACAAAGCAATTGAGTGAGTGAAATTAACCATTTAGGAATATTCACAAAAGATGGTCAAAGTTGGTATTAGATTCAATTCAGAAGAAGTATTGTGAAAATGAAGTTTAAAAATCAGAGGCTTAAGGCCTAGGTTTCTAGTTTGAAAAGAAGTGAAAATGTTTGCACAAAGTTTTCTGGTTTGGGTTATAAATGCAAGTGGAGGTTGTAAGGAAACAAAAGGTGGGGAATGAGGAATAAAACTTCTTAGGAGTTCACCTCTTGAGATCATATGTACATGATCCAAGTGATTCCTTTGGAAAAAGGCAACAAACACAATAAGCAAGTAAGCAGGTTCAAAGAACAAAACTGGAAATGGAATGCCAATAAATGGTCTTACATCCAACTCCAAAAACAAATGAAATAGGAAACAAGTTGCCAATCAATGGTCTTATACCTGACTCCACAAAATGATCACAGGAAACAGATAGCCAATCAATAGTCTTACATCTGACTCCTCACAAGGCAAAAAATAGGAAAGGGAGTGCCAATCAATGGTCTTATGTCCACCTCCACAAAACAAAGATGGAAACCAGATGACAATCAATGGACTTACACTAGCCTCACAAAGCAAAGAAAACAAATGCAATAAGCAAGAGGAAACAAGTTTCCAATAAATGGTCTTACACTCGACTCCTAGGAAATGGAATGCCAATCAATGGTCTTAGTTCCAGCTCCTACCAGATCACAGGAAACAAATGCCAATAGCTGGACTTACAATTGACTCCTCAATGGACAAAACAGAATGTCACAAAGTATGAACAATGATCATGAAATGATGTACAATTAATACTCAAAGATGAAAACAATGCACAAAGCACACACAAACAATTATGCGCAGATGGACAAGTAAGCAAACAAGTGGTCAATTATCACACACTATACACAATCAATAGGCTCAAGCAAGGTTGGGCTTTAGTCAAGGGGTCATATCAACCTTGACAAACAAGCCAAATACTGGAATGGGTAGTCAGGCTCTTAACCTCTAACATTGAGAGTTAGGGTGAGCAGATGAAATGGAGATGAGGGTTATGCCTCATAGCTCTCAACCCGGGCCTGGGTGAGCTTGAATCAATAGAAGGCGTGGGAGTCCAGAATGAGGAACTCTATTCCACAATGACTGACTCTATATATAAGATTTTGGGTTTTTATTCAAATTGCATCAACACACAGTGTGAGCGAAATGAAAGACTCAACTGAATAGCAGGGGATGAATTGCATATCCCTTTTATCTGCCAATTGCCTCTTAAGAGGACTTAACCTGCTTGGCACAAAATTAAACAAACAAAGACATGGCCTCTTAAGGAGGGCTTCAGACAAGTGCCTGCCAATAACAGCAGGTCTTCCAGACTACATGAAGATCAGGAATTATACCTAAGTGGTATGCCAACCACAAGCAAAGCAAAGTTCAAATGAACTTAAAGCAACTTATGTACTTGTGTAAACAACTAAACAAATTAGTACAGTATTCAGACAAACAGACAACAATCAACAACAAACAGACAATCCCAATGTACAATATGTAAGCCATAAGGCAAACTCAAGTGAATTATCATCAACCTATAAAACAACCAAATGTTAGCAATCAATAGCAAATATCAACATTCAAATGATGAAGCAACATCAACCATGGAGATTAGGTGCTTGGTCCTGAAATTCAAAGCTCACATGTAAGTACAAACCACTAGGTCAAAGCCTAGGGTCAAAGGTGAAGAAAAAATTCAAAACAGGGTCTAATATTCAACACCATGCAACTTCAAACACATATTAACATGTCCTAAAAAGGACCAAAACAAAATCATCAAGCCAATCCATGTAATAAGCAAGAGAAGTCAAAGACAATTTCAAAGCATACATTTGGACATTGAGAATGAAAATTCCAAATCAAAACAGAAATGGTTCAAACAATTCTAGAAATTTTTATAAGCATTCAACACATCCAATACAATCATCATACAAAAAATCAGAATCAACAGAGGTCATTTGATATGGAAATAAAATTGCACAAGTTGAACATCCAATTGTGTGACACACATTGTCACACCATACAAACATGTGTATAAAACAGAAATGACAAATGGTAAAAATGCACAATCAAGCCTCAAACATCCATCAACATGTTAGGAACAACCATGCAAAATTTCATGGCATTTGGATCAATATCAAGCATTTCACAATAAGAAGAATGGAGCAAGGTCACAAAGGCATACATGTTCAATTATCCTAACACAAACAAAAATCCAGCCATGCACAACTTCAAAAATTAACACCATAAAATAGAAGACATTCTAAGGATCAAGTAGCAAAAAACTAGGAATTAATTAGATCATTTTTCAATTTAATATGGATTTTCAAAGTTGGCCAAAAAAATTTGAAATCAAATGTGACATATACATGAAATATGGAGGGAAATGTTAAATGTGAATTCAATTTGAAAAAAAGCTTATGGCCAGAATCGAAGCAGGTAAGGCGTTTCAACAAAACGCGGAGTTTCATTAATCTGATGTGGCTAGCCACATCAGTAGTCCAAACCTGCGTGGAAGCAGTCAACGCATCTGAGCCAATAGAAGTGCCACTAAGTAGCCATGCAAGCGCCAGCAATGAAAATGAAATAAATAAACCAAGTGCAACATGAAGACTCGAACACGCGACGTAGACATAATAGGCGCTTCTACAGTGGTCTGCACGTGAACGAACCAGAGCCAACCCTAACATGCATGCACGACGGCGGCAGTGGCAGAAAACCCCGTCTTCCTCGCGAAGACGGTGATGAACAGTAGCAACACACGATTTTTTTTCCAGAATTATGAAATGGATACATCATTCGAATCCTTACTCCATGTAGCTTACAAATCAAGCATTAATTCAGTCCAAATCATCACCAATTATGCAAATCGATCAAAATAAGTTAAGCATTCAAAACTTCAATCAAGCATATCTCTCTCAATAGTTCATCATTTCACATGAAATTTCCATCAGATTTATCAGCAACACAAGATCTACACTATCATGTTAATAGATTTAAGAATTATGAGATTCGAAAACTGAACCTCTTGAAGAGCAGCTTCTTGAAATGCACGATTCAAGGCTTGCAATGATCCAAATCAACTCCAGAGCACTTGTTATGAAGATTGATGAAGGAATTAAGGCTTGGAACAGCTTAGATCTTGTTTTACAATCAACTTCCATTCTTGAGTTCTTGAGCTTGCACCACACAATTCTTGACCAAATTCTGCAATTGAGAGCTTGATCCACACCAAATCCAAGTCACAGAACCAGAATATGCAATAAAATGGCAAGGTTATGTGAAGATTTTTGAATTTTTGATTAGGAGAAAATTTTTGGAGGGAGAGAGAATTTGGATCTAGAAATGGTGAAAATCCACAAATTCTGTTATGATTATGGTATTTATATGCTGTACTAATCACACTGAAAATGTTAATTAGCAATGGTTAAGTGGAATTAGCAAAAATAAGGTGTTTGATCAAAACTTGAAAATTGGAGGGTGCATGGAGAATTGGACGTGAACAGTGCTAAATGCATGATCATTTTCACTTAAAAACCTCTAATAAACACAATGGCAATGGTAAAAAGTCCCCATGATGCACCAATTTTAAATTGGCCATTTTCCCTCCAAAATAGGTATGAATATGCATATGATCATGTGATGAGTTTTTCATGCAATGTGATGAATGTTTTGGAAACTTCATGTCATGAGAAGTATTTTAGAAAAAGAGGCACCAAATTTGGAGTTATGAATCAAAAGTTATGGCCATTTGAAGTTCCATGCACACTTGGCAATGATTGGACCATATCTCCTCAACCATTCATCAGATGCTCATGATCTTGGACTTTTTGGAAATGGGAGAGAGAGATCTTCAAGTTTCATGTTGGACAAAAATTCATTTGAAACTTCTTTAATGTTGGAAAGTTGAGTTGAAGTTGGACCAAAAACTTTCCATTTTTGGAAACTTGAAATTACAGGTCACTTTCCATTTTTGGAAACTTTTGACTTGACCTCAATTTCTTCACTGTGAGTGTTTGAAATGTCAAATGAGACTTGTTTGAACATGAATGAAGTATTTCTAATCACTTCCCACCTTCAAATCCATAGTTGACTTTGCAGTTGTCTTTCTGGGTCTTCAGATGACTTGAAAATGTCCTGATGAAATTTAAGCCTTTACCACTTGGGATTTTGCTTCAAAATGATATCATAATTCATATGAACTCTTGTAAATGATCATGGGGTCCAAATCTCAAGAATAATACCATCTGCTCTTTGTACCATGAATTCACCTGATGCCTTGACCTGTTGACTGCTTAAGCTGCAAGACAAATGTTAATGACATATTTTTGTATATTTTGGTTAGTGATTAAAAGAAAAGCAATGATATACAAATGCAAAAAATGCTTGGTGATCAAGAACCACTCTCAAAGAGATATCCCACCCACAGGGAAGAAAGCAAGGTGTCTAATGATCCTTGAGGCTATGCAATGTTATGATATGATGCCATGAGGGATCTTAGGGACAAAATTGGGGTCTTACAGATGCCCCTATTTAAGGTCATTCTAGCCGGAGAAGTGAAGGTTAAAATCTTCATCTCGACGCGGTAGAATGGGCTTAAATAACAATAATGAGACAAATTTTGGTCCCTAAGAGACCTCATGATGCAAATGTAGGAATGCAAGTGCTAAGGGGAACCCTGGTAACCCTGGGAACACTGATAACCCTGTGAACACTGGAAACGCGGGTAACGCAAATGTTGATGGAAACCCGGGTAATGTTGGCAACACGAGAAATGTTGGGAATGGTATTGGCGGAAGGTATAATGTGAATCAAGGGATTCGGATTAACGGGCACCCCGTTACTGAAGATTATCAGTATGATCAATTTTCTTTGCACGACGAGGCCCTCGAGACCACTCGCCGTATGGATGAGCTTGCTGAGAAGCTCAAATCTTTGGAGTCTCAAAATTCCTTAGGTTTTGATGTCACCAATCTTGGTCTGGTTCAGGGAGTAAGGATCCCTCACAAGTTCAAACCCCATACTTTTGAGAAATACAATGGGGCTTCTTGCCCATGCACTCATCTCCAATCTTATTTGGGAAGGTTGGGAGCTCACACTGAAGATGAAAAGTTGTGGATATACTATTTTGAAGACAGTTTAACTGGAGCTTCTCGTGAATGGTATTCTCATTTGTCTCACACTACCATTAAGAGCTGGAAAGACTTGGAAGAGGCTTTTATCAAGCAATATCAATACAACTTGGACATGGCTCCAAATTGGACCTTGTTGCAAGGAATGTCTCAGACTGCCAAGGAATCCTTTAGAGAATATGCTCAGTGTTGGAGACAGATTGCTGCATCCGTCTAACCCCCTATGTCTGAAAGAGAGATGGCGGACATGTTCATGAACACTCTTCAAGGCAATTATATCGAGAGACTGGCTGCTTGCCCGTCAATCAGCTTTGCAGAGATAGTAATTGCTGGAGAAATAATTGAGAGTCTGTTGAAGATGGGCCGAATTCAAGACAACAGTGCTTCCAACTCATCAGTTCCCAAGAAACCGTTTGCTGGTAACGGACAGCGAAGAAGAGAAGGTGAGACGAGCATTGTATATGCCGACAGAGGCAGGGGCAGAGGACGCCCTAATTATTATCAAGATCAAGTGGCCGCAGTCACTATTCCAACACATGTTCCTCAACCGCAGTATCATCCACAACAACAACCCAGGTACAACAATCAACAACAAGGAGGTAATTCGGGTCAGCAGAGACACTATCAACAACGTCCAAGGCAGGTGGACCGGGTCATTGAGCCAATCCCAATGCCTTATTCTGTATTACTTCCCAAGCTGATTGACATGAATCTGGTTACGTTGAGAACTCTGGCCCCACCGGTCGATCCCAACAATCTGCCTAGAGGTTATGATGTCAACGCCAGATGTGCTTTTCACTCCAACGCACCTGGCCATACTACAGATAATTGGAAGGCTCTCCAGCTAAAGGTACAAGATTTGAGAGATGCCCAGGCCATCAATTTTTCTTCGGTGCCTAATGTTATCCAAAACCCGATGCCAGCTCACGGCGGGCAGAGGATTAATGCTGTTGATAGTGGGGAAACTTTGAATTTGGTTTCTGATGTGGCTAAAGTGAAGACTTCGCTATCGGTAGTTAAAGACCGACTTTTGAAAGGACAGATTTTCCCGGGCTGTGGGGAAGAGTGCGGAAATTGTCAAGACGCCGAGAACGGATGTGATAGTTTGAGAAGGGGTATTCAGCAACTGATAGATGAAGGTTGTCTTCAGTTCAACCAGACCCGTCCAGTGAAGAATGATGTGTCGACAGTAACGTTTTATTTCACTCCTGAAGAAATATATGTTCCCGAGAGACCCGCTCCGATGGCAATATATTTCCTAGAAAGTCCAGCACCAATTTACTCTGACAACCCTCAACCGACTTTGGTTGGTCCGGTCACCATCACGGTACCAGAACCTGTTCCGTATGAGAAAGACAGTGTTATCCCGTGGCACTATGGGGTTGATATCTACTGCCAGGGGCAGAAAGTTAACGAAGAAGACATTGACATTGGTAGCTCCGCTGTAGACAATATTGGAGGGATTGGTGGCTTCACTCGCAGTGGACGCCTATTTGCACCATCAACATTACGCACGAATACTAAAACTGAGGCAGCTGCCAAGGCTAAAGGAAAACAGGTATCCACCGAAGAGGTTACTACCGAGGAAGCTCCTCCTAAGACCGCATTCGAGAAGGAAGTGGATGAGTTTATGAGGATTATCAAGAAAAGTGACTACAAGGTAGTCGACCAGCTAAATTAGACACCCTCAAAGATCTCCATTCTCTCACTATTGATGTGCTCTGAGGCACACAGAGCAGCCTTGTTGAAAGTACTGAATATGGCCTATGTTCCACCAGAGATAATTGTTAACCAGCTAGAGTCGGTAGTTTCAAATGTACACACTAGCCATGTGCTAGGTTTCACCGATTATGACCTGACATCTGAGGGCAGGAATCACAACAAAGCTTTGCATATCACAATGGAATGCAAAGGGGTGGTGATTTCCCATGTTTTGGTTGATACAGGCTCTTCTCTGAACGTTCTTCCAAAGAAAGCCTTAATGAAGTTGGATTGCGATGGCATCATCCTGAGGCCAAGTAATTTAGTTATGAGGGCTTTTGATGGCTCTAAGAGAGCTGTCTTTGGCGAGATTGAGTTGCTAGTTAAGATTGGACCGCAGGTGTTCAAGAGCACCTTTCATGTGATGGATATCCAGCCTGCCTATAGCTGTCTGCTAGGTCGGCCCTGGATTCATGTTGCCGGTGCTGTTACTTCTACTCTCCACCAGAAGCTCAAATATGGACTAGAAGGTCAGATCGTCACTATCTGTGGTGAAGAGGATATTTTTGTTAGCCACCTGTCTACATTTAAGTATGTGGAAATGGATGGCGAGATGCATGAGATGTTGTGTCAGGGCTTCGAAGCCATAAACATCAGTGAGGTCGCGCCCGAAACTGTCTTTTCACCTGAGTTTGAGAAGGTTGGGACTTCTATCTCTTCATACAAGCAAGTTGTTGAAGTGGTTAAGACTGGTAATGTCCAAGGCTGGGGCAAATTTGTGGAGCCAATCATAAAAGAAGACAAGTTTGGATTGGGGTATACTCCGGGGTCTCAGAAGAATGAAGCCGATACTTTCTCCAGCGGGGGTTTGGTTTCTCTCCACACCGTCAATGCTGCAGATGAAGACAAGGCTGACAGTGACTGTGACTTAGATAGCTGGATTCGCCCGTGTGTCCCAGGAGAAAAGCTCGACAATTGGTCGTCTGAAAAAGTCGTCCGGTTTACTCTACTGAAGGAGTAATTTTTATTGTTTTCCTTTTATCACATGCATAATAAAGTCTTACACTTTGACCAAGGTGTAATGACTCATCTGTAGGGCCACCCATTTAGTTACATTTCGCAATTATTTTCATCATCAATAAAGGACAGCTTTTGCAAACAATTTTGTGTTCTCTTTCTTTCAATTATTTTTACTTTTACAAAAACGGCAATGTTTCTTTTCCATGTTTCTTTTTCGTTTTTCTTTCCAAAAAACACCTCGTAAAACTGATCACCCGGATCTCACTGCTAACGACACTGTTATGGCCAAGTATGACTTCGACAATCCTATCTATCAAGCCGAAGAAGGGGCTGAGGAAGATTGTGAATTGCCTGAGGAGTTAGCCAGGTTGTTGAAACAGGAGGACCGAGCTATTACACCTTATCAGGAAGTGATTGAGACCGTCAACATTGGTACCAAGGACGACAAGAAAGAGATCAAGATCGGGGCCAGTCTACAGGCCGAGAGGAAAAGACCGTTGATCATGTACTTGACTGTGTTAGAAAGGTCAATGGGTTGTGTGCTCGGTCAGCATGACGAGTCAGGTCGAAAAGAGCATGCAATATACTACCTTAGCAAAAAGTTTACCGACTGTGAACAAAGATACTCACTGCTCGAGAAAACTTGTTGCGCTTGGGCATGGGCTGCTCGCCGACTAAGACAGTATATGTTGACTCACACGACTCTATTGATATCAAAAATGGATCCAGTCAAGTATATTTTTGAAAAGCCAGCGCTTACCGGAAGGGTTGCTAGGTGGCAAATGATGCTGACAGAGTATGACATCCAATACACTTCACAAAAAGCCATTAAAGGAAGTGTCTTGTCAGACTATCTTTCCGAGCAACCGATTGATGATTACCAACCTATGAGGTTCGACTTTCCTGATGAGGACATCATGTTTCTCAAATCGAAAGATTGCGAGGAACCACTCCCGGAGGAGGGGCCTGACCCTGAATCCAAATGGATTATGATGTTTGATGGGGCGATCAATGTCAATGGTCGCGGAGTTGGTGCAGTGTTGATCACACCGGAGGGGGTTCATATGCCATTTTGTGCCAGAGTAACTTTTCCCTGCACCAACAGTGAAGTCGGACGAAGCAGAATGGGTCCGTTCTCGATACAATCAGCTGAGCCTAGTTGAGGAAAAGAGACTAGCATCTATATGCCATGGCCAACTATATCGAAGACGGATGAAGAGAGCATTTGATCAGAAAGTGCGTCCTCGGGAGTATCAAGTCGGTGAATTGGTACTCAAAAGAATTCTTCCTCCCAACACAGATCACAGGGGCAAATGGACACCGAACTATGAGGGTCCATACGTGGTTAAAAGAGTTTTTCTCTGGCGGAGCTCTGATGCTAACAACCATGGATGGCTAAGACTTCCCGTCCCCTGTCAACCCAGACGCAGTTAAAAAATACTTCGTATAATAGACCCGCTGGACAGTAAAAAGAATAGTCCAGTTAAAAAAAGGGCATCCCGACGAACCAAAAAAAAGAATAAAGAGGTTCAGGTAAAAATTAGGGATATAAAATAAACCATGTACACCCGGTGAGTCGAAAACCCGAAAGGGCGGCTCAGGCAAAAAAGGGTATCCCAGTGGATTGAAAACCCAAAAGGGCGGTCCACGCAAAAGTTAGGGAATAAGCGAATGACTGCGATCTGAGTTCACCTGTGTTATATCACCATTTCATTCAATCCGGTAATCTTCGAAGGTTAAAGATCGTCTAACCATCCACTTCAGAAAGCAAGATGAATAGAGCGTCTTGAGGACATACGAGCCATAGCAGAGTCGAAACTCAGTGGGACCCTGTTTCCACATTGCCATTAGGATAGTTTCTTTTGTTCAATTTATAGCGATCACCTCTTTTCAGGGATCAGCTTCCTGATGTGCTCGCCTATTCCCGGCACAAATTTTTCAACCAACAAAAGTCGAATAATTCAGTTAAAAAGCCTCTTTACTTTTCATTTATCAGTTTGTTTGTAAAAGATGTCTGAATTCTTGAGGAAACATATTGCATCTGAATGTAATGGTGGCTTTTGCAGATGACTTGCGCAGGAAAACAATCAAAATTGCTTTGAATGTGCTTAATCCCGGACGGTGAATTCAAACCGAGTAATTCCCCGGGGCATACGTGTATTTTTTGGTTACAGGTCACAGGAACCGGATGCCAAGTCATGAATCCTCACCCCCAAGCGGTTGACAAAGCCTCTCCTCTACAGAGCAGGTTCCCCAGTAGAGTTGACAATATCCAGACCGTATATCCCCAGCGGAGTCGACAGTGTCAGACTGTATCTTCCCAGCAACAGCGGAGTAGTCGCTTACCCAACAGACAAGAGGGTGGTGTTCCCAGTGTTCATCTTGTCCCCAGCAGATTATTTCTAACATATTTGTTCTAATCCCCAGCTTGAGGACGATTAGCAAGTTCATATCCCCAGCAAAGGTCGATTCATACGACATTTCCCCAGGGAGTGTCTTCCTCACAGACTCTCCTCGCAGAGCCTCGCCAAGCAAAGTTTCCATAGTTGATACTTCCCCAGCAAGGTCAACTTTTCAAAAAAGGCCGATTTATTTTCGGTAGCTCCCCGGTCCCGGCAGACGAATTGTTCCCCACAGAGCATTCAAGGATTGATACAGCGATCCGTTCCGTACCGGAGTTTGCTTCCCCAAGCAGATTTCTTTTTGCACCATGCATAACATTTGCATTTGCATTTGCATACATATCAAACATACATATAAGCTGATAAACAGGTTCTTCCAAGCAGACTGAAGAATTACTTTACAACCAAAGTCATGAGATCCAGCCAGAGGATCAAGCGTGAGTGATCCAGCCTGAGGGTCATTTTGAAGATTCAGCCTGAGAATCATTTTCCAATGAGCCAGCCTGAGGTTCAATTCGAAGATTCAGCCTGAGAGTCGTTTGAGCCAGCCTGATGTTCAATTTGAAGATTCAGCCAGAGAGTCGACTACGAGCGTTATTTCCCCAGCAAGCCAGCTAGAGGAATAGATTGACAGCTCAACAGAAAATCAACCTACAAGAGGATCCAGCCCGCAGATCGCATTTAAAAAACAAAGTCTAATCGAAGAGTCGTTATAACATGTTCTAGCCTGAAGAATATGTACGAAGCCTAAGAGTGGGATATTCTCGAAGCTGCATATCTAACATGAAGATTGGGCGCAGATTTCGAAAGAGAGTCAACCAGCGCATGCCTCAGATGCGAGATCCTGATGATGGGAATTTATCATCAAATCAATCCAGATCTAGCCAGAAGATCGAAGTCAGGTCTAGCCCGAAGACCAGAAACAGATTCAGCCAGAGAATCGAAACAATTCAGATCTAGCCAGAAGATCGAAGTAGATTCAGCCAGAGAATCAAAGAAAATAGATTCAGCCAGAGAATCGAAACAAAGGAGATCTAGCCAGAAGATCGAAGAAGATCTAGCCAGAAGATCGAAGTCAGGTCTAGCCCGAAGATCGGAAATAGATTCAGCCAGAGAATCGAAACAATTCAGATCTAGCCAAAAGATTGAAGTAGATTCAGCCAGAGAATCATGGATTTAGCCAGAGAATCGAAACAAAATCGTATCCAACCCGAGGATCAAAATCGTATCCAGCCCGAGGATCAAAATTAACATCCAACCAGAGGACTAAATTGAGTATAGATTCAGCCAGAGGATCGAAACTCCAGATTAAGTCGGAAGACTGATTCAGATTCAGCCATAGGATCGGAAGAGAAATAAACAACGCGGTGTATTTCAGCATTTTTGTGGTGTTCTCGGAGCGCAAATTTTCGGTCTGTCTTTGGTATTCAATCACAGCTCACCCTGTTTGTCTGATAAGCTATTCACTTTCATCCTGCTCGGGTTAGCTGATGACTGAATAGGGGCAACTGTAACACCCCAAAATTTGCCCTCCTTATTCACGCATTCATTTTTAGGTCATTTAACATTAGATACATTGCATTTCATCATGTCAATCGGGATTAGCTCCAAGAAGCTTGAACATCATCCAGGACACTTTGTGGGTTCTATTTAGATGATCAGTCAACACAAGGGAAAGACTTGAGTTACTTCCAACAGGGGTCTATTCGTCAGTCAAAACGTTAATCTTGAAGGAGCAAAGGTTTGTTCATGAGCTGTCATGCTCGCTAGGCGAAGCCCACGTGTTTTGGAAGAAAAAAAATGAAAAACGAAAAACGAAAAAAAAAATGAAAAAAATAAATAAATAAATAAATAAATTAAATTAAATAAATAAATAATAATAATAAATAAATAAATAAAAATCTCAGACTTGGACCTCTCTCAAAAGCCCACTAAGCTACCAATATCAGGTTATAAATTCAGAGTTTCAGTGAAACAAAATTTCATTCTATTCCTATTACCCTGGCAGGAAAAAGATAGTGAGAGAAGAGCTAACAGAGTTCAGAGCAACCTCCAGAGACTGAAGGGAACTCATCGGCAAAGAACCAATTCCCTCTCATATAAACCCTAAGATTGCTCTGCAAACCCAACGGTGCAATTCAATTTCATTCGATCTCTCCAATCAGGTTTGCCCTATATTCATCATCTTTATGCCTTTAATTTGAATGCTCTAAATGTATGAGGTATTATGGGTGAATTTGATACCCTTTTGATGCATGTGTTTGACAAGAGGTTTAGGACTCCTACCCTTGGTTGCTTTTTGTGAGCTTTTTGTGAATTTTAATGGCATGATTCATGTGGTTACATTTTGATTTGGGGGCAACTCTTGGTTACCCTATTTTGTTTCTCTAACCTGTTTGTTGAGTTTTGTTTTGTGAGGGCTCATATGACTCTTGCAGAGATGGTTTGCCTGGTGTTCCACTTTATTTGTGGGATACCACCTGGAGGTTTCATTCCGATTACCTGTACTGACTCACTTTCTTTGATGGTGTTAGCTTGGAAGGATCTCAGGGTTTCCTTGTTCCGTTAATTACTGTTACTTCAGATCTTTATCCGTGTGGTACTTTTACATTTTTCCCGCATTTTACCGCTTTCCTAGCTGGAAGACCTCGATAGGAGGCAATGTTTTTGTGTTTACTTTATGCAGGTTCCTTCGTCCAGGACTCCTTTTGCATGAGCATCCCTAACCCTACCAACTCATTGATTTTTCTTCTCCTAAGAACACGTTAACTCCTTATACTACAGGCGAGTAAGTCTCCAAAGGTCGAGCATCCGGTAGATTGCGTAGTGACGTCGTTCGTCCAAAACCCAATCCATAACCTCGTAGTTAGCCGAACTACGTTTTGCTCTGATTCTCAGGCCAAATGAGATACGTAGGCATAAGACGCGATGTCTTAGCGAGCACACATCCCCCTAACCCCTAGGTCAGCCGAGCTACGAAGATTCTGATTCTCATATTCAGATGAGATACGTATGCAGTGGATGCGACATCCGTGCGAGTCATTTTCTTTTGACCCCTTTTTTTTAGTAAATAACACATTAGATAAACCCACACCCTTTAGACAAGAACTACAAAAGTGGATCCCGTAGAGTACTACGGATGCGTAGGGGTGCTAATACCTTCCCTTCGCATAATCGACTCCCGAACCCAAGATTTGGTTGCGAGACCCTGTCTTGTCCTTTCCTTTTTCCAGGTTTACTTCGAGCGTTTCCTTTCCCTCCTTTGGGATAAATAATGCACGGTGGCGACTCTCCTATCTTTCTTCGCCGATTGTTTTTTTTCGCATTCCATTTTTCAGGTTGCGACAATACGATGAAAATTGTAGGAGATATGGTCTAGGGAGATCTAGTTTTGATCAGATGAATTCATCTAGCCAACCACCATCAACCAACTTGCTCACTTGAAATTCTCTTGACTTTTTAGGCTCATGGTAGATTACATATGCATAAGATGATGAATTTTGAAGTGTACCTTGAGAAATTTGATCAATTGGTGAAGAAGCTTGTTGAAGAAGTTACTCAAGATACCTAGATGAACTAGGGTTTCCAAGACAAATCAACTCCAAACTCTTGAAGAATGCTTGATCAAAATAACATGTAGAGATCATGGGGACTCATATATGATGCTTAGGGGAATTGTGGATCACTCCTTGGTTGTACTCTTAGCAATGAGGGTTTCAAACCCTAGATGTGAACATGATGGATCAATGGTGATCATGCCCTACCTACAAAAGATTTAGGCAAATACAAAGACATATTTTTTGGTATTTTGGTTAGTAGAATGATAATATACAAGTATGATACAATCACGTGGTGCTTGGTGATCTCTCCCAAAATAGACCAAATGAAAGAGGGGTAAGGAGGATGCCAAGGTATGATCCCAATGCTAATGCATATGATGAGATTGCATGAGGGATCTTAGGGTCAAAATTAGGGTCATACAGCTGCCCCTATTTAAGGACATTCTAACTGAGGAGGTGAAGATTAAAATCTTCATATCGACTCAGTAGAATGGGCTTAAATAACAACATATAGAAACAAATTTTGGTCCCTAAGAGACCTCATGGTGCATATGATATGAATGTAAGCAAATTCTCTGTGGGGAAATGTTGCCACAAAGGAAAAGGAATCAGAGAGACCGAAGGTCCGTAGGAGCATAACGCATTCCGTGAGGAAAACTCACTGGGGAGACAGAGACTCTGAGGGGATAAAAAAGGTTATGTGTAGGCCAGGCTACGACTTAAAAACTGCTGGGAGACTAGAGGAATTCCATAAAAAATAGAAAGACTCAATCGGGAAAATAAAACATCTACAGGGGAAACGAGTATATCAGGATAAAACTGACATACTTGGATCATGCAGGAAAAGTGATTTCACTAAGGAAATACACACTCAACTCAATTGGGGAAGAAATGAACATCAACGCAGGAGGAGCAGAAATTTATTATCCACTACCGGTTACTGGGTAAGGAGATAATAAAGATATGACAGAGAGGACACCTGTTATTGGTTAAGATGAACATATCAAGGATGACTCACTGAGAACCGTCAAAAGGGTGTATTCATTACCATTATTGGGTAAGAATAGCCTTGTTGGGGAAATCTGCAGAAATAGGATTTACAACTACCGGCTACTGGGTAGAAGACCAAAGAGAGAGAATATTTATCACTCATTAAAGTGAACATATCAAGGATAAACTCAAAGAAAAGAAAATTTGTCATCGGTTAAGATGAACATATCAAGGATAGACTTGTCTTGGGATGTTAAGGAGGATACCCGTCATCGGTTAAGATGAACATATCAAGGATAAACTCAAAGAAAAGAAAATTTGTCATCGGTTAAGATGAACATATCAAGGATAGACTTGTCTTGGGATGTTAAGGAGGATACCCGTCATCGGTTAAGATGAACATATCAAGGATAAACCACCTGAACAAAAAGTAGGAATTACATCTATCAAATACTGGATAAAATACCACCAAAGAGAATATCTGTCGCCGGTTAGGATGAACATATCAAGGATAGACTCCAGGGGGAAGAAAATAAGCAGGATTTACAGCTATCGATTATTGGGCAGAAGACCGCAAAGAGAAGAAAACCCGTCATCGGTTAGGATGAACATATCAAGGATTAACTCTATGGGGAGCAAAATAGGGATTACAACTACCTTTTTACTGGGTAGAATACCAAAGATAAGAATATCTGTCATCGGTTAGGATGAACATATCAAGGATAAACTCAAAGTAGGGGAAGAAAATATCTGCCATCGGTTAGGATTAACATATCAAGGTTATACTTCCTGGGGAGACATGAAAATGAATCTACTGGGGAGAAAAAATGGGGACTTTTTGCTGGGTATTAGGCAAGAAGTAACAAGCTGCAAACTAAGAAGAATATTACCAGTTACTGGGTAATAAACTCTTAGGGGACCCAAAGCATCTATCTAGGTAAGATCTAGAAAGTAATGGTCAACCAAGACTCAACCCAATAAGGATATAACTAAAGGGGAGTGGTTACATCCAGATAACACAACTGGGGAGGAAATTGAAATAATAATCGTCCACGAGGAAGTAACTCAGTGGGGAAAGGAGAAAGATTAAAGTCTTTCTACTTAAGGGGATGACACTCTACAATTGAAGAAGGACAAACACTAAAGTTGTCTTGGGATAAAGTACCTCCATAACAAGGATTCAAAATTATAAGAATGAATCAACAAAAGTGATAATGCAATAATGAATTTATGCGAGTGTACATGTATATGTATATGTGATGATTATGATGACAAAGAGATCGTAAAGGATACAAAAGATGTCGCAGATTTGGATCATCGATACAATTCTCGGTCAATCCACAAAAGAGGGAGACAACCGTTGGAGAAAAGAGGGATCGACATCCCAAAGGCTCAACCCTAGCTGGGAAAGGAGGAGATCTGATGAGAAACCATTATCGAGTATGCGGGGAATTTTTAGGTCCACACCATATCAAATAGGAGAAAAACATGAAGGGGATAAACACAAATGGCTGCTCAAAAACCAGGAGGAAACTCTGACTGGGAGCGAATCTGATGGCGATGGGTGGGGAAACCGAAGTTCTATCGCAACCACGCGAACTATTGAGGAAGCTTGTTCTTACTCCGCCAGAGACCAAAATTGGATGGGGTCCGCACACTAAACTCTGCAGGGGACTAATCAACCAACTCAACTGGCTACTTCGTTGGGGGAAAGGTGAACAAAATCATCCGGAGAAATAATGAATCACCATCGACCATTCTACCAACTCTTGATATCCACTGTGCTCTTGGCGCCGCTGAGGATAATGAATCACCATCGACCATTGTGCTTAAGAACATTTTCAACACTGAAGATAAGGTACTCAACTTATCGGGATAATTCTTTTCTGTTTTATGTCTCTAACTTTTGCTTGGGTCGCCCTTTCGGGTTTTCAATCCACCGAGACGCTCATTTTCGCCTAAGCCGCCCTTTCGGGTTTTTAACTTAGCGAGTTGTTCTTTTCTTTTTAGGCGAAGTATTTCTTGATTGCATCTGTGTTCACAGGACGAGTGAACTCTTCACCATCCATAGTTGTAAGAATAAAGCACCGCTTGAAAAGGCTCTCTCAACAACATATGGGCCTTCATAATTAGGAGTTAATTTGCCTCTAGAATCTGGTTTGAAAGATAAAATCTTCTTGAGCACAAGGTCGCCTTCTCTGAATACGCGAGGCCTGACCTTCTTATCAAAAGCTTTCTTCATTCTCTGCTGGTATAACTGACCATGACACATGGCAGTTAACCTCTTCTCTTTAATCAAATTCATTTGGTCATACCTGGTCTGACACCATTCAGCCTCAGTCAACTTATCTTCCATGAGCATACACAATGAAGGGATCTCAACCTCTATGGGGAGCACTACTTCCATACCATATACAAGAGAGAAAGGGGTTTCCCCTGTTGAAGTGCGAATAGATGTACGATACCCGTGCAAAGCAAATGGGAGCATATCATGCCAATCCTTATATGTTACAACCATCTTCTGAATAATCTTCTTGATATTCTTATTTGCAGCTTCAATAACCCCATTCATCTTGGGTTTGTAGGGAGACGAATTATGATGTGCTATCTTGAAGTCTTTGCAAAGAGCTTCCACCATATTATTGTTCAAGTTTGATCCATTATCAGTAATGATCTTACTCGGCACACCATAGCGGCATATGATCTGATTCTTAATAAACCGTACAACAACTTGCTTGGTTACATTCTCCTACGATGCCGCTTCAACCTATTTCGTGAAGTAATCAATTGCCATCAAAATGAAACGATGTTCGTTTGATGTTTTAGGCTCAATCATGCCTATCATATCAATTCCCCACATGGAGAATGGCCATGGGGAGGAAATGATGTTCAATAGTGTCGGAGGAACATGAATTTTATCTGCATATATCTGACACTTGTGGCATTTCTTCATGAACTTGCAACAGTTAGATTCCATTGTCAGTCAATAGTAACCTGCTCGCAACATCTTCTTTGCCATTGCATGTCCATTGGAATGAGTACCAAAGGAACCTTCATGGACTTCAGTCATCAATAGGTTTGCTTCGTGTCTATCCACGCATCCGAGCAAAACCATATCGAAGTTTCTCTTGTATAACACATCACCATTTAGGTAGAAATTGCCGACTATTCTTCTCAAAGTCTTCTTATCTTTCAAAGATTCCCCAGATGGGTAAATCTGACTTTGGAGGAAACACTTGATATCGTAATACCACGACTTCTCGTCTTTGATTTCTTCAACAGCAAACACACGGGCTGGCCTATCAAGACGCGTCACAGTCAAGTTGGGCACTTCATTCCAATATCTTACCATAATCATTGATGCTAATGTTGCAAGAGCATCTGCCATCCGGTTTTCATCTCGAGGGATATGATGAAACTCAACCTTTGTGAAGAAAGTTGAAATCCTCCTCGCATAATCTCTATACGGTATCAAACCGGGTTGATTCGTCTCCCATTCACCTTTGATTTAATTCACAACCAAAGTTGAATCTCCATAGACATCTAAATATTTGATTCTGAGATCATTGGCTTCTTCAAGCCCCATAATGCAAGCTTCATATTCTGCCATATTGTTTATACACTTGAAAGTCAATCTAGCTGTAAATGGAAAATGCGTGCCTTGAGGAGTAATGATTACTGCCCCAATACCATTACCATACTGATTAACAACTCCATCAAACACCATGCCCCAACGAGAACCAGGTTTTGGCCTTCTTCAAGCAATGGTTCATCACAATCTTTCATTTTCAAGTATAAGATCTCTTCATCAGGAAAATCAAACGACACTGATTGGTAATCTTCAATCGGTTGGTGAGCCAAATGGTCAGCCAAGATACTACCTTTGATTGCTTTCTGAGATTGATATTCGATATCATATTCTGACAACAACATCTGCCAACATGCAATTCTCCCAGTTAAAGCATACTTCTCAAATATATACTTGATTGGATCCATTTTGGATATCAACCAAGTGGTATGATTTAACATATATTGACGCAGACGTTTAGCAGCCCAAGCCAATGCGCAATAAGTATTCTCTAGCATAAAATACCGAGTCTCACAGTCGGTGAACTTCTTACTGAGGTAGTAAATTGCAAATTCTTTCTTTCCAGTATCATCTTGCTGACCAAGAACACAACCCATACTATCTTCAAGCACATCCAAATATTGGACCAATGGTCTTCCTTCAACAGGTGGAGACAAAATCAGAGGTTCAAGCAAATATTCTTTGATACTTGTAATACCTCAAAATTTGCCCTCCTCTTCTTGGGACTAGCTTAGCATATTGCCTCTCATATTTTTAGGACATTAGGCATTACATCTTTGCATATCATGTGAAATGAGCAAGTCATCCTCCTAGGTCTTTCTCAGAAGATAGAGAGGTTAAAAGATTCAAGCTTGAGGGTCTCATGAATTGATCACTAATCATCTGAGGTTTGTGCTTCAATTAGGGTTTTTGGTTCCTCAAGGAGGTTGGGTATTATCTTGGTTGAAATAGTACATCATCATCATCATGGTTCATTATTTCTGATCATGTTCCTTGGGATTAGGGTTTTGACCCATGGTCAACCCTAATCAGTTGCATTCTTCTAGTCAGGGTTTTGCAAGGAGATGAGGTCTTTATTGAGATGGAGATCCTCATATGATTTTATTGAGCTTGTATAAGCTAGGGTTTCATTTTGGTGCCATTTCATCAAGTGGTTGAGGCTCAGAATCATCAGTGTATGTTCAAGTCATCTGTCAACCATACAAGTCAACTGCAAAGTCAACTGTTGGATTTGGAGGTGGGAAGTGGATAGAAATACTTCATTCATGTTCAAACCAGTCTCATTTGACATTTCAAACATCAACATTGAAGAATTTGAGGTCAGATCAAAACTTGCCAAAAATAGAAAGTGACCTGTAATTTGAACTTGCCAAAAACGGAAAGGTTTTCAACTCAAAATTACATCATCAAGAAAGCTTCAAATGAAACTTTGTTGAACATGAAAGTTGTAGATCTTTCTCTCCCATTTCCAAAAAGTCCAAGATCATCAATTTCTCATGTGTGGTTAAGGATATATGATCAAAACTTGACAAGGTGTACATGGAACTTCAAATGAGCATAACTTCTCAACCAAAGCTCCAAATTGGATGGCTCTTTTTGCATTTTTCTTCTCTTAACCTCTAGTTTCCAAATCAAGCATTGCATTTCACCATTTATCATCACATGAGCATTTGATAATTCCTTGGATTATTAGAGGGAAAACTTGAAATTTAAAATTGGTACATGGTTTGATCATTTTACCATCACCATTGGTTCCAAAATTGCATTTTAAGTGGATTTGAATCAGATTTTCGTGCACTATTCACATGCATCCCATGCACAAGGGTGAAAATACCAATTTCCACTTACACCTCATTTTGCTAATTACACTTATCCATTGGCTTAAGCTTGATTAAAGGGTGATTAACATGACCTATATATACCAAAACCCTAACTGTTTCAGCATTAACAACAACCATTTTTTCAGATCTAGAAAATTTCTCAAAATTCTCTCTCAAAAATTTCTTCAAATTTCTTCACATTCAATCCATTTCTCTTGCTTGATTTTGGATCCTGAAGTGTTATTGAGGAGATTGGCACGTGGATTTGAAGAAAACAGAGCTGCGTCAAAGCATTCTTGAAGTATGAAGCAACAATGGTGATTTGAATTTCTGGTAGATTCGTGCACAATTTGAAATTTCTCTTCCAATCACTTGCACAAGCATTCTAGAGGAACATTAAAGCCATTACAAGCCTTGGATCAAGCTAACAACAGTTCTGCTCATCAAGAGGTTCCAAATCAATCCTCTTAATTCTCAAATTTTTTGTGATATATTTGTAGATCTTGTTGCTGTGGTTATGCTGAGCTTTAAATCGTGTGAAATGATCCATTGTACATGAAGATATGCTTGTTTAAAGTTTCATGTGTAAATGATAATTGCTTCGATTCTCTTTGTATGCTTCGATTCAAGCTTAGCTATGTGTGTATTCTTGATGTATGATGAAGGATCTTCACATTGATGTGTTTAATTTCAAGTTCTGGAAATATTGTTCTTGATGTTCTTGAGAATTCCACTGTTCATGCATGGCGTGTGATGAAGAAGATGAGTTTCAGCTTAGGCCATGGTTTTAGATCCTTAGAGAACGAAAATATGTTGCTGCATGTGTTGTTAGGGCTTGCATTCTGATTGGTTAATGAAAATGCCATGCGCGCGTTCTGATTGGTCCAGGCGTGTTGAACGTGCCATTGGCTGCCACCGCATTAGTGAAACGACTGCGTTTCACTTGCTGGCGCACCAATTCATTTTAAATGGTGACCGTGTTCGATCCTCCGTGCCACCAGATTTCAAATGTTTTCATGTTTATGTCATTTCCCTCCATATGTCCATGTATGCATCACATATGATTTTAAACATTGATTTGGTATTTTTACCATTTATCATTTCTGTTTTATGATCATGTTAAGTTGGTGTGACAATTTGTGTCACACCTTGTGATGTTCAACTTGAATGATGTGTTTGCCATGCCAAATGATATCCAATTGTCCTGATTTTTTGTGTGATGCTTGATATGAATGTTGTGATTGCTCATGATTTTTGGTGGAATTTTTGGAATGATTTCTGATTTAATTGAGATTTTTCATTATGGTTGGTCACATTTGAGCTTCCAAATTGCCTTGAACTTCATTTGATCATGAAATGCTTGTTCCTTATCCAATGAATGTGAAATTTTGCATACTATTTCTAGACATGTTGAGTGTTGTGTTGGCTTTGGTTTGAGGTCTTTATCATGATCCATCTCTGTTTTATGCCTATGCTAACTTGGTGTGACAATTGGTGTCACACATGTGCTTGTTGTGATTATCTTGACTTATGCTATGTAATTGCCATGCCTAATGATGTCCAATGCCTCTAATTTTTTGTGTGATGATCATGTTTTATGTCCTGTTCACTCATGAATTTTTCCAAGATTATTTGAATCATTTTTTATTTAATGTGCATTTATTTCTTCTGATGTCACAATGTGGTCACAATTTGCATACCTTGCCATGTTTGGTTCATGAAATGTTTTTGGTTAAGGATATTGATATGGGACCTTTTGGGATGTGTTCTTGATTGAATGAAGTTGATTCATGTTAAATTTCATGTTCTGTTTTGAATGTTTGACCCTCTTTTGACCCTAGGCTTTGACCTAGTGGTTTGGACTCACTGTTTGGATTGTGGATTTCAGGTTAAGAAGCACACCACCATGATAGAAGTGGTTCACTCATTTGAGTTGATTAGTTGATTGATGTTGGCTAATATTGAGTTGTTTTGTAGGCTTTGAGAACAAGTGGCCTAATGGCTTGTGCCTTACCCATTGGTGCTTGACGCTTTGTCTGTCTGTATGATTGATTGTTGTCTGTTTGATTGATTGAATTGTGTACTGATTGGGTTAGATCTTTTCAGGTACCTAAGTTGCTTTAAGTTCACTTTGAACTTTGCTTTGCTTGGTTGCTTAACCACTGAGGTATAACTCCTCTGACTTCATGTAGTCTGGAAGACCTGTCCTGTTATGTGGGCAGACACCTGTCTGAAGCCCTCCTTAAGAGGCAATGTTTGTGAATGTTTACTTTTGTGCCAAGCAGGAGAAGTCCTCTTATGAGGCAATGGGCAGATAAAAGAGATGTGCAATCCATCTCCTGCTATTCAGTGTGTCATTCACCTTGCTCACACACCTGGTGTTGATGCATTGTGGATATTAACCCAAGATCTTTGTTGTGTCAGTCATATGTGGAGAAGAGTTCCTACTTTCTGAACTCCCGCACTTTCATGAGTCAAAGCTCTCCCAGGCCAGGGATAAGAGCTGTGAGGTCTTACCCTCACTTCCCATTTCATCTGCTTCACCCTAACTCTCAATGTTAGGGTTAAGAGCTAACTACGCCCAATTCCAGTTGGCTTGTGTTTCACAGCCTAACCTTGTATGAGCCCGATTATTTGCATATAGTGTGTGTGCTTGCTTTTTGTGCTTGCATGACTTTGCCTGTGCTGTTTAGGATAGCTTGCTACTTGTGCAAGTTAGATAGAAACCTCAACCTAGGACCATGGTGGATTTGCATGATAACTATTAGGCTCGAGTCAGTCTCCCTTCTAGTTTGTCATTTCCCAGTCTCTGGTTAGGTTAGAAGTTTCTCCCCTGTTAAGGGGAACTACGTTGCCCTGATACTCATACCAGATGAGGTACGTAGGCAGGAGATCGTGCGAGATCTCTCCGGGCACCCTTTTCCTTTTTGTGTGAGTTTGCTTTACAGATAGCAGGCTCGAGTACCAGACTCCCTGTTAGCTTGTTTGTTCAACTTTTTTGTTGCTTTTGACGACTCAGCGTCTGGTTAACCTCTTGTTTTCTTGGAGTCTGACGTAAGTCCAGCGATTGGAAGTCGGTTTCCTGTGTGTGTTTGTTGGTTCGAAGTCCGATGTAAGTCCAGCGATTGGCATTCGGTTTCCATGTTTGCCTGTTTGTGTGGAGTCTGACGTAAGTCCAGCGATTGGCAGTCGGTTTCCTGTGTTTGTGTTTTGTTTGGCGTGCGTGAGCCGAACTACGGTAGCTCTGATTCTCATTCCAGATGAGATACGTAGGCATAGGATGCGATATCCTAGCGAGCCCGTTTCCTCCTCTTCTTCCATCTGTGTTTTATTCCAGTGTGCGTGCATTCTTTTGAGCAGTGTTTATCAACCTTTCTTCTATCCTTTTGAGCGTGGATCCCGTCGAGTACGACGGATGCGTAGGGGTGCTAATACCTTCCCTTCGTATAACCGACTCCCGATCCCATCTCTCTTTGGTCGCGAGACCATTTCCTTTCCAGGTTTACTTCGAGCGTTTCCTTTCCCTCTTTGGGATAAATAACGCACGGTGGCGGCTCTGTTTGTTTTGTTTTGCCCGCCGGTTGTTTTTCGCGGATGCGACAGCTGGCGACTCTGCTGGGGACGAAGTTGACCTCTGGCTGGTCCATCTTCCCTAAGCGAGTCTCTCCTAGCATTCTCTAGGATATTTTAGGTTGCTTGTGTTGCTCTATTTATTGCATTTATGATTATTATACTGTGTATATATTTGCATATATGTTTGCATGCATCATATTATCATTGTGCTGTCTGGACAGGTGGTACCTTTGATTTGGGGTGGGTGTTCTGAGTGGGGCTAAAACCCAGGCCCGAGTATACACCTAGGATTAGTGTGGTCTCATGTCGCTTCTCATGTTAGGTCAACATGTTTTTGGCGACATGACATACCACAAGTCGGACGAGGTTCATTTGAGAGTGCTCTTCCTTTGTGGAGTATCCATTTTGGTTGATTCACCTCATCTGAGCTATTGACTTCGGTGACCGTTCTTTCCCGGATCATTGGTTTAGACGATCTTATGAGAGCTGCAACGGCACACCCGAAAGGGAAAACCCGTTGAGTATCTTTGCCCGATTGTCGAGACCATTATCCGCCTTAGGATGACCTGATTAGAATTCACATGTGAGGGGAGGGTTGATTCTTACAGATGCATGTTCTGATGGTGACTTTGATGGTGACTAATGGTTCAGTTATTAATCAGAGTCCTATTTATAAGTCGGATTTAGGGACATTTATTTCTGAGACGCCGGAGTTCTGTCCGTGGTATTTATCAGTGGGGATTCGTTTATTTCAGGATTCCCTGGGCTGGTTCAGAGGATTTCCAGTGATGATGGTGATGTATCCTTCTGTTTCGTTTATTTCGGAACCTCCCAAGTTGGATTTATAGTTTTTCAGTACCTCAGACGGTTGTGATCAGTTCAGAGACCGAGGCCTCTGTACAGTTGATGATCAGCTGACTTGGAGGATGGCACAGTGCATTGCATTCATACATCAGCATCATTCATATTTTGCATTTATCTGCATCTAACTCATGTTTATCCATATGCAGGGGACATTCTTGATTGAGATCCTAGTTGAGAGACTTCTTTGTTCCAGACATGAGGACCGGTTTGAAGGACGATGTTGTCTACAGTTTCTTCGACCCAGAGATTGGTGTGCTGAAGGATATGATAGCATTGATTACACCTGACCATGTGGGGCTGTTCCGTGAGGCATATGGTGGTATTCTGAAGTTGGTTTTCAGGCTCGCAGACA
This sequence comes from Lathyrus oleraceus, assembly GCF_024323335.1. Lineage (NCBI taxonomy): Eukaryota > Viridiplantae > Streptophyta > Magnoliopsida > Fabales > Fabaceae > Lathyrus > Lathyrus oleraceus. Next base: position 265,329,287 of record NC_066585.1, on the reverse strand, counting down.
GTGATAAGAGCGCCATCCATACTCTTCTCCAGTTTTATGACCCGGGTTTGAGATGTTTCGTGTTCCCGGATTACCTATTAGGGCCTTTAATGGAGGACTATGCTAGTATCCTGGGTATCCAGATCAGAGATCAGATTCCATTCTATGCCGCTAAAGGGGAGCCTGATGTTGCGGAGATCTCTCGTGCTCTTTATTTGAGCCCAGAAATGATTAAGGGGGGTTTGAAGGAGAAAGGAAAGTTACCCGGTTTTCATCTGGGTTTCTTGGAGGCTAAAGCCAAGGAGCATGCTGTTGTGGGTAATTGGAGGACCGTCTGTGCCTTGATTGCTGTGAGCATCTATGAAATCATCCTATTTCCTAACCAGAAGAACTTTGTAGATATTAATGCTATCAGGTTGTTTATGCAGAGGAATCCTATTCCTACTCTGGTTGGGGATGTCTATTACTCGGTCCATAATCGGAACGAGAAGCGGCGTGGTGGATTGATCCGATGTTGTGCTCAGCTGTTGTACAAATGGTTCATGGGGTATTTGCCTTCTAGGGGCGCCTTTGTCTTTCTTGATCCTACTGTCAAGTGGTCAATCAGACTAATGGGTTTGCGAGCCAAGGACATAGCTTGGACTCATAATGGTATGGCTGGACGAGATTTCATTTACAGTTGTGGAAGTCTTCCCAATGTACCTCTTATAGGAGTTCAAGGTTGCATTAATTACAACCCGGTGCTTCTTAGGAGACAGATGGGGTTTGCTGTGAAGGGTCCTCCTCTTGGACGAGAGATTCAGGAGTCTTTCTACTTCCCAATTGAGGGCAATCAGACAAAGTTGAGGCAAGTGTCTGATGAGTGGCGTGACATTCAGAGGAAGGGCAAGGTTCCTTTTGGCAAGGTTAATAGCAAGTCTTTTCCTCCATTTGATGATTGGCTTAGGAAGAGGATTGAGCTCACACATCTACCATTTCCTGGAGGTGATCCTTGGTGTCCTATGATTGAGGGGCCACGTTCTTCTGTCAGCATGGAAGAGTTCCTTGAGATGAAGAAAGCTAGAGATCAGCTGCAAGCAGAGAAGACTGAGTTGGGGATGAGTGTTGCTAGAATTTGGATGGCTAATCAGGAAATCAAAGGGAGAATAGAAGACCAAGATAAGAGACATGCCATGGAAGTGAAGCGCTTTGAGATAGACACCGCTTATTATGGCAAGGTCAGCCAAGCTTTAGAGTCATCCACAAGGGAGCACGATATCACCAAGGAGAGGTTGGCTAGAGCTTCGAAGGTCATTGAAGATGAGAAGAGGAGACAAATCCTTGTGAGAAATCAGAGGGAAGACAGAGCTATAGTTCTTATTGCTGAGTGGGAGGCAAAGTTGAAGATTAAGGAAGAAGAGAACGTGAAGATTATTGCTGAGAGAGATCACTATCTTGCTGAGAGGGATCATTACTTCAGACAGATGAAGATTCACCAGAAGAAGGTGGGGAGACTGCAGCAGGAGAACACCGAGCTCAGGTTCACCGTGAAGTTTACCAGGATGGTTGATGATGTAGGGCCTTCTGTGGGACCTTCGTCAGACTAGGCCTTTCTTATTTGTGTTGGATTACCGTCAGGCCTGTTGACGGAATTCACTTGTGTGTATTTCCTTCTGATTCTGGAAAGCTGTATTTGCTTTGTATCAGACTTGATGTATGACTCTCGCACTTATTGTGCACTTTTGGTATACAACGGTTATTTTCATTCAGTGATTGATCTCCAAGCTTTATTTGCTTTGCCATTGCTTTATGCACATAGCACTGTTGAGACAGTTTTTAAGTGTCGGGTTTTGTTATCGTATCCACAGAGATTGTAAGATATCACTGCCGTTCAATGGTTGAATTAATCTTAACTTAATGTAACACTAGGGTTTTGGTTTTAATCAAGTTATCTTGCATACAAAGTAATTAATTGCGGTAAAAGTTATGTTTTGATTAATATGAGAAATATTGTCAAAGTTAGGTTTCAATGATTACATTTGCTTTGCATGTTTTTGCACGGTCAACAATATTATAAACTCCTTTAGATGATAAATTATTTCACAAGGTCCTCTCAATGCGTTTCTCTCGAACACCCATTGTGAGTTTTGTCATTTTGATCCATTGTTTCTCTCGAACACAATCTATCAAAATGACAACTTTTTGGTTCAACCTTATGGTGAACAAAATCATTCGTTACTATCTCTAGCTAACAAACAAGTTTGGATGAAAACCTAGGTCAAGAATCGGTAAACATCTCTCGATCAAATACCAACACAAAGAGTTTTAAATAGAAACAAAGTTTTCATCATATATTTACCGTTAAAGAGTTTACAAATGAGGATCCTTACATTTACACACAAAGCTTGGAAATCACCTACATCTAACCTTGACAAATGGAGACTTAGCTACTCATTTTCATGGTAGCTTGGTCGGCAAGTAAGAAAAGAGGGTTGATCAACATCCAAGTCGAATGATCGAAGTTGGATGGGAATCCACCTTCTTTTTGTGGAAGATGGTTGCTAGATGAAGAGAAATGAAATTAGGGCATCAAAAATCCCTCCAAACAATGCTGTAAAATATCTAAGAGAAAGTACAAAAAATGGAAAAGTTGGTAAAAAGTGGTCTGGGCTCAAAAAGTGGCACCTGCTACTTATAGACAAGTGCAGAACTGTCACGTTCGCTAGGCGAGCAGAATGGCTCGCCTAGCGAAGGCCAAAAATGGGCACAAAATGCCCCTGCGCCCAGAGAAAACTGGGCCTGTGGAACTGTCATGTTCGCCTAGCGAACAGACCTTCGCCTAGCGAAGAACTCGCTTCAACCTTCGCCCCAGCGAGGTTGAGAGGTTTTGCTACTGGAATGCTCGCTGGGGACTCGCTAGAGCCTCGCCTAGCGAGCTAGTGCTGGCTGCTCTTTTCACCAAAGCAGACTGAATTCGCTGCCACTTCGCCTTCAGTTCGCCTAGCGAATTAATTAACCAATTTACTGGAGCCTTTCGCCAGGAGCTCGCCTAGCGAAGGTTTTGCTTCGCCACATCCTCGCCTAGCGAGCTGGCAGATAGAATGCTTGTGAACTTGGTTCCTTTGCCAATTTTCTTGTGTCTTCATTTTCAATTAGTTCATGCCTTTTCCTGCACAATAACACACAAATCAAAGGCACCAAGCTTGCTTATCAATGTGATGCATTCTATGTAAAATGAATGTGGTTTTGACCACATTAGCAAGGAATAAGAGTGAAAGATGCCCACATATGATAGCTCAAATAAGCACTTTGTCCTCAAGCAAAGTATGCCTCTTTGAAGAACAAGAGGATTTGCTTTTAAGAAAACGGTTTCTCCGAAGTTGGATAAACGGCTCAAACACAAGCGAAATCCGCAAATACACGTTTCCAACGGTTTTGAATAAAATAATACATAAGAACTAAAACTTAAATAGCAATGCAAAATATTTATCTATCTGCAACAATACTATTCTGAATGAATCACCCTATCTCTCCTCTTCGAATAAGGATTGAAGATTTAACGCGTTTGCAACCGCGGGAATAATCTCACTCTCTAACAAATAATGAAGAAATCAAACAGATTCATACAATGTCTAACAATTATAAGTTGTACTGTGGAAACAAAAAGATCACTAAGGGCTTTTCGGTTGAAGCTTGGTCGGGTTAACAAACAAGGGTCATTTCTAAGGCCATTGAAACGAAAGTGCCGATGCAAAAGAGACATTCACAGTAATATTCACACTACTCGACTTTGTTTCCTTTGTTTCTTATTTGTAACCTTCACAACACATATTCCACAACTCAATTTTTATTTTTCACTATTTTTCTTCCAAGCAAGCATTCATTTTCTATTTTTGTTCTTTTCTTTCACATCAAATATACAAAACAGATGTTTATTTTCTACATTTTCTATACATATATTTTTCTATGCTTGCTCGGTTTTTCTTTTCTTTTTCAAGAGTTGTGGAATTTACCGATTCTTTTTCGTTCTCCCCAACTTATTTCTTCCACAACCTAAGTGAATGCTCTTAACTTCTTACGGCAAAAGAACAATAATCAATATTTTCCGGGTTGTAAAAAAAAAGATTTTTGAGATCTCGCTTTATTTCAAGCCGAGATTCAACTGTTTAGGCTCAAAGGGGTTAACAAATACTCTCTCTGCTCACAGGTAAGTTGTTTTTGGATGTAGTTGTGCTCGAAAGAAAACAAGTGCCTTGATCATTTCTAATTGCTTCCACAATTTCACAATAATAACAGACAAATAATGAATCACATGAATCAACAAAACTTATTAGAATCCAGCATTTAAGTGAACAATGGAGGTTTCCTCACACTTTGTGGTTTTAGGTTCTAGATGAAACATTCATTCAATTATGTTGCACAAAGACAATATTCAATTTACCAAAAAGAGTAAAGTTCCTAATGCATTCTAAAATTCTAGCCGACGGTAACCATGTACCTTAGCTTCATTCACTTGTTATTCTTATCATTGCCATCCAAGCTCGGATGCACCTTCATTGGGTACTTCTTGAGGAGCAACCAATCTAGAAGGGTTTGCCACTCATTCAACCAAAAATTTATTAAACACACAAAATTAACAACAAACATAAATAACATTAACTGAAAAATAAAATTTTGTTCGTGGGGGACAAAACACCCCAATAGTACAACCCATGGTCAAAATACAAAATTCAAAAGTACAAATAAAAATGCCATAATAAAAACTGAAATACAAAAACAAAAACTTAACCCACAAAGGGCTCAAGACTCCTCCTCACTACCGGCCTCAGAACCGGTCGCCTCATCATCATCCTCATCATCATCATCAGCGTCAGCTCCCACCCCCTCAGAATAGACTGGCACGTCCACGGGCCAATTTGCATTAGTCAGAAACTGCTCCCGTGTCATCAAAGCATGTGCACCACTACCCTGCAGCTGCAAACGCTGCATCGAGTCGTGCATGTCAATCATAGCCCTCTGCGATGCTGCCATCCACTCGAAATTGAATTCACACGCAGCCCGCAGGTATGGATCGACCCTGGGAGTAGAAGTACTAGGACCATCAGCAGCCCGAGTACTTCCCGAGGCCGTACTGCCAGCGGTAGCCTTAGCTCTACAATACTTAGCTACATACCGATCATCAATAGGAGCCGGGATCCTAACCTGACCCCGAGACGGAAGTCGCACTCGTGCCTTAATGCACAGACTCATAATCAAACAAGGGAATGCAAGGGGGCAATTCACCCGAGCCCCCGACTTCAGTCCGCTCTCTATTACCGTCTTCAGCTCATTGGCAATGATCCTCGCCACATCAATCTCGACATTGGCGAGGATGGAATGTACTAAATGTGCCACTGGGATCGGCACAGTAGAGGTGTGGGATTTGGGTTGGATGTTGGTCAAAACCAGAAGTAGAATCAGCTGAGCCATGGGAGTCATGTCCTCCCGATGATATCTCACAGGAACCCCAGATGGGTTCGGCTCAACTGATTTCCCAGGTAAAAGCAGGGCGGCCGTAATTGCTGGGACATCCTTGTGCAGCCGGAGGTCAATATGGTACTGGTCTCTTTGGTCAGCACCCAGCTGAAGCGGCTCCCCGAGGATTTGGTTGATCGTATCCCTGTCAAAAGGAACTGGCCGACCGGACACTCTAGAGACCCAAGTGAAGGGCTCATCATCATCTGGCAATGCGTTAGCGTAGAACTCCCGCACTGTAGCGATGTCATAGTGTTCCAAGGGATTTATCAACCTATCCCATTTCTTTGTATCGATCAACCCGGCAAAACTCCTATACGTGCCCTGTGGGTTGATCAGAAAACGCTTCTCAGGCAAAAATTTTCGCTTCTCCAAAGCGATGTACCGTGCCGCTTGCTTTGCACCGACAAACTTGTCGGTATCGAATTGGATCGGCACGGTTCGTGAAGTAGTTGCCGCTCCCTTTCTTTTCTTGCCAGCACTAGATCTTGACTCCATTCTGCAAAACAAGAGATAAAGCAACAAACACGAAACAAACAGATTAGAACCAAAACAGTTTTTATAAGGGACTGGTTTGCTCGCTGCTGCTTCGCCTAGCGAAGTGGCAGCGAATGCTCGCCCCAGGTTCGCCTAGCGAGTGCTTAGCGAACCTTACGGGTTTTGGGGTTTTCTGCATTTTCAAAATTGTTTCCCCCAAAACCCGTACATACAAGGTTTCCACAGCAAAACCCAATGATTTCTCATGACTATGAATTGTTCTATGCTATTGGGGATACCTAATTTCATGGAAAACCTAAGTAAGAGTAAATCCCCAATTTAAAAACCTAAATGCACAACATTGCAAACTCCCAAAATTGCATGCAACCTCAGGGTTCCTATCACACCTATCCTATTTACCATTCAAATTTGGAAATAAATAATGCAACAAAAGAAACATGCAATAGGGCAAACCTTGAGGTAAACGGATTTGGAAAGGAGAAGTGGGAAGTGTTTGCAATTGACCGACACACAAATGTTGTTGATATGGATGCACAGTAGAGAATTTGAGAAGGCAAATCGCACTCTTCAGCAGAGCAGTTTAGAAGAATTTTTAGGGTAAGGGCAAAACTGCCCCGCTGAACTGTTTAAATAGAACAGTACTGGTGCGCTCGCTACTGCCTCGCCTAGCGAGCAGCCAGCGAGCGCGCTCGCTGCAGCCTCGCCTAGCGAGCTGCAAGCGAGCATGACAGCAAGTGCTTTTGCAAATGCAGCACTTGCATGTCATCCAGCCTGAAAAAGCACACAATACTCATACAACATCAAACATAAAACAGGAAATACTTACAATGTTGGGGTGCCTCCCAACTAGCGCTTGTTTAACGTCGGCTAAGCTCGACGGTGCGATGCTCACAGAGGAGCATCGAGCGGCTGAGCACAACTCTCGCGATCCACATGACCGCCGAGATACACTTTCAATCGTTGGCCGTTCACGGTCCAACTGTCTTTCTCGTCCATGTCTTCAATGATAATGGCCCCGTACTCTTTTACTTCTTTCACCCGAAATGGCCCGGACCATTTTGATTTCAACTTCCCGGGAAACAACTTCAACCGGGAGTTGAACAATAAGACCAATTGTCCGGGCACGAATTCTTTGGTCCGGATCTTCTTGTCATGATACTTCTTTGCTTTTTCCTTGTACAACCAACTTGAGTGGTATGCGGCATTGCGCATCTCCTCCAACTCAAGTAGTTGTACTTTCCTTTTGTTACCGGCCAACTCATGTTCAAAATTTAGAAATTTTAGGGCCCACAAGGCCTTGTGCTCCAATTCAACCGGCAAATGGCAAGTTTTACCAAATACCAATTGAAACGGAGTTAGGCCAATTGGAGCTTTAAAGGCCGTACGGTAGGCCCATAATGCTTCGTCCAATTTTTGGGACCACTCTTTTTTAGAATTAGACACGGTTTTTTCTAGGATTCTCTTAATCTCTCGATTAGAGACCTCCGCTTGCCCGTTAGCCTGAGGGTGGTACGGAGTTGTCACCCTATGCGACACACCATAATGTTTTAGAATTGTTTCCAAAGGTGCATTGCAAAAGTGTGACCCTCCGTCACTTATCAACACTCGGGGTGTTCCAAAACGGGAAAAGATGTTTTTCTTTAAAAAATTTATCACCGTTTTGGCATCCGCCCGAGGTGAGGCAATCGCCTCAACCCACTTAGAGACATAATCAACAGCTACAAGCATGTACTCATTCCCGTAAGAGGGTGGGAAAGGTCCAACAAAATCTATGCCCCAACAATCGAACACTTCCACTTCTTGGATATTTTGGAGAGGCATCTCATCTCTCTTACCTATCCCACCACTTCTTTGGCAACTGTCACAACTTTGCGCATGGGTATGTGCGTCTTTAAAAATAGTTGGCCAATAAAATCCCGATTGAAGAATTTTAGTGGCCGTTCTAACCCCATTATAATGTCCGCCATAAGGCGAGTTGTGACAATGCCAAAGGATGCTCTGGGCTTCATCACCAGTTACGCATCTCCTTAATAGGTTATCGCTACCCAACTTAAACAAGTATGGGTCATCCCAAACATAATACTTCGCATCCGAAAGGAACTTCCTCTTTTGGTTCGAAGTTAGATCGGCCGGCACACAACCACTAGCCTTGTGGTTTGCAAAGTCTGCAAACCACGGCCTAACTTGAATCTTAAACAATTTTTCATCAGGAAATTCTTCCCGGATTTCCTTTTCAGATGCGGTAACCTCGACATTCACCAAGCGGGATAAATGATCCGCTACCAAGTTTTCCGACCCCTTCTTGTCTTTAATTTCGACATCGAATTCTTGTAACAAGAGGATCCAACGGATGAGCCTTTGCTTCGAATCCGGCTTGGTCAGCAGATATTTAATCGCCGCGTGGTCGGTGTACACCACGACTTTAGACCCTATAAGATAGGACCTAAACTTTTCTAGCGCATACACTATTGCGAGTAGTTCTTTTTCCGTTGTGGCATAATTTATTTGAGCCTCGTTAAGAACCTTGCTCGCATAATGTATAGCATGAAAAGTTTTGTCCTTTCTTTGGCCAAGTACCGCTCCAACGGCATAGTCACTCGCGTCACACATTAGTTCAAAATTTTCATTCCAATCGGGAGCGACTATTATTGGAGCGGTAACCAATTTTTCTTTTAAAACCTCGAAAGCTTGCAAACAATCGTCGGTGAAGAGAAATACCTGATCTTTGGCGAGTAAATTGCTCAAAGGTTTAGCCACCTTTGAGAAGTCCTTGATGAAGCGCCGGTAGAACCCCGCGTGCCCCAAAAAACTACGGATGCCCTTCACATTGACCGGAGGGGGTAATTTTTCAATTACATCAACCTTAGCTCTATCCACTTCAAGCCCCCTTTTAGAGACTTTGTGGCCTAGCACAATCCCCTCGGTCACCATAAAGTGACACTTTTCCCAATTTAGCACCAAATTAGTCTTCACACACCTTTCCAACACCGTCTTCAAATTTGCCAAGCATAGACTAAACGTCCCACCAAACACCGAGAAGTCATCCATGAAGACTTCCATTGTTTTCTCTATTAGATCGGCAAAAATAGCTTGGACACATCGTTGGAATGTCGCCGGCGCATTGCAAAGCCCAAAAGGCATTTTTCTGTATGCGAACACTCCAAACGGACACGTGAAAGCCGTCTTCTCATGATCAACCGGGTCAACCGCAATTTGGTTGTACCCGGAGTAGCCGTCTAAAAAACAGTAGTATTGTTGGCCCGATAGTCTTTCAAGCATTTGATCCATAAATGGGAGTGGAAAATGGTCCTTACGAGTCGCGGTATTCAACCGTCTATAATCTATACACATTCTCCATCCCGTGGCAACTTTAGTCGGGATCAATTCGTCTTTGTCATTACGGATTACGGTCATTCCACCCTTCTTCGGAACCACGTGCACGGGACTAACCCACGGACTATCCGAGATCGGGTAAATCATTCCCGCATCCAAAAGCTTCACCACCTCCTTTCTTACAACCTCTTTCATTGTAGGATTTAAGCGGCGTTGTGGTTGAGCCACCGGCTTGAAATCCTCCTCCATCAAAATCTTGTGCATACAATAGGATGGACTAATTCCTTTAAGATCGGAAAGAGTCCAACCCATAGCTTCTTGATTGGTTTTGAGCACAATGATTAGACGGGCTTCTTCTTCTTTTGTCAAGAGGTTGCTTATGATGACCGGCTTTGCCTCGGTCTCATCTAAAAACACATATTTCAAAGTCGAAGGTAACTCTTTTAATTCAATTGGCGCTTTCTCATCCATTACCTCCTTCTTCAAATTTTCTTCCTCTATTTCCCACGGTTGTAGGTCTTCCAAGCGATCAAGTTCCTTCAAACATTCCTCAAGAGCTAGCTCCTCCTCAACAGTGAAAACCTCCAATGAGTCGTCGAGAGCTAACTCCATAGGAGATATCTCGTGGATATGCTTTGAAACTTCCATAATAGCGTCTTCGATCACATCGATGCGAAAGCTATCATTTCGATCCTTGGAATGCTTCATCGCCTCGAATAGATCAAATGTGACCTCCTCATTTTGAACACGCACCTTCATTAAACCGTCATCAACATCAATCATCATTCTTGCGGTCTTCATGAATGGTCGGCCCAATATGAGCGGAGCATCATCATCTTCCTCCATATCAATTACAATAAAATCCACCGGGAAAAAGAATTTGTCGACCTTCACCAACACATCTTGGGCTACGCCATGAGGATGGGTCGTCGACTTATCCGCCAATTGTAATGTCATTCGGATGGACTTAATCTCGATGTTGCCAAGCCTCTTGATAATTGACAAAGGTATAAGATTTATGCTCGACCCCAAGTCAATAAGTCCCTTTCCGACATACACATCACCAATTTTAACCGGCAATGTAACTCTTCCCGGATCAACCTCTTTCTTAGGAAGCGTCCTTTGAATGATGGCACTACAACTCGCATCAAGGACGATGGTCTCCGGTTCCGTATACCTCCGCTTTTTGGTTAGTATGTCCTTCATGAACTTGGCATACTTTGGCATTTGTTCCAAAGCTTCAGCAAACGGAATGTTTATTTGTAATTGCTTAAAAATATCCATGAACCGGGCGTAATGCCGTTCATTTTCCCTTTTGGAAGGGGCATGAGGGTAAGGAAGATTTTGGACCGGAGTAGCGCTCACTACCTCCTTTCCCTTTGCAATTCTAGCACTTTTCCATCTAGGCTTCTTCACTACCTCCCTTAGCACCTCATCATTATTATTTTCCTCAATCTCCACACCTTTTTCTTGTTCAACTTCACCATTATTTTTATTATTTTCAACTACTTCCTCATCACTCCACACTCCTACTTCACCGTCAACATTTTCATCCACTATTTTCTCCTCAATCTCCTTCTCTTTCTCTCTTTTTTCACTCTCCACTCTTTTTTCATTTTCACTACCCAACTCCCTTCCACTTCTCGTCACAATCGCCTTACAATGCTCCTTAGGATTTGTTTGCGTATTGGCCGAGAAAGAAGGACCGGTTTGTTGTTCAGCTAGTTGCTTGGCAAGTTGCCCAACTTGAGTTTCAAGATTTTTTATGGCCGCGTCATTACTCTTTTGATTGGCCATTGACATTTGCATGAATTGCGTCAATGTCTCTTCCAATTTAGAATTGACTACCGGCGGTTGTTGAGATTGATACGGATTTTGGGGAGGATTTTGACGGCTAGAAGAACCACCTCCATAACCTTGGTTATGATAATAGTTGCTTCTAGGTTGGAACCCTTGGTTCCCTTGGAATTGTTGTTGTTGTTGTTGTTGTTGTTGAGGGTGCGGTTGATAAGGTTGTTGTTGTCTTGGTTAATAGTCCCGTTGATTGGCCATGTAATTTACTTCGTCAAAACCGGGAGGTGGACAAAATCCGGTGTCATGTTCACCTTTACAAAGTTCACAACAAGCTATTTGTTTAGCTTTTGACGGTTCTCTTAACTCTTTGATTTGTTGCGTTAAAAGTTCCACTTGTTGTGAGATGAGCTTGTTTTGGGCAAGTATGGCATCATTCGTCCCTAACTCAAGCACTCCCGCCTTCTTCAAAGAACTTCCACGACTTTGACTTTGAAGATCATTCAAAGCCATACGGTTGATAATGTTGGTGGCTTCTTCGGCACTCTTTGACATCAACGAGCCACCCGAGGTGGCATCCAACAACGTCTTACAGTTTGGTTGAAGTCCATTTCTGAAGATATGGATTTGAGTTAATTCATCAAATCCATGCCCTTTACATTTCCTTAGCATGGACTTGAATCTCTCCCACGCTTCATTCAACGATTCACTGGTTCCTTGAGAAAACACCGAGATGGCCGTCTTTGATTCCATGAATCGGTTATGAGAGAAAAATCTTTCAATGAATTTCTCCTCTAACACATTCCAATCTGTCATTACGGCAGGTGTTTGATCGAGATACCAATCCTTTGCTTTACCGAGCAAAGCGTGAGGAAATAAACGTCTGAACAACGGAAGCTCCTGAGCCTGTTCCACTCCGGCAGCCAATGCTATCTCATAGAATTTTGTGAGAAAAGCAAATGGGTCTTCATGGTCCATTCCGGTGAATGGACTCCCATACAATAAATTCAGAGTTCCCGTCTTCATCTCAGCTTGCCTTCCAGTTTGGTTGGCAAACTGAGCGGTGTTCCTTGGACTGTTGATACATGGAGTAGAAATCGGTGGTGGTGGTTGTGGCTCCATGTTTGGTACGAATGGGTGTGGATTTGTGGTTGAAGAACTTTCTCCTTGCTCTTGGCGTTGCCTAGCCTGTTGCCTCCTACGTCTTGTTTTGCTATTGAGCCTCCTTGCGGTTCTCTCGATCTCCGGATCAAAAAGAAGTTCGTCCACAGGGATTTTCCCTCGCATAAAACGTAAGCTGCACACTAAACCAAACGAATTACAAGCACAAGTCAAAAATTCACAAGCTAAAACTTAAACAACCAATGCGATGCTCGCAATATCAATTTACAATCCCCGGCAACGACGCCATTTTGTTGAGACAGTTTTTAAGTGTCGGGTTTTGTTATCGTATCCACAGAGATTGTAAGATATCACTGCCGTTCAATGGTTGAATTAATCTTAACTTAATGTAACACTAGGGTTTTGGTTTTAATCAAGTTATCTTGCATACAAAGTAATTAATTGCGGTAAAAGTTATGTTTTGATTAATATGAGAAATATTGTCAAAGTTAGGTTTCAATGATTACATTTGCTTTGCATGTTTTTGCACGGTCAACAATATTATAAACTCCTTTAGATGATAAATTATTTCACAAGGTCCTCTCAATGCGTTTCTCTCGAACACCCATTGTGAGTTTTGTCATTTTGATCCATTGTTTCTCTCGAACACAATCTATCAAAATGACAACTTTTTGGTTCAACCTTATGGTGAACAAAATCATTCGTTACTATCTCTAGCTAACAAACAAGTTTGGATGAAAACCTAGGTCAAGAATCGGTAAACATCTCTCGATCAAATACCAACACAAAGAGTTTTAAATAGAAACAAAGTTTTCATCATATATTTACCGTTAAAGAGTTTACAAATGAGGATCCTTACATTTACACACAAAGCTTGGAAATCACCTACATCTAACCTTGACAAATGGAGACTTAGCTACTCATTTTCATGGTAGCTTGGTCGGCAAGTAAGAAAAGAGGGTTGATCAACATCCAAGTCGAATGATCGAAGTTGGATGGGAATCCACCTTCTTTTTGTGGAAGATGGTTGCTAGATGAAGAGAAATGAAATTAGGGCATCAAAAATCCCTCCAAACAATGCTGTAAAATATCTAAGAGAAAGTACAAAAAATGGAAAAGTTGGTAAAAAGTGGTCTGGGCTCAAAAAGTGGCACCTGCTACTTATAGACAAGTGCAGAACTGTCACGTTCGCTAGGCGAGCAGAATGGCTCGCCTAGCGAAGGCCAAAAATGGGCACAAAATGCCCCTGCGCCCAGAGAAAACTGGGCCTGTGGAACTGTCATGTTCGCCTAGCGAACAGACCTTCGCCTAGCGAAGAACTCGCTTCAACCTTCGCCCCAGCGAGGTTGAGAGGTTTTGCTACTGGAATGCTCGCTGGGGACTCGCTAGAGCCTCGCCTAGCGAGCTAGTGCTGGCTGCTCTTTTCACCAAAGCAGACTGAATTCGCTGCCACTTCGCCTTCAGTTCGCCTAGCGAATTAATTAACCAATTTACTGGAGCCTTTCGCCAGGAGCTCGCCTAGCGAAGGTTTTGCTTCGCCACATCCTCGCCTAGCGAGCTGGCAGATAGAATGCTTGTGAACTTGGTTCCTTTGCCAATTTTCTTGTGTCTTCATTTTCAATTAGTTCATGCCTTTTCCTGCACAATAACACACAAATCAAAGGCACCAAGCTTGCTTATCAATGTGATGCATTCTATGTAAAATGAATGTGGTTTTGACCACATTAGCAAGGAATAAGAGTGAAAGATGCCCACATATGATAGCTCAAATAAGCACTTTGGGGCATCTAACAAGCACACACAAGGTTGGGTGGTATCTTTGCTAAGTCATATATCTCTGCTCTGTATGGTGAAACCAGATGATTGATATCAGAATGTTGCTGCCGAATTATTATCTGTCTCGATGAAACCAGGATCGAAAAGACAGATTGTTCCTCATATGGATAGACATTGCATTCATGCATGAATCATAATAACTTGTCTTCTATTTCGCAGGTGTCGGTTTCTAACGTGCTTGCTTGTTACAGGATTCATTGCTCGTGCGCGTAGAGTCATTCCCTTGCACACAACCCGTCCGCACAGATACTTTACCAGACGCAACACGCCAAGGCTGATGGATCTACCCAACACAGATATTCTCGAGCTGAAGGAGAAGATGAATGAACTGATCAATGTCATGCAAGGGTTTGCCGTGGGGCAAAAAGCACTTGCCGATAAGGTGGAGAAGCTCGAGCGGGCTTCGGCTGCCAACAGTGGTGTCAACTTGGAGGGTGTCTCCAACCATGGCCTTGGTGGTTCCAGGGATGGAGGAGATCTCGGAAAGAAGACAACTGCTGGCGTGGTGATCAACAATGGGGGTGGTTTTGGTGCTGCCACAAGCGGTAGACCAGGTCCAATGGGCAATAATCTGAAGGACGGTCTGTTTCCTCCTTTCTTTGGGGCTGAGGAGGATAGAGAGGAGGACAGAGAAGCAGATCAATTCTCCATGTTGAATGAACAGTTTGGGCAGTATGGTGTCCAACCCCCAAATAAAGAGATTCAGGTGCTGGCAGAGAAGATAAGGGCCTTAGAAAGCCATGCTACTCCAAGGTTTGTTAATATGTCAAATATGGGGCTGGTTGAGGGGATTGTGATCCCACAAAAGTTCAAGGCGCCTGCGTTTGACAAGTATAATGGGAGTTCTTTCCCGGAAACTCACCTCCAGGCTTTTGTCTGTAAGATTTCTACTTATACAATGGACCAGAAGCTGTGGATGTACTTCTTCCAGGATAGTCTGTCTGGAGGGTCTCTGGAATGGTACACCAAATTGAAATCTTCTGACATCAAGAGTTGGCAGGATCTTGGTGATGCATTCTTTAAACAGTACCAGTTCAACGCTGATATGGCTCCTAGCCGTACCCAACTGCAGGGTATGTCTTAGAAGCCTAATGAGGGGTTTAAAGAATATGCGCAGAGATGGAGGGAGCTGGCTGCCAGGGTCCAACCTCCGTTGGTGGACAGAGAAATGTCAGATCTGTTTATGGGTACCCTTTAGGGGACATTTGCAGAAAGGATGGTTGGTTGCCCGGTTACTAACTTTGCTGATATAGTGGTGGCTGGAGAAAGAATTGAAAGTTGGTTGAAGCTGGGGAAGATACAGGGTAGTGCTTCGTCATCCGGATCGAAGAAGCCCTTTGGGAATGGTCAGAGGAAGAAGGAGGGTGATACCAGTGCCGTGTATGCTTAAAGAGGACAGAGTAGGGATCGTTACTACCAGCACACTGCTGCGGTAACCATTCTTGCTGATAATCAGCCTGCACAACAACAGCAGCAACAACCGCAACAACAACGGCAGCCGTTTCAACAGAGACCGCAGAGGGCTGGGTATCAGGTGCGAGGACGAATGACTGATCATCAATTTGATAGGCCACCTGTGACCTACTCATTCTTGTTGAAAAAGTTGAAGGACTTGGGGTTGGTCCAGTTGAGGACGTTGGCACCATTGAGACCTGATCAGAGGCCTCCCAGTTTTGATGAGAACGCCAAATGTGAATTTCACTCAGGTGCCCCCGGACACAACATAGAAAATTGTAAAGCTTTTAAGCATGTGGTCCAGGACTTGGTGGATTCTAAAGCCATCAACTTTGCACCGTCTCCAAATGTGAATGCTAATCCCATGCCTGCGCATGGTCAAATGGGGGTGAATGCAATTTCTGAAGAGGGCAAAATTGGGCTGTTGAATGTGGATCAGTTGAAGACTCCGTTGGCTGAGGTCAAGAGACAACTGTTGAAGAATGGGGTCTTCCCGGGCTGTGATAACTGTTGTGCTGCGTGCACTGTTGCTATCAATGGGTGTGTTTCCTTGAGGGAGGCTATCCAGAAGATGATGGATGAGAGAAGACTCAGGTTTGAGAGAATGGATTTGGTGAAGGAGGATGTCTCCACCATAACCATTTACTTCGACCCGGTCGATTTGTCAACGCTGGCAGATGCGGCTCCAGTTACTATCACGGTACCTGGGCCAATTCCTTATGACAAAGATGACGCCGTGCCGTGGCATTATGGTGGGGAAGTATATTGTAATGGGGAGAAGTTGGAGGATCAAACTGCAAGTGAAGCCACCATTTCAAAGGTGGATAATGCCGGACCCAGTGGTTTCACTCGCAGTGGAAGGTTGTTCGTACCAGACGCTTTGAGGAGTGGGGATGAAGAGATAGAAAAGAAAGAAAAGGCCGAGGCTTTAGCCAGGGCAAGAGGGAAACAAGTGATAAATGAAGGTACTCCTGTGGTGACACCGGCGCCTGTTGGGTCGGAGAAAAAACTTGATGATGAAGCTGAAGAATTTCTGAGAATCATCAAGAAGTCAGAGTACAAGCTTGTTGACCATTTGCAGCAGACTCCATCCAAGATCTCAATCTTGTCGTTGTTGCTAAGCTCCGAGGGACATATGGAGGCTTTATTGAAGATACTAAAGAGAGCCTATGTTTCCCAAGAGATCACAATCAATCAGTTAGAGACGGTGGTGTCAAATGTCAATGTCAACCATGGGCTGGGTTTCACTGATTTGGATCTAACGGTGGATGGGCGTAATCATAATCGGGCTTTACACATTGCTATGGAGTGTAAAGGAGTCGTGCTTTCGCACGTGTTGGTTGATACCGGCTCCTCTTTAAATGTGTTGCCAAAGAAAGCCCTGGCGAAGCTGGACTGTGAAGGGTTAATCTTGACGCCCACTGACCTAATAGTGAGAGCTTTTGACGGTTCGAAGAGGGCAGTGTTTGGGGAAGTGGAGCTTCCTGTGAAGATTGGGCCCGAGGTGTTCAAGTCGGTATTTTATGTCATGGATATTCAGCCGGCATACAGTTGCCTGTTGGGTCGACCATGGATTCATGCTGCTGGAGCGGTGACTTCGACTTTGCACCAGAAATTGAAGTATATCTGGGACGGGCAGGTCGTCACAGTCTGCGGAGAGGAGGATATCTTCGTCAGCCACTTGTCATCGTTCAAGTATGTTGAAATGGACGGTGAGATATGGGAAACGCCAAGTCAAGCATTCGAAACCGTCAAGGTGGAGAATGCTCTTTTTGCTAAAGAAGAGGAGAAACCGTCCATTTCATCATACAAGCAGGCCACTGAGGTGGTGAAGAGTGGGGAAGCTCCAGGTTGGGGGAAGATGATGGACATCGCCGCCAAGAAGGATAGATTTGGAGTGGGTTATCAGTCGGGCCGAGGCTCGTCTGGACAGGGCAGAGGATGTCGTCCGTCGTTCACGTTCACCAGTGCTGGGTTGCTGGATCCATATCAGATCTGTATGGTGGGTGAAGAAGTTGACAGTGACTGCGAGATGGATCAGTGGATAAAACCGTGCGTACCAGGGATGGAAGTCCAGAACTGGAAGGCCGAAAAGATCATCACTATCATTCTACTTGAAGAGTAATATTTTCTGTTTTCAATTTTTATTTGCATGGAAGCCATACGTTTTGCCCGAAACGTAATGGTTCATTGTAAGGGCCACCTCATGGAAGAAGTTGACAGTGACTGCGAGATGGATCAGTGGATAAAACCATGCGTACCAGGGATGGAAGTCCAGAACTGGAAGGCCGAAAAGATCATCACTATCACTCTACTTGAAGAGTAATATTTTCTGTTTTCAATTTTTATTTGCATGGAAGCCATACGTTTTGCCCGAAACGTAATGGTTCATTGTAAGGGCCACCTCATGTTTCATTTTGCAATTTTCTGCATCATAAATAAAAGGATGTTTTTCAATTAAAAGCGATGTTCCCTGTTTTTCATTTATTTTTGCAGTTTAATCAAAACAGAAATAAAAATGGCAATGTTTTCATTTTCCTTTTCAATTTGTTTCACTCCGGTTCTAAAGCAATGCATGAATCAACATTCATGCAGATGCGATCATTCTCCGGATCTCATTGATAACAATCCTGTTACACCCTCATATGACTTCGACAATCCGATCTATCATGCCGAAGAAGATTGTGAACTGCCGGAGGAATTAGCCAGGTTGTTGAAACAAGAGGAAAAGGTGATTCAGCCGCACGAGGAGCAAGTTGAGATTGTGAATCTGGGTACCGACGAGGTCATAAAGGAAGTGAAAGTTGGGGCTGCTTTGGAGGGAAGTGTTAAGAGCAAAATGGTAGCATTGTTGAAAGAGTATGTTGATATCTTCGCCTGGTCTTATCAAGATATGCCAGGGTTGGATACCGATATCGTTGTGCACAAGCTACCGTTGAGAGCAGATTGTCCTCCAGTGAAGCAGAAGTTGCGCAGAACTCGACCCGAGATGGCCATGAAAATTAAAGAGGAGGTTCAGAAGCAGTTGGATGCTGGTTTCCTCGCTGTCACTAATTATTCGCCTTGGGTTGCAAACATTGTGCCGGTCCCGAAGAAGGATGGGAAGGTGAGAATGTGTGTGGACTACCGGGATCTGAACAGAGCTAGCCCGAAGGATGATTTCCCATTACCTCACATTGATGTGTTGGTAGATAATACAACTCAGTTCTTGGTGTTTTCCTTCATGGATGGCTTCTTTGGCTATAATCAAATCAAAATGTCGCCAGATGATATGGAGAAAACGATGTTCATCACACCGTGGGGCACTTTCTGCTATAAGGTGATGCCATTCGGTCTCAAGAACGCCGGTGCTACTTATCAGAGAGCTATGGTGACTTTGTTTCATGATATGATTCATCATGAAATTGAATGCTATGTTGATGACATGATAGCAAAGTCCCAGACAGAGGAAGGGCACTTGGTAGATCTGGCCAAGTTATTTGACCGGCTGAGACAATTCAGACTGGGGTTGAATCCGAATAAGTGCACTTTCGGGGTGCGGTCCGGTAAATTGCTGGGGTTCATTATAAGTGAAAGAGGAATCGAGGTTGATCCTGCTAAGGTAAAAGCAATAAGGGAAATGCCTGAACCGAGAACAGAGAAGGAGGTTCGTGGGTTTTTAGGTAGATTGAACTACATTTCACGGTTCATATCTCATCTAACCGCCATGTGTGAACCTATATTCAAGTTATTGAGAAAAGATCAAACGGTCAGGTGGAATAATGATTGCCAAGCGGCATTTGAAAAGATAAAAGAGTATTTGCAGGAGCCTCCGATTCTGATGTCTCCTGTGGAGGGACGACCGTTAATTCTATACTTGACGGTCCTCGAGGGGTCTATGGGGTGTGTATTGGGGCAGCATGACGAGTCTGGTCGAAAAGAGCATGCCATATACTACCTTAGCAAAAAGTTTACCGACTGTGAAACGAGATATTCACTGCTCGAGAAAACTTATTGTGATTTGGTCTGGACTGCTCGCCGACTGAGGCAGTATATGCTGGTTCATACCACTTTATTGATTTCCAAGATGGATCCAATCAAGTACATTTTTGAAAAGCCAGCATTGACCGGACGGGTTGCGAGGTGGCAAATGATTTTGACCGAATATGATATCCAGTATACATCTCAAAAAGCAATCAAGGGGAGTGTATTGTCTGATTACCTCGCCCAGCAACCCATTGAGGATTATCAACCGATGAAGTTTGAATTCCCTGATGAGGACATCATGTTTCTCAAATCGAAAGATTGTGAGGAACCGATCCCGGAGGAGGGGCCTGACCCTGAATCCGAATGGATTCTGATGTTTGATGGGGCCGTTAACGTGAATGGTAGCGGTGTTGGTGCTGTTTTGGTTACGCCGAAAGGATCCCACATTCCTTTTGCTGCCCGGCTAACGTTTGAGTGCACCAACAATGTGGCTGAATACGAAGCTTGTATCCTGGGGATTGAAGAGGCGATTGATTTGAGGATCAAGAACCTTGTTATATATGGAGATTCGGCTTTGGTTGTGAATCAGGTTAACGGAAAATGGTATACGCATCAATCTCATTTAATTCCATATCGGGATTATACGAGGAGATTGTTGACGTTTTTCACCAAGGTGGTATTGCATCATGTGCCTAGAGAAGAGAATCCTTTAGCGGATGCTTTGGCTACTCTGGCTGCCGTGATTAAGGTGCAGTGGTGGAATCAGTTCCCCAGTGTTGAGGTGGGACGTCTGGATAGACCAGCTTATGTATTTACTGTTGACACAGCGCCTGATGATGAGAAGCCGTGGTATTACGATATCAAGCGCTATTTGGAAACCCAAGAGTATCCTGAGGGAGCATCCAAGAAGGACCGAAAGACTCTGCGGAGGTTGTCCATGGTATTCTATCTGAATAAGGATGGGGTTTTGTACAAGCGGAATTTCGATTGGGTCTTGCTCAGATGCGTCGATAACAAAGAAGCAAGCCAGTTGATGAAAGAGGTTCACGAGGGGTCGTTCGGTACCCATGCCAGTGGGAATGCAATGCTGAAGAAGTTGTTGAGAGCCGGGTATTATTGGATGACAATGGAGGCCCAATGTTTCAATTTCGTGCGGAAGTGTCATAAATGCCAGATTTATGTTGACAAGGTGCACGTGCCTCCAAATCCGTTGAGCTTAATGTCGTCTCCGTGGTCGTTTGCTATGTGGGGCATTGATATGATCGGGAAGATTGAGCCTACGGCTTCGAATGGGCACCTGTTCATATTAGTGGCTATTGATTACTTCACCAAGTGGGTGGAAGCAGCCTCTTACGCAAATGTGACGAAACAGGTCGTTGCCAGATTTCTCAAGAGAGACATCATTTGTAGATATGGGGTTCCCGAGAGAATCATTACTGATAATGGTTCTAATTTGAATAACAAGATGATGGCAGAGCTGTGCCGGGAATTTAAAATCGAGCATCACAATTCTTCTCCTTATCGTCCGAAGATGAATGGGGCGGTCGAGGCAGCCAATAAGAATATTAAGAAGATTGTGCAGAAGATGGTCGTGACCTATAAAGATTGGCATGAGATGTTGCCGTTTGCATTGCATGGGTATCGAACTTCGGTGCGTACATCTACTGGGGCAGCGCCTTTCTCACTTGTATATGGAATGGAAGTCGTGCTACCGGTTGAGGTTCAGATTCCCTCTTTGAGAGTCCTGATGGACGTGAAATTGCAAGAGGCTGAATGGGTAAGGACTCGGTATGAAGAGTTGAGCCTGATTGAGGAAAAGAGGCTGGCGGCCATCTGTCATGGGCAGTTATACCAGCAGCGGATGAAACGTGCTTTTGACCGAAAGGTGCGACCTCGTGTGTATCACGTGGGAGATATGGTGCTGAAAAGGATCCTTCCTCCTCAAAACGATCGTAGGGGCAAATGGACACCTAATTATGAAGGTCCATTCGTGGTCAAGAAGGTTTTCTCTGGCGGAGCCTTGTTGTTAACGACCATGGATGGCGAAGATTTTCCATCCCCTGTGAATGCGGACGCAGTTAAAAAATACTTCGTATAAGAGACCCGCTGGACGAAAAGAATAAAATAGTCCAGGCAAAAATGGGCATCCCGGCGAACCAGAAAAAAAAAAGAAAAAGGTTCGGGCAAAAATTAGGGATAAAAAGGAAAAATGTACACCCGGCAAGTCGAAAACCTGAAAAGGCGGCTTGGGCAAAAAGGGGTATCCCGGTGGACTGAAAACCCGAAAGGGCGGTCCAGGCAAAAGAGGGATTGAAACGAACAACTGCGTCTGGCATGATCGTTTGCGCTTTGGATATGACATGGATAATCCCCGGTAGGGAGCAGTCGGAAACGTCTTGTTCAGAAGGTAGAAGGTACGGAGAGTCTGAGGACATATGGGGTGTAACCGAGTTGGAACTCGATGAGATCACGGGTTCACATTGCCATTAGGATAGATTTTTCCTTTTGTGCACAATTACCTCTTTTCAGGAATTGCTTCCTTTGTATTGCTCATTCATGAGCCACACCTTTTCAATTAATAAAATGCATATTCAGTCAAATAATTTTGTTTTTGTTTTCATTACCGCTTTGATTGCAAAAACATCCAATTGTTTTGATAAAGAATATTTGTATTTTGACACATGAAGGTCCCTTCCAATGCATGTTTATAAGATTGAAAACTTGAAATCTTATTCGGAAGGTTGAGTGATCCAGGTGTTGAAACTTTGGCATACCTGGGGCATGTTTTTATCTAACGATCTCTTTTGCAGGTGCTGTTAGATATTTTCACTCAGTAGAATGGGCTTAAATAACAACATATAGAAACAAATTTTGGTCCCTAAGAGACCTCATGATGCATATGATATGAATGTAAGCAAATTCTCTGTGGGGAAATGTTGCCACAAAGGAAAAGGAATCAGAGAGACCGAAGGTCCGTAGGAGCATAACGCATTCCGTGAGGAAAACTCACTGGGGAGACAGAGACTCTGAGGGGATAAAAAAGGTTATGTGTAGGCCAGGCTACGACTTAAAAACTGCTGGGAGACTAGAGGAATTCCATAAAAAATAGAAAGACTCAATCGGGAAAATAAAACATCTACAGGGGAAACGAGTATATCAGGATAAAACTGACATACTTGGATCATGCAGGAAAAGTGATTTCACTAAGGAAATACACACTCAACTCAATTGGGGAAGAAATGAACATCAACGCAGGAGGAGCAGAAATTTATTATCCACTACCGGTTACTGGGTAAGGAGATAATAAAGATATGACAGAGAGGACACCTGTTATTGGTTAAGATGAACATATCAAGGATGACTCACTGAGAACCGTCAAAAGGGTGTATTCATTACCATTATTGGGTAAGAATAGCCTTGCTGGGGAAATCTGCAGAAATAGGATTTACAACTACCGGCTACTGGGTAGAAGACCAAAGAGATAGAATATTTATCACTCATTAAAGTGAACATATCAAGGATAAACTCAAAGAAAAGAAAATTTGTCATCGGTTAAGATGAACATATCAAGGATAGACTTGTCTTGGGATGTTAAGGAGGATACCCGTCATCGGTTAAGATGAACATATCAAGGATAAACTCAAAGAAAAGAAAATTTGTCATCGGTTAAGATGAACATATCAAGGATAGACTTGTCTTGGGATGTTAAGGAGGATACCCGTCATCGGTTAAGATGAACATATCAAGGATAAACCACCTGAACAAAAAGTAGGAATTACATCTATCAAATACTGGATAAAATACCACCAAAGAGAATATCTGTCGCCGGTTAGGATGAATATATCAAGGATAGACTCCAGGGGGAAGAAAATAAGCAGGATTTACAGCTATCGGTTATTGGGCAGAAGACCGCAAAGAGAAGAAAACCCGCCATCGGTTAGGATGAACATATCAAGGATTAACTCTATGGGGAGCAAAATAGGGATTACAACTACCTTTTTACTGGGTAGAATACCAAAGATAAGAATATCTGTCATCGGTTAGGATGAACATATCAAGGATAAACTCAAAGTAGGGGAAGAAAATATCTGCCATCGGTTAGGATTAACATATCAAGGTTATACTTCCTGGGGAGACATGAAAATGAATCTACTGGGGAGAAAAAATGGGGACTTTTTGCTGGGTATTAGGCAAGAAGTAACAAGCTGCAAACTAAGAAGAATATTACCAGTTACTGGGTAATAAACTCTTAGGGGACCCAAAGCATCTATCTAGGTAAGATCTAGAAAGTAATGGTCAACCAAGACTCAACCCAATAAGGATATAACTAAAGGGGAGTGGTTACATCCAGATAACACAACTGGGGAGGAAATTGAAATAATAATCGTCCACGAGGAAGTAACTCAGTGGGGAAAGGAGAAAGATTAAAGTCTTTCTACTTAAGGGGATGACACTCTACAATTGAAGAAGGACAAACACTAAAGTTGTCTTGGGATAAAGTACCTCCATAACAAGGATTCAAAATTATAAGAATGAATCAGCAAAAGTGATAATGCAATAATGAATTTATGCGAGTGTACATGTATATGTATATGTGATGATTATGATGACAAAGAGATCGTAAAGGATACAAAAGGTGTCGCAGATTTGGATCATCGATACAATTCTCGGTCAATCCACAAAAGAGGGAGACAACCGTTGGAGAAAAGAGGGATCGACATCCCAAAGGCTCAACCCTAGCTGGGAAAGGAGGAGATCTGCTGAGAAACCATTATCGAGTATGCGGGGAATTTTTAGGTCCACACCATATCAAATAGGAGAAAAACATGAAGGGGATAAACACAAATGGCTGCTCAAAAACCAGGAGGAAACTCTGACTGGGAGCGAATCTGATGGCGATGGGTGGGGAAACCGAAGTTCTATCGCAACCACGCGAACTATTGAGGAAGCTTGTTCTTACTCCGCCAGAGACCAAAATTGGATGGGGTCCGTACACTAAACTCTGCAGGGGACTAATCAACCAACTCAACTGGCTACTTCGTTGGGGGAAAGGTGAACAAAATCATCCGGAGAAATAATGAATCACCATCGACCATTCCACCAACTCTTGATATCCACTGTGCTCTTGGCGCCGCTGAGGATAATGAATCACCATCGACCATTGTGCTTAAGAACATTTTCAACACTGAAGATAGGGTACTCAATTTATCGGGATAATTCTTTTCTGTTTTATGTCTCTAACTTTTGCTTGGATCTCCCTTTCGGGTTTTCAATCCACCGAGACGCTCATTTTCGCCTAAGCCGCCCTTTCGGGTTTTTAACTTAGCGAGTTGTTCTTTTCTTTTTAGGCGAAGTATTTCTTGATTGCATCTGCGTTCACAGGACGAGTGAACTCTTCACCATCCATAGTTGTAAGAATAAAGCACCGCTTGAAAAGGCTCTCTCAACAACATATGGGCCTTCATAATTAGGAGTTAATTTTCCTCTAGAATCTGGTTTGAAAGATAAAATCTTCTTGAGCACAAGGTCGCCTTCTCTGAATATGCGAGGCCTGACCTTCTTATCAAAAGCTTTCTTCATTCTCTGCTGGTATAACTGACCATGACACATGGCAGTTAACCTCTTCTCTTTAATCAAATTCATCTGGTCATACCTGGTCTGACACCATTCAGCCTCAGTCAACTTATCTTCCATGAGCATACACAATGAAGGGATCTCAACCTCTATGGGGAGCGCTATTTCCATACCATATACAAGAGAGAAAAGGGTTTCCCCTGTTGAAGTGCGAATAGATGTACGATACCCGTGCAAAGCAAATGGGAGCATATCATGCCAATCCTTATATGTTACAACCATCTTCTGAATAATCTTCTTGATATTCTTATTTGCAGCTTCAATAACCCCATTCATCTTGGGTTTGTAGGGAGACGAATTATGATGTGCTATCTTGAAGTCTTTGCAAAGAGCTTCCACCATATTATTGTTCAAGTTTGATCCATTATCAGTAATGATCTTACTCGGCACACCATAGCGGCATATGATCTGATTCTTAATAAACCGTACAACAACTTGCTTGGTTACATTCTCCTACGATGCCGCTTCAACCCATTTCGTGAAGTAATCAATTGCCATCAAAATGAAACGATGTTCATTTGATGTTTTAGGCTCAATCATGCCTATCATATCAATTCCCCACATGGAGAATGGCCATGGGGAGGAAATGATGTTCAATAGTGTCGGAGGAACATGAATTTTATCTGCATATATTTGACACTTGTGGCATTTCTTCATGAACTTGCAACAGTTAGATTCCATTGTCGGTCAATAGTAACCTGCTCGCAACATCTTCTTTGCCATTGCATGTCCATTGGAATGAATACCAAAGGAACCTTCATGGACTTCAGTCATCAATACGTTTTCTTCGTGTCTATCCACGCATCCGAGCAAAACCATATCGAAGTTTCTCTTGTATAACACATCACCATTTAGGTAGAAATTGCCGACTATTCTTCTCAAAGTCTTCTTATCTTTCAAAGATGCCCCAGATGGGTAAATCTGACTTTGGAGGAAACACTTGATATCGTAATACCACGACTTCTCGTCTTTGATCTCTTCAACAGCAAACACATGGACTGGCCTATCAAGACGCGTCATAGTCAAGTTGGGCACTTCATTCCAATATCTCACCACAATCATTGATGCTAATGTTGCAAGAGCATCTACCATCCGGTTTTCATCTCGAGGGATATGATGAAACTCAACCTTTGTGAAGAAAGTTGAAATCCTCCTCGCATAATCTCTATACGGTATCAAACCGAGTTGATTCGTCTCCCATTCACCTTTGATTTGATTCACAACCAAAGCTGAATCTCCATAGACATCTAAATATTTGATTCTGAGGTCATTGGCTTCTTCAAGCCCCATAATGCAAGCTTCATATTCTGCCATATTGTTTATACACTTGAAAGTCAATCTAGCTGTAAATGGAAAATGCGTGCCTTGAGGAGTAATGATTACTGCCCCAATACCATTACCATACTGATTAACAACTCCATCAAACACCATGCCCCAACGGGAACCAGGTTTTGGCCTTCTTCAAGCAATGGTTCATCACAATCTTTCATTTTCAAGTATAAGATCTCTTCATCAGGAAAATCAAACCACACTGATTGGTAATCTTCAATCGGTTGGTGAGCCAAATGGTCAGCCAAGATACTACCTTTGATTGCTTTCTGAGATTGATATTCGATATCATATTCTGACAACAACATCTGCCAACATGCAATTCTCCCAGTTAAAGCAGACTTCTCAAATATATACTTGATTGGATCCATTTTGGATATCAACCAAGTGGTATAATTTAACATATATTGACGCAGACGTTTAGCAGCCCAAGCCAATGCGCAATAAGTATTCTCTAGCATAGAATACCGAGTCTCACAGTCGGTGAACTTCTTACTGAGGTAGTAAATTGCAAATTCTTTCTTTCCAGTATCATCTTGCTGACCAAGAACACAACCCATACTATCTTCAAGCACATCCAAATACAGAACCAATGGTCTTCCTTCAACAGGTGGAGACAAAATCAGAGGTTCAAGCAAATATTCTTTGATACTTATAATACCTCAAAATTTGCCCTCCTCTTCTTGGGACTAGCTTAGCATATTTCCTCTCATTTTTTTAGGACATTAGGCATTACATCTTTGCATATCATGTGAAATGAGCAAGTCATCCTCCTAGGTCTTTCTCAGAAGATAGAGAGGTTAAAAGATTCAAGCTTGAGGGTCTCATGAATTGATCACTAATCATCTGAGGTTTGTGCTTCAATTAGGGTTTTTGGTTCCTCAAGGAGGTTGGGTATTATCTTGGTTGAAATAGTACATCATCATCATCATGGTTCATTATTTCTGATCATGTTCCTTGGGATTAGGGTTTTAACCTATGGTCAACCCTAATCAGTTGCATTCTTCTAGTCAGGGTTTTGCAAGGAGATGAGGTCTTTATTAAGATGGAGATCCTCATATGATTTTATTGAGCTTGTATAAGCTAGGGTTTCATTTTGGTGCCATTTCATCAAGTGGTTGAGGCTCAGAATCATCAGTGTATGTTCAAGTCATCTGTCAACCATACAAGTCAACTGCAAAGTCAACTATTGGATTTGGAGGTGGGAAGTGGATAAAAATACTTCATTCATGTTCAAACCAGTCTCATTTGACATTTCAACCATCAACATTGAAGAATTTGAGGTCAGATCAAAACTTGCCAAAAATAGAAAGTGACCTGTAATTTGAACTTGCCAAAAATGGAAAGGTTTTCAACTCAATATTACATCATCAAGAAAGCTTCAAATGAAATTTTGTTGAACATGAAAGTTGTAGATATTTCTCTCCCATTTCCAAAAAGTCCAAGATTATCAATTTCTCATGTGTGGTTAAGGAGATATGATCAAAACGTGACAAGGTGTACATGGAACTTCAAATGAGCATAACTTCTCAACCAAAGCTCCAAATTGGATGGCTCTTTTTGCATTTTTCTTCTCTTAACCTCTAGTTTCCAAATCAAGAATTGCATTTCACCATTTATCATCACATGAGCATTTGATAATTCCTTGGATTTTTGGAGGGAAAACTTGAAATTTAAAATTGGTACATGGTTTGATCATTTTACCATCACCATTGGCTCCAAAATTGCATTTTAAGTGGATTTGAATCAGATTTTCGTGCACTATTCACATGCATCCCATGCACAAGGGTGAAAATACCAATTTCCACTTACACCTCATTTTGCTAATTACACTTATCCATTGGCTTAAGCTTGATTAAAGGGTGATTAACATGACCTATATATACCAAAACCCTAACTGTTTCAGCATTAACAACAACCATTTTTTTCAGATCTAGAAAATTTCTCAAAATTCTCTCTAAAAAATTTCTTCAAATTTCTTAACATTCAATCCATTTCTCTTGCTTGATTTTGGATCCTGAAGTGTTATTGAGGAGATTGGCACGTGGATTTGAAGAAAACAGAGCTGCATCAAAGCATTCTTGAAGTATGAAGCAACAATGGTGATTTGAATTTCTGGTAGATTCGTGCACAATTGAGTTGCAATTTCTCTTCCAATCACTTGCACAAGCATTCTAGAGGAACATTAAAGCCATTACAAGCCTTGGATCAAGCTAACAACAGTTCTGCTCATCAAGAGGTTCCAAATCAATCCTCTTAATTCTCAAATTTTTTGTGATATATTTGTAGATCTTGTTGCTGTGGTTATGCTGAGCTTTAAATCGTGTGAAATAATGCATTGTACATGAAGATATGCTTGTTTAAAGTTTCATGTGTAAATGATAATTGCTTCGATTCTCTTTGTGTGCTTCGATTCAAGCTTATCTATGTGTGTATTCTTGATGTATGATGAAGGATCTTCACATTGATGTGTTTAATTTCAAGTTCTGGAAATATTGTTCTTGATGTTCTTGAGAATTCCACTGTTCATGCATGGCGTGTGATGAAGAAGATGAGTTTCAGCTTAGGCCACGGTTTTAGATCCTTAGAGAACGAAAATATGTTGCTGCATGTGTTGTTAGGGCTTTGCATTCTGATTGGTTAATGAAAATTCCATGCGCGCGTTCTGATTGGTCCAGGCGTGTTGAACGTGCCATTGGCTGCCACCGCATTAGTGAAACGACTGCGTTTCACTTGCTGGCGCGCCAATTCATTTTAAATGGTGACCGTGTTCGATCCTCCGTGCCACCAGATTTCAAATGTTTTCATGTTTATGTCATTTCCCTCCATATGTCCATGTATGCATCACATATGATTTTTATTTTTTTCCTCATCTTACTAAATTCATATTAATTTGAAAAATGATCCAAAAATTATGAGGTTATTTGCATTGTATTCCTTATCTTGTCTATTATTTTTTGATCATTAATTCCAAAATTGTGCTTGGCTGGATTTCATTTTGTGCTGGGGTATGTGAGCATGTATGCATTTTGTACCTTACTTTGCTTATTCATTTGTGAAATGCTAGTTTTTGATCCAATGAATCTGAAAATTTGCATGATCAAACTAGACATGTTGCTTGACATTTTGGTGTTGATTTAATATTTTTACCATTTATCATTTCTGTTTTATGATCATGTTAAGTTGGTGTGACAATTTGTGTCACACCTTGTGATGTTCAACTTGAATGATGTGTTTGCCATGCCAAATGATATTCAATTGTCCTGATTTTTTGTGTGATGCTTGATATGAATGTTGTGATTGCTCATGATTTTTGGTGGAATTTTTGGAATGATTTCTGATTTAATTGAGATTTTTCATTATGGTTGGTCACATTTGAGCTTCCAAATTGCCTTGAACTTCATTTGATCATGAAATGCTTGTTCCTTATCCAATGAATGTGAAATTTTGCATACTATTTCTAGACATGTTAAGTGTTATGTTGGCTTTGGTTTGAGGTCTTTATCATGATCCATCTCTGTTTTATGCCTATGCTAACTTGGTGTGACAATTGGTGTCACACATGTGCTTGTTGTGATTATCTTGACTTATCCTATGTAATTGCCATGCCTAATGATGTCCAATGCCTCTAATTTTTTGTGTGATGATCATGTTGTATGTCCTGTTTACTCATGAATTTTTCCAAGATTATTTGAATCATTTTTGATTTAATGTGCATTTATTTCTTCTGATGTCACAATGTGGTCACAATTTGCATACCTTGCCATGTTTGGTTCATGAAATGTTTTTGGTTAAGGATATTGATATGGGGCCTTTTGGGATGTGTTCTTGATTGAATGAAGTTGATTCATGTTAAATTTCATGTTCTGTTTTGAATGTTTGACCCTCTTTTGACCCTAGGCTTTGACCTAGTGGTTTGGACTCACTGTTTGGATTGTGGATTTCAGGTTAAGAAGCACACCACCATGATAGAAGTGGTTCACTCATTTGAGTTGATTAGTTGATTGATGTTGGCTAATATTGAGTTGTTTTGTAGGCTTTGAGAACAAGTGGCCTAATGGCTTGTGCCTTACCCATTGGTGCTTGACGCTTTGTCTGTCTGTATGATTGATTGTTGTCTGTTTGATTGATTGAATTGTGTACTGATTGGGTTAGATCTTTTCAGGTACCTAAGTTGCTTTAAGTTCACTTTGAACTTTGCTTTGCTTGGTTGCTTAACCACTGAGGTATAACTCCTCTGACTTCATGTAGTCTGGAAGACCTGTCCTGTTATGTGGGCAGACACCTGTCTGAAGCCCTCCTTAAGAGGCAATGTTTGTGAATGTTTACTTTTGTGCCAAGCAGGAGAAGTCCTCTTATGAGGCAATGGGCAGATAAAAGAGATGTGCAATCCATCTCCTGCTATTCAGTGTGTCATTCACCTTGCTCACACACCTGGTGTTAATGCATTGTGGATATTAACCCAAGATCTTTGTTGTGTCAGTCATATGTGGAGAAGAGTTCCTACTTTCTGAACTCCCGCACTTTCATGAGTCAAAGCTCTCCCAGGCCAGGGATAAGAGCTGTGAGGTCTTACCCTCACTTCCCATTTCATCTGCTTCACCCTAACTCTCAATGTTAGGGTTAAGAGCTAACTACGCCCAATTCTAGTTGGCTTGTGTTTCACAGCCTGACCTTGTATGAGCCCAATTGTTTGCATATAGTGTGTGTGCTTGCTTTTTGTGCTTGCATGACTTTGCCTGTGTTGTTTAGGATAGCTTGCTGCCTGTGCAAGTTAGATAGAAACCTCAACCTAGGACCATGGTGGATTTGCATGATAACTATTAGGCTCGAGTCAATCTCCCTTCTAGTTTGTCATTTCCCAGTCTCTGGTTAGGTTAGAAGTTTCTCCCCTATTAAGGGGAACTACGTTGCCCTGATCCTCATACCAGATGAGGTACGTAGGCAGGAGATCGTGCGAGATCTCTCTGGGCACCCTTTTCCTTTTTGTGTGTGTTTGCTTCACAGATAGCAGGCTCGAGTACCAGACTCCCTGTTAGCTTGTTTGTTCAACTTTTTTGTTGCTTTTGACGACTCAACGTCCGGTTAACCTCTTGTTTTCTTGGAGTCTGACGTAATTCCAGCGATTGGCAGTCGGTTTCCTGTGTGTGTTTGTTGGTTCGGAGTCCGATGTAAGTCCAGCGATTGGCATTCGGTTTCCATGTTTGCCTGTTTGTGTGGAGTCTGACGTAAGTCCAGCGATTGGCAGTCGATTTCCTGTGTTTGTGTTTTGTTTGGCGTGCGTGAGCCGAACTACGGTAGCTCTGATTCTCATTCCAGATGAGATACGTAGGCATAGGATGCGATATCCTAGCGAGCTCGTTTCCTCTTCTTCTTCCATTTGTGTTTTATTCCAGTGTGCGTGCATTCTTTTGAGCAATGTTTAGCAACCTTTCTTCTACCTTTTGAGCGTGGATCCCGTCGAGTACGACAGATGCGTAGGGGTGCTAATACCTTCCCTTCGTATAACCGACTCCCGATCCCATCTCTCTTTGGTCGCGAGACCATTTCCTTTCCAGGTTTACTTCGAGCATTTCCTTTCCCTCTTTGGGATAAATAACGCACGGTGGCGGCTCTATTTGTTTTGTTTTGCCTGCCGGTTGTTTTTCGCGGATGCGACAATACTGTCGAAAGCGTTCTGGAAATCTTCGGTCCAATCACAAGACTGATCTTTCCGAATAAGCTTGAATATAGGCGCACATGTGGCAGTCATGTGTGAAATGAATCTTGAGATATAATTCAAGCGGCCCAGAAAACCTTTGACTTGCTTGTCAGTCTTAGGCGCAAGCATCTCTTGTATTGCTTTGACCTTGACATGATAAACTTCAATACCCTTATCGCTGATAATAAAGCCCAACAACTTACCAGAACGAACATCAAAAGTACACTTATTGGGATTCAAACGGAGTTTATACTTCCTCAAACGCTGGAATAGCTTCAACAAATGCTCGACATGTTCCTCTTCATCAATTGATTTAGAAATCATATCATCGACATAGACTTCAATCTCTTTATGCATCATATCATGAAAAAGAGTAGTCATTGCTCTTTGGTAAGTTGCACCAGCATTCTTCAAAACCAAAAGGCATCACTCTATAACTGAATGTTCCCCAAGGTGTAATGAATATGGTCTTCTCCATATCTTCATGTGTCATCTTGATTTGATTATATCCAGAAAATCCATCCATAAACGAAAACACTTTGAATTTAGTTGTATTGTCTACTAACATATCAATGTGTGGTATAGAGAAATCATCTTTCGGACTGGCTTTATTCAAATCTCTATATAAACACACATGCGGGCGTTTCCATCTCTCTTCGGAACATGCACAATATTGGCCACCCACTGCGGATACTCAGTGGTCACAAGGAAACCGGCATCAATCTGCTTTTGTACTTCTTCTTCGATCTTTATTGCCTAATCAGGATGTGTTTTTCTCAAATTCTACTTGACTGGCGGGCACTCTGGCTTCAACGACAATCTATGCTCCACTATCTCAGAATCCAAACCAGGCATATCTTGATAGGATCAAGCAAATACATCTAAATACTCTCGGAGAAGATCGATTAACCCCTTCGTCATATCTGAACACAATCGAGACCCAATCTTGACTTCCTTCACATCATCCTTGGAACCCAAGTTAACTAATTCAATTTGCTCTTCGAATGGCTGAATGGCTTTTCCTTCATGCTCAAGAAGACGAGACAATTCATCACTCACTTCTTCATCACTTTCCTCCTCAACCTCAAACACAGAGAATTCAAAATTTGGATAAGGGGAATGATCATTGTATTCAATGGGG
Source organism: Lathyrus oleraceus (assembly GCF_024323335.1). Classification (NCBI taxonomy): domain Eukaryota; kingdom Viridiplantae; phylum Streptophyta; class Magnoliopsida; order Fabales; family Fabaceae; genus Lathyrus; species Lathyrus oleraceus. Next base: position 265,296,009 of record NC_066585.1, on the reverse strand, counting down.
TTAGAAACCAACCTGCATAATGATTTGATATTTTGATTTTAGAGAAGTGAATTTGTGACCAAATATTATGCAGATGGACAATTATTGTTTATTCATGTTTTTTGTGATTACCATTTTCAGAATAAAGCAAAAAGTAAAAACAAAACATCATAGATGTGGATGAATAGAATTATACTTTATTAATGATCAAATTGAAAATGCCCAACAATGCTCACTTCTCCCTTAGGCATAGGAGAAGGATTTTTTTTAAAACAAATAAAAGAAATTACTTAGATCAATGCATAATAACAGGAATATCAACAGCAGTCCAATTGTAGCAAGCCTTTCCATGCGTTCCAAAATTGGTGCAGTCTTCCTCTTCATCATCTCCTAGCACAGTAGCTAAGTGTTGTTCGTTGCCATAAATGAACCCTCCTATATGGAAGCTGAGTTACATATCCTCTGATCTAACAGCTGACGAACCTTGCTGAAAACCCAGACCGGTTATGCTCTTATTATCGGAGACCTCTACCATTCACCCCCACTGATCAACATTTCGTTCTTCAACAATCTTCCTTGCATCTTTGAATAAGGACATGGGTGCCCCAACTCTCTTTTCAGCAGCAATAAATAAGGCTTGGAATGGAGTTCTAACCTCATCCTCAGCTTCAACATAAGAGAAATATGACAGGTGGCTAACTAATAGTGCTTTCTCCCCGCCAACAATGACTAACTTCCCATTCTTGACAAACTTGAGTTTTTGATGCAATATGGAGGTAACAACTTTTGCCTCGTGGATCCATTGCCTTCCCAACAGACAACTGTAGTCCGGGTGGATATCCATTACTTGAAAAGTAATCTAGAAGTCACTCGAACCTATCTTCACTGGAAGGTCCACTTCACCAATCACCGTCTTGCGCGAACCGTCAAAAGCTTTGGCGATTACACCACTATATCTCATAGGTGCTCCTTGGGATGACAGTTTTGACAATGTTAACTTCGGCAGCACATTCAAAGAAGATTCGGTATCAACTAGCACACTGGACAAAGTGTCATCTTTGCAGTTCATGGAGATATGCAAAGCCAAGTTATGATTCCTACCCTCCTCAGGGAGTTCCTCATCTCAAAAACTGAGATCATTACAGGAAGTGATGTTGGGCACAATATGATCAAACTAATCCACCGTAACATCATGTTCCACAAAAGCTTGTTCCAGAACTCTTTGAGTGCTTCTCTGTGCGCTTCGGAATTCATAAGCAGAGACAGTACTGAAATCTTTGAGGGGGTTTGAAGCAACTGCTCCACCACGTTGAACTCACTTTTATTTATCAACTGAAGTACCTCATCATCATCGTTAGTCTTCAAATTGGTAGATTTACCAGACCGACACTTTAGAGCATTAACTGGATCTACTGCAGGCACTTCCACTTTCTTACCAAAAATGAACAATATTCTATATTCTTTGGGAACACCGACCCAAACACTTGACCGTTATGGGTCACCTTAGTAACGTCAACAATGCTTACAACAGAACTGGTCGTAGGTAATGGAACCTCTTGACCATCTTTCAACATAGTTGCATTGTACTGATAAGGAACAGCTTTATCGGATGCATACGGGATTGGACCCGCCAACCGTATAACCAACGGCGATACTGATCTCTTGCTTATATTGTTACTATTGCTGCTATCAAACTGAATCACCACTCTCTCTGGTGTCTTGAACATTGGCACTATTACATTGACATCATCATCTATGTGACGGGATCGAACAATCTGAACCAAGCCTTCATCCACCAACCGCTGGATGTCCCTCTTCACAATCATACAACCTCTATAATTGACACTACAAATAGCACAGTCATCATGGTCATGCTCACATTCACTTACCAAACAAATATCCTTGTGCATCGTTACCAAAGACCTTCTAATTAAACATACATCGAATACCTTAAACTCCCCTGGACAACCGTCCACCATATTAACAGATGAATTTCCATGGGCAGGCAGTGGGTTATCTTTAACATTTGGTGCACGGTCCTCAAAGGACATCATTCCACTTTTGACCAGTTTATGAACTTCATACTTGAGGGGGTAACAGTTCTCTATATCATATCCGGGCGCCCCTTGGTAAAAAGCATGATGGAGTTCCGGTTTGTACCACCATAGAAGTGGTTCGGGAATTTGCGGAGGATTTCTTGGTCGTATCAGGTTCTTGAGAACCAATGATGGATATAGTTCTGCATATGTCATTGGAATAGGGTCGAAAGAAACCTTCCTCTCAAAATTTTGTTATTGATGATTGTTGGTATTGTTGTTGTTATAGGTGTTTATACATTGTTGTGGTTGTTGTTGTTGGCGTTGTTGTTGTTGAATTGGTGTTGACTGATTAACTGAAAATACTGGAATGACTGATGATACTTGATGATGATGTTGACGGGATTGTTTACTTTTTCTAATCTGAGGCCTCCTTTGCCTCCCACTGGTCACTACATTAGCTTCACTATCCTTCTTCTTACCAAAATTGTTGTCGTATCTCTTGCTGGATGACACCTCCTCCTTAGATAACCGTCCTTCTCGGACACCTTCTTCTAGCCTCATCCCCATGTTTACCATTTCGGTAAAATCACTGGGGGCATTGGCAATCATCCGCTCATAATAAAATGAGCTCAGGGTCTTCAGAAAAATCTTAGTCATCTCATTTTCTTCCAAAGGAGGGTTGATATGAGCGGCTAGCTATCTCCATCTCTGAGCATACTCCTTAAATGTCTCCTTGTCCTTCTGAGACAATGATCTCGATTGATCTCTATCAGGAGCCATATCAATGTTGTATTTGTACTGCCTTACAAATGCTTCACCCAGATCGTTGAAAGTACGGATGCTCGCATTATCCAACCCCATGTACCATCTCAACGCAACACCTGTTAGACTGTCTTGAAAGTAATGGATCAATAACTGATCATTATTTATTTGCGTAGACATCTTACGGGCGTACATCACTAAATGGCTGAGTGGGCATGTGTTCCCTTTGTATTTTTCAAAGTCAGGCACTTTGAATTTCACTGGAATCTTCACATTCGGCACTAAACAAAGTTCAGCAACACTTTTCTTAAATAGGTCCTTACCTCTCAACGTTTTCAATTCCTTGCGCAGCTCAAGAAATTGATCTTTCATCTCATTCATCTTCTCATACACATCCGGGACCTCAAACGGATTGGAATGATAGATGGTGTCTTCCACACGAGGCAAGGTATGCACAACAGGCGGTGGCACTAACATGACCGGGATAGATGTCGGCATAGAAGCAAATGTAGGCGCAAAGTCTTCGAGTACAAAGTTTGGCGGCATTCCCCATGGGAATTCGGCAGGCATGTTAGGTGCGAAGTGAGCAATAGTTGCATGAACAATAGAGGTGGCCACCTCTGAAATAATAGTCCTTTGAGGATGAGGAGTTGCGGGCGTTGGAGAAGACTGGCTCTATGCAGCTAAAACTGACTCCATCATGGCAGTCAGGCAGACGATCTCCTCTTTCAAGTCTTTATTATCTTGCTCAAGTTGTTCCATGATTCTGGAGTGATTGGCGTGAGTACTGTATCGATGAGTCAGCTTGGCTGAAGCACAGAAGAAATACCAATGAGACATCTGGCGAAAGAGAAACCTATTTATGCAAATGATGCATGAAATGTGATGCTTTATTTTTTTTTATTTTCAAGGAACTTACTATATTATTTGCAAATATATATATTTTTTAACAACAATTGCAACAATTTGATATGACCATGAAAATCTCTTTTATTTATATAATTGGAAGGATTACACTGAGTACAATTTCAGAAACCAAATGAAAAATACAAGAGAAAATAAGACTAGTCATCCTAAGGATCCCTAACAACAATGTCAAAAGATCTGGTTGTAGGCGCGTATTTCCTTCTAATGCGTCAGATCTCGGTCTCTAAGAAGCCTTCATCTTAGTCTTCTCGAGGACAAGCTGATCAATAATCTTCTTCCAAGCAACATAAGGCTAAGGCATGCTAGAGGAAGATGAAACCTCCGGCTCTCTCTGTCTCTTTGTCGCTCGATCTTCAAGAAGCTCAATAAGTGCATCTTTGTCCTTAGACTCGAGCTGCAACTCTTCATGCTTCTTGCTCAAAGCATGGAAACGCTTTTCCCACATATCTTTCTCTCTCTTCATCTTGGCGAGTGTGTTTTCCAACTCCTCTACATCTTAGTTAGGGAGAGTTAATGGCTCAACCACAACCACAAACATAGGTTTTTCATAAGGATAAGACATCTTCAACTCCATAGCTCTCTTCTTTACCCAAAGAGTGTAAGCTTCCAAAGCTACACAATTGCATGGACCAAGCTCAGATTTTCCTTTCCTATGCACATTATGCCAAGCATGCACAATCTTCTGCTTCAAATGTTGGGGATCTTTACCCTCTTGATAGAAAAAACCTTATAAGAAAGTGTTATTAGGTTTGTCTCTCAATGGGAACCCAAGTTGACGTCGAGCCAAAGCAGGGTTGTAGTTAATTCCTCCTTGTGTACCAATGAGAGGCACATTAGAGAATTCACCACAACTATCAATAATCTCCAAACCGCTTAATGAAGGATCATACCAAACTATATCATCATTAGTGAGAGACATAAGTCTCTAAGACCACCGTAGACATTGTTTGTTCTTCATAAAAGCAGGGGTATGAGGCAAGTGCGAAATAAACCACTTGTCCAAAATAGGAATGCAATAGACAATAGTTCCACCACACTTAGAATTCCTCAAATGCAAAGAGAAGTACATATCACCCAACAAAGTAGGCACAAGATTCCCAATCAAGATAATTCTAATGGTGTTAACATCAACAAAACCGTCAATGATAGGGAACAACGTTAATTCATAGATGAGCAACACAAAGATAGCTTCAAAAGCATCCACACTACCGGCTTGAGCAAAGGCAGTAGCTTCCTTGATAAGGAAATCAGATGGAAACCTAAACAACCCTCCTTTCTTCACCCAATGAGCCTATATCTCAGACTTCTTCAAGTGAAGAGCTTCAGCAATAAGATGAGATATGGGAATCTCTTCCAATCCACTAAATGACACTTTATTAGAAACAAGTATTCCCAAGAGATGGGCATACTCCTCCAACGTAGGCACTAGCTGATAATCCAGAAAAGTGAAGCAACGTTAGAGAGGATCATAAAACTGCACTAACACACTCAAGAGTCCTTCAACCACATCAGTAGACAAGATAGACAAAATCTTCCCATGGTATTGTTTGAAGTTCAAGGGATCTAATACAAAAGATGCTAGCTTCCTTAACTCTTTCAAGTCGGGACATCTGAAACTGTACTTCTTAGTGTTCCTTCGTCCATAATCCATAGTCTGAAGATATTTGCAAATAACACCTCAGTTGCTTGAAATTTTTGTGTGATGAATGTTATGATGCGCATGAATGCATGAATGCAACAATCACAAATAAGGGATCACACACAAGGCAAACAAACAAAGGTCAAGGGATGAATCAAGTCATTGTCAAGATCAATCATCCATTTTGGTGGATTATAGTTTTCACCTTATCAACACCCAAGTTCCATTGATATTGACAAGACTTGATTGGATCAACCAAGAATCAAGGGTTTGTTGTAAGTCACGAGCATGAAGTCTGGGTAAGAATCATCCCAACGGAGTGAACTAAGGATAAAACCCGTAGATCATGTTCTAAAAAGTTCCCAGAGTCTTAATTCCATCTATCGGATATTACAGGTTAGGATGACTGACTCATCAACCCATAATATTCTCAAGAGAAACTCGTCTGAGTGTAGTATCGTGTAACAATTGTTATCAAGTCTACACTTGAACAGCCTCCGCACTATGTCCTAAATAGGCCAGGATGGGTTAAATGTTCTATGGTCCTCAGCTTCTCGGACCCCAAATCAGAGATAGTAATGCCTAACCACAAATGACTTGTGTGACATTCCTAACTCCAAAAGGGTCTCCACTTTGTAGATGGGTCTCAAGCCAACTTGTTAAGGACTACTCCACACAAGTCGAACATGACTATACCATCATCCTATCTTAATTACACTCAAGTTCGGGTTAGAACTTATCTCACAACTCAAAGACCACCAAGCACAACAAGCAAATCATATCACACAAGCAAATGTACATACATCAAATATACAATTATATACACACACAAAGTAGGATAAACCCACTGGAGAGTATCCCCAACAGAGTCGCCACTTAATTTATGTAGTGGTAAATTCATGATCCTCAAGCTATGGGTAAGCTAGACATCAAATAACAAGAGTCGCCACCGTGCTTTTATTGTTTCCAAGGGAAAAGGGAAAAGTACGAACAAAACCCACAAATAAGAAGTTTTCAAATCAAAACTAATAAAATGCCAGAGATTACAGGTAAGGGGTTGGTTACACAGAGGGAAGATGTTAGCATCCAAATGAGAAAAGTGTCTTCATCAAAATTGTATTTCTTTCAAGGAATTTTAAAATGGTCACCAATTTGACATCATTTGGATTTAGAATGAGTGAGGTATGAATTTTTGAAGTTGAGGAAAATCACTTGTTCAATGGTATTGGTCCAAAATGACCTATAATGTATCCTCATATCACATGCTCATAAAAGTTGATTTAGCTCTTACTCCAAACATCAAAGTTGAAGTAGACACCTTGAATTTGATTGTGCAACTTTAAAATATTTCATATCATAAAAAGTGAGCAAGTTATGGCCTTCGGAAGTTGACTTTCAAATTAGGGTTTAAACAAAATGACCTATAATGTTTCAACATAGAAAATGACTTTCCAAGAAAAATTAGCTCTACCTACAAACATAGAAAATGACTTTCCAAGCAAACATAGAAAATAATCTTAGCAGTGAGGGTTTCAAACCCTAAATGTGAACATGATGGATCAATGGTGATCATGCCCTACCTACAAAAGAGTTAGGCAAATACAAAGACATATTTTTTGGTATTTTGGTTAGTAGAATGATAATATACAAGTATGATACAATCACATGGTGCTTGGTGATCTCTCCTAAAACAAACCCAATGAAAGAGGGGTAAGGAGGATGCCAAGGTATGATCCCAATGTTAATGCATATGATGAGATTGCATGAGGGATCTTAGGGTCAAAATTGGGGTCTTACACACACTGAAGAAGCTAAGAAGTTGAGAATGTTCCCGTTCACCTTAGCGGAAGAAGCCGAAGAATGGTTCTATTCTCTCCCATCCGACAGCGTTACATCTTGGGAAGAGATGGAAAAAGCCTTCCTGAATGAGTATTTTCCAGCGTCGGTTTTTCTGAAGAAGGGGAATGAAATTCTGAATTTTAAGCAGAAGGACGGGGAATCCTTGGGAGACGCCTACAAGAGATTCAAGATAGTCCTGGTAGCCTGCAAAAATCATAATATGGATCCAACAGAACAGATGTAGATGTTTGTGAATGGTCTCAAAATAAAGACCAAAAAGTTGATTGATACCGCAGCCGGTGGCTCTACTAATTTCTCAACAGCCACCGGTATCAAAAAGATCATTGAAGCTATTGTTGTTAAAGAGCACTTGGAGTTGTACGACAGATATGTAAGTAAACCGAAAAGGGTTACCGATTTAAAGCTGGAAACCAATAAAATTTATATAGAAGATACTATAGCTGCTGAAGTTGAGAAGAAGCTGAAGGCTATAAATATAGGTACCCAACAGGTGGCACAAGTCCAACCTGCTCCTATTGTTTGCTGTGAGATTTGTAATGGTCCGCACCAAACGATGTATTGTTTTGCAACTCCTTAACAAGTTGAGGAAATCAAATTTTTGAAGCAGAATAATCCCTATTCCAACACGTATAATCCGGGTTGGAAGAATCATCCTAATTTCTCATGGAAAGACCAGAAAGGGAACGCTTCTCAACAAGGTCAATACCAAACTCAATATCAACAACAACAACAAGAAACCCCTAAGAAAATTGATTGGGAGATCGCCATTGAAATAATGGCAGCTCATAATGTTCAATTCCAAGAAGAAACCCGAAACAATCAGAAAAACACCACCGCATCCATAAAAAATCTTGAAGTCCAGATGGGTCAAATAGCACAACAATTGGCCTCGAGTTCTCAAGCACAAGGTGCTCTACCTAGTGCAACTATGACAAATCCTAGAGAGCATAATAATGTGAGCACGGTGACAACAAGAAGCGGTAAATCTGATGAAGTACTTGAGGAAACAGCTGAAGAGGAAAATCAATTGATCGAAGTGGATCTTGAGATCAAAGAAAATGAAGTTGTGAGGGAAGAATTGGTTGCACCAAAACAAGTGGTGAAAGAAAAAGTCACTGAGCCTAAGTCGATTATTAAGCTTCCTTTTCCCACAGAACCAAGAAAAAGGGGCAAAATGAGAAAAACTTTGAGAAGTTCCTAGAGTTGTTAAAGAAGTTAGAAATTAACATTCCACTTTTAGAAGCACTTGAACAAATGCCTACTTATGCTAAGTTCATGAAGGACATCATTTCTAAGAGGCGTACCATTGGCACCAACCCGATTATTCTAATAGAAACTTGTAGTGCTATTTTGCAGGGTATGAAGATGATCCCAATGAAGAAGAAAGATCGATGAGCAGTCACTATTCCTTGTACCATCAGATATAGGTCATTCAAAAAGGCTCTTATTGATCTAGGAGCAAGTATGGATCTCATTCTGTTATCCATTTACAAAAATCTGGGTATAGAGGTTGTGCAAGATACCAGGATAACACTCCAATTCGTTGATCATTCGGTTAAGAAACCTTATGATATTGTTGAAGATGTTCTAGTGAAAATTGACAAGTTTGTACTCCTGGTGGATTTTGTGATTCTAGAAATGCCCGAAGATGAAGAGATTCCTCTCATTCTTGGGAGACTCTTTTTAGAGACGAGAAGATGCTTGATCAACATAGAAGAAGGGAATATGACTTTGAAGGTTTATGATGAGGAATTAAAGATTGATGATCGAAACACCATAAAATACAAAGATGATATTTGCACCAGTCATACTATAGAGGTTATGGATCAAGTGATTATGTATGATAGTCTTTTGAGTGCACCGCAGTTACCTTTGGAAAGAGTGTTGAGTTTGTCCATTTTCGATGGTAATAAAGAAGTGGACAACGGGGAATCCGAAGTGTTGGCCATGATGGACGTACAACCCCCTTGGAAAGGATCTCGACCACACCGGTGGGAAGATTTACGATTACCTCAAACCAGTGAGGAGAATAAAGAGTACAAGAAGGGAACAAAGTTGAAACAACTTCATGAGAATATCAAATATGTCTTTCTTGATTATGAAGGTAAGTGCCCAACTATAATAAATTCGAGACTCAAGAATATCCAGGGAGAGAAGCTCATCCAAGTCCTAAAAAAATACAAAAGTGCTATTGGATGGGCAATTGAGGACTTGAAAGGTATTAGCCCCACGGTGTGCATACATAAAATTCTCATGGAAGACGACTAGAAACTGGTGGTCCAACCTCAAAGAAGACTCAACTCAGCAATGAAAGAAGTAGTTCAGAAAGATGTGGTAAAATTGTTAGACGCAAGTCTTATCTATCTTATTTCTAACAACCCGTGGGTGAGCTCGATGCATGTGGTCCCCAAAAAGGGAGGGACCACCGTCATAAGAAACGAGAAGAATGAGTTAATCCCTACAAGGACAGTTACAGGTTGGCGCGTGTGTATTGACTACAGGAGGTTAAACATAGCAACTAGGAAGGACCACTTCCCGTTGCCATTTATTGATCAAATGTTGGAAAGGCTACCCGATCATGATTACTACTGTTTTCTAGATGGATACTCTGGGTATAATCAGATTGATGTTGCTCCGAAAGACTAATAGAAGATAGCATTCACATGCCCTTATGGCGTGTTTGTTTACAGAAGAATGTTATTCAGGCTGTGTAATGCTCCAGCCACTTTCCAACGTTGCATGACTTCAATATTTGCTAACATGCTTGAAAAACATATGGAAGTGTTCATGGATGACTTTTTGGTCTTTGGATCGTCGTTTGATAACTGTTTAACTAACCTTTCTTTTGTTTTAGACAAGTGCCAAAAAACGAATTTAATTCTGAACTGGGAGAAATGTCATTTCATGGTGCGATAAGGAATAGTCTTAGGTCACAAAATTTCCTACAAGGGAATTGAAGTCGACCAAGCAAAAGTGGAAGCGATATCTAAACTCCCGCCTTCGGTTAACGAGAAAGGTATCAGGAGTTTCTTAGGACACACAGGTTTTTACTGCAGGTTCATAAGAGATTTCTCTAAAATCTCAAAACCGTTGACCACTCTATTGGTCAAGGATAAGGCTTTTATGTTCGACGAAGAATGCACCACAGCTTTTGAGACATTGAAAAATAAATTAATTGCAGCACCGATTGTTATTGCCCCAGATTGGTTTCTTCCGTTTAAGATCATGTGCGATGCTAGTGATATTGCGGTAGGGGAAGTTCTAGGACAACGAAGCGAGAAGTTGCTACATGTCATTTACTATGTTAGTAATGTGCTAAACCCTGCACAAATGAACTATGCAACTATAGAGAAGGAGTTATTGGTCGTGGTTTATGCATTTGATAATTTCCGGAAATACCTGTTAGGATCGAAGGTTGTCGTTTATACTGACATTGTTGCTTTGAAATACTTGTTTGCTAAACAGGATTCTAAGCCAAGGCTTCTAAGTTGGATTTTACTCCTCCAAGAATTTGATGTGGAGATTAGGGACAAAAGGGGATGTGAAAAGACAGTGGCCGATCATTTATCTTGAATGTCACCAATTGAAGAAACGGAAGAAAAGAAACCTATAAAGGATGAGTTTGCTGATGAACACATCCTAGTTGTCATCGGTATCCCGTGGTTCACATACTATGCGAATTATTTGGTAGGTGGTGTAATCCCTAACGATTTTGATTCTAACAAGAAGAAAAAGTGTGTTCATGATTGCATGTTCTACTTGTGGGATGACTCATTCCTATACAAGAGAGGAGTAGATGGGCTAGTCAGAATATGCGTCCCGGAAGAGGAACAAAGGGATGTACTCAGAGCTTGTCATGACTCGGATTACGGAGGACACTTCAGTGGTGACAGAACAGCAGCTAAAGTCTTTTAGTCAGGTCTATATTGGCCCACATTGTTCAAAGATGCCCAAGACATAGTCAAGGAGTTCGATAGATGTCAAAGAACGGGAAATATTTCTAAGAGAAATCAAATGCTGCAAAACGCTATGCTGTAAGTCAAATTATTTGATGTGTGGGGAATAGACTTCATGGGACCATTTCCACCCTCATTTGGAAAGAATTACATCTTGGTAGTAGTGGACTACGTGTCAAAGTGGGTGGAAGCGGGGGCATTGCCCACCAATGATTCTAAGGTGGTAGTGACTTTTCTGAAGAATAATATTTTTTCGAGATTTGGAGTGCCGAAAGCATTTACCAGTGATGAATGTACTCATTTTTTAAACAAACTGATGGAGAATCTACTGAAGAAATATAATGTTAAACACAAGATCGCCACTCCATATCACCCTCAAACGAGTGGCTAGGTCGAAGTATCCAACAGGTAGATAAAGCAAATACTGGAAAAGACTATTTGCGCATCTCGAAAAGACTGGGAAGTGAAGTTAGAAGATGCACTATGGTCGTATCGAACGACATTTAAAATTCATATAGGTATGTCCCCCTATCAGTTATTTTACGGTAAAACTTGTCACATGCCACTCGAGTTGGAACACAAAGCATTTTGGGCTTCCAAATTCTTAAATTATGATCTGGCCAAAGCTGGTGAATCCTGAATTCTTCAACTCCATGAGCTAGAAGAGTTTAGGAATCAAGCCTATGAGAATGCCAACTCTATAAGGATAAGACAAAAAAAAATGGCATGATCAAAAGATGCAGAGAAAAGAGTTTGTGGAGGGGCAGTTGGTACTCTTGTTCAATTCAAGGTTAAAACTCTTTCCGGGAAAGTTGAAATCCAGGTGGTCAGGTCCGTTCTTGGTTCACAGAGTATTTCCCCATGGAGCAATAGAACTTAAAAATCCAAGTAACGGGGATACATTTAAGGTGAACGGACAAAGACTGAAACATTACTACAAAGGGCAGGAGAGCGGTTTGATTGGAAATGCTCGTCTCAGAGGATTAGAGGGACGACCGTCGAGCCATGCAACGTTAAACGCAATGCTTCGTGGGAGGCAACCCGCGCTTTTTAATTCTAACGATTTTAGTTGTGTTGGTGTGGTTCAAAATGTTTTGTTGTAGGTTAGTAGAATAAATCACACAGGACAGAAGGAGAGGTTTGAGCTCAACCTATAGAAGGCATTTTGCTAGAAGAGCAGGAAGAAACAAATGAAAAAACTGAAATTTCGGGCCGAAAACAGGGTCCTGACACGGGTGCCCATGTCACCTAACACGGCATGTGTCACCTGACACGGTCTATGTCATGCAATGCCATCAGAGTCCAGGAATTTTCCAGTAGGCTGACACGGCCGCCCGTGTCAGCTCTACTGTATAAGGAGGGTTTTTACTGAGCCTTGACACGACCGCCCGTGTCACGGGACACGGCCCGTGTCAAGCAGCGTGGTGAAGATTTTTTGAAATTCAAATTGTGATTTATGTGGTCCCCACTCAGATTTTTCACCAATTAAAACCCTTTTAACTCATATTCAATCCCATTAATCAGATTTTTTATCACTTCTCTCTCCCATTTTCCCTAAACCATCCTTCTCCTCCATTCACTTTCCATTTTCTCCATATCCTCCTCTACCAAAGCTCATTCCTTTACCACCTTACGTCGTCCTAATCGCCGACTCACTTCATGAAAATTGCTCCATTCCCCTTCCTCTACAAGTACACGATAATCTTTTCTCTTTATTCCATATTTTATTTTTGTTCATAAATTTTTGCAGGAACCAATCATGTCGCCTAAACGAATTGCTAAGGGAAAGCAAACGGAAGCTGAGCCGTCAAGGCCTCGGAAAAGGACCATTCATAATCCAAATTCTCACGACATAATTTTCGACAACCCGGAGCATGAAAGGCGTTACTCATCTCACGTCAAGCTTAAGATAACACCAACGAGGTATTTATACTTTGACACTTTAGCTCAATTGGGTATGTCTAAGGAATTGGATAGGATGTTTCATGTGCTATGCATGCTTGAATTTGTGCACTGTGAGGTGCCTACATATGAGTGTATTACGTTAGCATTTTTTAGCACTATTGAGTTCAAGCTGAAGAAAGGATGGACAGATACCACAATGTACTATGGTTGGACTATGCATTTCAGGTTATATAATATCGACCACGAGTTGACAGTTGAGCAGTTGGGTAAGATTCTCCGCTTAGCTCTGTATGGCCCCGGAGCCATTCCGGATAGCTTTGATGCTAAAAGTTTTTGGTTGGCCATCACAGGTCGAACCGATTATGTGGAAAAGGGGGCTAAAGCATCTGGCATTCAAAACCCCTATTTCAGGTATGCTCATAAGGTATTGGCTTTCACGCTTTTCGGTAGGGGTGATAGTACAGGTGTGGCTACCCAGAAGGAGCTTTTCTTTCTGTTTTCCATGGAAAACAGAGTTGTTGTGAGCGTTGCAGCATTTGCAGGGGACTACCTCGGTAGGGTGGGCATAGCGGCTCGGGGGGGGGGGGGGGGGATTTCCATTAGGGGAATAATCACACAGATTGCCTACCATTTCGGTTATGATCCTGATGCACTAAATGAGACATCAGTGTCAGGTAAGAATAAGTTGGACATGAATGCACTAGTTTAACAAGGTATGATATCCCAGATCTCTGACTATTATGCTTTGATGAGTTCTAGTCAGTTTATCATGACACTTCCTGACCCGACGAGGACAAGCATTGCCAACACTGCTAATTGGCTATATGAGAGTGTCGTCCAGGACGATATTGACGAGCACAATGCTGACTCATTTGTTGCAGGTTACCAACAAGAGGAAGATGTGCAGGAGTAGGAGAAGGAGTAATTTGTCCCTCTGCATGAGGACACCACGCATACAGGTGTCAGGTCATCATCAATGACATCGGACCAATGGTCGTGGGTACAAATTGAGATCGAAGATATCCGAGCGGAGCAAACACGCCAAGGAATAGAGCAAGCTCGTCAAGGGACTGTTATGGATGAAATCTATGCAATGATGTAATAACTGATGTTACAATTTCCTCCACCGCAGTGAGGCTGTGTGAGTCCCCCCTCTATCTTGGATTAAACATTGCGAGCAATGTTTAGTTCAAGTGTGTCTGGGAGGGGGGGGTATTATTTGTTCTTATTATTTTCAGCATTATATTATTTTTGTTTAATTAATTAGTTGTGTGGCATTTTGTATGTTACAGATAGAAGATATTTGTGTCGGATGAATGATGAGGCTTGGAGCGATTGGATGAAAGACACACCCCTCTACTTCCTCTTCCGGAAACCCCCGAAAGTTGATGTTGCTGAACTGAATAATCAAACGCGATTTTCTGTCACTAGATTACACAGGAATACCATGTATCCGAAGCAAAGAAGAAGCTACATCACACTGAGAGGTATCTTGGAAACCTGTATGTTATACCAAACATGGTGAGAATTACAAAAATCCAAACACGTATCATCATGAGAGCTTTTCACGTATGTCTCTATCATTTTGAGTATGCGTAAGTAGATATTGGAATTTCATAACACACATGTACACACTGAGGCTTTTTTTTGTTTTAACCCCAAGCATTTCCAGCCAACCCGTCATTATTACCCTTCGTTTACCCAATTCGAGCCATAACCTTTTTGTTTGTTTGTTATAAACCGCTGTAAATAACCATAAGCCCAAACACTACTTTACCTTGCTCGAATAAGTGTTGTTGATTGCTGATCTATGGAAAATCCTAAGTTTGGGGTTGGGCCACAGGTGAGAACTAGATAAGTATAGTTGAAAAAAAATAGAAAAGTGTGAAACTTCGGAGAAAAACAAAGAAATGAAAAAATGTGAGAAGGAAAATAAAGCACTTATCTATAAATATTAAGGTTGGCAAAAAGCATGCTCAAAAGAGCACATGAGAAAAAAAAGAGAAAAAAAGAGCCAATGAATCCTAACAAGAACGGTGTCCAAAAGAAAAACCTCTTAATCGAACGATTGAACACAGTGTTGAGGATGGAAACACGAACTTTGAGCCTAAACCACTAGTTCCCCTTTTTGTTTGTTTTTCCCACCTTGTACCTAAGCCTCATTACAACCTAAAAAGCCCTCCAATAGTCTGTGTTGTATATTTTTGATATGAAGATATTTGTTATTCAAACCTAAGAGTTGACTTTGCATGCTCTGTTTTTTGAGTAGAAACATTTTGACCCTGAGATATTTAGTGAGAGTGTGAAAAGCTACAGGTAAAAAGGTGCTTCAACGTGAAAGTGTAGCAGAACGTCGGAAGTCGGGGAAGAGGAGAACAGTGAGCGAAAAGTGAAAAGGGAGTCGGGAAAGATCACAGTAGTATTACGGGAAGTGAATTGGAAGAATTTGGGGGTGACCGTCCTACTGTCTCGAGCATCACTTGAGGACAAGCAATGAGATAAGTTTGGGGTTGTGATCGATCTCCAATTCTACTTGTTTTTTTACACTCATTCGGCATAAATTCACAAAGCCGGTAACACATTATTCTACATTTTTATGTTATTTTGTTTAGTAAATTAGATGATTGCATTTCCATTCGGTTTTGATTATTATCTTTGGTTTTCGTCAATGTACTCCATTTTATGTCTCCTTGTGGTAGTTTGGTTGGTTTCAGATGTAAGTAAGAATACCCAAAGACTCTCCAAGGGAATCGAGCGTTCTGGGCTCATCGGAAGCAGAATTTTGAAGGTACAATAGCCCTGACATGACTACCCGTGTTGCCTGACACGACCCGTGTCAGGGGAAGGAAGGCCAACTCTAAAATAGGGAGCTGACACGGGTGCCCGTGTCAGCAACCCTGGAAGGGGCGTGTTGAAGAGTGGGAATCAGTAAGCCAACACGGTCGGCCGTGTTTGTTGACACGGCCAATGTTGGCTTGGACACCTCATCTTCTATTTTTTTCTTGTGTTTTGGCATTGCTGATCCTAGAGGGCATTATGGATATTTTCTACATCAAATATTTGATCAGTAATTATTTAGAGGACTTTTGGAGACTGAAGAAAGGGACCTTTTTACACGATAAAGAATTGGTACGATTGAGATTGGAACGATAAAGAGTTGCGGAGAACGGAGGTCCTTCAAGAGCGGATACGATTGAAGATCAACGAGATTCTCTTATTCTTGTAATGTCTATATTTTATATTGTATATTATTTGAATAATATGAGTGTCTAAACCCCCTAATGTCAGAGGATGTCCCTGTATTGATCGTGTAATGACTATGAATTGACAATTTCCTTGATATTGTGTCTGTTTGTCAATTTCATTGTGCAATGTTTTTAATGTTTTCATTATCAGAAAAATAAGAATTATTATATAGTTAACAATTTGCGGGATTGCAATTGTTAAGGTTTTTTCATAGTGAAATTATAGTAGATATCACCTAGGACTAGGGATACCCTATGGTTACCGGTTATATCTTGTTATTTCAAAAGCCTTGGTTTCACTCGCCTAAGGACTTAGAGATTAGAATGAATGACCAGAGGTTTCCCTCTAAGGTTTTAGGAGGAAACAATTTTAAGATCTGATAATTGCAATTTTGAACTGTTTAAGGAGATATACATTCAAGGTCATTACACGAGATATTCATACACCATCTTTGGCATAATATTATAAATCATGTAAAAGATTTATTTTGTTTCATTTCTCATTCCATTATATAGTGGCTTATTACAAACCCTCAATTATTTGTTTTGTTCAATTGAATCATAATTTAAACTCATATTGTTGCGCAGTCCTCAAGATCGATATTTGGGAAACGTCCCTAGTATTACTATATTGGCAAAATAGTACACTTGATATTTTCCCGATCAGTAAGTTTTTTGGTAATAATGAACAATCCTTGAATTATGCAAAAAGAAATAACATTTTCAGGAAAAAGGATACTTCTGCATCAACACCAAATATCACTTGCTATGAATGTGGAAAGCAAGGACATATAAGGACGGATTGCCCAAAATTCACCAAGAAAAATGGCTTCAAAAGTATAAAGGACTCCAAATCTAAAAGAGTCTACATTGCGTGGGAAGATAATGAAGTGAGTTCATCATTCGACTCAGAAAGTGACGAATTTGCAAACCTTGCCTTTATGGCTTCACATCACTCCGATAATGAATATGAAGAGGTTGGTAATGAATTTTATATTTATGATAATGATGCACAAGGTGTCATAGATGAACTTTTAAATGAATGCAAATTTATGTATAAAATGGTGTCTAATCAAAAGAAACAAATTTTATCTCTTGAAGAAAAGATTGACACCATGAAAAAAGATTTTGAAGTTGAAAAACAAAACCTTTTTAATGAGCAAAAACAAAATTTTGTATGCAAAGAATGTGAATCTCCCTCCTTATAAATTGTCCAATTAAAAAGAGTCATTGAAAGATATGAAAAAGGACAAATTGGATTGGATGGTGTCCTTAGTCAACAAAGATATGTAAATGATAAAAATGGACTTGAATACTTTAAATTTAATAAACCAAGTTCTAGTAAAATTATCTTTGTTAAGACTAATGACAAATCCAATAAAGAAAGAATGAATAAATCTAACAATGTTCATCATTATCCTAAAAAGAAAAGACTTTTCAAGAAGAAATCTTATGTTCCTAAATATAAAAGTAACTTTGTTCCTACTTGTTTCTATTGTGGTATAAGTGTGCATACACCTAATGTCTGCTATGTGAAAAAAATTAGTATGACAAGTGGGCATTACGTGTGGGTCAAGAAAGAAACTAATTATGAAGGACCCAAAGAAATTTTGGTACCTAACAAAACCTAATTTGTTTTGTAGGTATGCTTACAGACCACTACAAATCTATGGTATCTCGATAGTGGTTGTTCTAAGGATATGACAGGAGAGATCAACAAATTTTCAAATCTAGTGTTTGAGGCCAAGGGATATATCACTTATGGTGACAACAACAAAGGAAAGATTCTTGGCATAGGCAAAGTTGGAGCACCACCTTTCACATCCATTGAAGATGTTCTTTATGTTGAAGAACTAAAACACAATCTTCTTAGTATAAACCAACTTTGCGATAAAGGCTGTAAGGTCAAGTTTACCGAGGATGAATGCTTTATTGAAGATGAAGTCACTCATGAGGTAAAACTCAAGGGTAAGAGAATTAATAATATTTTTATGATTTCCCTAGATGACGTATCTTTGAAAGAAAAATGTCTCATGGTAAACAACAATGACTTATGGCTATGGCATAACAGAATTGCTCATCTTTATATGGAGCATTTAAATAAACTAGTCAAGCATGATATTGTCATTGGTTTACCTAAGATAAAGTTTATCAAAGATAAATTATGTGATGTTTATCAAAAGAGAAAACATACCAATTCAACTTTCAAACCTAAGAATATGGTGTCCACTTCAAGGTCACTGCAATTGTTGCATATGAACTGAAGGAGAATTGCCATCCAAGGCGCAGCGGAATTTAAAAATTTCTCCATTTAGTGATCCTTACGAATGGGCATGATCAGTGATAGAATCGTTACCTCGTGTGGCGATCACGAAAGTTGAACGATGACAACGTCTCTACTCAGTCCACACGAACGGATTCCTTCAATCTCAGTGCTAGCTGCTACGAATGAAGGCTTTGAGTGAGAGAGAGAGAGGGAAACAAAATTCCAATTAGAGTTCACTTGAGTCTAAGTCTGAGTGACAATGCTTCTACCCGAGGGTTCTATTTATAGAACCACTTGTGCGGGCTTCAAGCTAAAAAGCCCACTTAAGTGTATTTTGGCCCATATCTCATAATATGCCAAAATCACTTAAGTATTTGGTACCTTACCATATTTCGTATTCCACTTAAGTACACCGTACCTTACGATGTTCCTTAGTTGCTCTATCTCTCATCAATCCGTCCTTTGTGTGTGACTCTATAGGTTTTCGCGGCGTTGGCAATTATATTAAATCACGCATTTAACATAATAAACAATGAGCGGTATCTAGCAACACATCACTACTACCCAAGACACGAAAATGTCATGTGATCTGACAAGTCCTTCTGTGATAATAATTATGTGTATAATTACCCCTTTGCCCTTATGTCTATATTGAACACAAGGTATAGACCGTGTCATCCTTGTCCAGTTCAATATTGGGGCCATAGACATTTATCCTGTTATGCAGGATGGGAAAATTCCATCTAGGTCACTCATGTCCCTCAACATGCTTCGTGGAGTACCCATCAACTGTCTTTATGGTTATTCAGTTACGGATAACGTTGGATCAGCAATAAAGCACTCGACTCTACATCTAGGATCCATAGTGGTTTCAGGTCGAAGAGTGGTATACACCATTATCACCATGAGAATAACTTATGACACTTTGCATAACTTTCTATATAGTATTCTCATAGCGGGTCAATTCGGTATAAATATTACTCTTAATATTCATACCTATGTTTAAGACTTGATAACTCTTTATCCATGATCCATGAGATGTGATCATCAGTCTACGAACATAATAGTCTTAATGCTTTAATGTTATCCCACTTCACAATAAAGCTCGACTAAGGATACTTTAAGAATAGTGTCTTTATGTTTAATGTGATCTCATGATTAAGTCATACTTGATACATTAAACGGACTAGCTATTCTAGGGACTTTATTAATCAAACATAATAAAGAAAAAGCCTTTTATTAATTAATAAATAATTCGATACAAGTACCAAAAGTATTGGCCTCTAGAGCTTACACCAACAATCTCCCACTAGCACTAGAGCCAATCAGGCATACCCCTAATGCCCATTGATCTAGTATGGCCATCATGCTTCTGCTGCGCAAGAGGCTTTGTCAGTGGGTCAACAATATTGTCAAGTGTAGGTACTCTACATATTTTCACATCTCCTCTATCTATTATCTCTCGAATGAGGTGATAACGCCTAAGTATGTGTTTGGATCGTTGGTGAGATCTAGGCTCCTTAGCTTGTGCGATAGCACCATTGTTATCACAATAGAGACCAATGGGATCCACAATGCTAGGGACTATGCCAAGTTCACTAATGAACTTTTTGATCCAAATTGCTGCACTTGAGGCAGCAATATACTCGGCCTCGGTTGTAGAATCAGCAACTATATCTTGCTTTGAACTTTTCCAGCTCACAGCGCCACCGTTTAAGCAAAACACATAACCAGATTGCGATCTAAAGTCATTCTTATCTGTCTGGAAGCTAGCGTCGGTGTATCCAATTACAACCAACTTTTCCTGACCTCCATATATCAAGAATGAGTCCTTAGTCCTTCTCAAGTACTTAAGGATATTCTTGACAGCTACCCAATGGGCATCACCAGGATCAGATTGGTACCTACTCGTTGCACTTAAAGCATACGAGACATCTGGTCGAGTACATAACATGGCATACATGATAGATCCTATTGCAGATGCATATGGAATCTTATTCATGTGATCCCTTTCTTCCTTAGTTGAAGGGGATTGTGCTTTTGATAGACACATGCCATGTTGCATAGGTATGAATCCTTTCTTGGAATCATGCATATTAAAGCGTCTCAACACTTTGTCTATGTATGTACTCTGACTTAGGCCAAGCAGTTTTTGTGATCTATCTCTATAGATTCTGATTCCTAATATATAGGCTGCTTCACCTAGGTCCTTCATAGAAAAGCATTTCCCCAACCAAGACTTTACTTGTTGCAGGGTAGGGACATCGTTTCTAATGAGTAATATGTCATCTACATATAACACCAGGAACACGATCATGCTCCCACTAACCTTCTTGTAGACACAAGGCTCATCTTCGTTCTTGATGAATCCATATTGTTTTACCGTTTCATCAAAACGAAGATTCCAGCTTCTGGAAGCTTGCTTCAATCCATAGATTGATCTTTGTAGCTTACATATCTTTTGGGCTTCTTCTGGTATGTCAAATCCTTCAGGCTGTGTCATGTACACATCCTCAAGAAGATTCCCATTAAGGAAAGCAGTTTTGACATCCATCTGCCATATTTCATAATCATGATATGCAGCGATAGCAAGTAAAATCCGAACAGATTTAAGCATTGCAACTGGTGAAAAGGTTTCATCATAGTCAACCCCGTGAATTTGTTTATATCCTTTTGCAACCAGCCTTGCCTTATAGGTATGTACCTTACCATCCATGTCAGTCTTCTTTTTGAAGACCCACTTGCATCCTATAGGATTAACTCCTACAGGAGGCTCTACCAAGGTCCAAACTTGGTTTGTGTACATGGAATCCATTTCAGATTTCATGGCTTCTAGCCACTTCTCAGACTCGGGACCAGTTATGGCCTCTTGGTAGGTCACAGGCTCATCTTGATCCATGAGTAATACATCACCTTGATCTGTTATGAGATATCTATATCTCTCAGGTAGGTGACGTATCCTGCTTGACCTACGCTGGTCTTGTTCTACTTGAGCAGGTTGCTCTTCCACAACCACTTGTGTTTCCTGCTCTAATTCCTCCATAGGTGTATCGATGCTTTGTGATTCTTGAATTTCTTCAAGCTCTACTTTCCTCCCACTGGTTCCTTTAGAAATAAAATCCTTTTCTAGGAAAACTCCAGTTCGAGCGACAAACACTTTGCCCTTAGAAGGATTGTAGAAGTAATACCCTCTTGTTTCTTTAGGATACCCCACAAATAAGCATTTCTCAGATTTGGGCTCAAGCTTAGTTGAAATTTGTCGTTTCACATAAACTTCGCAACCCCAAATCTTCATGTAAGACATATGTGGTTTCTTACCACTCCATATCTCATATGGTGTCTTCTCAACCTTTTTGGATGGAACACAGTTAAGTGTGTAAGCTGCTGTCAATAGTGCATGTCCCCAAAAGGAGTTTGGAAGATCGGCGTGACTCATCATGGATCGGACCATGTCTAACAGGGTTCGATTTCTTCTCTCAGATACACCATTCCATTGGGGTGTTCCAGGAGGAGTGAGTTGGGATATGATCCCACACTCTTTCAGATGGTCATCAAACTCTAGGCTTAAATACTCACCACCTCGATCTGATCGAAGAGTTTTAATATTCTTACCTAGTTGGTTTTGTACTTCATTCTTGAATTCCTTGAACTTTTCAAAGGACTCTGATTTGTGTTTCATTAAATACACATAACCATATCTACTGAAATCATCAGTGAATGTGATGAAGTACTGAAAACCTCCTCTGGCTGGTATGTTCAGTGGTCCACATACATCAGTATGTATAAGGGCCAAAAGATCATTCGCTCTTTCACCTTTTCCTGTGAATGGAGACTTTGTCATCTTTCCAATTAAACAAGATCTGCATGTCTCATATGATTCATAATCAAAAGAGTCCAACAGTCCATCTTTATGGAGTTTGGAAATGCGTTTCTCATTTATGTGGCCTAATCGACAATGCCAAAGGTAAGTTGGATTTAACTCATTAGGTTTCATCCTTTTAGTATTAATGTTATAAATAGGCATTTCAAGATCAAGGACATATAGTCCATTGTTCATCTGTGCAGTAGCATAGAATATATCATTCAAATAAATTGAACAACAATTGTTCTTTATTATAAATGAAAAACCAAACTTGTCCAAACATGAAACGGAAATAATATTCCTGCTAATTGCAGGTACATAATAACAGTTCTCTAACTGAATTATTAAACCACTAGGTAAAGTCAATACATAAGTTCCTACGGCTAAGGCAACAACCTTTGCTCCATTGCCAACTCGTAGGTCGACTTCACCTTTTGCCAAATCTCTACTCCTTTTTAGTCCATGCACATTTGTACAAATGTGAGAACCGCATCCAGTATCTAATACCCATGATGCAGAAGTAGATAAATTAATTTCAATAACAAAAATACCTGAAGTTGGAGTCTCTACTCCATTCTTCCTATCTTCCAGGTACTTTGGGCAGTTCCTCTTCCAGTGTCCGGTCTTACCGCAATGGAAGCAGGTGCCTTCTTTTGTTATGCCTCCACTAGGCTTCAAAGCAGCAATAGTGGATTTGGGTTTAACAACTTCCTTGCCTTTCCCTTTTTCATGTTTGAGGACAATCCTCATGTTTCGGTACCAATCTAGAAAATTTGTCCCAGACAATTTTTCCTTCTCAAGGATTGATCGCAAGATGTTGTTAGAGGTGTTTGTTGTCATGGTAATCTACATAAGGATTAATGAAAATATAAGTATCGCTGACATATTTAATTAGGCCTTTAATTAAATATGCTCCCACTATTTTACTCAAAACAAATGACCCTCATCATTTGATTCGGAAAATCCCGTTGGAAGATTTTCTAGTGGGTCAAGATCCATATTTCACTTCGTTCTAAGTCCGCGTAGGCGGATTACACAAAACTAGGTTATTTAGGTAGGAACTCCTTCCAATTGTATCTCATACAACTCTCGAAAATTTCAGTTAGGTGAATAACTCTTTATTCCAATCCATCATATGGATCATTCCCAACTCTTGCTTCTAGACATATATAATATTATTATAATTAAGTTTGACCCATCGTTTTAGCAGTTGGATATTACAATTATCCCATCGCACCTTACCAATATAGAAAATGCACCTCGCGTAGGCGAAACCTACATTGTCCGATACTAGTCTTGATGAGTGCTAAAACTTGGAAAGCAAACATATATAATATTATTATAATTTGTTTAGTTAAGTTTGACCCATTGTTTTAACAGTTGGATATTACAATTATCCCATCGCACCTTACTAATATAGAACATGCACCTCGCATAGGCGAAACCTACATTATCCGATACTAGTCTTGATGAGTGTTAAAACTTGGAAAGCATAAACTTAATATTTAATTTGAGGGAATTGCAATTTTTCTGATCTCACCGGCTTATTTATCATATAAATCACCTCTCACATGCATCAACATACATACATACATACATAATGAAACAGTTATGGCCCCTAGCGCAATTGTTCTCCCAAGGCAATGAGAGAACCTAAGCTAACCTAACAACGATCTAAGCTTCTCCAAGCAAGATCTTCAAGGTTGTCCTCCTTTGGCACTGACTTCTCTGCTTTCTTCATATCATTACATTACATAAAAGAAACTCGTTTTACATACGAGGGAGTGAGATGAGAAAAGAAGTTACATTGAGAGATTAAAAGAGAGGCACGACACGCAGGTCGTATTTTAAAAACCAAAACAAAATAAAGGAAAACTAAGGCCATAACCGATCACCACAAGTTCTTTTAATTAAAACAAAATTAAATTTCGACGACCGATCACGCTACGCACAGTTAGCCGGGGGGCAGCGCCCCTGACCGAAATTTTTAATGAACAATTCATTTAAAATCGACGTTGTTTTTCGCATCAACACTTGATACTTTTAAAGCACTGAGTTAGGCGAACGGATGAATTTTGCCTTGCGTTAACCGGTTAACCATATGCGTTAACCGGTTAACACTGTTTGAAATCTGTTCAAAAATTGTTTTCTGCCTTGCGTTAACCGGTTAACACTGTTTAAAAATCTCTTGGAAAACTGTTTTCCGTCTTGCGTTAACCGGTTAACCAAATGCGTTAACCGGTTAACACTATTTGAAAAACTTAAAAATTTTATTTCGTATTGCGTTAACCGGTTAACCATATGCGTTAACCGGTTAACACTGTTCCAAAAAGTGTTTAGAAAGCACAACTCTTGTGCAATCACAACCCCAATCACATAACTCTCTGACAACACAACCCTTGTGTCGTCACTAACCCTGATGCACCAATTTCAGATCGTCAAACACATCTCGATTGTTGATTCAGTATGATTGATCAACACGTCATTGCTTCACCATACTAATGTCGGATCAAGAAGCAAATGACCATTGATCGCTCAAAGGAAAACAATCATTGAGTGTTTGAATGAACGAAACGAGAACACTATATCATATATAATGTATTTTGCATCAAGATTACATATATCATATATATGACTTGATCGATCTCAATTTAATCTTTGATTCATTCTGTCTTTAATCATATTAATACAGAACAAAAATAGTTATCAGATTCATGGTTGCGTAAGTGGCTCTGATACCACTGAAGGAGAATTGCCATCCAAGGTGCAACGGAATTTAAAAATTTCTACATTTAGGGATCCTTACGAATGGGCATGGTCAGTGATAGAATCGTTACCTCTTGTGGCGATCACGAATGTTGAACGATGACAACGTCTCTACTCAGTCCACACGAACAGATTCCTTCAATCTCAGTGCTAGCTGCTACGAATGAAGGCTTTGAATGAGAGAGAGAGAGGGAAATGAAATTCCAATTAGAGTTCACTTGAGTCTGAGTCTGAGTGACAATGCTTCTACCCAAGGGTTCTATTTATAGAACCACTTGTGTGGGCTTCAAGCTAAAAAGCCCACTTAAGTGTATTTTGGCCCATATCTCATAATATGCCAAAATCACTTAAGTATTTGGTACCTTACCATATTTCGTATTCCACTTAAGTACACCGTACCTTACGATGTTCCTTAGTTGCTCTATCTCTCATCAATCCGTCCTTTGTGAGTGACCCTATAGATTTTCGCGGCGTTGACAATTATATTAAATCACGCATTTAACATAATAAACAGTGAGCGGTATCTAGCAACACATCACTGCTACCCAAGACACGAAAATGTCATGTGATCTGACAAGTCCTTCTGTGATAATAATTATGTGTATAATTACCCCTTTTCCCTTATGTCTATATTGAACACAAGGTATAGACCGTGTCATCCTTGTCCAGTTCAATATTGGGCCCATAGACATTTATCCTATTACGTAGGATGGGCAAATTCCATCTAGGTGACTCATGTCCCTCAGCATGCTTCGTGGAGTACCCATCAACTGTCTTTATGGTTATCCAGTTACGGATAACGTTGGATTAGCAATAAAGCACTCGGCTCTACATCTAGGATCCATAGTGGTTTCAGGTCGAAGAGTGGTATACACCATTATCTGAATGAGAATAACTTATGACACTTTGAATAACTTTCTATATAGTATTCTCATAGCGGGTCAATCTGGTATAAATATTACTCTTAATATTCATACCTATGTTTAAGACTTGATAACTCTTTATCCATGATCCATGAGATGTGATCATCAGTATACAAACATAATAGTCTTAATGCTTTAATGTTATCCCACTTCACAATAAAGCTCGACTACGGATACTTTAAGAATAGTGTCCTTATGTTTAATGTGATCTCATGATTAAGTCATACTTGATACATTAAATGGACTAGCTATTCTAGGGACTTTATTAATCAAACATAATAAAGAAAAAGCCTTTTATTAATTAATAAATAATTCGATACAAGTACCAAAAGTATTGGCCTTTAGGGCTTACACCAACATGAACTTATTTGGTTCATCAATAACAAGAAGATTTTGAGGTAATGTATATGCATTAGTTATTGTTAATGATTTTCTAGATATTATTGGACATTCTTTCTAGTGTAGAAAAGTGATGCATTCAAGGAATTCAAGAAGTATCCAAATCAAATTCAAAATGAGAAATCACTAAAAAATTCTCCATAAGAAGTAATCATGGCGAAGAGTTCCAAAATGCTTATTTTGAAGAATTTTGTGAAGAACATTGAATCTTTCACAACTTTTCAGCATAAAAAACTCTTCAACAAAATGGAGTGATGGAAAGGAAGAATAGGTCTCTATTAGAACTTGCAAGAACAATTTTTAGTGATTCAAACCTTCCAAAATATTTTTGGGCGGATGCGGTGAGCACGACATGTTATATAAGTAATAGAGTTATTATTAAACTTATCTTGAAAAAGACCCCCTATGAACTCTTCAAGGGAGGAAAACCAAACATTGCTTATTTTCATACCTTTGGATGTAAATGTTTTGTCTTAAATAATGACAAAGATAATCTCGGTAGGTTTGATGAAAAATTCGATGAAGGTATTTTCCTTGGCTATTCTCTCTCTAGTAAAGCATATAGAATATATAATAAAAGAACTTTAACTATTGAAGAATCTATGCATGTTTCTTTTGATGAAACTAACCCATCTAAGGAGGATATTGTTTTGTGTGATGATGATGATATTTTAGAAGCTCATAAGGACGATTCTTCCAATATCAACAATGATAATCAACCGGAACACCCAGAAAAAACGACTCAACGAGTTAATGATCTACCTAAGGAATGGAGAACTCATCAGTGTAGCGGTAAATTCATGATCATCAAGCTATGGATAAGCAAGACATCAAATAACAAGAGTCGCCACCGCGCTTTTATTGTTTCCAAGGGAAAAGGGAAAAGTACGAACAAAACCCGAAAGTAAGAAGTTTTCAAATCAAAACTAATAAAATGTCAGAGATTACAGGTAAGGGGGTTGGTTACAAAGAGGGAAGGTTTTAGCACCCAAAGTGTCCTAGGTACTCCTAGGGAGCCCTTTTTTGTGCGCATATGTATTTTGTACAAAAATGATGTTGACAAACAAATAGAGTGAAGGGATGAGAAAAGAATTCATTAATTATATTTTTGTGTTTGACAAGACCTTCGGACTTGTGCCTACGTACCAACATAAAAATGAGAGATCAAAACCTTGTAGTTCGTGATACAAGTTTCAAAGTGGATGCATTGCTTTTAACAAAATTAAGTTTAAAAATGCAATGGCATAAGGCCAAAGTTTCTATTTTTCAAAGTGGTCAAAATTTAGAAAATAACAAGTTCAAACAAAGAAGTTTTTTGAAAGGAGGAAGAGATTTCGAAATTAAATAAATGGAGAGGAGATGAAGAGACTAATCCTATGCACAAAATTAAAAGTTAAGAGTTGAAAAGATCTGACCGAAGGGTAGCAATCCAATAGACAAGAATGCCATATAGAAACCCCAAATTCCCTTGGATATTAGAACCAAGCAACAAACAATGCATACAAAATTATCTTGAAGAGTAAGACATCAAATAAAGATAGCCGCATCCAAGCTTTAGTCACTCCATGATCTCCTTCAAATTTGCTCATGTAACAGATGAATTCCACAAGTCATGGGTTCAAAATAACAGCTTTACAATGACCATGTTGCAGATGAACTCAAAGGGATCTTCAATGATGTATCAGATGAAGTTTCAAATTGCAGGCACTTGGTTTCATAAAAGTTGGCATTGGCCAAGTCCTTTAGCATAGGAATGTTGCCTAAATTCTAAGTCCAATTGTCCAAGATCAAGTCAGCAGTCCACACAAAAGTTTTTTAGGATTTTTGTTCTTATTATGTACATTAATGGTCCAAGACCACACAAACAAACAAAATATACACAAGTAAGATATATCACACAATATGGTCCAAATGGACAAAGGGAAAATTGCACTAACATAAACAATTAGAATGGTATGAATAATGGCAAATGAATAGAACTTGAAAATTAAAGTGCATTAAAATAAAGGACTTGAAATTAAATGTTAGTCGTTAATGAGTTAGAAGTTAATATTATTTTGCTTTTGCTTTTCATTTTAAGTCATTCTTTGGAGAACACTCAATCCACTTATCACAAGCATGGATCCTTGAGCCAAGACATCTTCCAAAGGAAGTAAAAAATGCCAAGTTTCCACACAATACCATGAAAGAGGGGAGACTTATAATCTCACTAACTAGAATGATATGCCTTTTGTGTCAAAAATTTAGCGTTATGTTAAGCAATCGTAATTGGACTTATGTAGAAGTCACAACTATTTGAGGTTGGGCAATAGAATTTTGGTGTTAATGCATGTTAGAGACATATTATAATGGACTATGCTCATGAAACATGCCACACACAAAAAGAATATGCAAAAGAGGTGGCCTAATCTCATCCATACTTAGGTTGATTTTGCAATCAACTAGCCTTAGGACTTAGAGATATCATATGCCAAATGAGATGAATGCATAAAGAAGGAGAATGAGATGAAGAGGGAAGGGAATGGATCAAAACTCAAATTGGTCAAAGGAGGACTTTTACCAAATTAATATCATTCATTCATTTTGGGAGATGGAATATACATTCCATCAATCCCCTAAATCCAACGATATTAACTTAACAAAGTCAAATCAACCCTGACCAAGACCCAACAACATGAGTCAAACTTACACAAACCATCACAATAGGTCAACACAATCATTTGGCATTTATTCAAATTAAAAATACTAAAATAAGGCATTTAAATTAAATATGGTTTGTCAAATTCCTAAAACCTCATCAAAACACCAAAGAAATGACCATGAGATTTATCATAGGTCAAACAAGGTCAAAGGACCTTGGAGAAAAAAATTCAGAATTAAAGACTTAAAGTATTTTTAAACAATTAAAAATATTCACATAATCAATTACATCATGAAAAATATTAATAATGATCCAAAAAATGATTGTAATTCAAAATATGAAAGAGGAAATTATTTATAAATTTTCGGTGAAACTCTCATATTTTTTGGATCAATATTAAAATTAATATGAATTAATGAAAATCAAAGGAATAAAAAAAACACGTTCATTACTCCTTGGGGCACCTTTTGTTACAAAGTAATGTCATTTGGTTTAAAGAACGTTGGGGCAACATATCAACGCGCCATGGTGTCTCTCTTTCACGACATGATTCATGAAGAGATTGAGGTGTATGTCGATGACATGATTGCTAAATCCCAGACAGAAGAAGAGCACATCACCAACCTGGAGAAACTATTCACTCGTTTGAGGAAGTTTAGGTTGAGACTTAATCCTAATAAATTCACATTTGGGGTTCGATATGGGAAGCTTTTAGGCTTTATTGTAAGCCAAAAAGGAATTGAAGTAGATCCCGACAAGGTTCGAGCCATTCAGAACATGCCTGCACCAAAGACTGAGAAGGAGGTTCGTGGTTTCTTGGGGAGACTAAATTACATCGCCAGGTTTATCTCTCACCTTACTGCAACATGCAAACCAATATTCAAGCTTCTGAGGAAGAATCAAGGCGTGGAGTGGAATGAGGATTGTCAGATAGCCTTTGACAAAATCAAAGAATACTTGCAAGAGCCACCGATTCTAATGTCCCCTGCTGAAGGAAGATCTCTTATCATGTATCTAACCGTGCTCGATGAATCCATGGGTTGTGTATTGGGACAACAAGATGAGACTGGTAGAAAAGAGCATGCCATCTATTATCTGAGCAAGAAATTTAATGATTGTGAGACCAGATATTCATTACTCGAGAAGACTTGTTGTGCACTCGCATGGGCTGCTAAGCGTCTCAGGCAGTACATGCTAACTCACACAACTTGGCTGGTATCTAAAATGGATCCCATCAAGTACATATTCGAGAAACCATCTCTCACTGGTAGGATTGCTCGATGGCAGATGTTATTGTTAGAATATGATATCCAATATGTTGCACAAAAAGCGATCAAGGGAAGCATACTAGCAGACCATCTTGCTCACCAACCACTGGAGGATTACCAATCTTTGAAATTTGACTTTCCAGATGAGGACATTATGGTTGTTAAGGATGTTGAAGACACCGAACTAGGGGAAAGCCTCGAGTCAAGAGCAGGTTGGACGCTCATGTTTGATGGTGCCTAAAATGCAATAGGCCATGGAATTGGGGCAATGTTGATGTCTCCCAAGAATTTCCATATACCATTCACCGCAAAGCTCTGTTTTACCTGCACAAATAACATGGTCGAGTATGAAGCTTGCATACTAGGGTTGGAAGAAGCTATTGAGTTAAAGATCAAGATACTAGAAGTATTTGGGGACTCCGCTCTAGTCATACATCAGATCAGAGGGGATTTGGAAACAAGGCATGCTAACCTAATTCCATACCGGGATTATGTGCTGAAGCTACTCCCAAAGTTTGACGAAATCACTTTCTCTCATATTCCTCGGGAAGAGAATCAGATGGCAGATGCTTTAGCAACTTTGGCTTCCATGTATAAATTAATATGGCCCAACCATCAGCCTCATATTGAGATTAGGCGTTTTGACGAACCTGCTCATTGCCTGACAATAGCAGAAGAACCAGATGGTAAACCCTGGTTCTTTGATATCAAACAGTATCTGGAGAAGAGGGAGTATCCGGCAGAGGCTTCCAGCCTTGACAAAAGGACCCTCCGGAGATTGGCGTCAAAATTCCTCTTGAATGGGGAAGTATTGTACAAACAAAACTACGACATGGTTTCGTTAAGGTGTGTGGACAAACAAGAAGCAGATCAGCTTATGAGGGACATACACGAAGGTTATTTCGGTACGCACGCCAATGGGCATGCCATGGCCAAGAAAATTCTAAGGGTAGGTTACTACTGGTTGACAATGGAAACCGGCTGTTATCATTACACCAGAACATGCCACAAGTGCCAAATTTATGCTGACAAAATACATGTACCGCCTACCCCGCTGAATGTCATAACATCACCTTGGCCTTTCTCTATGTGGGGCATCGACATGATTGGAATGATAAAACCCAAAGCGTCAAATGGACACAGATTTATTTTGGTGGCCATAGATTATTTTACCAAATGGGTGGAAGTCGCGTCTTATGCGAATGTCACAAAGCACGTAGTCGCCCGTTTCTTGAAAAAT
The DNA here is from genome assembly GCF_024323335.1 of Lathyrus oleraceus. Classification (NCBI taxonomy): domain Eukaryota; kingdom Viridiplantae; phylum Streptophyta; class Magnoliopsida; order Fabales; family Fabaceae; genus Lathyrus; species Lathyrus oleraceus. The sequence continues at coordinate 265,264,332 of NC_066585.1, read as the reverse complement.
AACATCATATGTCGATATGGTATTCCCTACAAAATCATCACTGATAATGGGTCCAATCTCAACAACAAGACCATGGATGAGTTATGCGCAACATTCAAGATTGAGCACCACAACTCATCACCCTATCGACCTAAGATGAATGGGGCTATTGAGGCTGCAAATAAAAATATCAAGAAAATCATCCAAAAAATGGTTGTTACGTACAAGGATTGGCACGAGATGTTACCTTTTGCGTTACATGGCTATCGCACGTAGATACGAACTTCAACAGGGGCAACTCCTTATTCCTTGGTATACGGTATGGAAGCAGTTCTCCCTATAGAAGTAGAGATCCCCTCGATAAGAGTCCTGATGGAGGCTAAGCTAGACGAGGCGGAATGGGTTCAATCAAGGTATGACGAGCTCAACCTTATTGAGGAGAAACGCTTGAAAGCGTTAGGTCACGGTCAACTCTATCAGAGGCGTCTTAAAAAGGCATTCGACAAGAAAGTTCGTTCCAGAGTGTTTCAAGAAGGAGATTTAGTACTGAAGAAAATCTTACTCGTTCACAAAGACTCTAGAGGGAAATGGACACCAAATTATGAAGGCCCATTTGTGGTGGTTAGAGCCTTTTTTGGAGGCGCTCTAATTCTAGCAACTATGGACGGTGATGAGTTGCCACTTCCCACCAATACTGATGCTGTTAAAAAGTACTTCGCCTAAAAAAGTGGAATAATAAAAGCCGCTAAATCGAAAACCTGAAAGGGCGATTTAAGCAAAAAAATGGCTATCCCGGAGGATCAAAAACCCGAAAGGGCGATCCAGGCAAAAATTAGGGATAAAAATAAAAGAGTCTGACCCGCTGAGTTGAAAACCCGAAACGGCGACTCAGGCAAAAATGGGTATCCCGATGGATCGAAAACCCGAAAGGGCGGTCCAGGCAAAAGTTAGGGATTAATTCCAAGGCAAAGAGTTGTACTTATAGACATCTGACATACCCTCGAAGACAAAGAATCGATCTACCTCACTTTTCAAAAGCAAAGTGCTCGGGCTATCGAAGACATAAGGATCATAGCAGTGTGGAAACTCAATAAGAACTCAATTCTCATTGCCATTTTGTTTTCTATGCACAGCAATTACCTCATTAAGGCATTGCGTCTTTATGTACAATCACCCATTTAAGGGTCAAATCAATAAAAGAGAATTTTTCTCAACAAAGTGTGCCCAAATCATTTTTTATTTTATCTGTTTGTTTGCAAAGAACCTTTTGTTTTTTATAAACATCACTTTTTAAAACTATTGGAGAAAATAAAACGCATGTTTTAATAAAGTGGTAAAATTGCTTTTGAAACAGTAAGCGGACGAATCCTTTAGTCCCCAAGATTCACTCTTGTCTTTCATAAAGGTACGTGACTTATTGCAGACGGTTATGTTCCTTTCAACTACTGATTCATACCTCTCATAAATGTACTCATGGTATAGCCATACCGGGGCAAGGCTCCATCACATTCCCAACAGAAACATTGATAAATCATGGCCGGAGTATCGCGTGTTGAAAAGTCTGAACCTTTCAATGATTCGGAACAACCCAAATATATTCCCAAAACCACCTAGCAGGGGCATTAAAATTTGATCTCCATTGGTCGCCCCAATGATAAAAAATCCATATTGTTGGCATCATACCTTAAAGCGAAATGTCTTAACCGGGGCATATCCAATTACCCAGTTGCATTCCTACATGCATCACAAGCATCATTTCATGCATAATTTCCTGCCAAACAAGGAAATTCAAAAAAACACAGTCATATCAAGCATCAGCATACTCATGCATAACACTCCCACAAAATGGGAATTTCAGCAAAGATAAAAATCATTTGAATTCCTACATGCACAGCCAAATATCCCTAGCAAAATTGCATACTTGCGTACATCCCATGCATCATCCCATGCATGGAATTCCCACCTAAAGCAGAACATCATACAAAAATCAAATATAAAATAACAAGATCCAAGGTCATTCGTGTATATCTTGGACATTCCTCATTTCCAAATAAAGTTATTTCCCTGCATGTGCTCGTAGAATTATTTCTCAGCAAATCATTGTTCAACTTTATGATTAAAAATGATATTTCCAGCATTTTTCTTTACAATCATTGCTCCCCGAGCAGAGGTTACCCTAAAAAGTCTCTTATGAGCTTTTTCCCCTGCAGAGTATTTCTAGTAAATCTCCCAAAAGGAGTCTTTTCAAAAAATTCCCCCAACATACGAATATTCGAGATACTGCTTCATTTATCTGAAGAATCTCATTTCTCTATTTGAGATACCGCTTCGTTCATTTGAAGAATCTCATTTAGATATACTGCTCTAGTATCCTCGGAAAGTCTTAGATTCAATTAAGGTATCATTCCCTCGTTCGGAATATCTTAATTCTATCATATAAGATGTTGTTTCGACCCGATACAGAGAATCTCATTTTTACTGTTCGAGATACTGCTTCATCAATATGAAGAGTCTCGTTTCAGATTTTTTTTAGAGATACTGCTCTAATATCCTCGGAGAGTCTTAGATTCAATTAAAGTATTTTTCCCTTGCTGGAATATTTTAATTCTATCACATAAGATGCTGCTTCGACTCGATATAGAGAATCTCATTTTTACTGTTCGAGATACTGCTTCATCAATATAAAGAGTCTCATTTCAGATTTCTTTTAGAGATACTGCTATAATATCCTCGGAGAGTCTTAGATTCAATTAAAGTATTTTTCCCTTGCTGGAATATTTTAATTCTATCACATAAGATGTTGTTTCGACTCAATACAGAGAATCTCATTTTTACTGTTCGAGATACTACTTCATCAATATGAAGAGTCTCATTTCAGATACTTTTTAGAGATACTGCTCTAATATCCTCGGAGAGTCTTAGATTCAATTAAAGTATTTTTCCCTTGCTGAAATATTTTAATTCTATCATATAAGATGTTGTTTCGACTCGATACATAGAATCTCACTTTTACTGTTTGAGAGGCTGCTTCATCAATATGAAGAGTCTCATTTCAGAGTTTTTAGAGATACTGCTCTAATATCCTCGGAGAGTCTTAGATTCAATTAAGGTATCTTTCCCTTGCTGGAACATCTTAATTCTATCATATAAGATGCTGCTTCGACTCAATACAGAGAATCTCACTTTTACTATTTAGATGTTGCTTCATCGATATGAAGAGTCTCATGCCAGATTTTCTTATATACTGCTCTAGCATCTTGAAAAATCTTGATTTTTAGCTAGGGATGTCACAGAAAGTCTTGAGTATTCCATTTTACTGTGGGATAATGTCTTTTGCCATTTCTCACCGCATTTTTATATATATATTTTTCTTCCTTGCATTTCCTAGGACAAAATTTAGGTCTTCTTGTATTTTATTATCTCTCACCGCGAATGCACGAAGACTGTTGTCATTCTTACTTTCCGGTTTGAGGTAATTAAATAGGGGCAACTGTCATACCCCAATTTTGTCCGGTCCTTGGTAACATCAAGTCTTTAATGATACTTTCATCTGTTAAGATCCTTAAGAAAATATTTGCTGCATTTTTTTTTACTAAAGCATGGGATGGTATATGCATTTTTTGTTAACAAGGCCCATTTTGGTTTATCCATAAGATTTCTTTGTTTCAAAAGGCCCATTCACATATACATGTCCATGATTAATGTTGCAAAGTGTGGTTTGAATCTTTTTACGTCACTGATCCAATAGTCCAGTTGATTATCAGTGAGTATTAAGAGACATGATTACTTTTATGATCACTTGTCATTAAACCCATTTGCACATTTCAAACAAATACCAAATCTCTAAACCGTTCATAAAAAAACCTTAAACTAAACTTGCATCTTTTCTAAGTATGACTTTGTTTGGTTTATGTCAAGATACCACATATATGAGTATTGGATTGGTTTTTAGGATCAAAGTTTAAAATTGTAACATTTTTGTGGCATGTTTTATTCTAGGCCTTTTGGCACATTTTATGTTGGTTAATATTAATGTGTTAAAGTTAACCAAGTTGAAAATCCATTAAATTACATTATTTTGGCCCAACCCATTTTTAGTTTGAGATATAGCTTAAAGTTTTCTTTTGATTTATACAATTAAATTGTTAAGACAAAATTTAAAATTAAAAAAAAAAAGACTAATTGCACAAATAATACTCCAAACAATATTCCAAATAACAACCCAAATACACTTTAATAATTCAATTCTTTCCAAATCCAACAAGTTACAATGGCCATTAGACTTTTAATTCAATAAGTTAGAAATAACCCAAATACACATTTGTCTTTAAAAAAACTTAAATAATTACATTTTAACTAAGTGGAATTTGCTGCAAAACAGGTTCCTAATTCTAATGACCAAGATCAAGTAGCTAGGTTGAAAACCCCTTGGACTTGGGCGCGCCTCCAAGTTTGCCTTCTTACAAGCCACCTTCCATTCTATCAAGTCATTTCAGAGTGGTAACCTGCAGAGAAGAAAAACAACTTATTTTAAAAGCACTTTTTAAAAGCACTTAGAGAACTGAAAAACAACTAAAAAATTACTCAGATTAAAACTTTATCCATAAGGTTAACCTAAACATCCAAAAAGCATTTTTGAGATTAGCTTAAAAACAGAACAAATTAATAGAGATGAAATCCCACATAATTTGGGATGGGAAAATCGAAAAAGGGGGAGTTTTTCAAGACTTAACAAATTCTTCATAAAACAGATTCATAGGAAGTTAACAGGAGAAGACACAGAAAAGATATTTTTCTAAAAAAAAACCTAAACAAGAACAGCAACAACAGGGCAAAAGATTATTTCTCAAAACCCTAAACAAAAACACGAGAACAGAGCAATTCTTTTTCATACATCATAAACATAACAGCAAGATTTCGAAAAACCTAAAAAAAAAATTAAATAGAGAAATTTCCAAAAATCCCAGAAAGTGGATCAAAAACCATTTTCGCCAAGAACATCCCACAGAGCATTTCCGAAAAAAAACAGCAAACCATCAAAAAGGGATCTAGCTTACCTCATTGAAGAATCGCTTGAAGCCCTTGCCGGAATTCGAAAGATCTCGCCAACCCGGAAACTTTCAGAACTTCTGATTTGGTAACCCATTCGCGTCTACTTTCTCCTTTGAGCTTCTTTTTATCATCCATTACGCTTTGCCGCAACTTCTATTTCTTCTGTGCTGAACCGAATCCATGGCATTTGATAGATAGGCTTTCTCTGATTTTACATGATTTTTGCTTTATGCGCTTTTGAGGTTGTTTTCTTCGTTTGATTTTGGTTTGCATGTTGTTTTCGTTATTGCTTGCCATGAATCCGTGATAATGAGAGAGAGAGAGGAGGTTTGGAACTTGGTTTTTGATTTTTGAAGATTTGTTCATTTACTCTGATTAGGAGTAAGTTAGTGGTCATTGATGGTGGCAACCTTCACTCTGTCCAACGCCGATACAAGTTTCCACGTTTCATTTAATTAAATTCCTTTAATCCTTTCACGTGGCCATGGGAATTGGAAGAGATGCCTTTTCGTTCTCAGCGAATTCCCTAAGTGGGAAGGACTTGGTTGAGATCCAAGTTAGGGTTCCAGTTGGACCGGAGCGGTTGTCGCCCACTTGGGCCTCTTGGGTTTCGGCCCACCCTGTTTTCTCTTCTCCTTTATTGCTGTTTTGCGCCCTAATGGACTTCAGAGGTCTTCCTGGCCCATCTGTTTTTGGTATAGTTCTTTTATTTCCTTTTTTATTAGCATATGACTAGTTGTTGGATTTATTTGATTTAAACATAATTTTATTTATTAATTAAAACTTTGTTATCATAATCATCTAATATCAATTATATAATTTACTACTATTTAATTATTAATTAAGTTTACTATCATTATCACCATTTATTAGTTAAATATAAGTAATTATTTTTTTATGAGAATTGTGTGTGCCACCACTTTGGTTTATTTATTTTATTCCTTTTTAAAAAAAATTATAATTATACTATTGTTAATATTATTTATTTTATTTTCGAAATTAATTATACTATTGTCAATATATATATATATATATATATATATATATATATATATATATATATATATATATATATATATATATATATATATATATATATATATATATATATATATATATATATATATATATATTACTATTATTATTATTTCAAAGTAAATACACAATTATATGGTTGTTATCATTATTAATATTTAATTATCTGGTTATATTCATTTTATTATTACTACTTATTATTTAATTAAAATAAAATAATTCGTTAAACATTCAGTTAATTAATTGATTATAGAATCACAAATGACCTTCATAATTTAGATGTTTATTTATCTTAAGGAGTGTATGTGCATGATTATTCTTTATCTATTCGTTTATATTGAACCTTGAGTATACACGAAACGATATGTTATAATTGTGACAAAATCACGTCGCTTTCATCGATTTTAAAATAATCCGAGCCAATTTCAAAATAAATCACATACTTCTCGATTCAAAGTCGAGCCCGTTTTCAAAATACCTCTGTAAGTCGATCGCTTATAAAAGCATCACCATCAACCTCACATGGCTTACTCTTGGGCCTTCTTACAATGAGACCTATTCGGTTTTAATTAATCGATTAGATGGATTATTCACTAAATAAATTCAATTCATTCACAAGAATGCAAATTTTAAAGAACCTCAATCCGACATCGAAAGTTAAATTAAAATATTTAATCACATCTAAACAATACTTCATTTGGAAATGAAAAGGGGGATGGTTTTGAGTTTTCAACTCCTCTCCTCGATTATTTGAATACGAGTTTTCTTACTCGGTTAGTCAAATGGTCGTCATTTCTAAATCATTTAAGTACAAACAAATCAAATCCGTTTATAACAAGAAACCGAAAGGGAGATAACTTTGAGTCTTCAATTTTTTCTCCTCGACTATTTGAATATAAGTTCTCTTACTTGGTTAGTCAAATAATTGTCGTTCCTATACCAACTTCCAAACTCCGATTAAGTCGAAATATTTTCACAATAAGCTAAATGAAAAGGGAACTGACTTTGAGTTTTCGATTTCACTCCTCAATTGTTTGAATACGAGTTCTCTTACTCGGTCAGTCGAACAATTGTCATTTTTTACAAACATACAACTTAATCAAATCAGTTCCATAACAAACTGTACGAAAAGGGAGATGGTCTTGAGTTTTCAATTCCTCTTCTCAAATGCTTGGATATGAGTTGTCTTACTCAGTCATTCGAGCACTTGTCGTTTATTCTAAAAATACATCGACCATACATAAACTTATTTTTATAATCACTTAGATGAAAAAGAAAGTGGTCTAGAGTTTTCTATTCCTTTTCCCGATTATTAGGATACGAGTTGTCTTACTCGATTATCCGAGTATTCGTCATCCATTTAAAATATCTTAATTATTATCAAATCCTTTCTATAATGAAGGATGAAAAAGAAAGTGGTCTAGAGTCTTCTACTCCCTTTTCCGATTGTTAGGATATGAGTTGTCTTACTCGAATATCCGAATAATCGTCAACCAACCAAAAACATCTCAACCAATCAAAACATCCAATATACCAACTTGTCACTTCAGTATGACCAAAACTCTTTTAAAAAAGAACACCATTTAATCCTTTCTAATGCGCACAACAAACCAATGTTTAAGCCTCCGCCGAGAGTAGACAAGCCAACGTTTAGCCTTTAGGATGCGATCCAAACAGTTGTTCATTAAAAAACACCAACCAACCGTAGTTCCCCGAACTACGAATGCTCTAACTTCCTTATTACACCATAAGGATACGTAGGTAGGAGATTGTTGTATCTTCGCGAGCACACTAATAAAAAAAACCCCATTTCTCCTTTCCGAGGTTCCCATCCATTTCTATTTTCAATATTTTATAACCCAAAGATAATAAACAAACATAAATTAACACTCGAAACACAAGTTAGAACTAAAAGGTTCCCGTTGAGTACAACGGACGTAAGCGGTGCTAACACATTCCCCTTACGTAATCCATTCCCGAACCCAAATATGGTTGCGACGACCATTATTCCATTCCCTAAAGGTTTTATCGATATTTTCCTATCCCTTCATTGGGATAAATAAAGTTCGGTGGCGACTCTGTTCGAACGTAAATTTTTCCATGACCATCGCGAGGAATCGTATTTTTCGAGATGCGACAGTACTGAAGTTCAAATGATGCTTGATTGGCAAGGCAATGTGAAATGGAGTTTTGGACATTTGATTTCCTCCAATGGTGCAGCTCTGTTAAAGTCATGCGCAGACCTATCAAACTTCATCCAAAATGTATGAACTTGGGTTCTTTGGAAAGCTTGGATCAAGGGAAACAAGTTTGATGTTGAACACTTTTTCATTTGGAGCTTGGATCATGGTGAATTTGAAGGTGGAAGTTTTGAAATTTCTACATGTTGAAATTTTTTCTAAGTGTCAAGCCATATATCTCAATATTCCATCTTGCGTAACTTTTTATGTGAGCTTAAAATGAGAAAAGTGTCTTCATAAAAGTTGTATCTCTTGCAAATACCTTCAAAATGGTCACCGATTTAATGTCATTTGGATTTAGAATGATAGAGTTATGCATTTTTGAAGTTTGGGAAAATCACTTGTTTAATGGTATAGGTCAAAAATGACCTATAATGTATCCTCATATCACATGCTCATAAAAGTTGAATTAGCTCTGACTCCAAACATAAAAGTTGAAGTAGACATCTTGAATTTGATTGTGCAACTTTTAAATCTTTCATATCATAAAAACTGAGCAAGTTATGGCCTTGGGAAGTTGACTTTCAAATTAGGGTTTAGATAAAATGACCTATAATGTTTCAACATAGAAAATAATTTTACAAGAAAAACTAGATCTAGGTCTAAACATGAAAGTTTTTTGGAATGTCATTTAGAGTAACTTTGTGTAATACCCCAAAATTTACCCTTCATTTTTCCTGGAAGCATACGCTTTACACCTCATGCATGCATTCATTTTTAGGTCATTTAGCATTTGCATTTCATCATGGCAATCGGAATCGGATCCAAGAAGCTTGAACATCATCCAGGACACTTTGTGGGCTCTATTTAGATGATCAGTCAACACAAGGGAAAGACTTGAGTTACTTCCAACAGGGGTCTATTCGTCAGTCAAAACGTTAATCTTAAAGGAGCAAAGGTTTGTTCATGAGCTGTCATGCTCGCTAGGCGAAGCCCACGTGTTTTGAAATAATAATAATAATAATAATAATAATAATAATAATAATAATAAATTAAAAAAAAATCTTGGACTTGGACCTCTCTCATTTGAGCCCACAGGTCCACATAAATCAGGTTATAAATTCAGAGTTTCAGTGAAACAAAAGGCAATTCTATTCCTATTACCCTGTCTGGGAAAAAGATAGTGAGAGAAGAACCCTGGGAAAAAAGATAGTGAGAGAAGAGCTAACAGAGTTCAGAGCAACCTCCAGGCAACTCTGAAAGGTTCATTCTGACTCACACACTTTCAGCTCAAGCAAACCCTAACATTGGTTTGCAAATCCAGCCGTGCCATTTGATTTCAACCGATCTCTCCAATCAGGTTTGCCCATTACCTTTGTGCTTTGAAGTTGAATACTCTGAATGTTTGAGGTATGATGGATGAATTTCATTAGGTTTTTGCCCACGGGTTCATAATTATGTATGAATGTATAAATAATGCCTTGAATGCTTAGTCATTTAATTTCTGAAGTGTATGCCACAGGGTTTGAGGTTTCTGAAACCATACTGTTATCCATGAAAAACCATACTGTTTTGCTCTAATCTGACTTACGTTTGTCATAACATGTTTTCTCCTAATCCTTATCTTGTTTCACTAACCCTTTTGTTGAGTTTTTATGAAGGCTCACATGACTTTTGCAGGGATAGCTCGCTGGATATTCCACTTTGCTTGTGGGATACCATTTGGGAGATTTATTCTGATTGCCTTGTTGGCACATTTACTTTATACATGTTTGTTTTGTATGTGTTCGTATCCCCGCAGGTAGCGCGATTCCTTCGTCAAGGACTGCCTTTTTGCATGAGCATCCCAAACCCTAACCCTTCGTTGATTTTTCTTCTCCTAAACACACGTTTACTCCTTCTACTACAGGTGAGTAAGTCTCCAAAGGTCGAGCATCCGGTAGATTGCGTAGTAACGTCGTCCGCCCCCAAAACATAATCCTTAACCCCGTAGTTAGCCGAACTACAGCTTGCTCTGATTCTCATTCCAGATGAGATACGTAGGCATAAGACGCGATGTCTTAGCGAGCACACATCCCCCTAACCCATAGGTCAGCCGAGCTACGAAGACTCTGATTCTCATATTCAGATGAGATACGTATGCAGTGGATGCGACATCCGCGCGAGTCATTTTCATTTAACCCCTTTTTTAGTAAACAACACAAGATAAACTCACACCCTTTAGACAAGAACTACAAAAGTGGATCCCGTAGAGTACTACGGATGCGTAGGGGTGTTAATACCTTCCCTTCGCATAACCGACTCCCAAACCCAAGATTTGGTTGTGAGACCTTGTCTTTTCCTTTCCTCTTTTCAGGTTTACTTCGAGTGTTTCCTTTCCCTCATTTGGGATAAATAACGCACGGTAGCGACTCTTCTATCATTTTCTTTCGCCGATTATTTTTTCGCACACTGTATTTTTCAGGTTGCGACAGCTGGCGACTCTCCTGGGGACCCGGTTTCCCTAAGCGAGTCCCTCCTAACTTTTGTAGTTTGTTTGTTTATTGGGTGTTCATGCTTTTGTACAGTTATTTATTTACCTGCTTTACCTTATTGCATTGTGTACATATCATTGCTGTATCTGTTGGCTGGCCATGGCTGCTTGGTGATCTTTGTGAGATGAGTTCTATACCCGAACTCGAGTGCACTTAGGATAGGAGAATGGCATAGTCTTGTCGACTTGTGTGGAGTTATTCCTTAGCAAGTTGACTTGCAAGCCCATTCACTTGGTGGAGGTCATGTTGAGATCAATAATGTCACACAAGTAAGTTGTGGTTAGACATTACTTTTTCCAATATAGACCTTAGAAGCCGAGGACCTTAGTTTACCAAACCCATCTTGGCCTATTCGTAGGACGTAGTGCGAAGGTCGTTCAAGTGTAAGATTTGATACGATTGTTACGCGATACTACACTCATAAGAGTCTCTCTTGAGAATATTTTTGGAATACGAGTAGTCGTTCCTCCGATAATATCCGAAAGATGGGATTATGACTATGGGAACCTTTTGTAGAACATGTTTGGCAGGTTTAAACCTTAGTACACTCCTTTTGGGTGGTTCTTAACCTAAACTCCATGCTCGTGACTTGCAACAAACCCTTGATTCATGGTTGATCCGATCAGGTATCCTTAATATCAATGAAACTTGGGTGTTGATAAGGTGTAAACCATAATCCACCAAAATGGGTGGTTGATATTAAGGATAACATGATCCATCACATGACCTTTGTTTGGTGTGCTCTTAATTTCTCTCCAGACAGTGCAACCTGACAGATGTTCAAGCAGATACAACGATCCCGATTCCCATGCCACCACACTGCATTCACATCATTTTGCATCATATCATTTTGCATTCATAATCATTTACACATGTTTATCCATTTCTATGGGGTTTATATCTTCTACTTGATTCTAGTCGGAATTTTCTTGGTTCTCATCAATGGCTTAGTCTTTTTTTTTACATCGTTTATCTATTGAGAGACTGGAATCAAGGGGGTAGAATACCTTTGGAATTGATAAACATGTCATTGCATTTACATATTCATTAGCATGTCTTGCATAACAGGTACCGCCACAGTGTTCTCAGTTTGTTTGGTGTTCAATCAGCAGGATAGCTGACCCAGGCATTCACCGGTACGGTACCCGCAGAAACCAACAGAGAGTAATGGAAAGCCTACAGGCAGAGTTCACCGAGATGAAAATCCGCATGAATCAATTCATGGATGTGGTTCAAGGGGTGGCTCAGGGACAGCAAGAGCTCAGGCAGATGATACAGAGGAATCCCCCTGCTCAACCAGAGACGGTGACTGATCCTCCAGCTGGAGAGGCTAATGGACCCAATGGACCGGGGCCTATCCCAATCCTACATGTCACCTCCGGTCAACAGCCCGTTCATGATGATCAGGACGATCAGTTCCCCCTGCTGCAGGAAGACTTTGGTATGGGTCATGGTGTGGACCCCATGTTTAGAAGATTGGAAGAGAGGTTGAAGGCAGTGGAAGGACAGAATCCTCTAGGAGTAGATGTTGCTGACTTGGGGTTGGTCCCAGGTGTGAGAGTGCCACCGAAATTCAAGGTCCCGATATTTGACAAATACAATGGCAACTCTTGCCCGAAGACCCATGTGCAAGCCTATTTCCGTAAAATGGTTGCATACTCCGATGATGAAAAGTTGCTTATGTACTTTTTCCAGGACAACCTAGCTGGGGCATCCCTGGAATGGTATATGAGGCTGGACAGAGCCCACATCCGTTGCTGAAGGGATTTGGTTGAGGCTTTCGTGAAGCAGTATCAGTATAATGCAGACATGGCTCCGGACAGAACTCAACTTCAAAATCTGTCTCTTAAAAGCAATGAGTGCTTCAGAGAATACGCTCAACGCTGGAGAGAAACAGCTTCCCGTGTTCAACCTCCTATGTTGGAGAAGAAAATGGCTAACATGTTCATGAACACTCTGCCAGGACCTTATTTGGAGCGCCTGGTGGGTTGCAATGCCTCCAATTTTGCTGATGTAGTCTCTACCGGAGAGAGGGTGGAGAATTACCTGAGGACATACAATACCCAGAGTGGAGGTGGATCCTCATCAGGGGTGAAGAAGCCGTTCATTCAGGGACAGAAGACGGGAGAAGGGGATGTAAGTGCCATATCTTCTTATCAGAATAGGGATAACCGGAGGAATAACTTTCAGAACTATCATCAGCAACCGTATGTTGCGGCTGTGACCATTCCAGCTGCAGCACCACTACAACAACAACAACCACAACGTCAACCAGCTCAGTACCAACCACAACAACCGGGTAACAGACCCGCCTATCAACCGAGGCCAAGGACGATGGACCGGCGTTTCGACACTCTTCCAATGTCGTACGCTCAGTTGCTTTCTAGTCTTCAACAACTACAACTTGTGCAGTTGCACACTCTGGCTCCTCCCGTTGGTAGGCTTCCAGTGGGTTATGACGCCAACGCTAGGTGTAGCTTCCACTCTGGGGCACCTGGCCATAATATTGAGAACTGCAAAGCTTTTAAGCATGTAGTTCAGGACCTCATTGATTCAAAGGCCGTTAACTTTGCACCAGCTCCTAATGTCGTCAACAATCCCATGCCCTAGCATGGTGGAGCCAACGTTAACATGGTTGAAGGAGAAGTCAAATTAGTCTCTGCGGTCAACAATGAAGATGGGGATAGTGATTGCGACATCGATAACTGGGTGCGTCCGAGGATCCCGGGTGAAGTTCTCAACAATTGGTCTTCTGAGGAGATTGTCCAAGCCACTTGTCTGGAGGAGTAATTTTCTTTGTTTATTCATGCATATCCAAGTCTTACGTTCCCCCAGGGCGTAATGACTCATTGTAGGGCTCATCTATGTGACACTTGCATTTTTTAACATAAATAAAGGACGTCTTTTTGCATTCAAATATTTCATTCCTTGTCTTTCTATTTTTGCAGTTTTTCAAAAAAAAATGGCAATGTTTTGTTTAGTTTCCACTTTTTTTTCACACTCATAAGCACATACCATCACTCATGCAGATGCACATCACCGGATCCTATTGATAACGGTTCTGCTATGGCTCGCTTCGACTTAGAAAATCCAATCTTTCAAGTTGAAGAAGAGGGTGATGAAGACTGTGAACTCCCTGAAGAACTTACCAGGTTATTAAAACAAGAGGAAAGGGTCATTCAACCGCATCAAGAGTCTGTTGAAGTGATTAATCTCGGCACCGAGGACGCCAAGAGAGAAATCAAGATAGGGGCTGCTTTGGAAGACAATGTGAAGAAGGGGTTGATTGAATTGCTACAAGAGTATGTTGACATCTTCGCTTGGTCTTATCAGGACATGCCAGGGCTTGACACAGAGATCGTGGTACATCGCTTGCCGCTCAAAGAAGGTTGTCCTCCGGTCAACCAGAACCTCAGAAGAACAAGACCAGAGATGGCTGTCAAGATAAAGGAAGAAGTGCAAAAACAGTTGGATGCAGGGTTTCTAGCAGTCACAAATTATCCGCCATGGGTTGAAAATATCGTTCCGGTACCTAAGAAGGATGGAAAGGTACGGATGTGTGTTGACTACCGGGATCTGAACAGGGCTAGTCCTAAAGATGATTCCCCCTTACCTCACATTGACGTTTTGGTGGATAACACGGCTCAGTTCTCGGTATTCTCCTTCATGGATGGCTTTTTTGGCTATAATCAAATTAAGATGGAACCAGAAGACATGGAGAAGACAACATTCATAACCCCATGGGGCACCTTCTGCTACAAGGTGACGCCGTTTGGTCTGAAAAATGCTGGAGCAACATATCAGCGAGCGATGGTGACTCTGTTCCATGATATGATTCATCATGAAATTGAGGTTTATGTTGATGATATGATTGCCAAATCTTAGACAGAAGAAGAACATTTGGTGAATTTGCAGAAACTATTTGAGCGTTTGAGGAAATTCAAGCTGAGGCTTAATCCAAACAAGTGTACTTTTGGGGTGAGATCTAGAAAACTACTGGGTTTTGTTGTTAGCGGAAAAGGGATTGAGGTGGATCCGGCCAAAGTGAAAACGATACAAGAAATGCCTGAGCCAAGAACAGAGAAACAAGTTCGTGGTTTCTTAGGGAGGTTGAACTACATTGCAAGGTTCATCTCTCACCTAACAGCCACGTGTGAGCCAATATTCAAATTGTTGAGAAAAGATCAGGCTATCAGGTGGAATGATGATTGTCAAAGGGCTTTTGAGAAGATAAAAGAGTATTTACATAATCCTCTTATCCTTGTGCCTCCGGTCCTAAGGAGACCGCTGATTATGTATTTGACAGTACTAGACAATTCCATGGGTTGTGTTCTCGGTCAACACGACGAGACAGGTAGGAAAGAACATGCCATCTACTACCTGAGTAAGAAATTCACAGATTGCGAGTCGAGATACTCGATGCTTGAAAAGACATGTTGTGCACTTGCATGGGCTGCTAAGCGATTGAGACAATACATGCTGTCTCACACAACCTTACTGATCTCCAAAATGGATCCAGTCAAGTATATATTTGAGAAGCCAGCTCTCACCGGAAGAGTTGCTCATTGGAAAATGGTACTGACAGAGTACGACATCCAGTATACTTCCCAGAAAGCCATCAATGGGAGTATTCTGTCAGACTATCTTGCTCAACAGTCGGTTGAAGATTATGAGCCGATGAAGTTTGATTTTCCAGATGAAGACATCATGTTCCTCAAGATGAAAGACTGTGAAGAGCCAATTGTTGAAGAGGGACCTGATCCAGATGAAAAGTGGACTTTAATGTTTGATGGGGCCGTCAACGCCAGAGGAAGTGGAATTGGTGTTGTCATTACAACTTCGAAAGGTGCCCACATGCCTTTCACCGCTCGTCTGACTTTCGAGTGCACCAATAATGAAGCTGAGTATGAAGCCTATATCTTGGGTATTGAGCAAGCCATTGATTTGAGAATCAAGACTTTGGACATCTTCGGAGATTCAGCTCTGGTAATCAATCAAGTGAATGGTGATTGGAACACTCTCCAGCCTACTCTGGTCCCCTACAGAGATTACACGAGAAGACTGTTGACTTTCTTCATAACAGTAAAGTTGTACCATATACCTCGTGATGAGAACCAGATGGCAGATGCTCTTGCTACTCTATCCTCCATGATCACGGTGATCCGTTGGAACCATGCTCCCAAGATCGATGTGATGCGCCTTGATAGGGTCGTGTATGTGTTTGCTGCTGAACTGGTAGTTGATGACAAGCCCTGGTATCACGACATCAAGTGCTTTCTGAGGAATCAAGAGTACCCTGCATGGGCATCCAACAATGATAGAAAGACTTTGAGAAGATTGGCAGGAAGTTTCTTCTTGAACAAAGACGATGTGTTGTATACGAGGAACTTCGACATGGTTTTGCTCAGATGCGTGGACAGACACGAAGTAGACATGTTAATGCAGGAAGTTCATGAAGGCTCCTTCGGTACTCATGCCGGCGGACATGCAATGGTTAAGAAATTGTTGAGAGCAGGTTATTACTGGATGACCATGGAATCTGATTGTTTCAAATATGCTCGGAAGTGCCATAAATGCCAGATTTATGTTGATAAGGTACATGTGCCGCCAAATCCTTTGAATGTGATATCTTCACCGTGGCCTTTTTCTATGTGGGGCATCGATATGATTGGAAAGATTGAGCCGACCGCTTCCAATGGGCATCGCTTCATCCTTGTTGCCATCGACTATTTCACCAAGTGGGTCGAAGCAGCGTCATTTGCGAAGGTTACCAGACATGTGGTTACCCGATTCATCAAGAAAGAAATCATTTGTCGCTATGGGATTCCCGAAAGAATCATTACTGATAATGGTTCTAATCTCAACAACAAAATGATGAAGGAGTTGTGCCAGAACTTCAACATTCAGCATCATAATTCTTCCCCTTACCGCCCTAAGATGAACGATGTTGTTGAAGCGGCAAATAAGAACATAAAGAAGATTGTGCAGAAGATGGTCGTTACGTACAGAGATTGGCATGAGATGCTACCCTTCGCCTTGCATGGGTACCGTACTTCAGTATGTACATCGACCGGGGCAACCCCTTACTCCCTTGTGTATGGTATGGAAGCAGTCCTACATGTTGAAGTGGAGATTCCTTCTCTAAGAGTCCTGTTGGATGTCAAGTTAGACAAAGCTGAATGGATTCGGACAAGGTTCAATGAGTTGAGTCTTATCGAAGAGAAGCGAATGGCAGCCATTTGTCATGGGCAGTTGTATCAAAGTCGGATGAAGAGAGCCTTTGATCAGAAAGTGCGTCCTCGATGCTTCCAGGTCAGAGATTTGGTGTTGAAAAGGATCCTTCCTCCTCAGACAGATCACAGGGGCAAGTGGACTCCTAACTATGATGGACCGTATATTGTCACCAAGGTTTTTGATGGTGGGGCCTTAATGCTTGCAACGATGGATGGTGAAAACTTCACTTCCCCGGTGAACTCAGACGCAGTTAAAAAATACTTCGCATGAAATAGACCCGCTGGACAATAAAAAGAGTAGTCTAGGCAAAAATGGGCATCCCGGTGAACCAAGAAAATGAAAAAGGTTCGGGCAAAAATTAGGGATTAAAAGTGAAAAGATTGTACACCCGGTAAGTTGAAAACCTGAAAAGGCAACTTAGGCAAAAATGGGTATCCCGGTGGATTGAAAACCCGAAAAGGGCGATCCAGGCAAAAGTTAGGGATTAAGCGAATGACTGCGTTCTGAGTAGTTCTGAATCTCATCTCGTGTCAATGACTGGAAACTTTTGAAGGATAGGAAACAGTTCAATCACTCTTTCAGAAAGCTGATCATCTGGAGGATCTTGAAGACGAGCAAGTCATAGCAGAATTGGAACCCAATAGAAATCCATTTCACATTGCCATTAGATTAATTTCTGTTTTTATCTTTTGTGCGATTACCTCTTTCCAGGGATTGCTTCCTGATGTAAATGCCTATTCAGAGGCCGTTCAATCAATAAAATCATGTTATTCAGTATATCTGTGTTTTCATTTTCATTTTTCTGTTTTGTTTGCAAAAATGACGTCCGAATTTTTTGATAAACATTGCATCATGACATATAAGAGCTTTACAGGTACATGCTTAATAAACATTTAAAATTGTTGTAAATTTTAAGTGCTTTGGATCGTCTATTCAGAACAGGTACCCTCGGGGCATTTCCTTAAAATCCCCTACAGATGATCGTGAATGTTTTCCACCAACAGATGAATTCGGTATCTTATCCCTGCAGAGCTGATCAGAGCATTGGATTCTTCGATCCCCAACAGGCTCTCACTGTTGTACCTCCCCCAAGCGGCGGTTTCAGATTATACACTCCCCAGTAGAATTGACAGTGCCAGACTGTATATCCCCAGCGGAGTTGACGGTGCCAGACTGTATCTTCCCAGCAGAAGCGGTTGCTCCTCAGGGTTCGATGCCAGATCGATGATCTCGACGCCAGATCCATGGTCTCTTTCCTTGAAGCAGAATCTCGGTACCGTATTAGTGTTTGCTTCCCCTGCTAAGTCGTCTCTCTCGCAGATTATGGTTGCCAGAACCACTATCGCTTTCCCCAACAACAGGTTTTTAGTGTCGTTCTCTCCCCAGTTAAAATCTCGGTATTTCGTCATTGCTAGAACACCGTGTGGCAGGTCATTTCCCTATAGAATTCTTTGCGTTGTGCATCTCCAGCAGCCTTGCCAGCGTCCAGAAGATGGTGATCATTTCCCCAGCAGAATTCCTTGCTTCGGCTTGGCATTCTCCCCAGCATTTCGCATCCATGCATGTAGAATCATATTGCATTGCATCCTCCCAAATCGCGTAGCATTTCCATTTTCATGGAGCATTACTCCATTGAAAAATTCAAACATACGCATGTAAGCATAAAACATTCTCGGTATCCCAAGTGATAAGCCAGAAGTTGTTTCCAGTACTCACACTGAAGATTGTTCATGACTTACCTTTGTTATCCTCAACAAGTGTCATTGGCCCATGCGCCGCCTCTATTATCGTTCCCTATTTCTGCCGATGCTGACAGGCATGAAGTTTCCGGTATTCAGACCGAAGTGGCGTTCAGGCCAGTTTTCCGATGTTCAGATCGAAGAAGTTTCCGACGTTCAGGTCGACGCAACTTGTGGCGTTCAGGCCAGTTTTCCGATGTTCAGATCAAAGAAGTTTCCGACGTTCAGGTCGATGCAACTTGTGGCATTCAGGCCAATTTTCCGATGTTCAGATCGAAGAAGTTTCCGACGTTCAGGTCGATGCAACTTGTGGCGTTCAGGCCAATTTTCCGATATTCAGATCGAAGTGGCATTCAGGCCAAGTTTCCGGTATTCAGATCGAAGAAGTTTCCAACGTTCAGGTCGATGCAACTTGTGGCATTCAGGCCAATTTTCCGATGTTCAGATCGAAGAAGTTTCCGACGTTCAGGTCGACGCAACTTGTGGCATTCAGGCCAGCCTCTCGGTGTTCAGACCGATACTAATAATCTCATATCTCCCGATTTTCATATCGAAGTCATTTCCAGTATTCAGACTGATGAGCGGCATTCAGGCCATGGTTATTTATGTGTTACCATTTATTTTGGTATCCAGGTTAACATTCTTTTTCAGTATTCAGACTGACTCTCACCGTACTAGACGGATTCTTCTTTCAAGACCACCTCTTTGCCGATTCTGACAGGCATTGTTACTTCACTTCACTTCAGTGCAAATTTTCGGGCTTTTATTGTATTCAATCCCTTGATACCTCGAAAGCACGAAAGCCGCTGCTATCTTCTTTCCAGGTCTCCAGTTGATTGAATAGGGGCAGCTGTAATACCCCAAAATTTACCCTTCATTTTTCCTGGAAGCATACGCTTTACACCTCATGCATGCATTCATTTTTAGGTCATTTAGCATTTGCATTTCATCATGGCAATCGGAATCGGATCCAAGAAGCTTGAACATCATCCAGGACACTTTGTGGGCTCTATTTAGATGATCAGTCAACACAAGGGAAAGACTTGAGTTACTTCCAACAGGGGTCTATTCGTCAGTCAAAACGTTAATCTTAAAGGAGCAAAGGTTTGTTCATGAGCTGTCATGCTCGCTAGGCGAAGCCCATGTGTTTTGAAAAAAAAATAATAATAATAATAATAATAAAAAAATTAAAAAAAAATTCTTAGACTTGGACCTCTCTCATTTGAGCCCACAGGTCCACAAAAATCAGGTTATAAATTCAGAGTTTCAGTGAAACAAAAGGCAATTCTATTCATATTACCCTGTATGCGAAAAAGATAGTGAGAGAAGAACCCTAGGAAAAAAGATAGTGAGAGAAGAACCCTGGGAAAAAAGATAGTGAGAGAAGAGCTAACAGAGTTCAGAGCAACCTCCAGGCAACTCTGAAAGGTTCATTCTGACTCACACATTTTCAGCTCAAGCAAACCCTAACATTGGTTTGCAAATCCAGCCGTGCCATTTGATTTCAACCGATATCTCCAATCAGGTTTGCCCTTATTCCCATTACCTTTGTGCTTTGAAGTTGAATACTCTGAATGTTTGAGGTATGGTGGATGAATTTCATTAGGTTTTTGCCCACGGGTTCATAATTATGTATGAATGTATAAATAATGCCTTGAATGCTTAATCGTTTAATTTCTGAAGTGTATGCCACAGGGTTTGAGGTTTCTGAAACCATACTGTTATCCATGAAAAACCATACTGTCATACGGTGAACTGGACTTTTTTGTGGTTTTAATCGCAATGTCGCGGTTAGCAAGAGTCACCACCGACTTTTCTTTTATCCAATAAGGAAAGGTGGAAAAGAACAGGAAATACCTTAATTTAGATTTTGGGTTCGGGAGGTACATTATACAAAGGGAAGGTGTTAGCACCCTTTGTATCCATGGTTATCCATGGGCTCTTAATTGCTCGATCACTTATATTATTTTTAAAAAAAAAAGTGTTTGTGAATTGTTTAGAAAAATTGTTTTGAAAAGAGAATTTAACTTTGTAATGATTCTTGTATGAATATATACAAAGTAGTTATCTCGTTTAGTTTTGGAAATTGTTTAGAAAAATATAACTCGGTAATGATTCTAGTATGAATATATACCAAGTGGTGATTTTCTAAAGATATTTTGAAAGGTGTGAGGTGTGAAAATTGTTTTTAGATTGTGAGCCAACAATTAAGAGTTATACCGACCCAAGGTCTTTATGAGCATTTCCTATCCTTATGAGGGTAAAACTGTCCTTATTATTGAGAAATAAGTAGTTTTATCCTTTGGATGTTTAAGGGTCATCGTAGGGTCATCGATAGGTCATTGAAGGCAACAGTTACGAGGATATCTTAGCATTCGAAGGGACTATCATCTTTTAACCGTAGGCAACATCGGAGGGTCATCGAGGGACAAAGTTGTATATTCGAAGGCAACATCCGAGGGACTATAATTTATTTTATGATGATTTAACCGAAGGGTCTTTGCTAAGGGTATCCCCACGTTCGCGGGACATGACCGTAATATCGTAATCGTAAGGCAACAAAGAGAGGTCCAAGATCACTTATTCAAAGGCAAAGTTTTACAATTAATTATATAATTAGGATGAAACTCCACATTAAAATTATTAAAAATAATATATTAAAAAATTAATACATTAGAAATTAATACATTAAAAATTAATTTAGGGTGAAACTCCACAAGGGTATCCCACAAATAAAGTGGAATACCTAACCAATAACCTTTTCCTGGGATATGTGAACCTTTACAAAACTCAAAAAAAGAAACATGTCAGAACACCAAATCAGGGTGCAATCGAAGATTACACCGGAGAAATATCACAACAATAAATAGGATAGGATGAATAATGCATGGCTATGATAAAACATAAAAAAAACAGAATAGAAAAGTCAGCTACTGTCTCGTTCGCCTCTGCCTCGCCTAGCGAAGGCCAGGCGAATACTCGCCCCAGGCTCGCCTAGCGAGGTGCTAGCGAGCGGCCACGGATTTTGAATTTGAAAACAGCCCCACGTTAGGAACTTTGAATTTTATGGCATTTTATCACAGGAATAACATGATCAAACATTCAGGGTATTCAGGCATATTTAAATTCCCATACGAAAGCAAATTATATATCAACATTTAATCATGATGCATTATATATGTAGATATGGCCAATTGAAAGTATAAACAATAGAGATACGCAAACCTGTTTGCCAATTCAAGGTTGAAGGGATTGACCACTTGTAGTATCGGAATAAGTTAGGCAGCGGGAATTGGACGGCGATGGCTTCGGTGCAGATGGGCTGCCTTCAGGGTTTCTTTACTCTGAATTCTCCGGGTAGGCAGGGTTCCTATGCCAAAACTTCTATTCGTTCTTCTCTGTTCTCCTCCTCTTTTTTTTTCCAGTGAATCTCCCAGTGTAACTCCAAGTGTCACTCCCCTACTGAAACTTCAGTATTTATAGACTAATTTCGTGGGTAATGGGCTTGGAATGAGGGAGACCCAAGTCCAAAATAATTTGTTATATTTTATTTATTTATTTATTTTAATTATTTAATTAATTAATTAATTAATTAATTAAAAAAAAAATTCTCTTTTTTTTTTTTTTTTTTTTTCGTTTCTCGTTTTTTTTTTTTTTGGGCTCAGAATGAAGCCCGAAATTTTTGTCGTCTGTCAGCTTCGCTAGGCGAGCGCGTAGCGAACAGGCCAGTTTGGGCCATTTTCTGGATTGGGCCATCCGCGAGCTGGGCCTTTGTTTCTTCAAGATCAGTGTTATATATGAGTCGGAATGCCTTGCAAAATGTCTTGAAATATTAATGGGCAAATTTTGGGGTATGACAGCTGCCCCTGTTCAATATTCTTGGACCGAGAGAGTTAGAATGGTGTATACGCCATTCGTGGTCTGGAGGTGGAAGATTATTGAACACTAGAATGCCCCAAAAGTTTGCACTTGAGAATCGACAGTTGGTCTTGATGGAGATGGGCTTAAAGATGCCATCCGGGAGGTTTGATGACGAAAGCTTCAGATCGCGCCGTATATTAGGCCAATTTGAAGACATGGGTGCCACACTGGGTCGTACGTTAGACCGTATAATGAGTCATCCATTAGGCTGCCGACTTCGCTGGGGAGTCGGAGTGTGTCATATGCTGTTGGGGATAAAGGATCAGAATGGACCATACGCTAGATCGTATCTGAGTTGCAGAATGAGCCGTACGTTAGGATGAATCTGATGACGAAAGGGGTAGTCGTACGTTAGACTACACTTCAGAAATGTACCGTATGTTAGGTAGGATCTGATGATGAAAGGGGTAGTCGTACGTTAGACTACACTTCAGAAATGTATCGTATGTTAGGTAGGATCTGATGATGAAAGGGGTAGTCGTACGTTAGACTACACTTCAGAAATGTACCGTATGTTAGGTAGCATCTGAGGGGATGGACATCCGAACGGGTCGTACGTTAGACCGTCGCAGAATGAGTCGTCTGTTAGGCCGCATCTGATGATGAAAGCGGTAGTCGTACGCCAGACTACACTTCAGAAATGTACCGTACGTTAGGTAGCATCTGAGGGTTGTAAGATCCAAACGGGTCGTACGTTAGACCGCGTTGGGGTTGTTGAAGTTCAGAATGGATCGTACGTTAGATCGTATCCGAGTTGTAGAATGAGCCGTCCGTTAGGCTGCATCTGAAAAAGAAAGTAGTCGTACGCTAGACTACACCCCTGAATGTACCGTACGCTAGGCAGCATCTGAGGATTTGAAGGTCCAAATGGGTCGTACGTTAGACCGCATTGGAGTTGCTGAAGAAGTCATATGTTGGGCTGAATCAGAATGAACCGTACGTTAGGCTGTATCTGATAACCTGTATATGTTGTACTTGCAATAAATGTCTGGGATGGGCTTAGAGATGCCATCATTAGGAGGATATCGAAGTGTTGTCAGAATGAATGTTCCCATGAACTGTATTTGAAATATGTATCTGAATCTTGAATGTGATTGATAAAGGTGTCTGTCTGAATGAACCTTCTACTTTGACTATATCAGGAGGATAATTAACCTGCAAAGAAAAAGTTAGCTTCATGCTATGTCATGATGCATGAGATGTTTCGTGTTATGCTAAAATAAATGTGAATGTTGTATGCATGCGTATGCTGTGAAAGGATGTAATGAATGAGTTATGCGTATGAGAAGTTCTGCTTGGGGACTCTACTGGGGAAAATAAATCCCCATCTACTGATTTGAGACATTTGTGTCGATGACCCTTTCTCGGCTGGGGATGCTTGATTTCTGTCTGATGGTGGAAATATTCAACAGAGCCTGGCTGGGGATGGATGAGATGATCAATCTGTCTGGTGACGCCGACCTCTATTGGGGAGTAACTGGCTGTGCCTGGGGATACTGCCATTTTCTGAGGAAAAAAAAACAGGCTTGCTGGGGAAGAGAATTGGTAGCGGATTCATTGGAAGCATGATTAGACCTTTTCTTTGATCCTGAAGTCGGGTAGTAATTGCTATTGCTATTCTATGCATGTATTTTTGGTAAACATCAGTCATATTCAAATGCACATATTAATTCAAATTAAATCAATGGACATTTACGCAACCAAAACAGAAAAGTAAAAACAAAAGCATCTTTTTTTTGAAAGAGGGTTGTATTGATTTTGAAATGAGGCCTATAAACAGGCAATTTGTGTACAAGGAGACAGAAATCCTAGTAAGAGGAAATTGTCGAAAACAAAGAGAAAGCTATGTGGAAGAAGTCCTATTGATTTTAAGCCTACTACTGTCATTATGTCTTCGAGCATCTCATCCCTTGCTGTCGGATAGAAGTGATTGGCTTGGTCAGTCCCTCGAACTTGGATGAAAGTTGACTGAGAACGGGACATAGTCATACGCTTTAATCCCTAATTTTTGCCTGGACCGCCTTTTCAGGTTTTCAGTCCACCAGGATACCCTTTTTTGCCCAAGCCGCCTTTTCAGGTTTTCGACTTGCCGGGTGTACATTTTTTTTTATATATCCCTAATTTTTGCCCGAACCCTTTTGGTTCGCCGGGATGCCCTTACTTTTGCCTAGATACGTCGATCTAGCGGGTCTCTTTTATGCGTAGTATTTTTTAACTATGTCCGCGTTCACGGGATGTGGGAAGTCTTCACCATCCATTGTAGCGAGTATCATGGCTCCACCTGAGAATACCTTCTTAACTACAAATGGCCCTTCGTATGTGGGAGTCCATTTGCCTCTGGGGTCAGTTTGTGGTAGGATGATGCGTTTGATTACCAAGTCGCCAATTTGATACACTTGTCTCTTGACCTTTTTGTTGAATGCCCTGGTCATGCGCTTCTGATATATCTGCCCGTGACATACAGCCGCAAGTCTCTTCTCATCCATCAAATTTATCTGATCGAGTCGAGTCTGAATCCATTCGTCCTCGTCTAAGCCCGCCTCTTTCATGATCCTTAGAGAGGGAATCTGAACTTCCACTGGTAAAACGGCTTCCATTCCGTAGACTAAAGAGAAAGGAGTTGCCCCTGTCGAAGTTCGCACGGAAGTACGATAACCATGAAGAGCAAATGGTAACATCTCATGCCAGTCTTTGTATGTTACCGTCATCTTTTGTATAATCTTCTTAATATTCTTATTAGCCGCTTCTACAGCGCCGTTCATCTTTGGCCGGTACGGAGAAGAGTTATGGTGTTTTATTTTGAACTGCGTGCAGAATTCAGTAATCATCTTGTTGTTCAAATTAGTGCCATTGTCAGTGATAATTCTCTCAGGGACGCCGTATCGGCAGATGAGGTTGTTCTTGATGAATCGTGCCACCACATTCTTAGTAACAGAAGCAAATGAGGCTGCCTCCACCCACTTTGTGAAGTAATCAATAGCAACAAGGATGAAACGATGTCCATTAGAGGCGGTAGGTTTAATCTCGCCAATCATATCAATGCCCCACATTGCAAAGGGCCACGGCGCGGTCAACACGTTTAATGGAGCAGGAGGCACATGTACTTTATCCGCATAGATCTGGCACTTATGACAAGTTCTGGAGTGATGGTGGCAATCAGTTTCCATGGTAGACCAATAATACCCTGACCTCAGAATCTTCTTGGCCATTGTATGTCCACTAGAATGAGTCCCAAAGATACCGTCGTGCATGTCTTCCATAATCTTCTCTGATTCCTTTCTATCCACACAGCGAAGCAAAGTCGAATCATGGTTACGTTTGTACAATATTCCATTACTCAAAAAGAATTTAGCGGAGAACTTCCTCAGAAATTTCCTGTCATTGATGGATGTCCCTTCAGGGTATTCCTGAGCTTCTAAATATCTTTTTATCTCGTGGAACCAAGGCTTCTCTTCTACTTCATCAGCGTTAAGTTCATAACAATATGCTGGTTCGTCTAGTCGTTCAATGGTAATCCGGGGAGCTTCATTGTCCCATCTGACTCTGAACATAGATGACATGGTAGCCAATGCGTCTGCCAACTGGTTCTCCTCTCGGGGAATATGTTCGAATGTGATCTCTTCAAAGTATGGGATTAATGTCAACACCTGCTCTCGATAGGGGATGAGGTTCGGATGTTTAGTGTCCCATTCTCCTTTGACCTGACTGATTACTAAGGCTGAGTCTCCATACACCCTCAAAAACTTGATTCTCAGGTCTATAGCAGCTCTGAGTCCCAAAATACATGCTTCATACTCAGCCATATTGTTGGTACACTCAAAACATAGTCTAGCGGTGAAAGGCGTATGGCCACCCTTGGGGGAAATGATCACGACGCCAATACCGTTGCCCAATGCGTTAGACGATCCATCAAAAACCATAGTCCATCGGGATCCCACTTCGGGTCCTTCATTCGGTCCAGGTTCTTCATAATCAGTAACAAGCATGACATCCTCATCTGGGAACTCAAAATTCATAGACTGATAATCATTCACGGCCTGATGAGCCAAATGATCAGCTAGCACGCTTCCTTTGATTGCTTTTTGGGTGGTATACTGGATATCATACTCTGTTAAAATCATCTGCCATCTTGCTATTCTTCCGGAGAGGGCGGGTTTCTCAAATATGTATTTGATAGGATCCATCTTAGAAATCAACAAAGTGGTGTGATTCAACATATACTGTCTTAGTCGGCGAGCAGCCCAGGCCAAAGCACAGCAAGTTTTCTCGAGCAGTGAGTATCTTGTTTCACAGTCGGTAAACTTTTTGCTAAGGTAGTATATGGCATACTCTTTTCGACCGGACTCGTCATGTTGTCCCAACACGCACCCCATTGAGTTTTCTAAAACGGTTAAATACATGATTAGAGGTCTTCCCTCAACTGGTGGCACCAGAATTGGAGGTTCTTGGAGGTACTTCTTGATTTTGTCGAAAGCTTCTTGACATTCATCATTCCATATCATCTCTTGATTTTTTCTCAGTAACTTGAAGATGGGTTTGCAAGTAGCGGTCAAATGGGAAATAAATCGGGCAATGTAATTCAAACGTCCCAAGAAACCTCTGACTTCTTTATCCGTACGGGGAACTGGCATCTCTTGAATAGCTCTCACCTTGGCTGGGTCGACCTCAATACCTTTACCACTGACAATAAAGCCCAAGAGTTTACCAGATCTTACTCCAAAGGTGCATTTGTTCGGGTTCAATCTCAACTTGTATTTCTTCAGCCTCTCAAACAGTTTGTATAAATGATCGAGATGTTCTTCTTCAGTATGAGACCTGGCTATCATATCGTCCACATATACTTCTATTTCATGATGGATCATGTCATGGAACAAAACCACCATAGCACGCTGGTACGTTGCTCCTGCGTTCTTTAAACCAAACGGCATTACTTTATAACAGAAGGTGCCCCATTGCGTCACAAACGTAGTCTTCTCCATGTCCTCAGGTGCCATTTTGATCTGGTTATAACCCGAGAATCCATCCATGAAGGAGAATACCTTGTGTTGAGCGGTGTTGTCTACCAGAACATCAATGTGTGGCAGTGGGAAATCATCCTTGGGACTCGCTCTATTCAAATCTCTGTAATCCACACACATTCGCACCTTACCATCCTTCTTTGGCACTGGTACCACATTAGCAACCCATTGAGGATAAGAAGTAACCGCCAGAAAACCAGCATCGAATTGTTTCATGACTTCGGCCTTGATTTTCTCGGACATTTCAGGACGCATGCGACGAACCTTTTGCTTAACAGGACGACAATCTTCCTTCGTCGGCAAACGATGCACTACTATATCGGTATCCAGCCCTGGCATGTCTTCGTAAGACCAAGCAAAAATCTCCACATAGTCATGTAGCATTTGAATCAATCTTCTTTTGACACTGATTTCCAAGCCTGCTCCTATTTTGACTTCTCTCTTGTCCACCTCGGTACCCAGATTTACAGTCTCAACTGACTCCTCATGCGGCTGTATAGTCCTTTCTTCTTGTAGTAACATTCTGGCAAGTTCTTCAGGTACTTCACAATCTTCCTCACTTCCATCTTCGGCTCGGTAGATCGGATTTTCAAAGTCATAATGAACAGTAGTAAAACTATTATCAACAGGATCCAGAGTGGATAGGGATCTGCAATTCGTTACGTGCGTGTGTGTAAGAAAACATAGCTCGTTTGAAAGATAATAGGAAAGACAAAGAGCGCAATATTTGAATGCAAAACGTCCATTGATTTATTGAATATAAATATGCTTATGAAAATGACAAAACCCTTAACAAATTAGCTATTGTGCCTCGGGCATAGACACAATGCTTTAAGAAGTTTGATTGTAAAAGAAAATTAAAATTTGCAATTCTAGAATAAACAATAACAATTACTCCTGACTAAAGGAAATCGGGATAATGTCTTCAGTCTTCCAATTGTTGAGTCCGTCACCAATTGTTGGGAAAATCCAGCTATCCAAGTCGCAATCACTATCAGCATCTTCCATAGCATTAATCTGATTTTTGACTATCTTTCCAGAGTTAAACCCCAGGCCAGCTTTATCAGACTTGTACGGTACATTGATCAGTTGACCCCAACCAGCACGATCACCATTTTCAATCGCGGCTTGAGCATCTTTCAGAGAGATCATGACAGGGGGAGCACGAACAACCTTGGGCACAAGGGGAGTTGGCTTAAGGACAGGACTGGGTGGAGGAACCACTTCAAATGACTGAGAAGGAGTCTCAAAGAATTCACCATCCATCTCGACGTATTTGAAGGCTTGCACACTACTGACAATATACTCTTCTTCTCCACATACAGTGACAACCATGCCTGCTATTGGATACTTCAGCTTTTGATGAAGCGACGAAGCTACCGCACCTGCCCCATGGATCCAAGGGCGCCCCAACAAGCAGGAGTAGGCGGGACGAATGTCCATCACGTGAAAGGTAGTGTTGAAGACTTGAGGTCCTATCTTGATAGGGAGAACCACTTCACCATAGACAACACTCTTCGCACCATCGTAAGCACGCACCACAACATCACTAGGTTTCAGTTCAATGCCTTTGTAGTCAAATTTATCGAGTACAGCTTTCGGGAGCACATTCAAGGAAGAGCCGTTGTCGATCAACACGTGAGCCAGGGTGATCCCCTCACACTCGATGGAGATATGCAGAGCTTTATTGTGATTCTTTCCTGCTGGCGTCAGGTCAGCATCGGAAAAGCCTAGGCCATTGTCAACAGTCAAATTAGCAACATAATGTTCGAATTGATCGACGGATGTTTCTTGAGGCACATGAGCGGTCTTCAAGAATTTCATCAATGCATTGGCATGGGATTCAGAGGATAATAACAAGGACAACATTGAGATTTTAGACGGAGTATGCCCCAATTGTTCCACTACATCAAAATCGCTCTTACGGATGATTTTCAGCATCTCTTCCATTTCCTGTTTGGCAACATCTTCAGAAGTAACTTCGACCGATGTCTCTGACTGAGGAGGATTGACTGGTCTTTTTCCTCGAATTTCGGGAGCGGGAGGTGAGATTTCTGGGGAGTAGATCCTTCCACTTCGAGTAACTTTACTAGTCCCCACAATATCATTAGGATTAGCAGAACTACCAACTTGCTTTATGCCATGGATGTAAACGTCGCCTCCATAGTTCCACGGAATAGCTTTGCTGGAGGAATATGGCACGGGGCCAGGTGCGGTAATAATCAGGGGAGCCACTTTGGGCTCAGCGGTAATCTTCACAGGCACTCTAGTAGCGGTAATCTTCACTGGAGCTTTGGACCTAGCAATCACAGATACCTCTTCAATAGAGTTGTCCACCTTAGGAACCCTTTCAAATAGAATTGTACGATCATCCATCAGCCGTTGAATGCCGTTCTTCAACTTCAAACAATCATTGGGTCGGAGTACACAGAGATCGCAATCTTCAGCACAACCTGGAAATAAACCAGCTTGCAATAAATTCTTTTAACGATCAGGAGAGGAGATGCTAAATCAGCAACGTCAGTAACGTGAGAATTGTCGTCCACAACATTAACATTCTGGTCATGATTAGGCATAGGTGCTGTGATGACATTGGGGGTCGCCGGAGGATCAAATTCAATTTCTCCAGCGTCGATCATATCCTGAATCTTGTTCTTCAACAACCAGCAATCATTCGTATCATGCCCGGGGCTATCGGAGTGATAGGCACACCTGGCGTTGGGATTATAACGAGGAGAAGTAGTGTTGGGATTTGCAGGAGGGCCTCTGAGGGTAATCAAATTGGCCTTTAACATACTCTGCAGTGCTTGGGTTAAAGTCATATTGATCTTGGTAAACTGTCTTCTCGACCTGTCTTGTCTGTGTTGGAAGTTCTGAGATGGCGGTGCGGCAATTGTAACTGCCCCAATAGTATGGTCACGATTCTTCTTGTTATGCTTCCTCTCACTGTACACAGCATTTGATTCATTCTTTCCCTGATAGGACTTTTTGGTGCTTGCAGAAGTAGCTGCCTGTATCTTTCCACTTCGAATGCCGCTTTCAACCCGTTCACCTGTCAAGATAAGTTCAGTGAAACCTGACGAGGAACTTCCCAGTAGATGGCTGTAGAATGGGCCAGTCAGTGTACCCATGAACATGTCCACTAACTCTCGATCAGTCATAGGGGGTTTGACTCTGCCAGCCAAATCTCTCCACTTTTGAGCATATTCTTTGAAACTTTCTTTAGAGCCCATAGTCATATTTTGTAGCTGTAGCCGAGTAGGCGCTAACTCAGAATTATACTGGTAGTGCTTGTAGAAAGCTGTTGCTAAATCAGTCCATGTGCGGATGTTAGAGCTCTCAAGCTGATAATACCACTCTAACTGTGTGCCAGACAGACTCTCTTGGAAGAAATGGATCCACAGTTTCTTATCAGTAGTGTGCGGCTGAATCTTTCTCACATAAGCCCTTAGATGCATCTGAGGACAAGAGGCACCATCATACTTAGTGAAAATGGGAACCTTGAATTTGCGGGGAATGACCACATCAGAGACCAGACCCAAGTTTTCGAAATCCAGACCGGGCACTTTCTGCCCCTCCATAGCTAGCATACGTTCTTCCAGCAACTTGTACTTATCATCCTTCGGAGAGTACTGTTCATGTTCATAATCTTCATCGTCGTCCTCAGAATTGACGAGATTAGGATTCTCATCTTCCGAATCATTCTCGGTCTCTTCTTCTGAATCCTTCGGAATTCTAATCTTGACTCCTGTAACCTGTCCCTTAAGCCTTCTCCCCGGGTTGATGTAACCCACAGGTTTCTGGTCCTTCTTCTTCTCCATCAAAAGAGCTTTCAGTTCTTCCTGCCCCTTAGATAAGCTCAGCATCATTTCCTGGAATTGAGCATTCTGGGCCTGGAGATCTTTGACAGTTTGTTCGAGAGCCATTGTTCAATCTGTTTGAATCTGCTGGAATCTGTTTGATAGGAAAATCGTGAGAACACTGATCCTTTAGAATACCTGTTATGCGATGCAATGCAATGTATGAAATGTTTTCAAGGACTTTCGGGATTTAACTTTGCATAAACTAACAAAAAGAGCTTTTTTTTTCTTTTCTCTTTTGTTTTTGCTTTTGTTTTTGTTTTTTTTAGCAGAGTTAAATCCCTAAATCCTTGAAATGGTTAGTACAATGCCATGATGTTATGATGTTATGATGTTATGTTGTTAGATAAATAACAAGCACAAGCAAGTCACACAACAATCATTCCTAGGTTTTAAGGCTTGCGTGAGTTCCATAGGTAAATACCCTCCCCACTGAAGTTTGGTTGGTTCAACCTGTCTTAGAATAGTAACCGGGTTCTAGAAGGATCTCAAATCATTGACCTTTCCTTAAGTCCACTTCAGTGCAACACCAAGTGGTTGACCGAAGCTTCCCTAAAGTCCAATCTCAAAGAGTGTAGTATCGAGTCTCAACCAACTCCAGTCGGAACCGAAGCCAGTTATCTCACTACTTTCTAATGGCCAGGATGAGTCAATTAGGGTTCTAAAGGTCTGGTTAATGCTTTTATGACACCACGCGAATGCCAAATATTTCCTCAACTAACATGAGGAACATCAGGACATCCAAAGTGCCACATTAACCGTAGCCATCATTTTGACCATTCCAGTATACGCCGGACAGTCGCGATGATCTCTTGCTACTTACCTAAGGTACACTAGATCCGGGTGTAGGATCTTTCACTCAAGCATAACATACCCAAGCAATCCCTTAAAAATAGATCAGACAAATTGAATAAGTGATCTTGTTTTTAAGGTAACCTCTCTTTTTAAATATTTAGGCTCCCCAGCAGAGTCGCCAGTTCTGTCATACGGTGAACTGGACTTTTTTGTGGTTTTAATCGCAATGTCGCGGTTAGCAAGAGTCGCCACCGACTTTTCTTTTATCCAATAAGGAAAGGTGGAAAAGAACAGGAAAGACCTTAATTTAGATTTTGGGTTCGGGAGGTACATTATACAAAGGGAAGGTGTTAGCACCCTTTGTATCCATGGTTATCCATGGGCTCTTAATTGCTCGATCACTTATATTATTTTTTTTAAAAAAAGTGTTTGTGAATTGTTTAGAAAAATTGTTTTGAAAAGAGAATTTAACTTTGTAATGATTCTTGTATGAATATATACAAAGTAGTTATCTCGTTTAGTTTTGGAAATTGTTTAGAAAAATATAACTCGGTAATGATTCTAGTATGAATATATACCAAGTGGTGATTTTCTAAAGATATTTTGAAAGGTGTGAGGTGTGAAAATTGTTTTTAGATTGTGAGCCAACAATTAAGAGTTATACCGACCCAAGGTCTTTATGAGCATTTCCTATCCTTATGAGGGTAAAACTGTCCTTATTATTGAGAAATAAGTAGTTTTATCCTTTGGATGTTTAAGGGTCATCGTAGGGTCATCGATAGGTCATTGAAGGCAACAGTTACGAGGATATCTTAGCATTCGAATGGACTATCATCTTTTAACCGTAGGCAACATCGGAGGGTCATCGAGGGACAAAGTTGTATATTCGAAGGCAACATCCGAGGGACTATAATTTATTTTATGATGATTTAACCGAAGGGTCTTTGCTAAGGGTATCCCCACGTTCGCGGGACATGACCGTAATATCGTAATCGTAAGGCAACAAAGAGAGGTCCAAGATCACTTATTCAAAGGCAAAGTTTTACAATTAATTATATAATTAGGATGAAACTCCACATTAAAATTATTAAAAATAATATATTAAAAAATTAATATATTAGAAATTAATACATTAAAAATTAATTTAGGGTGAAACTCCACAAGGGTATCCCACAAATAAAGTGGAATACCTAGCCAATAACCTTTTCCTGGGATATGTGAACCTTTACAAAACTCAAAAAAAGAAACATGTCAGAACACCAAATCAGGGTGCAATCGAAGATTACACCGGAGAAATATCACAACAATAAATAGGATAGGATGAATAATGCATGGCTATGATAAAACATAAAAAAAACAGAATAGAAAAGTCAGCTACTGTCTCGTTCGCCTCTGCCTCGCCTAGCGAAGGCCAGGCGAATACTCGCCCCAGGCTCGCCTAGCGAGGTGCTAGCGAGCGGCCACGGATTTTGAATTTGAAAACAGCCCCACGTTAGGAACTTTGAATTTTATGGCATTTTATCACAGGAATAACATGATCAAACATTCAGGGTATTCAGGCATATTTAAATTCCCATACGAAAGCAAATTATATATCAACATTTAATCATGATGCATTATATATGTAGATATGGCCAATTGAAAGTATAAACAATAGAGATACGCAAACCTGTTTGCCAATTCAAGGTTGAAGGGATTGACCACTTGTAGTATCGGAATAAGTTAGGCAGCGGGAATTGGACGGCGATGGCTTCGGTGCAGATGGGCTGCCTTCAGGGTTTCTTTACTCTGAATTCTCCGGGTAGGCAGGGTTCCTATGCCAAAACTTCTATTCGTTCTTCTCTGTTCTCCTCCTCTTTTTTTTCCAGTGAATCTCCCAGTGTAACTCCAAGTGTCACTCCCCTACTGAAACTTCAGTATTTATAGACTAATTTCGTGGGTAATGGGCTTGGAATGAGGGAGACCCAAGTCCAAAATAATTTGTTATATTTTATTTATTTATTTATTTTAATTATTTAATTAATTAATTAATTAATTAATTAATTAATTAATTAAAAAAAAAATTCTCTTTTTTTTTTTTTTTTTTTTCTCGTTTTTTTTTTTTTTTTTTTTTTTTTGGGCTCAGAATGAAGCCCGAAATTTTTGTCGTCTGTCAGCTTCGCTAGGCGAGCACGTAGCGAACAGGCCAGTTTGGGCCATTTTCTGGATTGGGCCATCCGCGAGCTGGGCCTTTGTTTCTTCAAGATCAGTGTTATATATGAGTCGGAATGCCTTGCAAAATGTCTTGAAATATTAATGGGCAAATTTTGGGGTATGACACATACTGTTTTGCTCTAATCTGACTTACGTTTGTCATAGCATGTTTTCTCCTAATCCTTATCTTGTTTCACTAACCCTTTTGTTGAGTTTTTGTGAAGGCTCACATGACTTTTGCAGGGATAGCTCGTTGGATATTCCACTTTGCTTGTGGGATACCATTTGGGAGATTTATTCTGATTGCCTTGTTGGCATATTTACTTTATACATGTTTGTTTTGTATGTGTTCGTATCCCCGCAGGTAGCGCGGTTCCTTCGTCAAGGACTGCCTTTTTGCATGAGCATCCCAAACCCTAACCCTTCATTGATTTTTCTTCTCCTAAACACACGTTTACTCCTTCTACTACAGGTGAGTAAGTCTCCAAAGGTCGAGCATCCGGTAGACTGCGTAGTAACGTCGTCCGCCCCTAAAACATAATCCTTAACCCCGTAGTTAGCCAAACTACGGCTTGCTCTGATTCTCATTCCAGATGAGATACGTAGGCATAAGACGCGATGTCTTAGCGAGCACACATCCCTCCAACCCATAGGCCAGCCGAGCTACGAAGACTCTGATTCTCATATTCATATGAGATACGTATGCAGTGGATGCGACATCCGCGCGAGTCATTTTCATTTAACCCCTTTTTTAGTAAACAGCACAAGATAAACTCGCACCCTTTAGACAAGAACTACAAAAGTGGATCCCGTAGAGTACTACGGATGCGTAGGGGTGCTAATACCTTCCCTTCGCATAACTGACTCCCGAACCCAGGATTTGGTTGCGAGACCTTGTCTTTTCCTTTCCTCTTTTCAGGTTTACTTCGAGCGTTTCCTTTCCCTCCTTTGGGATAAATATTGCACGGTGGCGACTCTTCTGTCATTTTCTTTCGCCGATTGTTTTTTCGCACACTGTATTTTTCAGGTTGCGACACTTTGCTCTTAGAATAATTTTCATATGGTGAAAGTTATAGGAGATAGGGCCTAGGGAGACCCAATTTTGATCAGATGAATTCATCTGGCCAACCACCATCAACCAACTTGCCAACCTTCAATTATCTTGACTTTCTAGGCTCATGGTAGATCATATATGTAGATGCTTTGTTTGGCTGCATTTTATGTTAAAACACCTACTGTACTCTGTTGTCTTGACTGATGTCATGACATGCTTGAGTAGTATGTTGCAGGATTAGCTAATACACGATTTATTGAATGTCAAACTGAATGTTATGACATTCATCCCTGACAGCAGATACTGAATTATAGGCTAGTTAGTTTTTCTGTTACAGTTTAGTATTTATTTCAGGCTGCTTTTCAGGAAACTAACAGCTGAGTAAGAGACCTAGCATATAGCCTATTGTCTGGATGCCAAACTAAATGTTATGACATACATTCTTGAGAGCATATGCTAAAGTGTAGACTAGTTAGTTTTTCTGTTATGCTTCAGTATTTATCTCAGGCTATTTTTCAGGAATCTAACAGTTGTGCTAAAATCCAGGAAACAAACAACTGTGCTACAATTAAGAGGCCTAGCATAGAGCCTATTTGTTAGCACCCTAATATGTGGAAATTAGGTTAACTTACTTAACTTTAATTTTAGGAAATTCAAGTACAAGGCCCAAGTGCTGCATTATAAAAGGATGGTAATCCTATTTTCAGGAATTCAGGGGTTTTGGAGTGTGAAGAAGTAAATACATCATTGTATTTCCTTGTTGTATGTTTATTGTGTCTTATATTAGGGTTTACTTGTGAGCCAAGCAATTATCACTTAGATGATTGCATTGGACTAGGGTGTTCATTGAGTTGTAATTGTTGTGTCACTCTAAGCTTTTAAGCGTGAGTGTTGTGTTTCTTGATTAAAGCTTTTAAGCACAATTAAGAGTTGTTTGAAGTATAACTTCACCACTGACTTTAAACTTATTAAAGGTTGTAATCACTGCTGTGATTGAGGGGGAGTGAGTAGGAACTCAGGTCTTAGTTTAGATTGAAATTGCATTGGGTAGGTCTTAAGTGATAGGATTAAACAATTGGTTTAAGTCCTGAATTAATACCTCTTATAGTGGATTTCCTCCGTGGCTTGGTAGCCCCCACACGTAGGTGTGTTTGTCACTGAACTGGGTAAATAATTCTCTGTGTTATTTACTGCCCTTTACATTTACTTTCTGCATCATTCCTGTCTGCGCAGAATTGGATGTCATAACATCCAATGTGACATCGATAGTCTGTTACTAGAATTTCAATATATGCATAAGATGATGAATTTTTAGGTGTCCCTTGAGAAATTTGATCAATTAGTGAGATGGCTTGTTGGAGAAGTTACTCAGGATACCTAGTCAAACTAGGGTTTCCAAGGCAAATCACCTTCAAACTATTGAAGAAAACCTGTTCAATATAACATGTAGGAATCAATGGAACCCATATATGATGCTTATAACCATTCTTGGATCAATTCATGGTTATGATTTTTGTCATGAGGGCCTCAAACCCTAGATATGAACTTGATAAATCAATGTGATCATGCCCTACCTACAAAAGAGTTAGGCAAATGGAAAGACATATTTTTGGTATTTTGGTTAGTAAAATGATAATATACAAGTATGATACAATCACATGGTGCTCGGTGATCTCTCCAAAACAAACTCAATGATAGAGGGGTAAGGAGGATGCCAAGGTATGATCCCAATGCTAGTGCTTATGATAAAATTGCACGAGGGATCTTAGGGTCAAAATTGGGGTCTTACAATCGGGATCACCCAATTGATAAGGTTATTGATAATATAAGTTAAGGCGTTGCAGCAAGATTAAATCTTAAAGATGCATGCTTAAATATGACGTTTGTCTCACAAATCGAACCTCCAAGATTGATGAAGCCTTAGAAGACGATCAATGGATACTTGCAATGCAAGAAGAGTTAAACCAATTCGAAACGAATCAAGTTTGGGAACTTGTCCCTAGGCCAAGTGGTAAACACATCATAGGTACTAGATGGGTGTTTAAAAACAAGCTTGATAAGAATGGTATAATTGTTTGAAACAAAGTAAGATTGGTTGCTCAAGGGTACAATCAAGAAGAAGGGATTGACTTTGAAGAAACATTCGCTCCAGTTGCAAGGTTATAAGCTATTTGTTTATTACTTGCTTATGTATGTTCATTAAATTTTCAGTTATACGAAATGGACATCAATAGTGTTTTCCTAAATGGCTACATGAATAAAGAAGTCTATGTTAAATAACCTCCCAATTTTGAAGACTTCAAGAATCCTTCACATGTCTTCAAGTTGAAGAAATATCTTTATGGCTTAAAACAAGCACCAAGAGCATGGTATGATAGACTTAGCAACTTTCTTTGCGAAAGAGGCTTGGAAAAGGGTAAAGTTGACAAGACATTGTTTATTAAGAAAATAAAAGGTAACACTTTATTGGTTCAAGTTTATGTCGACAACATTATAATCGATTCAATAAACAAAGATCTTTGTGAAGAATTCTCATTGATGATGTAAGGAGAATTCGATATATCCATGATGGGTAAGTTGAACTATTTTCTTTGACTTCAGATTAAGCAACTTAAAACTGACATCTTTATCAACCAATCCAAATATTGCTAAGAATTATTGAAGAGATTTGACATGGATAGTTGCAAATCAATGGCTACCCCAATGGGATTCAGAACCTATGTTGATCAAGATGAATCCGGTGTTTCAATTGATATCACAAAGTATCGAGGTATGATTGGTTCACTATTGTAGCGGTGTATTCGTCACTTTATGATTTATTGGCTAAATCAAAAGCAAAATATACAAAGATAGAGTCGCCACCGCACTTCTATTTATCCAAAGGAATGGCTAGAAAACGAACAAAAGCCTAAGAAGTTTTACAAAGAAAACTAATAAAAGGGTACAGAGATCTGGGTAAGGGGGTAATTATGCAAAGGGAAGGTGTTAGGCACCCAATGCATCCTAGGTACTCCTAGGGAACCCTTTTCACAACTTGTTGTATCAGATGATTATTTATGAAAATATTTATTGTGCAAACATGATTGGGAGGATGAGAGAAGAATATACAAATTTTATTATTTTTGTGTTTGGATGGATGAATCTATTGCCTACGTACCCTTACAGGATCAAAACCTCGTAGTTCGGCTAAAAGATTTCCAAAACATGGGTGAATTGATTTTAAAACAAAAGCCCTAAGGTCTTTCGTTATCCACGGGAGAAAACTCAACCTATACAACCACAAGTCCACCATGTGAGAACAGCTTCAACTTGCTAGTGAGGGACCAATGCCCTATAAGAAGCAAGGAAGTCTTACAATTCAATCACTAAGGACAAAAGGTGAGATTCACATCAACCACTAAGATAACTAAGATTTATGGCTAATGTATGAAAACTTGATTAAAGAATGGACAAAGCCACAAAATAATTGAATGAGTGGAATTAGTCAATTAGAATTATTCACAAAAAGAAGTCAAAGTATGATTAGAATTCAATTCAAAAGAAGTATTATAAAAATGAAGTTTGAAAATCAAAGGCATAAGGCCTATGTTTCTAGTTTTGAAAACAGGTGAAAATGATTGCATAATAGTTTTCTGGTTTGGGTTAACATGCAAATGGAGGTTTAAAGAACAAAAAGGTGGGAGAATGAAGAGTAAAACTTCTTAGGAGTTCACCTCTTGAGATCATATGTAGATGATCCAAGTAAGTACCATCCTTTGGAATAGACAACAAAGCAATAAGCAAGTAAGCAGGTTCAAAGAGTAACAAAACTGGAAATGGATGGCCAATAAATGATCTTAAGTCCAACTCCGAAAACAAATAGGAAACGGAGTGCCAATAAATGGTCTTACGTCCAATTCCACAAAAGGAAACAGAAACAGGAAACAGATAGCCAATCAATGGTCTTACACCGGACTCCACAAAAAGAAACAAAATAGGAAACAGGTAGCCAATCCATGGTCTTACACCTGACTCCACAAAAACAAAACAGGAAAGGAAATGGAGTGCCAATAAATGGTCTTAAATCCAGCTCCCCAATAGGAACAGGAAACAGATGGCCAATCAATGGTCTTACATCTGACTCCTCAAGCAAAGCAAAGAACAAATGCAAAAGCAATATGTAACAACATGCAAAAGTAGTATGCAAGAACAATATGCAAAGTAAGCACAAACAATCACAATCAATCAATTAGCACACACTATACACAATCAAGAGGCTCAATCAGGGTTAGGCTTTAGTCAAGGGGTCATATCAACCTCAACAAACAAGCCGGTACTGTATGGGTGTTTTGAGCTCTTAACCCTAACATTGAGAGTTAGGGTGAAGCAGATGAAATGGGAAATGAGGATTAGACCTCATAGCTCTTAACCCTGGCCTGGGTGAGCTTGAATCAAAGAAAATGTGGGAGTTCAGAATGAGGAACTCTATTCCACATGACTGACTCTATATACAATGATCTTGGGTTAGATTCAGAAGCATCAACACGTAGTATGAGCATAATGAAAGACTCAACTGAATAGCAGGGGATGGATTGCACATCCCTTTTATCTGCCAATTGCCTCTTAAGAGGACTTAACCTGCTTGGCACAAATATAAACAATCAAATACATGGCCTCTTAAGGAGGGCTTCAGACAGGTGCCTGCCAAAAGAACATGACAGGTCTTCCAGACTACATGGAGAATAGGAATTTTCCTAAGTGGTATGCCAACCACAAGCATGCCAAGCAAAGCAACTCAAGTAATGAGTTAAAGCTACTAAAGTACCTGTAAGAAAATCAAACAAGTCAATATTCACATTCAGACAAACAATCAACAGACAACAGTCAACAGTGAGGCAACCAATATACATAAATGTAAGTCAACAATTCAAGTGCATTAGCCTCCCAAGGACCTACAACACAATCAACATTAGTTAAACAAAACAAAATGCATCTCAACTCATGAGATCAATATCATCCATTAGGACTTAATACTTGAACCTGAAATGCACAACTCAAAATGTGAGTCCAAACCCCTAGGGCAAAGCCTAGGGTCAAAAGTGAATCAAAAAGCCAAAACAGCAACCAAAATTCAACATGAAGCATGTTTAAACAAGTAAGAACATGTCCTAAAAAGGACCAAGTCAAAATCATCAAGCAACATCATTTCATGAGCATGAGAAGGCAAGGCAAGCAAGAGGTGCATACAATTGATCATCAAGAATGAAAATTCCACATCAAAACAGATATGACTCAAACAATTATGGAAATTTTTATGAGCATTCAACACATCAAACACAATCATCATACCAAAAATCAAAACCATCAGAGTTCAAATGACATGGATACAAAAATGCACAAGCTAGACATCCAATTGTGTGACACAAATTGTCACACCTAAAGTACATGTGTCCCAAACAGAGAAGGAAATAGCAAAAAATTCCAAATAAAATCACACAAATCTATCAACATGTTAAGAATCATCATGAAAAATTTCATGGCATTTGGATCATGTATGAGCATTTTATGATAGGATGAATGAGACATGGTACAAAGGAATACATGTTCAAAGAGTCTAGCATAATTAAAAATACCGCCATGCACAATTCCAGAAATCCACATTAAAAAATAGAAGACATTTCAAGGATCATGTACAAAAAACCTGGAATTATTTGGATCATTATTCAATTTGATATGAATTTTTGAAGTTGGCAAAAAATATTGAAATAAAAGTGATCATGCATAGGCAAATATGGAGGGAAAGGCAAAAGAAGGAATTAATTTGAAAAAAGTGTGGCCAGGCAGAATCGAAGCGTGTCACATTTAAAAATGCGCTGAAATGAAATAAAATATTAAAACTGCAAAGGCACGGAATCGAAGCGTGTCTGGATGAAACGCACAGCTTCATTAATCCTGCTGGCATCCAGTCATCAGTCAAAGCGCATGTGGCGCTAGTCAAGAGAACACTGGCCAATGGAATAGCCAACGAGGCATGCACATGAGGACAAAGCCCTAGCCAACTCATCCTGAACCAGACGGCGGTGCTCGCAGCCATGCACGGTGGAAAACACTGTCTTCTTCGTGAAGACGGTGAAGGAACAGTAACCTCACACAATTTTTTTTCCAGAATTCAATAATACTTATACCATTCGAAAGCTTATGCTATGTACAACAAGAATCCAGTATCAATTCATGTTAATTCCTCACAACAAATGCAAATCGAATCAAAATAGTTTGATGTACAAAACTTCAATCAAGCATATCTCAGCCAATAAGCCACCATTTCACACGAAATTTTCACCAGATTGATCAGCAACATAAGATCTACACTATCATGGCAAAAGTTTGGAGAATTAAGAGGTTCAAAAAACCTACCTCTTGAAGAGTAGTATGAGTAAACGCACGATTCAAGGTCTGGCAAGCTGCAAATCCAATCCTATATTGATGTTATGAAGCTTGATGTGTGAATTGAAGCTTGAAATTGCTCAGATCTAGCTCAGATTTGAACTTCCATGTTTGTGTTCTTGAGCTTGCACCACACGAATCTTGACCAAAAATTGCAATTAAGAGCTTGATCTACACCAAATCAATATCACAGAACAAGAATATGGAAGAAAATCACAATGCTATGTGGAAGAAATTTGAATTTCAATGGAGAGAGAAATTTGGAGGGAAGAAGAATTTAGATCTAGAAATGGTGAATCCTCCACAATTCTGTTAGGTTTTAGTTTATATACTCTGTCCTAATCTCATCCTAATTAAAATTAAGCATTGGTTAATTGTGATCAGGTGAAATAGGGTGTGTGACCAAAATTTGAAAATGGAGGGTGCATGGTAAATGCAAACGTGAACAGTAACACATGCATGATCAAATTCACTCAAAATCATTTTATGAACACAATGGCAATGGAAATTAGTTCATGTAATGCACCAATTTTAAATTTAGCATTTTCCCTCCAAAATGGTCATGAAATAGCAAATGATCATATGATGAATTTTCATGCAATGTGATGAATGATTTGGAAAATACATGTCATGAGAAGAATTATGCAAAAAGGAGCACTCCATTTGGAGTTATGAGTCAAAAGTTATGGCCTTTTGAAGTTCCATGTACACTTGGGAATGATTTGATCATATCTCCTCAACCATTCATCAGATGCTCATGATCTTGGACTTTTGGAAATGGGAGAGAGAGATCTTCAACTTTCATGTTGGACAAAAATTCATTTGAAGCTTCTTTGATGTTGGAAAGTTGAGTTGAAGTTGGTCCAAAAACTTTCCATTTTTGGAAACTTGAAATTATAGGTCACTTTCCATTTTGGGAAACTTTTGACTTGACCTCAAATTCTTCAAGATAAAGGTTTGTCATGATGAATAACCCTTGTTGGAACATGAATGGGATGAAGAAACTCAATTTCCACATTCAAAAATCACAATTGACTTTCAGTTGACTGGCATAGGCCCTTAGATGACCTGAAAATGTTCTGATGAACTTGGGCCTCAACCACCTGGGGAATTTGCTTCACAATGAACCTCTAGCTCATATAAGCTCAAAATAATGATCACATGATCCATATCTCAAGGAAAACCTCATCTCTTGCACAAAGGATTCACTTGAATGCCTTGACCTGTTGACTGCTTAAGCTGCAAGTAACAAAGGTTAATGACATATTTTTGTACATTTTTGGTTAGTGATTAAAAGAAAAGTAATGATATACAAATGTGTCGCATCCGCGAAAAACAACCGGCGGGCTAAAACAAAACAAACAGAGCCGCCACCGTGCGTTATTTATCCCAAAGAGGGAAAGGAAACGCTCGAAGTAAACCTGGAAAAGACATGGTCTCGCGACCAAAGAGATATGGGATCGGGAGTTGGTTATGCGAAGGGAAGGTATTAGCACCCCTACGCATCTGTCGTACTCGACGGGATCCACGCTCAAAAAGGATAGAAGAAAGGTTGCTAAAACTGCTCACAAACATCACACACACACACTGAAAACAACACAGGTGGGAGAAGAGGGGAAAGGGCTCGCTAGGATATCGCATCCTATGCCTACGTATCTCATCTGGAATGAGAATTAGAGCTACCGTAGTTCGGCTCACGCACGCCGAAACAAAACACACGCAAACAGGCAAACATGGAAACCGAATGCCAATCGCTGGACTTACATCAGACTCCGAACCAAACAAACCCACACTGGAAACCAAATGCCAATTGCTGGACTTATATCGGACTCCAAGCACACAACAATAGGATACAAAATGCCAATCGCTGGGCTTACATCCATCTCCTAACACACACAAGAAGGATCAACAAACAACAGGTTACTAAGGAGTCTGGCACTCGAGCCTAGTAACTGTCAAACAAACACACACACAAAAAAGAAAAAGGGTGCCCGGAGAGATCTCGTACGACCTCTTGCCTACGTACCTCATCTGGTATGAGGATCAGGGCAACGTAGTTCCCCTTAACAGGGGAGAAACTTTCTCCTAACCAGAGACTGGGAAATGACTAACTAGAAGGGAGACTGACTCGAGCCTAATAGTTATCATGCATTCCACAATGGTCCGAGGTTGAGGTTTCTATCTAACTTGCACAGGCAGCAAGCTATCCTAAACAGGCAAAGCAAAGCAAACATACACACAATTAGCACACACTATATACAAACAATAGTGGGCTCACACAAGGTTAGGCTGTGCAACACAAGCCAATTGGAATCGGGTGATGTTAGCTCTTAACCCTAACATTGAGAGTTAGGGTAAAGCATATGAAATGGGAAGTGAGGGTAAGACCTCACAACTCTTATCCCTGGCCTGGGAGAGCTTCAGACAAATGAAAGTGTGGGAGTTCAGAAAG
The DNA here is from genome assembly GCF_024323335.1 of Lathyrus oleraceus. NCBI lineage: Eukaryota > Viridiplantae > Streptophyta > Magnoliopsida > Fabales > Fabaceae > Lathyrus > Lathyrus oleraceus. The sequence continues at coordinate 265,219,863 of NC_066585.1, read as the reverse complement.
TTGGAACTCTTCTCCACATATGACTGACACAACAAAGATCTTGGGTTAATATCCACAATGCATCAACACAAGGTGTGTGAGCAAAGTGGATGACACACAGAATAGCAGGAGATGGGTTGCACATCTCTTTTATCTGCCAATTGCCTTATCAAAGGTCTTTTCCTGCTTGGCACAAAGATAAACAAACACAAGCATTGCCTCTTAAGGAGGGCTTCAGACAGGTGCCTGCCCAAGTAACAGGACAGGTCTTCCAGACTACATGAAGTCAGAGAGTTATACCTCAACGCTTAAGCAACCAAGCAAAGCAAAAGCAAGTTCACAATGAACTTAGGCAACTAATGTACCTGAAAACAATCTAACTCAGTCAGTATACAATTCACAAAGTCAAACAGACAGTTAATAGTCAACAGTCAACAGACATAGTCAAATAGACAAGCAAGCAATGCATCAAGATGCAAGGCACAAGCTCAACTCAAATGAGCTAAAAGCCACCTACAAAACAAGTCAAGTTTAGTCAACATCAACCAAATAATCCAACTCAAGCAATGTGAATCAATCTCCTCATGTCCATATGCTTCTTATCCTGAAAACAAAGCTCAAACATAAGCACCAACCACTAGGACAAGGCCTAGGGTCAAAGGGGGAGAAATAATTCAAAACAGAACATGAAAATTGACATGAATCAAGCTAAATCAATTAAGAACATCATCCAAAAGGTCTCATGTCAATAGCATCAACCAAATTCATTCCATAAATCAAATAAGGCAAGGCATGCAAGTTAGAAGCTCATTGAAGCAACAGAATGAACACATCCACATTAATTCCAAAATGATTCAATAAATCTCAAGAAAAATCATAGCTAAACAGCACACACAACATGATCAACATACCAAAAATCAAGGCATTTGGACAAGTTTAAGCATGGCAATCAAATTCATCAAGTCAAGGTAGGCACAAACAAGCTCAAACAGGGCACAAAATGCTACATCAACTTAACACAAGCCTAAAACAGAATTGACAAATGATAAATGCCTCAAACCAAAGCCAAAATAAACTTCAATGTGTCTATAAACAATGTGCAAAATTTTACATTCATAGGATAAACAACCATCATTTCACAAATCATTGAAGTTCATGACTATCCAAAAGTCCACAAATGATCATCCAGCAAGAAAAATACCAAACAAATCAGAAATAAATCCAAAAATTCCACAAAAAATCATGATCAATCCTAACATCCATAAGAATCATCATGAAAATAATCACATCATTTGGCATTTATTTGGCATGGCAAAGAAAATCATCAAATTAAGCAAGCAAAGGTGTGACACACATTGTCACACCTACATTAACCAGATCATATCTCAACAACCATAAATGCTAAAAATGCAAACTCAACACCAAAATGTCCAGCAATATGTATAATTTAAGCATACCAAATTTCACAATCATTGGATTTAAACTCATCATTTCACAAAGCATATGGCAAGGAAGGTACAAGATGGCACACATGTGAACAATCCCTAAGCAAGATTAAAATCCATCCAGGCAAAAATTGTGGAAAAATAGCCAAAAAAAACTAGACATCATGAGGAGAACAATGCAAAAATTTCCATGCCATTTGGATGCATATTTATTGAGTTATGATTTTTGGAAGTGAAAGAAAAAATTAAAAATTAATGATGAAACATGTACATGAATGGCATGGAATAAGGAAATAAAAGGCAAAGGCAATTTGGAAATGTGCATCAGCCGGGACTCGAAGTGAGTTGACATTTGAATGAAGCGCGCTGGCTGCCAAAACGCAGCGCTTCATTAATCTACGTGGCAATGGCAAGCGCTCCGAGCCAATGAATATGCCACGCATGAGACACGCTGGACCAATGCATGATCCTAAACATAAAAACACATGCAACACGCGATGGAATGGATCAAATGCAATCTGGAAATGGAAACCCTAGCGCCTTCATACAGTTCATCATGTTCATCCCAGCCAAGAACAAAAGTGTACAGAAATTCAAAATGAATATATCATCGTGTTCATCTTTCCACGTACATCCACAATCTAAGCATGATTTGTTCTAATTCAGCATATATCCAAACATTCGAGCAAAAGAAGTTTCAACCATCAAACTTAGATCTAACCTATCTTACTCATTTCTTCATGAAAATCAGTGATCTAAAGTTCAGATTAACCACCAAAGCACGATCTACAACAAGCATCTATCAATTGCATGAATTAGGACATTCGAATTCTAACCTTAATGAAGATGCAGAAGTGGAACTGCTCGAATTAGGCCATGCTAAGCTCAAACAGATGCTCCTCAATGCTCACATGAATGAATGGATGAAGAATGATAGCTTAATCGTGCTTGATTTGGCCAGAAACTCCAACTGCCATGGATGAGTTTGAACTTCAACAGCTTCGAATCTTGATGAAACTTGATGGATCTTGCTTCAATCTACCTCCACAATGCTTATATGTGATGAATCAATCAAAGAACATGCAAGGTTTTTGAAGGAAATTGATGAAAAGTGAGAGAAAAAGTTTGAAGAGAATTTTCAGATCTGGAAATTATGAAGTGTTAATGTCATTTTTTGTTATGCTTTAGCTTATATATGATGTACTAATCCAGTTCTTAATCACAATTAAGCCAATGCAAGTGTTATTAGTGAGAATGAGGTGTGGATGCAAATTTGAACAATGCACCTTATGCATAGAAAAGCAATGGAACAGTGCACGAAATTCTGTTTTAATCCACTTGAAAAACCAATTTGGAGCCAAATGCAAATGATGGAATGTGTGGATAATGCATAATTTTTGAATTTAAACTTTCCCTCCAAAATTCAAATGAAAAATCAAATATTTTTGTGATGTAATTGCATGGAATATGATGCATGAATTGGATAGTGCATGTCAAGACATGAATGTACAAAAAAGAACCACTCCATTTGGCCTTATGGTTTGAAAGTTATGCATTCTTGAAGTTCAAATTCACTTGGCAATGATTGATCCATATCTCTTCAACCATACATGAGAAATTCATGATCTTGGCCTTTTTGGAAATGGGAGAACAAGATCTACAACTTTCATGTTGGACAAAATTTCATTTGAAGCACTTTTGATGATGTAATCTTTAGGAGAAAACCTTTCCATTTTTGGCAATTTTGAATTACAAGTCACTTTCTATTTTTGGAAAGTTTTGTCCTGACTTTATTTTCTTCAATGTTGATGTTTGAAATGTCAAATGAGACTTGTTTGCACATGAATGAAGTATTTCTAACCACTTCCCACCTCCAAGTCCAACAGTTGACTTTTGGTTGAATTTTTCAGTTGATAGATGACTTGGCCATGCACAAATGAAATTGAGCCTCAATCTTCTGATGAAATGGCTCCAAAATGAAACCCTAACTTACACAAGCTTAATATAAGCATATAATGATCCCCCTCTCCATAAAGATCCCATCTCCTTGACAAACCCTGATTGGCTCAATACAACTGATTAGGGTTGACCAGAGGTCAAAACCCTAATCCCAAGGAACTGATCAGGAATAATGAACCTCTTGGTGATGATAAGACCATGATGATGGTGATGCACCACTTCAACCAAGATAATGATCAATCTCCTTGGGGAACCAAGAAACCCTAATTGAGTCACAAACCCTCAGATGATTAGTGATCAATTCATGAGACCCTCCTGCTTGAATCTTTTAACCTCTTTATCTCCTGAGCAAGACTTAGGAGGATGACCTGCTTATTGTCTCCACATGATATGCAAAGATGCAATGACTAAGGACCTACAAAATGAAATGCAATATGCTAAGTTAGTCCCAAGAGAGGAGGGCAAATTTTGAGGTGTTACAAAATGCAAGCAATGCTTGGTGATCAAGAACCACTCTCAAGAAAGATCCCACCCACAGGGAAGGAAGCAAGGTTTCCAATGATCCTTGAGGCAATGTAATGCTATGATATGATGCAATGAGGGATCTTAGGGACAAAATTGGGGTCTTATAGATGCCCCTATTTAAGGTCATTCTAGCCGGAGAAGTGAAGGTTAAAATCTTCATCTCGACGCGGTGGAATGGGCTTAAATAACAATAATGAGATAAATTTTGGTCCCTAAGAGACCTCATGATGCAAATGTATGAATGCAAAAGAAACAAACTCTGTGGGGAACATGGGTCCACAAAGAAGAAAAGACGATCCATCGGAGTAATACACTCACCAGGATTAGAGACTCTAACAGGACTCTTATGGGGATAAGAAAAAAGAATGAGAATGCGTGAGCAGGACACGACTCTGAATTAGGGAAAAAAGAACTTGACACTGCGTGAGCAGGACACGACTCGACTGGAGACCTTACTAGGGAGTAAAGGACTCAAACTAGGGAAAAAAGTTCCAAAGGAAGACAAATCCGATGGAAAGACTCAAGCTGACTCAAAGATGCGTGTATTGGGGAAAACGCCAACACAACAAAACTATCCATAAAGGATACTTCGAATAAAAATCCGGACTCAGGATGGGGAAAGATTCACACAGAACCTCCCTGCCAGGGAAAATTGCATATATTGGGGAAAACGCCAATACAGCAAAAGGGTAAATCACAATAGAAACTCCGTTGGGGAACGTCTAACAAACACTCTCCAGAGGAAGCAAAAGGATGAGGTGTTACCGGTTACTGGGTAACAAACTCAAAGAGACATGTGATCTGAACACTGGTTACTGGGTGAAAGAACAACAAGCTCAGGAAGAATGAACATCTAAGACCGGTATAAGGGTGAGAGATATCAATCAACCAAAACGTCTGAGGAAAACCTGAAAAAGGTACATCAACTCAGGAAAATCTGACTCCGCAAGGGACCAAGGTCATAATAAGGAGCAGAAAGGAAGGAACACCAGGGATACCGGTTACTGGGTATATAATAGGTGACCAACCAAAAACGTGAATTCGTTTTTACTGCCAAAACACTTATCATCCGAAAGGAGGGCTTGAAAAAGCAAATCGACTTACAGGATGGACATTCGACTCCGCAACGGGAAAATGAACCTTACTCAAATGGGGAAGGACAAAAGGCTTCAACCAAAGAGTGCATGAGATATATTATCCATTACCGTCAGAACGTGGATAATATACTCGCATGGAAGGAACACCAGGGATACCGGTTATTGGGTATATAATAGGTGACCGACCGAAAAGAGAAACAATCGTTACCAACGACAACAGGGTAGACGAAAGATAACTCGCTGGGGGATAAATTGCAAGCATACGACAATTATCCATGAGACATATCACCGGTTACTAGGAGATACGCTAAAAAAAAGGAGAAATGAATATTCGGTTCCGCAAAGGGGACACGAATCTTACTCGACTGGGGAAACACAACAGGCTTCGACTGAAGAGTGCATGAGATATATTATCCATTACCGTCAGAACGTGGATAGTATACTCGCATGGAAGATTATCCACAACCGGTTACTGGGTTAATAAAGGATAAATCAACCGAAAAGAAAGGCATCAGGATACCAAAACTAGGTATATAAAGATGACCGATCAAAGGGAGCAACAATCATTACCAACAAAAGGGTAAATGAAAGAGGACTCACCGGGGATGCATTGATGAAAAATCAATGATCCGGGGAACAAATCACTGGCAAACAGTGAAAGGACCCGCTGAGGATAAAATTGCTAGCATACGGCAATTATCCACAAGGAGGGAATATCTGCTGGGAAGACAATTGCTTACTCAGAGCAATTACCCAGAAGAGGGTGAGGAAATATCAACATCGAATACGGGATATTGATAACCACCAAGAGTAACCGTCATCAACTAGGGTGAACCACAAAAGGTTAACTCTGCAAAGGGAAGAGATTAGGATTTACAACCACCGAATACTGGGTAGAAGACCATCGACTCTGATGAGGATAAAATATAGGGTTTACAACTACCGAATACTAGGTAGAAACCAAAACCTCTGCGTGGGGAGCGAAAGGATCACAACTCCGCACGGGGGAACAAATAGGGTTTATAACTACCAGTTACTGGGTAGAAAACCACAAACTCTGCTGACGAGCAAGAGAATAGGAATTACAACTACCGAATACTGGGTAGAAGACCAAAGACTCAACTGAGGATAAAATGAATGATTGTCGGTTACTGAGCAAACATCCAACTATTCCACAAGGAAGCACAGACTCCGATAGGGAGACAACAACAACATAGGATTTACAACTACCGAATACTGGGTAGAAAACCACAAAATCCGCCATCAACCAGGATGAACCACAAAGATTACCTCTACTTAGGGGATGAAAGTAGGATTTATAACTACCTGCTACGGGTAGAAAACCACAAAGATAGGACTTACAACTATCGGTTACTGGGTAGAAGCCACAAACTCTTGCTGAGGAACAAAAGGTATACAAATACCAATCTCTGGGTAAACAACCACAGATTCCGCAAAGAGGGAAAAAGGTATATAGGATTTACAACTACCGGTTACTGGGTAGAAAACCGCAAAGATATGACTTACAACTACCGGTTACTGGGTAGAAGCCACAATTCCACTGAGGATAAAGTGAATGATTGCCGGTTACTGAGCAACTATTCATTTATACCATAGGGAAGCACAAGAGATAGTCGTAAAAAGTCCAATTCAGGGTCATACCAAAAAGGCAAACTGAATCAAGACTCGTCCTAATGAGGAAAGAACTCAAAAGGGAAAACCCATCCCAATATATATGTTGGGAGGAAACGGAAACAACCGTCATCCACGAGGATATATCTCAGTGGGGAACTGCAGAAGGAATGACAGACACTTTCTGCTTAAAGGGCTGACTCTATATTGAGAGATTAGACACTCGACATCTGCTTGGGGAGATCTATAGGGGAGATTTATATCACCAATTAGCAGGAGACAACAAACAAAAGATATATGGTAAAAATGCAACATGGATATCTAAATGTTGAAAGTATGCATGAATATGCTTGATTTATGTTTGATGAATGCTGACAAAACAGACATTTCTAACACAAACAGGTCCAGGAATCAAACGCCCGGTACTACACCACAGGAGAGAAAGCCAGGATCACCGGAGAATAAACAATTCTAACGGGATCAGGAAACAACAAGATCTCTGCAAGGATGGATCATCAGCCTCAGCTGGGAAACAAGAGCTCACTGCGCAGGTAAGAACTTCTACGAAAACAGACCACACAAGTAGAATTTGGCCGCACAAGCAACTATATTGGGGATATTGTCAGCAACTCCATTGGGGACGAATCCACTGAGGGAAAAAAGATCACGCAAGTAGATTCTGCCACACAAGCAACTCTATTGGGGATCAGAAATATCAGGAAATCAACCAAATCTCTGCAGGGGAGAAAATCATTACAGATACAATCCACCATGCCACACATCTACAGGGGATTTATCTGAGGCAGAGAAGGAGAACTGGGGATCAACCACCAAAAACTGAACCTTCAAAAGGAACCACAACTGCTGAGGAGGAAAGAAACACTGCTCTGCTGAAGGGAGGAGAGGTGAAAACCTCAACAAGCACTCTGATGGGGAGAAGTCCAACAAAGGCTCTGCTCAACAAAAATCTGCTAGGGAGAAATCCCAACAAATACCCTGCTTAGGGAACAAAATCTCAACAAAAGCTCTGCTTAAGGAGAAACCCCAACAACAATCTGGAGAAAGAGGATACAGCCAAGCCAGGAATATGAACAAATGTCTTACCCTGTTGGAAAACACGTCACCCTTGGGAAAGCACTGAGAAATTCTTAAGTATCCTTTTATCATTGTGAATGTTCACTTTGTTTAAAAAAAAATTTGAAAAATTTTATTTATTTAAAACAATGACATTTTATCAATTAAAACATGCAAAACATTTGTTGAATTGAAACAAGTAAGAGTGCAAATAATTGGATAAAAGCTCAAATTTATTCGATGAAATGGTAGCCCGCAAATGGCAAGACTCCATAGATCTGTACAAATTTGAAATCGGTGATATATATTGGAAGAGGGCTACATTGAACATAATGACCATTTCTCTACCAATTTGAATCCGATGTATTCGAAGTTTCAATTGACGATGATTGAACGAGAATCTCTGATGAAAAGACAATTGTGGAACAAAAAGTCTTGTCAGGATGCAGTTACTTGCCAAATCCCTTATTTTTGCCTAGATTTCCCCAGGGTGAGGTACTCAATCTAGCGGGATGTAAATCATTTTTTTTTCATGTCTCTAATTTTTGCATGGATCGCCCTTTCGGGTTATCCACCGAGACACTCATTTTTGCCTAAGCTGCCCTTTCGGGTTTTCAACTTAGCGAGCTATTCTGTTTTTTTTAAAGGCGAAGTATTTCTTGACTGCATCTGAATTCACAGGACGAGTGAAATCCTCCCCATCCATAGTTGTAAGCATCAAAGCATCGCCTGAAAAGGCTCGCTTGACAACATATGGACCTTCATAGTTTGGAGTCCACTTGCCCCTGGAATCGGGCGCGAAAGACAAAACTTTCTTGAGCACGAGGTCACCTTCTCGGAACACACGAGGCTTGACCTTCTTATCGAATGCTTTCTTCATTCTCTGCTGATATAACTGACCATGGCACATGGCAGTCAATCGCTTCTCTTCAATCAAATTCAGTTGGTCATAACGACTCTGAATCCATTCAACATCAGTCAACTTGGCTTCCATCAAGACTCTCATTGATGGGATCTCCACCTCTACTGGGAGCACAGCCTCCATGCCGTAAACAAGAGAAAAAGGGGTTGCCCCTGTTGAAGTGCGGACAGATGTGCGATATCCATGCAAAGCAAATGGCAGCATCTCATGCCAATCTATGTACGTGACTGTCATCTTCTGGATAATCTTCTTGATATTTTTGTTAGCAGCTTCAACAGCCCCATTCATCTTGGGTCTGTAAGGAGAGGAATTATGGTGTGCAATCTTGAACTCAGCGCACAACTCTTCCATCATCTTGTTGTTCAAGTTAGACCCATTATCAGTAATGATCTTATCAGGCACACCATAACGGCATATCAGCTGATTCTAGACAAACTTCACGACCACCTGCCTGGTCACATTCGCATATGATGCGGCTTCAACCCATTTGGTGAAGTAGTCAATTGCTACGAGAATAAACCTGTGCCCGTTGGACGCTTTAGGTTCAATCATGTCGATCATGTCAATTCCCCACATAGAGAAAGGCCATGGTGATGAAATCACATTCAGAAGTGTCGGAGGAATATGAATCTTATCCGCGTAAATCTGACACTTGTGGCATTTCTTAACATATTTGCAGCAGTCAGACTCCATTGTCAGCCAATAGTAGCCTGCTCTCAGCATCTTTCTAGCCATGGCATGTCCATTGGAATGAGTACCAAATGAACCCTCATGGACCTCAGTCATTAACAGGTCGGCTTCGTGTCTATCCACGCATCTGAGCAAAACCATGTCAAATTTTCTCTTGTAAAGCACTTCTCCACTGATGTAGAAACTGCCTGACAGCCTTCTCAGAGTTTTCCTATCTTTCACAGATGCCCCAGGCGGGTAGACCTGGTTCTGGAGGAAACATTTGATATCATAATACCAAGGCTTGTCGTCATTCACCTCTTTGACTGCAAACACGTGAGCTGGTCTATCCAAGCGCATCACGGTGATATTGGGAACTTCATTCCAATATTTGACCACAATCATCGAAGCAAGCGTAGCAAGAGCATCTGCCATCCGATTATCCTCTCGAGGAATATGATGAAAGTCAACTTCTGTAAAGAACGTTGAAATCCTCCTCGCATAATCTCTGTATGGAATGAGACTAGGCTGATTCGTTTCCCGTTCACCCTTGATCTGATTGACAACGAGGGCCGAATCACCATACACATCAAGATGCTTGATCCTTAGATCAATGCACTCTTCTAATCCCATAATGCAGGCTTCGTACTCAGCCATATTATTCGTGCATTTGAAAGTTAGCCTTGCTGTAAATGGAATATGTGTGCCCTGAGGAGTAATGATTACTGCCCCAATACCATTTCTGTACTGATTTACAGCGCCATCAAACACCATCGTCCATCTGGAACCAGGTTCCGGACCTTCATCAAGTGTAGGCTCATCACAATCTTTCATTTTCAAATACAGAATCTCCTCGTCAGGGAAGTCGTACTGAACAGACTGATGATCTTCAATCGGCTGATGTGCCAGGTGGTCAGCCAAGATACTACCTTTGATAGCTTTCTGAGCTTGATACTCGATATCATACTCAGCAACATCTGCCAACGGGCAATCCTCCCGGTTAAAGTAGGCTTCTCGAAGATATACTTGATTGGATCCATTCTGGATATCAACCAAGTCGTATGATTTATCATGTACTGGCGTAGACGCTTAGCAACCCAAGCTAAAGCACAGCACGTCTTCTCAAGCATAGAGTATCGAGAGTCACAATCAGTGAACTTCTTACTCAGGTAGTAGATAGCAGATTCTTTCTTCCCTGATTCGTCTTGCTGACCGAGTACACAACCCATCGAGTCTTCAAGCACAGTCAGATACATGATCAGAGGTCTTCCTTCTACAGGCGGAGACAAGATCGGAGGTTCAGACAGATACTCTTTGATACTGTCGAAAGCTTTCTGGCAATCCTCGGTCCAATCATGAGACTGATCTTTCCGGAGGAGCTTGAATATCGGTGCACATGTGGCAGTCATGTGGGATATAAATCTTGAAATATAGTTCAAGCGGCCAAGAAAACCTCGGACTTGCTTTTCAGTTTTGGGCGCAGGCATCTCTCGTATTGCTTTGACCTTTGCAGGATCAACCTCAATACCTCTTTCGCTGACAACAAAACCCAATAACTTGCCAGAACGGACTCCAAATGTACATTTGTTGGGATTCAGACGAAGCTTGAACTTCCTCAAACGCTGAAAAAGCTTCAACAAATGCTCAACATGTTCCACTTCCGTTCGTGACTTAGCAATCATATTATCAACATAAACCTCTATCTCCTTGTGCATCATGTCATGGAACAAGGTAGTCATAGCTCGTTGATACGTGGCTCCGGCGTTCTTCAAACCGAAGGGCGATAACAGAATGTTCCCCAAGATGTGATGAATGTTGTCTTCTCCATATCCTCGGGTGCCATCTTGATTTGATTATATCCGGAAAATCCGTCCATAAACGAAAAAGACTTTGAATTTGGCTGTATTGTCTACCAACATATCAATGTGTGGTAGAGGAAAATCATCTTTAGGACTAGCCTTATTCAAATCTCTGTAATCAACACACATACGAACTTTTCCGTCTTTCTTAGGCACAGGCACAATATTGGCCACCCATTGAGGATATGTGGAAGTCACCAGAAACCTCACATCAATTTGCTTCTGAACTTCCTCTTTGATCTTCACTGCCATATCTGGATGAGTTCTTCTGAGCTTCTGCTTCACAGGCACGCACTCAGGCTTCAAAGGCAGGAAATGTTGCACAATATCTGTATCTAGACCCGGGATGTCTTCGTACGACCAAGCAAAGATATCGGAATATTCTCGTAGCAAACTGATTAACCCCTTCTTGACAGACTCTTCAAGGAGTGCCCCAATCTTCACTGTCTGAACACAATCTTCAGACCCCAAGTTGACTGTTTCCAGATTCTCAAGGTGCGGCTGAATGATCTTCTCTTCGTGCTCAAGAAGACGGGTAATCTCATCAGGAATCCCTTCAACATCATCTTCCTCTGCCTCGAATACAGGGAATTCAAAATTGGGAGATGACGTTGGATCATTATGTTCAATGGGTTTTAGAATCAACCTGCATAATGATTTTGGATAATGAAAAACTTTAGAATTTAAACAAACAAGTCATTATGCAGATGAAAAGATTGCTTTTATTCTTGTTTTTAGGGTTTTTTGTGATCACCAATTTCATGCAAAAAAGCAAAAAGTGAAAACAAATGGAAAAACAAACGTTTAACATGAATTTATTGAATGAAATATCATTGTATAAATGATGCCAACAATGTCATCACTTCTCCTTTTGGCATGGGAGAAGGGTTTTTAAACAAAACAAACATATTACGCTGACTTATGAATGACCGTAGGAACATCCACAACGACCCAATTGTGGCAGATCCCGCCAAGGATGACAAAATTGTCAGTATCCTCTGCATCCTCTTCCAGAATAGCAGCAGCTTCCTCAGCTTGATCGGCGTGGATGAAACCTCCACTCTTGAACAACCCTTTGTCGTTGAAGACCCCAGAAGAATAGCCAATGCCAGCCCGGGATTTGTTGTCTTCAAGCTCGATCATTTTTTCTAGACCAGCAACTGCACCACATTCAATGGCCAGTTTCGCGTCACGATAGGAAGCAAATGAAGGAGTTTTCTTCTCCATTGGCTCAGCAATAGACAAAGCTTGGAAAGGCGTTCCAACTTCATCCTCAGCATTTATGTATGAGAAAGAAGACAAGTGGCTAACCAGGAGAGCCTTTTCTCCCCCTACCACAACCAGTTTCTTGTTCTTAACGAATTTCAGCTTCTGGTGTAGGGTGGATGTCACGGCGCCAGCCTCGTGAATCCATGGTCTACCAAGGAGACAGCTATAAGATGGGTGGATATCCATAACCTGAAAGGTAACCTGGAAATCACTTGGTCCAATCTTGATTGGGAGATCAACTTCCCCAATCACGGTCTTACGTGACCCATCAAAAGCTTTCACAACCCGGTTGGCATGGCTGTTGGCACAAAATGAGCACTGGCAGCTGGCACTGTTGACGAGACAACCTCAGAAATAACAGTCCTCTGGGGAGGAGTTGCAGGTGTTGGAGACGGTTGATTCTGAGCGGCCAGGAATTGCTCCATCAAAGCGCTCAGTCTGGCGACTTCCTCTTTCAGCTCACGATTCTCTTGTTCGAGATGATCCATTAATCTTGCAGAGTTGGCTCTGGTGTAGTACCGATGAGTCAGCTTGTCTTCAAAATAAATGAAGAGCACAGAGTTAGGCCACAGACAAGAAGATCGGAACAAACACCTGCTTATGCAAATGGTGCATGCAATGCTCGTGCATATGATTTGTTTTATTTTCGAAGGAACTTTAAGGTATTATTTGCAATTTTGAATATTAAGCATTTAATCGCATATGGAAAATATCTCATCAAATATATTTGAGAAAAAGAAGTACAACATTGTCAATTATTACAAGAGAAAAGGAAAATAAACATCCTATGGATCCCTAGAAGCTCGGGATGCCGGAAGATAAGCTGCACGAAGCCTCTTAACCTCTCTCTCATATGCTGCTTCCATATCCGCCTTCTCTTTGGCGAGACTGTCATACCTCCTTTTCCAGAACTTGGAAGACTGAGGAAGTAGAGAAGTCCAAGTATCATCAGGATCATCAATGACCTGATGCTCGAGGAACTCGATCAGAGCATCCTTCTCCTTAAGCTGTTGAAGCAACTCTTCTCTTTCACGGATCCAGGCACGTGAAAGGTCTTCGTCTCTCAACTCCTCTACGCCTTGGTTAGGGAGGGTTGAAGGCCCAGCCACAACCAAAGGTGTAGGTCTCGGATAGTCATAAGGCATGAGATACTCAGATGCTCTCTTCCTTACCCAAGTCGTATACGGCTCCAAAGCAATGCAGTTCTTCGGACCCAACTCACTTCTACCCTTCTTGTGAATCTTGCGCCAAGCGCGGACCATCCTGACTTTCAGGCCTTGGGGATCTTTACCCTCCTGAAAGAATACACCTTCTAACAGAATGTTATTAGGTTTATCCTTTAGGGGGAACCCAAGCTGACGACGTGCTAATATAGGGTTGTAGCTAATTCCACCACATGTACCAAGAAGAGGCACATTGGAGAATTCACCACAAGAATCAATGATCTGGACACCATCATATGCACGATCATACCAAGAGATATCATCATTAGTGAGAGACATGAGTCTCGTGGACCACCGTAGACATCCCTTGTTCTCCTTGAAAGCAATCGTCTGAGGTAAGTGAGAAATAAACCACTTATACAACAGAGGCAAACAGCACACAATAACGCCACTACCCTTTGCATTCCTCAAATGCAAAGAGACATAGGCATCACCCAACAGAGTTGGAACGGGATTAAGAACCGAGAAGATCCTAATAGCGTTCACATCCACAAATTTGTCGATGTTGGGAAACAATACCAGTCCATAGATGAGAAGCACAAATATGGCTTCAAAGGCGTCCTCACTCATGGCCTTCCCATAAACAGCAGCTTGAGCGATGAGGAACTCAGAAGGGAGACCTTGAATTCCACCTTTGGAAGTCATATGAGCTTTAACCAAAGATTCATCTATGTGCAACAAGTCTGCTATCTCTTGAGAAGCAGGAATACTCTCCAAGCCACTGAACGGCACCTGATCCAGAATCGGAATACCCACAAGATGAGCATACTCCTCAAGGGTAGGCAATAGCTGGAAGTCTGGAAAAGAGAAGTAGTGATACAGAGGATCATAGACCTGCGCCAAAGTACTCATCAATCCTTCGTCAACCTGAGTAGTCAGAAGAGGCAGAAGCTTCCCATAACGAGCTTTGAAACCCAAGGGATCTAATACATAGGATGTCAGATTCCTTAACTCTTTCAGATCGGGTTGTCGGAAGCTGTACTTCTTTGTATGCCTTTTTGGTCTTTCCATATTTGAAAATTTTGCAAATAAACCCCTTAAGTTCCTTGAATTTTTTTTATTTTTTTTATGATATGGATGCAGATGAATGCATGAATGTATGAATGCAACAATCACACTCAAGGATCAAGCAAAGCACACCAGACAAAGGTCATGGGATAACCCGTATTATCCTTAATATCAATCATCCATTTTGGTGGATTAGGGTTTTTCACCTTATCGACACCCAAGTTCCATTGATATTAACGATATACGAACGACTCAACCATCCTTAATATCAATCATCCATTTTGGTGGATTAGGGTTTTTCACCTTATCGACACCCAAGTTCCATTGATATTAACGATAGTTGAACGAATCAACCATGAATCACGGGTTTGTTGTGTGTCACGAGCATGGAGTCTCGGTTAAGAACCACCCAAAGGGAGTGTACTATGGTTTAAACCTGCCGAACATGTTTTACCAGAGGTTCCCATAGTCATCATCCCATCTTTCGAATATTATCGGAGGAACGAATACTCGTATTCCAAAAATATTCTCAAGAGAGACTCTTATGAGTTTAGTATCGCGTAACAATCGCATCAAATCTGACATTTGAACGACCTCCGCACTACATCCTAAAAATAGGCCAAGATGGGCTTGGTAAACTAAGGTCCTTGGCTTCTACGGCACACATTGAAAGAATGACGCCTAACCACAAATAACTTGTGTGACATCATTAATTCAACATGACCTCCACCAAGTGAATGGACTCGCAAGTCAACTTAAGGAATAACTCCACACAAGTCGACAAGACTATGCCATTCTCCTATCATAAAATGCACTCGAGTTCGGGTATAAAACTCATCTCACAAAGATCACCAAACAAGCAAGCAATTGATATATCAAGCAAATCAATCATTACAAATCAATCATCTACAGTTGATATATCAAGCAGATACTGAATTATAGGCTAGTTAGTTTTTCTGTTACAGTTTAGTATTTATTTTAGGCTGCTTTTCAGGAAACTAACAGCTGAGTAAGAGACCTAGCATATATCCTATTGTCTGGATGCCAAACTAAATGTTATGACATACATTCCTGAGAGCATATACTAAAGTGTAGGCTAGTTAGTTTTTCAGTTATGCTTCAGTATTTATCTCAGGCTATTTTTCAGGAATCTAGCAGCTGTGCTAAAATCCAGGAAACTAACAACTGTGCTACAATTAAGAGGCCTAGCATATAGCCTATTTGTTAGCACCCTAATATGTGGAAATTAGGATAACTTACTTAACTTTAATTTTAGGAAATTCAAGTACAAGGCCCAAGTGCTGCATTATAAAAGGATGGTAATCCTATTTTCAGGAATTCAGGGGTTTTGGAGTGTGAAGAAGTAAATACATCATTGTATTTCCTTGTTGTATGTTTATTGTGTCTTGTATTAGGGTTTACTTGTGAGCTAAGCAATTATCACTTAGATGATTGCATTGGACTAGGGTGTTCATTGAGTTGTAATTGTTGTGTCACTCTAAGCTTTTAAGCGTGAGTGTTGTGTTTCTTGATTAAAGCATTTAAGCATAATTAAGAGTTGTTTGAAGTATAACTTCACCACTGACTTTAAACTTATTAAAGGTTGTAATCACTGTTGTGATTGAGGGGGAGTGAGTAGGAACTCAGGTCTTAGTTTAGATTGAAATTGCATTGGGTAGGTCTTAAGTGATAGGATTAAACAATTGGTTTAAGTCCTGAATTAATACCTCTTATAGTGGATTTCCTCCCTGGCTTGGTAGCCCCCACACGTAGGTGTGTTTGTCACCGAACTGGGTAAATAATTCTCTGTGTTATTTACTGCCCTTTACATTTACTTTCTGCATCATTCCTGTCTGCGCAGAATTGGATGTTATAACATCCAATGTGACATCGATAGTCTATTACTAGAATTTCAATATATGCATAAGATGATGAATTTTTAGGTGTCCCTTGAGAAATTTTATCAATTAGTGAGATGGCTTGTTGGAGAAGTTACTCAGGATACCTAGTCAAACTAGGGTTTCCAAGGCAAATCACCTTCAAACTATTGAAGAAAACCTGTTCAATATAACATGTAGGAATCAATGGAACCCATATATGATGCTTATAACCATTCTTGGATCAATTCATGGTTATGATTTTTGTCATGAGGGCCTCAAACCCTAGATATGAACTTGATAATACAATGTGATCATACCCTACCTACAAAAGAGTTAGGCAAATGCAAAGACATATTTTTGGTATTTTGGTTAGTAAAATGATAATATACAAGTATGATACAATCACATGGTGCTCGGTGATCTCTCCAAAACAAACTCAATGATAGAGGGGTAAGGAGGATGCCAAGGTATGATCCCAATGCTAGTGCTTATGATAAAATTGCACAAGGGATCTTAGGGTCAAAATTGGGGTCTTACAATCGGGATCACCCAATTGATAAGGTTATTGATAATATAAGTTAAGGCGTTGCAGCAAGATTAAATCTTAAAGATGCATGCTTAAATATGACGTTTGTCTCACAAATCGAACCTCCAAGATTGATGAAGCCTTAGAAGACGATCAATGGATACTTGCAATGCAAGAAGAGTTAAACCAATTCGAAACGAATCAAGTTTGGGAACTTGTCCTAGGCCAAGTGGTAAACACATCATAGGTACTAGATGGGTGTTTAAAAACAAGCTTGATAAGAATGGTATAATTGTTTGAAACAAAGTAAGATTGGTTGCTCAAGGGTACAATCAAGAAGAAGGGATTGACTTTGAAGAAACATTCGCTCCAGTTGCAAGGTTATAAGCTATTTGTTTATTACTTGCTTATGTATGTTCATTAAATTTTCAGTTATACGAAATGGACATCAATAGTGTTTTCCTAAATGGCTACATGAATAAAGAAGTCTATGTTAAACAACCTCCCAATTTTGAAGACTTCAAGAATCCTTCACATGTCTTCAAGTTGAAGAAATATCTTTATGGCTTAAAACAAACACCAAGAGCATGGTATGATAGACTTAGCAATTTTCTTTGCGAAAGAGGCTTGGAAAAGGGTAAAGTTGACAAGACATTGTTTATTAAGAAAATAAAAGGTAACACTTTATTGGTTCAAGTTTATGTCGACAACATTATAATCGATTCAATAAACAAAGATCTTTGTGAAGAATTCTCATTGATGATGTAAGGAGAATTCGAGATATCCATGATGGGTAAGTTGAACTATTTTCTTTGACTTCAGATTAAGCAACTAAAAACTGACATCTTTATCAACCAATCCAAATATTGCTAAGAATTATTGAAGAGATTTGACATGGATAATTGCAAATCAATGGCTACCCCAATGGGATTCAGAACCTATGTTGATCAAGATGAATCCGGTGTTTCAATTGATATCACAAAGTATCGAGGTATGATTGGTTCACTATTGTAGCGGTGTATTCGTCACTTTATGATTTATTGGCTAAATCAAAAGCAAAGTATACAAAGATAGAGTCGCCACCGCACTTCTATTTATCCAAAGGAATGGCTAGAAAGCGAACAAAAGCCTAAGAAGTTTTACAAAGAAAACTAATAAAAGGGTACAGAGATCTGGTTAAGGAGGTAATTATGCAAAGGGAATGTGTTAGGCACCCAATGCATCCTAGGTACTTATAGGGAACCTTTTTCCCAACTTGTTGTATCAGATGATTATTTATGAAAATATTTATTGTGCAAACATGATTGGGAGGATGAGAGAAGAATATACAAATTTTATTATTTTTGTGTTTGGATGGATGAATCCATTGCCTACGTACCCTTACAGGATCAAAACCTCGTAGTTCGGCTAAAAGATTTCCAAAACATGGGTGAATTGATTTTAAAACAAAAGCCCTAAGGTCTTTCGTTATCCACGGGAGAAAACTCAACCTATACAACCACAAGTCCACCATGTGAGAACAGCTTCAACTTGCTAGTGAGGGACTAATGCCCTATAAGAATCAAGGAAGTCTTACAATTCAATCACTAAGGACAAAAGGTGAGATTCACATCAACCACTAAGATAACTAAGATCTATGGCTAATGTATGAAAACTTGATTAAATAATGGACAAAGCCACAAAACAATTGAATGAGTGGAATTAGTCAATTAGAATTATTCACAAAAATGAGTCAAAGTATGATTAGAATTCAATTCACAAGAAGTATTATAAAAATGAAGTTTGAAAATCAAAGGCATAAGGCCTAGGTTTCTAGTTTTGAAAACAGGTGAAAATGTTTGCACAATAGTTTTCTGGTTTGGTTTAACATGCAAATGGAGGTTTAAAGAACAAAAAGGTGGGAGAATGAAGAGTAAGACTTCTTAGGAGTTCACCTCTTGAGATCATATGTAGATGATCCAAGTAAGTACCATCCTTTGGAATAGACAACAAAGCAATAAGCAAGTAAGCAGGTTCAAAGAGTAACAAAACTGGAAATGGATGGCCAATAAATGATCTTACGTCCAACTCCAAAAACAAATAGGAAACGGAGTGCCAATAAATGGTCTTACATCCAACTCCACAAAAGGAAACAGAAACAGGAAGCAGATAGCCAATCAATGGTCTTACACCGGACTCCACAAAAAGAAACAAAATAGGAAACAGGTAGCCAATCCATGGTCTTACACTTGACTCCACAAAAACAAAACAGGAAAGGAAATGGAGTGCCAATAAATGGTCTTAAATCCAGCTCCCCAATAGGAACAAGAAACAGATGGTCAATCAATGGTCTTACATCTGACTCCTCAAGCAAAGCAAAGAACAAATGCAAAAGCAATATGCAACAACATGCAAAAGCAGTATGCAAGAACAATATGCAAAGTAAGCACAAACAATCACACTCAATCAATTAGCACACACTATACACAATCAAGAGGCTCAATCAGGATTAGGCTTTAGTCAAGGGGTCATATCAACCTCAACAAACAAGCCAGTACTGTATGGGTGTTTTGAGCTCTTAACCCTAACATTGAGAGTTAGGGTGAAGCAGATGAAATGGGAAATGAGGATTAGACCTCATAGCTCTTAACCCTGGCCTGGGTGAGCTTGAATCAAAGAAAATGTGGGAGTTCAGAATGAGGAACTCTATTCCACATGACTGACTCTATATACAATGATCTTGGGTTAGATTCAGAAGCATCAACATGTAGTGTGAGCATAATGAAAGACTCAACTGAATAGCAGGGGATGGATTGCACATCCCTTTTATCTGCCAATTGCCTCTTAAGAGGACTTAACCTGCTTGGCACAAATATAAACAATCAAATACATGGCCTCTTAAGGAGGGCTTCAGACAGGTGTCTGCCAAAAGAACATGACAGGTCTTCCAGACTACATGGAGAATAGGAATTTACCTAAGTGGTATGCGAACCACAAGCCAAGCAAAGCAAAGCAACTCAAGTAATGAGTTAAAGCTACTAAAGTACCTGTAAGAAAATCAAACAAGTAAATATTCACATTCAGACAAACAATCAACAGACAACAGTCAACAGTGAGGCAACCAATATACATAAATGTAAGTCAACAATTCAAGTGCATTAGCCTCCCAAGTACCTACAACACAATCAACATTATTTAAACAAAACAAAATGCATCTCAACTCATGAGATCAACATCATCCATTAGGACTTATTACTTGAACCTGAAATGCACAGCTCAAAATGTGAGTCCAAACCCCTAGGGCAAAGCCTAGGGTCAAAAGTGAATCAAAAAGCCAAAACAGCAACCAAAATTCAACATGAAGCATGTTTAAACAAGTAAGAACATGTCCTAAAAAGGACCAAGTCAAAATCATCAAGCAACATCATTTCATGAGCATGAGAAGGCAAGGCAAGCAAGAGGTGCATACAATTGATCATCAAGAATGAAAATTCCACATCAAAACAGAAATGACTCAAACAATTATGGAAATTTTTATGAGCATTCAACACATCAAACACAATCATCATACCAAAAATCAAAATCATCAGAGTTCAAATAACATGGATACAAAAATGCACAAGCTAGACATCCAATTGTGTGACACAAATTGTCACACCTAAAGTACATGTGTCCCAAACAGAGAAGGAAATAACAAAAAATTCCAAATAAAATCACACAAATCTACCAACATGTTAAGAATCATCATGCAAAATTTCATGGCATTTGGATCATGTATGAGCATTTTATGATAGGATGAATGAGACATGGTACAAAGGCGTACATGTTCAAAGAGTCTAGCACAATTAAAAATCCCGCCATGCACAATTCCATAAATCCACATCAAAAAATAGAAGACATTTCAAGGATCATGTAGAAAAAAACTTGGAATTATTTGGATCATTATTCAATTTGATA
Organism: Lathyrus oleraceus; assembly: GCF_024323335.1. Taxonomy (NCBI): domain Eukaryota; kingdom Viridiplantae; phylum Streptophyta; class Magnoliopsida; order Fabales; family Fabaceae; genus Lathyrus; species Lathyrus oleraceus. The sequence goes on along the minus strand of NC_066585.1, from coordinate 265,198,860 downwards.
TGAATTTTTGAAGTTGGCAAAAAAATATTGAAATAAAAGTGATCATGCATAGGCAAATATGGAGGGAAAGGCAAAAGAAGGAATTAATTTGAAAATAGTGTGGCCAGGCGGAATCGAAGCGTGTCACATTTAAAAATGCGCTGAAATGAAATAAAATATTAAAACTACAAAGGCACGGAATCAAAGCGTGTCTGGATGAAACGCACAACTTCATTAATCCTGCTGGCATCCAGTCATCAGTGAAAGCGCATGTGGCGCTAGTCAAGAGAACACTGGCCAATGGAATAGCCAACGAGGCATGCACATGAGGACAAAGTCCTAGCCAACTCATCCTGAACCATATGGCGGCGCTCGCAGCCATGCACGGTGGAAAACACCGTCTTCTTCGTGAAGACGGTGAAGGAACAATAACCTCACACAATTTTTTTTCCAGAATTCAATAATACTTATACCATTCGAAAGCTTATGCTATGTACAACAAGAATCCAGTATCAATTCATGTTAATTCCTCACAACAAATGCAAATCGAATCAAAACAGTTTGATGTACAAAACTTCAATCAAGCATATCTCAGCCAATAAGCCACCATTTCACACGAAATTTTCACGAGATTGATCAGCAACATAAGATCTACACTATCATGGCAAAAGTTTGGAGAATTAAGAGGTTCAAAAAACCTACCTCTTGAAGAGCAGTATGAGTAAACGCACGATTCAAGGCCTGGCAAGCTGCAAATCCAATCCTATATTGATGTTATGAAGCTTGATGTGTGAATTGAAGCTTGAAATTGCTCAGATCTAGCTCATATTTGAACTTCCATGTTTGTGTTCTTGAGCTTGCACCACACGAATCTTGACCAAAAATTGCAATTAAGAGCTTGATCTACACCAAATCAATATCACAGAACAAGAATATGGAAGAAAATCACAATGCTATATGGAAGAAATTTGAATTTCAATGGAGAGAGAAATTTGGAGGGAAGAAGAATTTAGATCTAGAAATGGTGAATCCTCCACAATTCTGTTAGGTTTTAGTTTATATACTCTGTCCTAATCTCATCCTAATTAAAATTAAGCATTGGTTAATTGTGATCAGGTGAAATAGGGTGTGTGACCAAAATTTGAAAATGGAGGGTGCATGGTAAATGCAAACGTGAACAGTACCACATGCATGATCAAATTCACTCAAAATCATTTTATGAACACAATGGCAATGGAAATTAGTTCATGTAATGCACCAATTTTAAATTTAGCATTTTCCCTCCAAAATGGTCATGAAATAGCAAATGATCATGTGATGAATTTTCATGCAATGTGATGAATGATTTGTAAAATACATGTCATGAGAAGAATTATGCAAAAAGGAGCACTCCATTTGGAGTTATGAGTCAAAAGTTATGGCCTTTTGAAGTTCCATGTACACTTGGCAATGATTTGATCATATCTCCTCAACCATTCATCAGATGCTCATGATCTTGGACTTTTTGGAAATGGGAGAGAGAGATCTTAAACTTTCATGTTGGACAAAAATTCATTTGAAGCTTCTTTGATGTTGGAAAGTTGAGTTTAAGTTGGTCCAAAAACTTTCCATTTTTGGAAACTTGAAATTATAGGTCACTTTCCATTTTGGGAAACTTTTGACTTGACCTCAAATTCTTCAAGATAAAGGTTTGTCATGATGAATAAGCCTTGTTGGAACATGAATGGGATGAAGAAACTCAATTTCCACATTCAAAAATCACAGTTGACTTTCAGTTGACTGGCATAGGCCCTTAGATGACCTGAAAATGTTCTGATGAACTTGGGCCTCAACCACCTGGGGAATTTGCTTCACAATGAACCTCTAGCTCATATAAGCTCAAAATAATGATCACATGATCCATATCTCAAGGAAAACCTCATCTCTTGCACAAAGGATTCACTTGAATGCCTTGACCTATTGACTGCTTAAGCTGCAAGTAACAAAGGTTAATACATATTTTTGTATATTTTTGGTTAGTGATTAAAAGAAAAACAATGATATACAAATGCAAGCAATGCTTGGTGATAAAGAACCACTCTCAAGAAAGATCCCACCCACAGGGAAGGAAGCAAGGTGTCCAATGATCCTTGAGGCAATGGAATGCTATGATATGATGCCATGAGGGATCTTAGGGACAAAATTGGGGTCTTACAACTACTATATTTGACGATAAGCCGTCCTGACATAATGTTTAGTGTTTGTCTTTGTGACTAGTTTAAGTCAATCCAAAGGAATCACATTTTGTCGCCGTAAAGAGAAACATGAAATATCTCAAAGGAACAACGAATGTCGGCTTATGGTATCCCAAAGGTAATATATATGACTTACTTGGTTATTTTGACTCAGACTATGCAGGTAGTAAAACAGATCGAAAAAACACAAATGGGACATGTCATATCATAGGAAACGCCCTTGTATCTTGGTCCTACAATTGATTAAATCATCTAAAAAAATGCATTATATGCATTTTGATTTATTTAAATAGTGTGTGTTTCTTGGTGTGTTTCTTTGATTCAATCCAAGCCATCGGTTCAAATTAATCAGTGGCCATTATTAGCAATCCACATTTATCCCATTTATCCATTCAAAAATTAGGATTTAATTAATACTATTATTTAAGAAAATTTGAAAATAAGTAAAAAAAATTCTCTCTCTCTCTCTCCAGTACATAGCTTCCAACGGTAAGATGGAAAAGAAATAAATAAAAGGACACTACCTCTCTAACCCACTACCACTCACTCACTGTCAGTAAGAAAAAAACGAAAAAGACAAAAATAAAAAAAGAGAAAGAAACTCTCCTCTTCCGCTCCAACCACCCCAAAGCCGTGGAGTTCCGACCGAGACAACCGGCGATCCCGGAGTAACCGTTAGAAACCAGCGCTCTCTATCTTTTTACTGGTTAAAAGAAAAACGTAAAAAGAAAAAAAGCAAGAAGAGAGGACTGTTCCTCTTCTTCTTCAAACACACCCACCGCAAACCATCATCGACGACACCATTCCTTTCCATCGCCGACCGCCTTCTCCATCAACCACACAAACCCGTTCGCACAACCCATCCTCTTTTCCTCACGTAGCAACCTCCATTTCCGCCAACAACCGTGATTTCCAAGCGACATCCCACATCACCTTCGCCACCGCCCTTCCAAACACAACACCAGACCACCTCCTTCGTCTTTCCAACCGCATATCCCTCCACCAACAATCCGCTGTTAACCGTCACGCTCCCTCCGGCGACGCCCCTTCCGACCCTTAACCGTGTATACCTTGCTTCATACACTCAAACCATAAAACCCACCATGAACAACCTAGATCTGCGTCAAAATGGTGTTGGCGACCATAACGCGTCCTTACTCATGTTTGAAAAGATCCGGATCAAGCACGTTAAAGAAGTCGCAGTTAAAGTTTCATATGTGTGTGAGTTCTTTGCGTTTCCTTATACCTGCATTTCTGCATTTTAATGATAATGCTACTTTTTCTTTTCACTGCAATGTCATGTTATTATACAGCATACAATATGTTTTAAATTATTATTATAACGTTATATTAGTTTTAGTTATAATAGTTTAAGTTTAACTTATTGTTATATTATATTAAAATTTTAGTTTAACTTATTATTATATTATATTAGTATAACTTGGCCACATGTCAATTATTGATTGGTGTTAATATGTAGAAAAGTTTAAATATGTGTATAATTTAATGAGATTTGTGGAAATATAATAATACTTTGTGTTAGATAGGGACTTGATTTTGATGCACGTTTTAAGTGATATACCACAAATATTGTACTAGACTAGTGAAGAAGAATAAAATTCATTTCTATTTGTCTTAGTTTCTTTGTTTGTTTGTGTGATTATAAAAGTCACATGCCCACATAGTCCAACTTATTAAAGTGGATGATATAATATATTGATTTCAATTGATTATTATTGTAAATTTTGCTAGTTATGAGTCTTATAAAAATTGTGAAAAAATTATAAATAATTGTGAGTTGTTGTTTTTAAATTAATTGCATTTTTTAATTGGATTTTTAAATCCACAGATCCGACAATTTCATGTCGGTATATCGCCAAATTTCAATAAATTAATAGAATATTTCACCGTGTTTCAATCTTTACATACGACAGTTCAACTCTGTTGTCGCTATGTATAAACCAGTTGATGAGCACATTGCGACCGATTCAATTCGATTAGCTAAGTATTCAATGTTGTCACTTGTCTCTTTTTTTTAAAAATCAATTAATTAATTAAAGTCTTGATTAATTAGATAATTTTGTTAACTAATTTTAACTAACTTAATTATTTGATTATATTAATTTTTAATCGAATAGTTTTGATAATTAATTATAATTACCTCAATTAGATGGCTTAATTAAATTTTAATTAATTAATTTTATTAATCAAAAGTTGACCGACTTATTTCACGATCATTTTTCATTATCATTTCATAAAATAAATTCAATTCCAAACCACTTTTAAACCACTAAAGTCACACAATTCTCGATTCAATCGAGCCTCTTTTTTCATACCTTTGTAAGTCGATTGCTTTTAGCATCGCCATCAACCTCATATATCTTACTCTTGGACTTTCTTACAATGAGACCTATTCGATTTTAATTTATCGAGTAGATGACTGACTCACTAAATAAAATTCAATTCATTCCCAAACACATATATTCAAACCTCGATCCAATATCGAATATTTTTATTCAAATTAAATTAAAATACCTAATCACAATCAAATACTGTTTCATTTGGAAATGAAAAGGGAGATGACTTTGAGTCTTCAATTTCTCTCCTCGATTATTTGAATACAAGTTCTCTTACTTGGTTAGTCAAATGATTGTCGTTCTTCCACAAACTTCCAAACTCCGATTAAGTCAAAATATCTTCGCAGTAAACTAAATGAAAAGGGAGTTGACTTTGAGTTTTCAACTTCACTCCTCAATTGGTCGAATACGAGTTCTCTTACTCGGCCAGTCGAATAATTGTCATTTCCCCGCAAACATACAACTTAACCAAATCATTTTCTTAACAAATTGTACAAAAAGGGAGATGGTCTTGAGTTTTCAATTCCTCTTCTCAAATGCTTGGATATGAGTTGTCTTACTCAGTCATTCAAGTACTTATCGTCTATTCTAAAAATACATCAACCATACGTAAACTTATTTTCATAACCACTCAGATGAAAAAGAAAGCGGTTTAGAGTCTTCTATTCCCTTTTTCGATTATTAGGATACGAGTTGTCTTACTCGACTGTCCGAGTAATAATCATCCATTTAAAATACCTTAACTATTATCAAACTTATTTTACAATTAAGGATGAAAAAGAAAGTGGTCTAGAGTTTTCTATTCCCTTTTCCGATTATTAGGATACAAGTTATCTTACTCGAATATCCGAGTAATCGTCATCCATTCAAAACACCTTAATTTTTATTAAATCCTTTTACAATTAAGGATGAAAAAGAAAGTGGTATAGAGTCTTCTATTCCCTTTCCCGACTGTTAGGATACGAGTTGTCTTACTCGACCATCCAAGTAATCGTCATCCAACCAAAATACTTTAACACATCAAACATATCCTTTCCTCTCCCTCGTGCGATCGAAACCAATCAAACAAAACAACAAACATATTAATTCAACTTATCACCCCCGTGTGACCAAAACTATTTTCAGAAAGAACACCATTTAATCCTTTCTAATGCGCACAACAAACTAGTGCTTAAGCCTCCGCCGAGAGTGGACAAGCCAACATTTAGCCTTTAGAACGCGATCTAAACAGTTGTTCATTAAAAAACACTAACCGGCCGTAGTTCCCCGAACTACGAATGCTTTGATTTCCTTATTATACCATAAGGATACGTAGGCAGGAGATTGCTGTATCTTCGCGAGCACACTAATGAAAACCTCCCCTTTCCCTTTCTGAGGTTCTTATCCATTTCTATTGTTTAATAATTGTATAACCCAGAGATAACAAACAAACATAAATTAACGCAAATTAGAACTAAAAGGTTCCCGTTGAGTACAACGGACGTAAGATGTGCTAATACCTTCCCCTTACGTAATCCACCCCTGAACCCGAATATGGTTGCGATGACCATTATTCTCTTTCCTAAAGGTTTTATCGATATTTTCCTATCCCTTTGTTGGGATAAATAAAGTTCGGTGGCGACTCTGTTCGAACGTAATTTTTTCCGCGACCATCGCGAGGAATCGTATTTTTCGAGATGCGACAGATGGCGACTCTGCTGGGGACATAGCTCCAAGCAAAAGAGAGTGAGGCCTAATTTAGTTCAGTTTCTGTATTGTGTGTTAATCTTGTTTGTTTATCTGTTATTTTTTATTATGCTATTATTATTCTGTCATAATTATTATATTGTGATTTATTGATTATGTCTTATTAGGGGTTCTCTGGTTGGTGATACTTCGTGAGATAGGCTCTCCACCCGAGTCTGAGGAAAACCATAAGATTAAGTTGGTGGTTGCGTAATGGGCGCCCACAAGGAGTCCTCCTTGTTGGGAAGAAACGAAGACCCTGCCTAGAGGAGATTCTCTTGAGATATTATTGTCCAACGAGTCTTCGTCACGACGATAGTATTTTCAAGTTGGATCAATGACACTAGGGAACTTTTAACCCACTATATCCGGCGGTTATGTAGTATTAACCTACGAAGTTTCAGACTTGTTGGGTTAATACGAAAGCCCCAATCAGATGAGATCCCTTGGACGTATTGTTATCTTACAATAATATTTCCAACCTCTATCTATGACTCTGAGAACCTTGTTAGAACCCTGGACTCAAGACTCGTGTAGTAGAATCCCCATAGAGTCTTCCTTGTTGGGACAATACGAAGACCTCACCTAGACGAGATCTTCTTAAGGATATTATTGTCCGACGAGTCTTCGTCACGGCAGTGACGTTCTCAAGAAATATCTGTGACTCTAGGAACCTACCAACTGTAGAGCCTACCCTTGGGGTTACATTATTCAGAGATACATGTCATTCACCCGTTATGCTCATCCATCTGAGAACACTTTGAACCTGTGATCCTAAACATGTCACTACCTTCATACACATATCATTGCATTTGCATTCATCATCATACATTTCATATCATTTTCCACACAAAAATAAATACAAAAAACTCATCCATCCTTCGTCCATAACCCGCAGTTGAATTCCCAAAACTCATATCAGACTTGAAGTAGCTCTTGAAAAACCATGGATCCATTGGAGCAAAATCACATTGCATTAAGAGGAGATGTTGACTCGATGAAAAACCAGATAGACCAACTTGTGGAGGCTATGATAGCTCTAGAAAAGAGGGAGGACAACATTCAACAGACTGCAGTCGTAGAGAATGTTATTCCAGCTCCAGTAAATGGTCCTACCCAACCTCAGCTTGTGTGAACCCCAGTTGATAACTCTATTGTACAAGAACGTCATGTTGTTCAAGATTCCTCACATCATGATGCTGTTGAGTATCACAGTTTTGCATTCTCCATGCCAGATTCCCATGGAACAAGCCTAGTGGTTAATGCTAAACAACCACAAGATGATGAGATTGCTAAAAGATGTTGCGTGCTAGAGAAAAGACTCAAGGTCATAGAAGGACAAGATACTCTTGAACTGAATGCTTTAGACATGTGTTTGGTACCTGACCTGGTTATACCCCCAAAATTCAAAGTACCGGAATTTGAGAAGTACAAAGGGGATAGATGTCCAAGGCACCATTTGGTGATGTTTTGTCGAAAAATGACCTCTCATGTCCACGATGATAAGTTGATGATTCACTATTTCCAGGACAGTTTGACTGGGGCATCATTAAGTTGGTACATGAAGTTAGAAAGGAATCATGTTAGATCATGGTTGGACCTAGCTAATGAATTCTTGAAGCAATACAAATATAATTTGAACATGGCTCCTGACCGCATGCAGCTAAGAGCCTTATCTCAGGAAGACAATGAATCCTTCAGAGGGTATGCCCAAAGATTGAGAGAGTTAGCGGCTTGCGTTGAGCCACCACTCTTAGACAAAGAATTGATGGAATTATTCAGGGACACCCTGAAAAGTCCCTACTTCGAAAGGATGATTAGCAGCACAACATCAGACTTCGCTCACTTAGTGACAATTGGAGAACGCGTCGAGAGTGCCCTAAAAATGGAAGAATCCAAGGTGCCTCGAGCAACCAAGCTAGCGAGACAGAATCCCTCAGCGATTCCCAAAAGGAAGAGGATGATGAAATAAATGCAGTCATGGCAGATGTTGGGTATTCTCACGATGCACCAGCCAGACCTTATGGTTCTTCACCTTCTCAGCAATCACCATTTCCAACACCACATTATCCTCATAGGCAACCGGCAAGGCCTAGAGCACCATTCAAGCAACCATGGACTGTTCCTCATACAAATCAAAGATCTCGTGGTCAAGGATATCAGAATCAGCATCTGAACCAACATAGGCCTCGAAATAACCTGGAAAGAAGGAATGCTCCTCTTGATCCAATTCCTATGTCATACAGTCATCTTCTGCCATATCTGATTCAAAGCTCGCTGGTGGAGCCTAAGTCTCTCAGGCCATTGTCAGAACCATACCCACCTGGATATGATCCTGATGTGCAATGTAGATATCATGCCGGAACAATAGGTCATTCAACTGAAGACTGCAATGCTTTCAAGGCTAAAGTGCAACAATTGATCGATAAAAGGTACATATCATTTTCAGAAGGAAGCCTGTTGGTGCACGTAAACCTCTCGTTAGAATGAATTCAAAGATTTCATAGAGTATCTCCTAATGCCAGTAATTCAGACAGGAAGACATCCTCAACACTTGCAATCGTTGGACTGATTTGTTTCTATTTTTGCATTTGTAGTTTCTTTGTTGTTAAAAGCTGCTTGTGTTTAAACATTGTTGTTTTTAATGGTAATATTGATGAAGTAATGATGCATGTTTTGAATTAATTATCTCGCATTCGCTCATTTTTCTTCTCTTAGACAAAAAAATACATCAGTGTTTCTCCCGTTCACTTTTCTTTATCATAACTTTTGAGGGAGGATGACGAAAACAAAATACCCATAATTGATGACTGTATGCTTTCGAATAAAATCCTACTGATGATGTATAGGCATTGTTTCAAATCCCCAAACACTGGAGAGATAAGGAGTTAATCCCTAGTCAACCACTTCGAGCCTAGAAGTAGAAGTTTCTTTCAGATCTAAAAAAACCTTACGTTAAATCTGGGGCAGGGTAGTGTTCAGTTAATCTGACTAAACATTCAAATTACAAGACGAAGCATCCCGTCTGTAGATCAACCACATGATATTATTTGCACACATCCCGAAGCATAGAAGGAACCATGCAAAATCCAAAGATTATGTCGAATTATTCTTCAAATGACCAAGGACTCGACAGTCACAATTCTAAAAAATAAAATCAAAAAAGCCCGCTAAGTCGAACACCCAAAGATACGACTTAGGCAAAAATAGGGGCAATCCCGATGGACTAAAGCTTCAAAAGTGGTTCATGCAAAAGTTAAGGATCAAAACAAAAATCAAAGGAGGTCACGAAAACCCTCAACAAAATAAAAACAAGATTTAGTGACCACAATATCAAGAATCAAAGGGTCACCAAAATCCATGAAGAGCAAAATAAAGTGACTGTCATTTCAAAAAGATCTTACACTGCTGAAATCTCGTAAGAGTAAGTGTGTGTCAAATTAATTGAACATAGGATTGGAGATCATCGTGAAGAATGGGTGGGTTAAAACAAAACTTCGAGCCTTATATCCTTTTGTTTCAATAACCATGAACCAATCCACGCTACAACCCTTAAAAGACCTAATTGAAGTAGGATTTATTCTGAAAGCATACTACAACAAGGTTGCGTAAACTGACTCCTAAAAATTTGTTAATCTTTTACTTTAGTACAATCTTCTTGTTGTATCCTTCGCATTGTTAAATCATCATTGCGTTTGGATTAAAATGGTTCATTCGCCACACACTATCACATCATTTTAATAATAATTCTTTTCAAAACCTGCATGAGTATTGCATTAAAATTACCATTTCTGAACAAACGATTTTAACTGCAAGACAGTACTTGACGTCAGGGAAATTCCAACAATAAGGAACAATTAGAGGAACTTGGACATTCGTTGGCTAACCCGAATCAATACTACCTCACAACCTATGAATCTGAGGCATGCCACCTAAACATCAGTTGGTCATAGGAAGATTACTCCAAGAATTGGTCAGCTTGAAACAGTCCCCTAACATCTGTTAATAAATATGCAAATCATTTCAAGAATCAGTTGATCCAGAGCAAATCATCTCAGGACTCTATTAACTAGGGGCAGATCACCTAGAGGTTCTGTGGGCCAGGGGCAGACCCCTTCAATGTTCAGTTAGGGTGAGTTAAAATCGCTTCAATGCTCATACCGGGGCAAGCTACCTCAAGAGCACATAAAAGTCAACCACTCCAAGAGTCGGTTAACCAAGGATACATCCTTTCATAGATCAAAATTCTGGGGCAATCCATCTCAAAATTACGGTACAATTGCTTTCAAAATCCTTTTGAGGTAAACATTTTGCATAGACCCATCAGATTGGGGCAAGATGAGCCATACAGGAGCGAGTCCTCTCCATGTTTTCAAGCAGTTCAAGCAAAAGCTTTTTCGCAAGTCAGCAAATGCAGAGTTCAAGATGAGTGTCGGGGAATCATGCTACCACCCCATAAAATAACCTTTTGATAGACATAAGCCTTATTGCAAAGAACCTTCTCTTCCAATACCCGCGCAGGGGTGTCGCATCCTGCGAAAAATCAACCGGCGAAGCTCAAAACAAAAACACAACACAGAGCCGCCACTGCGCGTTATTTATCCCAAAATAGGGAAAGGAAACGCTCAGAGAAACCTGGAAAGGAAATGGTCTTGCGACCAGAGAGAAAGGGTAAGGGAGTCGGTTACGCAAGGGGAAGGTATTAGCACCCCTCACGTCCGTCGTACTCGACGGGATCCACGTTCTAAGAAAAGAAAAGGTTGCTAAACATCACACACACACAGGGAACGCAGGTGGGGTTAAGAGAAGGGAGCTCGATAAGGTATCGCACCTTATGCCTACATATCTTGTCTGGAACAAGAATCAGAGCCACTGTAGTTCGGCTTACGCACGCCAAACAACACAAAACATACAAACAAGCTAGGGTGGCAAACATGGAGCCCGACAACCACTTGATGGAATTACGTCGGCATCCGAACCAAAACACACTCACAAGGGCAAACGTGGAGCCCGACAGCCAATCACTGGGCTTACGTCGGCATCCGAACCAAACACACAATCAGATAACATGTAAACACACGCAAAAAAGAAAAAGGTTGCCCGGAGTGGTCTCGCACGACCACCTGCCTACATACCTCGTATGGAACAAGGATCAGGGTGATGTAGTTCCCCTGAAAGGGACTGAATTGCTAACCAGAAACCGGGGAAAGACACACTACTAGGGAGCTGGACTCGAGCCTAGTGTTGTCATGCATCGTTTACCCTAAGTTCGGTTTTCTATCCTACTTGCATAAGCAAGCCTATCCTAACCAGGAAAGAAGCCAGCACACAAGCATACAAAATAATTCAAGCATACATCAAATGAGAACAAGCATTTCAACCAGATATCCACACAGCACGCACTATAACCAAACAAGTGGCTCACACAATAGGTTTGACTGCCGAAGCGAGTCGTCTGTACGGGCTGGGTTTGCTCTTAACCTTGCCATTACGAGGCTAAGGTGAAGCAGATGAGAGGTGAAGTGAGGATCAGACCTCACAGCTCTTATCCCTAACCAGGGAGAGCTTCTGACAAATGAGCATGGGTCCAGAATGGGGGAACCCTTCTATACTCAGAGACTCTGACACAATGTGCACTGCACGGATCTTGGGCTTGTGATCTCAATGCTACAACCATGTAATGGGAGCAAGGAGAAGACTCAACTGAATAGTGGGGGATAGATTGCATATCCCTACCTTCCACCAATTGCCTCTTTAGAGGACTTTCACCTGCTTAGGCACAAAATTAAACAATCACAATCATCGCCTCTTAAGGAGGACTTCAGACATTTATTTGCCCGGCCCGGTAACAGCCGGGTCTCCCAGACTACATGAAGTTAGAAAGTTATACCTCTATGCAAGTTGCTTAAGCAAAGCAAAGCAAAAGTTCACAAGGAACTGAGCAACTAAAAGTACCTGGAAACAATCAAACACAGTTAGTACTCAGACAGACAAACCATAAACAGCAAGTGTTCAATCAATCAAACTATACAAAGCAATGCACAACAAGGCAAGCTCAAAGCTTAAGCCCAAGCTTCACAACCTACAAAACAATGTTATGTTAGTGTACAAACATCAAACAACACCATTTCAATCAATTTGATTCATTCTCCATGTGCATTATGCTTTTGATCCTGAAAAATCAAGCAAATATTAGCAACTAGACCACTAGGCCAAGCCTAGGGTCCAAAAGCAAGAAAAATTACCAAACAGCAAGGTATTCACCAACCAAACTCAAATTAATGTCAAACAAAAGCAAACACCATTGGTCTCATGTTTATATCATTCATCATGCTCATGTTATGCACAAAATAAGGCAAACTAGTTCAAATGAAGCATCAAACATGCAAACAAAACTATTGCATTCAAATCCACATCAAAACAATTCCAAAAATTCTCAAATAATTTACACCTAAACAGGGACTATTCAAGGTCTAGCATACCAAATTTGAGCTTAATTGGGAAAATAGAACCATGTTAATGAAAATCAACAAAAACAGACACAATTATAGGCTCCAAATCACAACATCAACACATACATCCACTTCAAAAATTCATAACTCAATGAAAACAAAAAAGAAATGGATGAGACCAAAACAGGGATGTCACACAATGTGTCTATTACAAGCATGCCAAATTTCATGATTATCCAATACCATATGAGCATTTCACATCAAAATTACAAACATGTATCACATGGACTTGCATATTTGACCAACAGAGATGAAAAATCACAATCAATTTGAAAATGCAATGTAAAATTCCACAAAAATTCATACAACATCTCAACATGTTAATGATTCACCATGCAAAATTTCACTTCATTTCACCAGTCATAAGTCACTCAATTAAATCACTCAAGTTGACATCAAGAGGTGTGACACAAATTGTCACACCTAAGTTCTAAAATTCATAACTCCATGGCCAGGTATCAAAAATTCATGAAATTTACATGTAAATCTCCATTGATGTGTCTAGAATTACCACAAAAATTTCCAGACATTTATTTTACACTATGAGCATTTCATGAACCAAATGGTAAAATGTATCAATTTTGAGCACATGTGAAACAAACCTAAGTCCATCCAAAAATATACCATGCACAACTTTGACCAATAGGTCAAACAAAATCTACACTCAACAACAAAGTCAACACAAAAATTTCCATATTTTTCTGAATTTTCTACAATTTTTTATGAATTATTCAATGTGATATGAATTTTTGATGAATTAAATAAATTAATTGGAATTACACAATGGCAGTTTGTAATTATTTGAGGCGGGAGCGGGAAACATGATTTTCAAATTTTCAAACAGAAAACAAGATCAAACAAGCTTTTGTCATCGTCTTCATCACAACATTTTCCAGATTTTCAAAAATTCGAAGAACACGAAACCAACACAAAAATGAGCAAGCATATGGTCATTCGAACCGTCTCAACATGAGGAACACGAATATCAACTCGATTTCTCCTAAAAGTTCCTATATCATGCGAATCGAAGAGGTTAGGGTTTGACATCAAGATTTCAATTCCAGATTTCTTCTCCTATAGTTCATCATTTGCTAAACTACAACTATCAACGTGCTCTACGTGAAACGATCTTCCAAACGCACATACACATTTAACATATCTTAAGATTCGAAAAAGTGCCAAACCTGGAATGGCAGTGTAATTCGTGCTGTCCTCGAGCCTCACTTCCACAAAACAGATGAAGAAGAGCTATAGTGAAGATGATTGATGCATCCAAATCCACGTGCCTTGGCTTCTATCGCTCAAAATTCGATTTCACCATTGATGGAGCTTCTTGGAACAGTCACGATTCAAGGCTTCTTTCTCTTCAATCTCCAAAAACAGTTGGTGATGGTGATTAGAGGAAGTGGGTGCAAAAAGAATTTCAAGAATTGGTTGAGATTTGATGAAGTTTGATGAATTTGAAGATTTTTTGTGTTCTTGAGGGTTTGAGAGAATTTTGATGAGTTTGAGATCCAATCTTGGTAAAAGTGATTTTCTGTTATGATTAGAATGTGTTTAGGTTTATATATGATAGCTTAAACCATGATTAATCATGTCATTAACCAAAATGCAATTGTTAATGAAATGGCTAATTTTGCAAATGAGGGCAAAATGGGAATTTCCAAGGCCAGCTCATTGCCACCTGTTTGACAGCTCATGCAACCTCCAAATACCATGTGTGAGCTGTCTCCATTTGTCTCATGCTCATTGGATAGGCCATTCTCATTTTCACCATGTATTTGCATTTTGTCCAATTTTACACTTTCATTTTTCAAGCCAAATCCCAAACCATGAAGCCTAGCCATGAAGTGATGATTCCAACAAATTTTAAATACCATTCATGAGGTGTTGCAAAAATCCCCACTCAAAAATTCCAATTATTTTGAAAGTTGGACAATTTTGCCCTTGGTCCAATTTAACTGTCCAGTTGAAAATTGACTTTTTGCATTGGCCACTTTTGGAAAAATCCAATTATGCACCATGAAAGTACATGTCAAATGGAGTTTGTGCATAAGAACTTGCAATTTGGACAAACCATGTGGAAGTTATGGCCTCCTGATTATGGGTCATTTTTGAATTTCACTGAGCCATAATTTTCCAACCATAGATGGGATTTTCAAGTTCTTGGACTTTTTGGAAAGGTGAGAACAAGATCTACAACTTTCATGTTGAACAATTTTTCATTTGAAGCTTCCTTGGACACGTGGCTTTGAGGTCAAAAACTTTCCATTTTTGGAAACTTCAATTACAAGTCACTTTCTATTTTTGGCAGTTTTTGTCCTGACTTGATTTTCTTCACTTTTAGGCTTTGCAATGTCATTTAACACTTGTTCCAACATGAATGAAGTGTATCCAACTCATTTCCACCTCCAAATCCATCAGATCATGTACAGTCGACCACAGTTGACTTTTCATCTGATAGATGAATTTATCAATGCACTGATCAAACTGAGCTCCAATCTTCTGATGAAATGGCCAAAGGGTGAAACCCTAGCCTCAATAAGCACCATATAATCATAAAATGAACCCCATAGCCATCATAGACCCCATCTCCCGATTATGCCCTGATTGGCCCAATGCAACTGATTAGGGTTGACCAGTGGTCAAAACCCTAATCTCAAGGAATGCTGATCCAACACTTGATGAAATCCAACCCTGATGATGATGATGTATCACTTCAATCAAGATGAAGACCAATATCCTTTGAGAATCATGAAACCCTAATTCACAGCCCAATCCTCAGATGGCCAATGATCAGTCAATAAACCCTAGGCTTGCACTCTGACTTCCTCATCTTCTGATCAAGACTTGGGAGAATGATTTGCACAATGTAACCACATGATATGCAATATGCAATGCCTAATGACCTAAAATGATATGCAATATGTTAATGCTAGTCCCAAGAGAGGAGGGCAAATTTTGAGGTGTTACAGCTGCCCCTATTCAATCCACTGTGACCCTGTCGATATGAACAGCCTCGGCTTTCAGATGATCAGGATGAAGAGTGATTGAATACCAAGAACAGACGAACAATTTGCACTCTGATGGGATGATAATTAACAACGCCTGTCAGCATCGGCGAAGAAGCAGTCTTGAAAAACGTCAACCTGGATACCAAAATAAATGGTAACGCAGGGATAACCATGGTCTGATCACCCCACATCCACTCGGGATTATTATTCTCTTCCTTTTATTTTCTTGAACCCCGAAATTTTTCTCTGCTCTTTTTTTTCATTTTCTTGAACCCCGAAATTTTTCTCTGCGCAAACGACCCTCGGATCTCTGCATTTGAACCCCGAAATCTTCTTTTTCATTTTCTTGGCCTGAACACCACTTTGGTCTGGATACCACCTCGGTCTGAACACCGGAAAACTGGCCTGAATACCACCTCGGTCTGAACACCGGAAAACTGGCCTGACTGCCACTTCGGTCTGGATACCGCCTCGGTCGGAACACCGGAACATTGGCCTGAATGCCATAAGTACTTCAACCTGATCGTCGGAAACTTCTTCGATCTGAAAATCGGAAAATCGGCCTGAACGCCACTTCGGTCTGGACACCGCCTCGGTCTGAACACCGGAAAAAGTACTTCAACCTGATCGTCGGAAACTTCTTCGATCTGAAAATCGGAACATTGGCCTGAACGCCAAATCGGTCTGACTACCGCCTCGGTCTGAACACCGGATAAAGTACTTCAACCTGATCGTCGGAAACTTCTTCGATCTGAAAATCGGAACATTGGCCTGAACGCCAAATCGGTCTGACTACCGCCTCGGTCTGAACACCGGATAAAGTACTTCAACCTGATCGTTGGAAACTTCTTCGATCTGAAAATCGGAACATTGGCCTGATTGCCACAAGTTCTTCGTCCTGACTGTTGAGAACCTCTTCGATCTGGAAATCGGAAACTGGCTGGAGTGCCACAACGACCCATGCTGAGGATGACAAGCCCTGAGCCGACTGCTCTTTATTCAACCCTGGAAGACAAACACTTCGCGTTTAGCTAGGGATCATCTTCTTTCTTGTTTTTCTTTTTGGACCCCGAAACTTTCTTGATTAACATTCCCATCTCTGCTCGACAGAAACTTACCCTCCAGTATCGTACTACTGGGGAATATTCTTGATTAAAACCATGATGCTAGACTCCTCGGAGTAACACCTTCACTGTCTGATAAAACCAATCCTCAAGCGGTAACCACGGCTTGAATCGCGCTGATCGCGTAACGTCCTCTGATTTTATTTCCATCTCTGTCCGACGGAAACATTTCCTCCAATATCGCACTACTGGGGAACGTTGCTGATCTGACGTCATGATGCTAAACTCCACAGAGTAAAATCTTCGCTTTTGCGGATAAAACCACCTCTCAAACAGTAACCACGGCTTGAGACTAGCTCTATGCTTGCAACAATGATGCATGATCTTCTTCTGCGTAATGCTCCATAATTATGGAAATGCTACGCGATTTATTATTTTTTCTATGCAATATGCTATGCTATCTCTACATGATGAATGCATAAAAAGTATCCCCCTCAAGGGACTCTTCTGAGGAGCACGAGACACTCTGTTGAGGAACTCGTCAATACTCCGATCTCCACCCTGCTGGGGAATAGCACTGTTGCTGGGAATAAGGCAACCCTTGCTGGGGAAGAACCTCCTTTGCACCCAATCCGCTCGGGAAACTGCTAGGGATAAGCACCACCAACACTCTGTGGGGATACAACAGTCTTTGACTTGCTGGGGATATCAATCCCGACTCTGCTTTGGGAACCCTCACAGATACCTGACGACTTCACTGGGAAATGCTCACAGATACTCCGCTGGGGAAATAGCCCCCTTCAGGTCTGGCAACTGGGGAAGCATCAATCTGTCACCTGCTGGGGATAACCATCCTGACCCTGCTAGGGAAGTGAATGCCACTCCGCTGAGAACAACCCACGCAACCCATAGGTAGAATCAACTCAGTTGGGGATGCAAAAGTCCATCCGCTACGGGAACTTGTTCAATCCACTGGTAGGATGAACACTGTTGGAGATATATTTCATTGAAAAAGACCCGCTCCACTCGGGGAATAGCAACCTTCTGGCCTGGCTGCTGAGGAAACACCCTTGTAAACCTGCCGGATATCACCATCCTGACTCGGCTGGGGAATTCACAGACCTGGAATCTGCTGGGGAGCTAGTCCTATGACTCTGCTTGGGGACCTAGCTGAGGAAATGAGAAAAGTTGGTACAGAACACCCGTCGACTCGTCGAACCACGGTATCCACCTCCCAAACTCGTATCAGCTTTCCACTTTCGAGCACTCCCAGACTCGTCTGGACCTTTTCTGCTCCATCATCTTATATTCCAAGTCGCTCCGCGCTCGACGAGAGAGCGTACTCCTGGGACGTATACAGAAATTTCAATTTTCCGACTTTGAAGAGTCTTCTTGGTTAATTCCAAAGGTCGTCGGACGTCTCGACGTCTCTCACTGCTTCTCTACCCATCCATTCGTTTCTGGTCAAACTCTGCGGGGAATTTCTACAGACTACCAAATCTTCCGACTTTGAAGAGTCTTCTGGATTACCATCAAGGATCGTCGTACGTCTCAACGTCTTCGTCATTCTCATTCCTTCGTCCCTGAGCGAACTCTCTGGGGATCTGTTACAACGCTTCCACACCACAACCTGCAAGTGAGTGAAAATATCTAACAGTACCTGCAAAACAGACCGTCAGATAAAACCGTGCCCCAGGCGTGTCAAGATTTCAACACTTGGGTCACTCGACCTTCCAAATAAGATTTCAAGCTTTCAATCTCATAAACATGCATTGGAAGGTACCTGTATGTCTTAAAATGCAAAATTCTTTATCAAAAATATCTGGATGTTTTTGCAATCAAAGCGGTAATGAAAAACAAAAACAAAATTATTTGACTGAATATGCATTTTATTGATTGAAAAAGTGTGGCTCAAATGAGCAATACAAAAGGAAGCAATTCCTGAAAAGAGGTAATTGCGCTCAAAAGGAAAAATCTATCCTAATGGCAATGTGAAACCCGTGATCTCATCGAGTTCCAACTCGGTTACACCCCATATGTCCTCAGACTCTCCATGCGTTCTGCCTTCTGAACAAGACAATTCTAACTGCTCCCTACCGGGTATTATCCATGATGCTTTAACCAAAGCGAAAACGATCATGCAAGACGCAGTTGTTCGTTTCAATCCCTCTTTTGCCTGGACCGCCCTTTCGGGTTTTCAGTCCACCGGGATACCCATTTTTGCCCAAGTCGCCCTTGTGGGGTTTTCGACTTGCCGGGTGTACATTTTTCCACTTTTATATCCCTAATTTTTGCCCGAACCATTCTTTCCGTTTTTGGTCCGCCGGGATGCCCATTTTTGCCTGGACTATTTTGTTCTTTTCGTCCAGCGGGTCTCTTTTACACGAAGTATTTTTTAACTGCGTCCGCATTCACAGGGGATGGAAAATCCTCGCCATCCATGGTCGTTAGCAACAAGGCTCCGCCAGAGAAAACCTTCTTGACCACGAATTGACCTTCATAATTCGGTGTCCATTTGCCCCTTCGATCATTTTGAGGAGGAAGGATCCTTTTCAGCACCATATCACCCACGTGATATACCCGAGGTCGCACCTTCCTGTCAAAAGCACGCTTCATCCGCTGCTGGTATAACTGCCCATGACAAATGGCTGCTAGCCTCTTTTCCTCAATCAGGCTCAACTCTTCGTACCGGGTCTTTACCCATTCAGCCTCTTGCAATTTCACGTCCATCAGGACTCTCAACGAGGGAATCTGAACCTCAACAGGTAATACAACCTCCATTCCATATACCAATGAGAAAGGAGTTGCCCCAGTAGATGCACCGAGGTTTAATACCCAGGATACCAGTTTCCTACTCAATCACACCATCGGTGCATTCAAACGTTATCCGGGCAACAAAAGCTTATTCACCTTAACCTCCCCATCAGACATCAGAACCCGTTCGGATTTGGGGTCAGGCCCCTCCTCCGGGATCGGTTACTCTCAATCTTTCGATTTGAGTACCTCGAGATGTCCTCATCAGGGAACTCAAACTTCATCGGTTGATAACCTCACGGGTCGCAGAGAGATGTAATCAGACAATACACCCCTTGATTGCTTTCTGAGCGGATCACAAATCCGTCAACATTCTTTTGCACTCTCACAACCTGTCCGGTCGATGCTGGCTTCTCAAACACATACTCGATCGGATCCATCTCGGAAATCCACAAAGTGGTATGAACCAGCATATACTGTCTCAGTCGGCGAGCAGCCTATGCCAAAGTTCATCAAGTTTTCTCGAACAGTGAATGTATTGTTTCACAGTCGGTAAACTTTTTGCTTAGGTAAATTGCATGCTCTTTTCGACAAGACGCGTCATGCTGACCCAATACACCTCGTAGACCCCTCGAAGGCTGTCAAGTACAGATTAACAGTCTCTTTCCATAGGGAGGCAACAGAATCAGAGGCTCCTGCAACTTTCTTTTATTTTTCAATGCCCCTTGGCAATCATTATTTCACCTGACCGTTTGATCTTTTTTTTTTCAACATCTTGAATATAGGTTCGCACGTGGCTGTTAGATAAGATGAGAACCATGACAGGTAGTTCAATCTTTCTAAGAAACCACGAACCTCTCTTTTCATTCTCGGTTCAGGCATTTTTTTTTGTTCTTTTTTTTTTTTTTTTTTTACAGGATGAACCTCGATTCCTCCCTCATACTGAACCCCAACAGCTTACCGGACCGCACTCTGATAGTGCACTCATTCGAATTCAACCTCAGTTTGAATTGTCTCAACCGGTCAAACGACCTGCCTCGGTCTGCCAGATGCCCCTCTCCTGTTTGGGACTTTGCTATCATGTCATAGCATTCGATTTCATGATGAATCATGTCATGAAACAAAGTCACCATGGCTCTCTGCTAAGTAGCACCGGCGTTCTGCTCCTCTAGAGGACAGTCTCCTTTCCATGGTAGCTTGTGCACAACGACATCGGTACCTGACCCTGACATATCCTGACATGACCAGGTGAAGGCGTCCACATGCTCTTTCAACAAGGCTACCATTCTACTCCCGATTTGCCTCCGAAGCGGCTCCCAATTTTCATTTCCTTTCTGACCTCGGCGGTATACAGGTTAACAATCTCAACTCGCTCTTCTTGCGGCTGAATCACCTTCTCCTCTTGTTTCGACATCCTGGTTAATTCCAGCAGATCACAATCTTCTTCGTATTCTTCTTCAGCAAGATAGATCGGATTGTTGAAGTCATATGAGGTGTAACCAAATTGTTATCAACGAGATCCGGAGAATTATTTTTCGACTTTGGGACGAGACAAATCAAAAAACGAAAAATGAAAACAAACATTGCCATTTTTATTTGTTTTTAAACTGCAAAAATAAATGAAAAACAGGGAACACCGCTTTTTTGACTGAAAAACATCCATTTATTAATGATGCAGAAATGCAAATTCAAACATGAGGTGGCCCTTACAATGAACCATTACGTGTCGGGCAACACGTATGGCTTTCATGCAAATAAACTGAAAACAAGAAACATTACTCTTCAGGCTGAGTAACAGTGCTGATCTTCTTAGGCCTTCCAGTTTCCTGGTACGCACGGCTTTATCCAACCATCAAACTCGCAGTTACTGTCATTCTCTTCCCCCATCGCACAGACGCGATCTGAATTTTCAGCAATTGCATTCACCATCGCCTGACCATGCGCCGGCATGGGATTAACATTAACATTCGGCGATGATGCAAAACTAATGGCTTTGGAATCCACCAGGTCCTGGACAACATTCTTGAATGCTCTACAACCCTCAATGTTATGCCCCGGTGTTCTAGAATGAAATTCACACTGGGCATTCTCATCATAGTTAGGGGGCTTCTGATCTGTTCTCATCGGAACCATTGCCCTCGGCTGAACCAACCCAAAATCCATCAATTCTTTAAACAGAGCAGCATATGGCATGGGTGGCTTGTCAAAATGGCGATCAACCCCCTTTCCTTTCACTTGACTCCCAGCTCCCTGTATCTTCTGTGGAGTTGTCTGAGGTTGCTGTCGGACTGACTGTTTACCAGCAGGGATAGTTACAGCAGCAGTGTGCTGGTAGTAACGACCCCTACCGTGTCCTCTCTGGGCATGTACAGCACTCGATTCACCCTCATCCTTGTGCTGGTCATTACCAAAGGATTTCTTCGGTCCAGATGACGAAGCGTTTCCTTGCATGTTCCCCATCTTCAGCCAGTCTTCAATCCTCCCCACCTTTTTGGCAATTACTTTCTGCCCCAAGGCGAACTCTTGCATGACACTGATCAGCTCTCCCATCCTCTCTTTCAGCTCGAGAATGTCGGCGTTGGACGGATTCATCATTCCTGTGTCAATCAAACAGGTTAGAAACTGACACCTGCAAAACAGAAAACAAGTTATTATGCATGAATGCAACGTCTATCCATATGAGGAAGATTCTGTCTTTCGATCCTGGTTTCATCGAGACAGATAATATTTTGACATCCATATTCTGAAATTCAAGATGTCTCTCAACCGGATTCTCAATCAATAATACTCCCCATATGGCTAGACGTGAGTTTTAGTGCAGATGAATGCAAAATGAGAATGATGCAGATGTATGCAATGCACTGGGCCATCCTCCAAGTCATCTGATCATCTGTTGCTCTGAACTACAGCTCGGATCCCTGGACTGATCACAACCATCTGAGGAAACTGTAACCACAAATCTGACCCACGGGTTCCGAAATAAACGGAAGAAAGATACACCATCATCATCACCATCAGTCCCTGAGCAGACACCCACAATCATCTGAAACGGCCCGGGGAATCCTGAAATAAACGGATCCCCACTGATAAATAACTCGGCCCGGGGAATCCTGAAATAAACGGATCCCCACTGATAAATCTCGGACAGCACTCCGGCGTCTCTGACATAAATGGCCATAAATCCGACTTATAAATAGGACTCTGATCCACGGAACAAAAAGTCACCAACTGAGTCACCATCTGATCATGCATCTGACAGAATCAACCCTCCCCTCACAGGTAAATTCTAAACAGGTCATCCTAAGGCGGATAATAGTCTCGACAATCGGGCAAAGATACTCAATGGGTTTGCCCTTTCGGGTGTGCCATTGTAGCTCCCTTAAGACCGTCTAAACCAAAGATCCGGGAAATGATCGGTCACCAGAGTCAATAACCCAGATGGAGTAACTCAAACAAAGCGGAATATCCACAAAGATGAGCACTACCAAATGAGCCTCGTCCGGCTTGTGGTACATCACGCCGCCAGGCACATGTTGACTTAACATGAAAGAGGCGACATGAGACCACACTAATCCTAGGTGTATACTCGGGCCTGGGTTTTAGCCCCACTCAGAACACCCACCCCACACAGAGGAACCACCTGCAAAGAGGACGGCAACAACATGATAGTATGATGCATGCAGACATTAATGCAAATATATACACACTGGTTAGAATAATAAATGCAATAAATAAACACAACAAGCAACCCAAACCAAATCTAGAACGCTAGGAAGGACTCGCTTAGGGACGATGGACCAGCATAGGTCTACATCGGAAGCTCCCCAGCAGAGTCGCCAGCTGTCGCATCCTGCGAAAAATCAACCGGCGAAGCTCAAAACAAAAACACAACACAGAGCCGCCACTGCGCGTTATTTATCCCAAAATAGGGAAAGGAAACGCTCAGAGAAACCTGGAAAGGAAATGGTCTTGCGACCAGAGAGAAAGGGTAAGGGAGTCGGTTACGCAAGGGGAAGGTATTAGCACCCCTCACGTCCGTCGTACTCAACGGGATCCACGTTCTAAGAAAAGAAAAGGTTGCTAAACATCACACACACAGGGAACGCAGGTGGGGTTAAGAGAAGGGAGCTCGATAAGGTATCGCACCTTATGCCTACATATCTTGTCTGGAACAAGAATCAGAGCCACTGTAGTTCGGCTTACGCACGCCAAACAACACAAAACATACAAACAAGATAGGGTGGCAAACATGGAGCCCGACAACCACTTGATGGAATTACGTCGGCATCCGAACCAAAACACACTCACAAGGGCAAACGTGGAGCCCGACAGCCAATCACTGGGCTTACGTCGGCATCCGAACCAAACACACAATCAGATAACATGTAAACACACGCAAAAAAGAAAAAGGTTGCCCGGAGTGGTCTCGCACGACCACCTGCCTACATACCTCGTCTGGAACAAGGATCAGGGCGATGTAGTTCCCCTGAAAGGGACTAAATTGCTAACCAGAAACCAGGGGAAGACACGACACTAGGGAGACTACGACTCGAGCCTAGATGTTGTCATGCAAAGTCACCCTAAGTTCAGGTTTCTATCATACTTGCATAAGCAAACTACCCCTATCCAGGAAAGAAGTAAGCACACAAGCATACAGCATAATTCAAGCATACATCAAATGAGAACAAGCATCTCAAACAGATATCCACACAGCACGCACTATAACCAAACAAGTGGCTCACACAATAGGTTTGACTGCCGAAGCGAGTCGTCTGTACGAGCTAGGTTTGCTCTTAACCTTGCCATTACGAGGCTAAGGTGAAGCAGATGAAGGGTGAAGTGAGGATCAGACCTCACAGCTCTTATCCCTAACCAGGGAGAGCTTCTGACAAATGAGCATGGGTCCAGAATAGGGGAACCCTTCTATACTCAGAGACTCTGACACAACGTGCACTGCACGGATCTTGGGCTTGTGATCTCAATGCTACAACCATGTAATGGGAGCAAGGAGAAGACTCAACTGAATAGTGGGGGATAGATTGCTTATCCCTAACTTCCACCAATTGCCTTATTTAAAGGACTTTCACCTGCTTGGCACAAAAAATAAACAACCACAATCATTGCCTCTTAAGGAGGACTTCAGACATTTATTTGCCCGGCCCGGTAACAGCCGGGTCTCCAGACTACATGAAGTTAGGAAGTTATACCTCAATGCAAGTTGCTTAAGCAAAGCAAAGCAAAAGTTCACAAGGAACTGAGCAACTAAAAGTACCTGGAAACAGTCAAACACAGTTAGTACTCAGACAGACAAACTAAACAGCAAAAGTTCAATCAGTTAATCTATACAGATCAATGCACAACAAAGCAAGCCCAAAGCTCAATCCCAAACTTCACAACCTACAAAACAAAGTTGTGTTAGTGTACAAACATCAAACAACATCAATTGCATTTAACTTGATTCATTCTCCATGTGCATTGTGCTATTGATCCTGAAAAATCAAGCAAACATTAGCAACAAGACCACTAGGCTAAGCCTAGGGTCCAAAGGCAAGAAAAATTCCTAAACAGCAAGGTATTCACCAACCAAAGTCAAATTAATGTCAAACAAAAGCAAACACCATTGGTCTCATGTCCATATCATTCATTATACTCATTTCATGCACAAAACAATTCAAACTAGTTCAAATGAAGCACCAAACATGCAAACAGAACTATTGCATTCAAATCCACATCAAAACAAATCTAAAAATTCTCAAATAATTTACACCTAAACAGGACCTAATCCAGGTATGGCACACCAAATTTCAGCTTAATTGGGCAAAGGTAACCATGTCAATAAAAATCAACAAAAACAGACACAATTATAGGCTCCAAATCACAACATCAACACATACATCCACTTCAAAAATTCATAACTCAATGAAAACAAAAAAGAAATGGATGAGACCAAAACAGGGATGTCACACAATGTGTCTATTACAAGCATGCCAAATTTCATGATTATCCAATACCATATGAGCATTTCACATCAAAATTACAAACATGTATCACATGGACTTGCATATTTGACCAACAGAGATGAAAAATCACAATCAATTTGAAAATGCAATGTAAAATTCCACAAAAATTCATACAACATCTCAACATGTTAATCAACCATCATGCAAAATTTCACATCATTTCACCAAGTATAGACCACTCAATTAAATCCAGCAAGTTGACACCAAGAGAGGTGACACAAATTGTCACACTTAAGTTCCAAAATTCATATCTCAATGGCCAGGTATCAAAAATTCATGAAATTTACATGGAAATAAACATCATCCAGTCCACAATTACCACAAAAAATTTCAAGAATTTATTTAACACTATGAGCATTTCATGAACCAAATGGTAAAATGTATCAACTTTGAGCACATGTGAAATAAGCCTAGGTCAAACAATATTTTTGCCATGCACAACTTTGACCAATAGGTCAAACAAATTCTACACTCAACAACAAAGTCAACACAAAAATTTCCACATTTTTCTGATCTTTCTATGATTTTCTATGAATTTTTAAAGGTGTTAATGAATTTTTAACAATTAATTAAAATAATTAAAATTGCACAATGGCATTTCTGTAATTACTGGCGCGGGGGAGGGAAACACACAATTCAAAAATTTGAACACAATTGAAGATCAAACAATGTTTCATCATCACTTTCAGCGCAACATTTCCCAGAACTTCCAGAAATCGAAGAACACAAAACCAACACGAAAATGAGCAAGCATATGATCATTCGAACCGTCTAAGAACACACAACACGAATATCAACATAATTTTGGCTAAAAGTTCCTAAAACTCCTGAATCGAGCAACCTAGGGTTTGACATTAAAACTTCAATTCCAGATCTCGTAAGCTATGGTCATCTATTTCACAAACCAAACACATCACTGTAATCTACATAACATGACCTATAGAACGCACATAAGCATGAAGCAAATCATGATGATCGAATTCTGGTGATACCTGTTATGGCCGTGTGGAAATCGAAGCTTTCAAGCTGTCTTGATGCGAAACAGATGCCACATAAGCTCCATGAAGATGAATGATGTGCTCAGAATCAATTGCCATGGCTTCTACTGCTCAAAATTCGAATTCACCATTGATGGATCTTGTATTGACAACCACGATTCCAAGCTCTTTTTCCTTCAATCTCCCAAAACAGATGTATATGATGATGATTGGAGTTCGATGCAAAAGGAATTATGAAGATTGATCAACAATTGGTGAAGATTGATGAATTTGTGTGTTTATGGTGTTCTTGAGATTTTGATGAATTTGAGAGGTTTTGAGATCCAATTTTGGGGAATGTGAAATTCTGTTATGATTACCAAGTGATTAAGAATATATATGTGTGTTTAAACCAAGCTTAATCATATCATTATGCAAATTGGAATTGTTAATGAAAGTGCTAATTTTCAAGCGAGGGCAAAATGGGAATTTCCAATGACAGCTCATTGCCACCTGTTTTGACAGCTCACACAACTTCCAAATGTCATGTGTGAGCTGTTGAAACTTGTCTCATGCTCATTGGTTAGGCCATTCTCATTTTCACCTTGTGTTTGCATTTTGTCCATTTTACAACTTCCATTTTTCAAGCCAAATCCCAAATTATGAAGCCTAGTCATGAAATAATGATTCAAACAAGCTTAAAATACCATTTGGAAAGTGTTGCAAAAAGTCCCATCTCAAAATTCCAATTATTTTGAAAGTTGGACAATTTTGCCCCTAGTCCAATTTAACTGTCCAGTTGAAAATTGACTTTTTGCATTGACCACTTTTGGAAAAATCCAATTATGCACCATGAAAGTACATGTCAAATGGAGTTTGTGCATATAAAGAACTTGCAATTTGGACAAACCATGTGGAAATTATGGCCTCCTGATTATGGGTCATTTTTGAATTTCACTGAGCCATAACTTTCCAACCATACATGGGATTTTCAAGTTCTTGGACTTTTTGGAAAGGTGAGAACAAGATCTACAACTTTCATGTTGAACAAATTTTCATTTGAAGCTTCCTTGGACACGTGGTCTTGAGGTCAAAAACTTTCCATTTTTGGAAACTTCTATTACAAGTCACTTTCTATTTTTGGCAGTTTTTGTCCTGACTTGATTTTCTTCATTCTTAAGCTTTGAGATGTCATTTAACACTTGTTCCAACATGAATGAAGTGTATCCAACTCATTTCCACCTCCAAATCCATCAGATCATGTACAGTTGACCACAGTTGACTTTTCATCTGACAGATGAATCTGGCAATGCATAGATCAAATTGAGCCCCAATCTTCAACTGAAATGGCTCAAGGGTGAAACCCTAGCCTCAATAAACACAACATAATCAAAGAATGATCCCCATAACCATCACAAACCCCATCTCCTGATCCAGCCCAGACTGGCCCAATACAACTGATTAGGGTTGACCAGTGGTCAAAAACCCTAATCTCAAGGAATCTTCTTCAATCTTCTGATGACATCCAACCATGATGATGATGATGTATCATTGCAATCAAGATGAAGATCAATATCCTTTGAGAATCACAAAACCCTAATTCACAGCCCAATCCTCAGATGGCCCATGATCAATCAATAAAACCCTGGCTTGCACCTTCTGACTTCCTCATCTTCTGATCAAGACTTGAGAAGATGGCTTGCACAATGTATCCACATGATATGCAATATGCAATGCCTAATGACCTAAAAATGTAATGCAATATATGTTAATGCTAGTCCCAAGAGAGGAGGGCAAATTTTGAGGTGTTACAGCTGCCCCTATTCAATCCACTGTGAACCTGTCGATACGAAATAGCCTCGGATTTCGGATGATCAGGATGAAGAGTGATTGAATACCAAGAACAGACGAACAATTTGCACTCTGATGGGATAATAATTAACAACGCCTGTCAGCATCGGCGAAGAAACAATCTCTGAAAAAAAATCCGTCCGAAACGGAAAAACTCAACTTGAACCCCAAAACATAAACGTCGACCTGGATACCAAAATAAATGGTAACGCAGGGATAACCATGGCCTGAACACCACTCATCCGCTCGGGATTATTATTCCTTTCTTTTTTCATTTTCTTGAACCCCGAAATTTTCTCTTCTTTTTCATTTTCTTGGCCTGAACACCACTTTGGTCTGAACACCACTTCGGTCTGGATACCACTTCGGTCTGGATACCGGGAAACTGGCCGGATTGCCGCAAGCGGCATCGATCTAATCATCGTGAGCTTCTTCGATCTGGAAATCGGAACTGGCCGGAGTGCCACAAGTTCTTCGTCCTGACTGTTGAGAACTTCTTCGATCTGGGAATCGGAAACTTCTTCGATCTGGAAATCGGAAACTTCTTCGATCTGGAAATCGGAAACTGGCCGGAGTGCCACAAGTTCTTCGTCCTGACTGTTAAGAACTTCTTCGATCTGGGAATCGGAAACTTCTTCGATCTGGAAATCGGAAACTTCTTCGATCTGGAAATCGGAAACTGGCCGGAGTGCCACAAGTTCTTCGTCCTGATGGTTGAGAACCTCTTCGATCTGGAAATCGGAAACTGGCCGGAGTGCCACAAGTTCTTCGTCCTGATTGTGGAGAACCTCTTCGATCTGGAAATCGGAAACTGGCCGGAATGCCACAAGTTCTTCGTCCTGACTGTTGAGAACCTCTTCGATCTGGAAATCGGAAACTGGCCGGATTGCCACAACGACCCATGCTGAGAATGACAAGCCCTGAGCCGACTGCTCTCTATTCAACCCTGGCAGACAAACACTTCGCGTTTAGCTGGGGATTATCTTCTTTCTTGTTTTTTCTTTTTGGACCCCGAAACTTTCTTGATTAACATTCCCCTCTCTGCTCGACAGAAACTTACCCTCCAGTATCGTACTACTGGGGAATATTCTTGATTAAAACCATGATGCTAGACTCCTCGGAGTAACACCTTCACTGTCTGATAAAACCAATCCTCAAGCGGTAACCACGGCTTGAATCGCGCTGATCGCGTAACGTCCTCTGATTTTATTTCCATCTCTGTCCGACGGAAACATTTCCTCCAATATCGCACTACTGGGGAACACTGCTGATCTGACGTCCTGATGCTAAACTCCACAGAGTAACATCTTCGCTTCTTGGCACAACCACCTCTCAAACGGTAACCACGGCTTGAGACTAGCTCTATGCTTGCAACAATGATGCATGATCTTTTTCTGCGTAATGCTCCATAATTATGGAAATGCTACGCGATTTATTATTCTTTCTATGCAATATGCTATGCTTACTCTACATGATGAATGCATAAAAAGTATCCCCCTCAAGGGACTCTTCTGGGAAGCACGAGACACTCTGCTGAGGAACTCGCCATTGCTTCAATTCCACCCTGCTGGGGAATAGCACTGCTGCTGGGAAAAGGCAACCCTTGCTGGGAAGAACCTCCTTTGCACCCAATCCGCTCGGGAATTTGCTGGGGATAAGCACCACCAACGCTTTGTGGGGATACAACAGTCTTGACTTGCTAGGGATATCAATCCTGACTCCGCTTCGGGAAAACCCTCACAGATACCTGCTGACTTCACTGGGGAAATGCTCACAGATACTCCGCTGGGGAAATAGCAATCTATCACCTGCTGGGGACAACCATCCTGACCATGCTAGGGCAACGAATGCTACTCCGCTGGGGATAACCCATGCAATCTATAGGTAGAATCAACTCAGCTGGGGATGCAAAAGATCCGTCCGCTACGGGAACTTGTCCAATCCACTGGTAGGATGAACACTGTTGGAGATATATTTCATTGAAACCCGCTCCACTCGGGGATAGCAACCTTCGGGCCTGGCTGCTGAGGAAACAACATCGTAAACCCGTCGGGGACAACCATCCTGACTCGGCTGGAGAAATCCACAGACCTTGGATCTGCTGGGGAGCTAGTCCTATGACTCTGCTTGGGGACCTAGCTGAGGAAATGAGAAAAGTTGGTACAGAACACCCGTCGACTCGTCGAACCACGGTATCCACCTCCCAATCTCGTATCGACCTTCCACTTTTGAGAATTCCCAGACTCGTCTGGACCTTTTCTGCTCCATCATCTTGTATTCCCAATCGCTCCACGCTCGACGGAAACGTACTCCTGGGAATCATACAGAAATTTCAATTTTCCGACTTTGAAGAGTCTTCTTGGTTAATTCCAAAGGTCGTCGGACGTCTCGTCGTCTCTCCGTCCTTTCTTCATGCACTCGTTCCTGATCGGACTCTGCGGGGAATTACATACTTTCAAACCTTCCGACTTTGAAGAGTCTTCTTGATTATTATCAAGGATCGTCGTACGTCTCAACGTTTTCGCCATTTTCGTTCCTGAGCGAACTCTCTGGGGATTTGTTATAAAGCTTCCACATCACAACCTGCAAGTGAGTGAAGAATATCCAACAGTTCCTGCAAAACAGACCGTTAGATAAAACCGTGCCCCAGGCGTGTCAAGATTTCAACACTTGGGTCACTCAACCTTCCAAATAAGATCTCCAGCTTTCAATCTTATAAACATGCATTGGAAGGAACCTGTATGTTTTAAAAATGCAAGATTCTTTATCAAAAATATCTGGATGTTTTTGCAATCAAAGCAGTAATGAAAAACAAAAACAAAATTATTTGACTGAATTTGCATTTTATTGATTTGAAAATGGGTGGCTCAAGCTGAGCAATACAAAGGAAGCAATTCCTGAAAAGAGGTAATTGCGCTCAAAAGGAAAAATCTATCCTAATGGCAATGTGAAACCCGTGATCTCATCGAGTTCCAACTCGGTTACACCCCATATGTCCTCAGACTCTCCATGCTTTCTGCCTTCCGAATGAGACGATTCCGACTGATTCCTACCGGGCATTATCCATGATGCTTTAACCAAAGCGCAAACGATCATACTGGACGCAGTTGTTCGTTTCAATCCCTCTTTTGCCTGGACCGCCCTTTCGGGTTTTCAGTCCACCGGGATACCCATTTTTGCCCAAGTCGCCTTTTCAGGTTTTCGACTTGCCGGGTGTACAGTTTTTTTCTTTTTATCCCTAATTTTTGCCCGAACCTTTCTTTCTGTTTTTTGGTTCGCCGGGATGCCCATTTTTGCCTGGACTATTTTCTTCTTTTCGTCCAGCGGGTCTCTTTACACGAAGTATTTTTTAACTGCGTCCGCATTCACATGGGATGGAAAATCTTCACCATCCATGGTCGTTAGCAACAAGGCTCCGCCAGAGAAAACCTTCTTGACCACGAATGGACCTTCATAATTCGGTGTCCATTTGCCCCTTCGATCGTTTTGAGGAGGAAGGATCCTTTTCAACACCATATCACCTACGTGATATACCCGAGGTCGCACCTTCTTGTCAAAAGCACGCTTCATCCGCTGCTGGTATAACTGCCCATGACAGATGGCTGCCAGCCTCTTTTCCTCAATTAGGCTCAACTCTTCGTACCGGGTCCTTACCCATTCCGCCTCTTGCAATTTCACGTCCATCAGGACTCTCAAAGAAGGAATCTGAACCTCAACAGGTAACACGGCTTCCATTCCATATACCAATGAGAAAGGAGTTGCCCCAGTAGATGTACGTACTACGGTACGGTACCCAGGACACCAGCTCCGTACTCGGCTACCATCGTTGGTGCATTCCATCGTGCTCCGGGAAGCACTAACTCATTCACCTTATCTTCCCCATCAGACATCAGAACCCGTTCGGATTCAGGGTCAGGCCCCTCCTCCGGGATCGGTCACTCTCAATCTTTCGATTAGAGCACCTCAAGATGTCCTCATCAGGGAACTCAAACTTCATCGGTTGATCATCCTCCACGAGTTGCTGGGCTATGTAATCAGACAATACACCCTTTGATTGCTTTCTGAGAGTATACTGATCAGTCAATATTCTTTTGCACTCTCGCAACCTGTCCGGTCAATGTTGGCTTCTCAAACCCATACTCGATCGGATCCATCTCGGAAATCCACAAAGTGGTATGAACCAGCATATACTGTCTCAGTCGGCGAGCAGCCTATGCCAAAGTACATCAAGTTTTCTCGAACAGTGAATGTATTGTTTCACAGTCGGTAAACTTTTTGCTAAGGTAAATTGCATGCTCTTTTCGACAAGACTCGTCATGCTGACCCACTTCACCTTGTAGACCCCTCGAAGGCCGTCAAGTACAGATTAACAATTGTTCCTTCCACCAGAGGTATCAAAATCAGAGGTTCCTGCAACTTATCCTTTTATTTTTTCAATGCCCCTTGGCAATCATTATTTCACCTGACCGTTTAATCTCTTTTTTCAACAGCTTGAACATGGGTTCACATGTGGCTGTTAGATGAGATGTGAACCATGACAGATAGTTCAATCTTTCTAAGAAACCACGAACCTCTCCTTCCTGCTCTCGGTTCAGGCACTTTTTTTTTTTTTTTTTTTTTTTTAGCAGGATCAACCTCGATTCCTCTCTTACAATGAACCCCCAGCAGCTTACCGGTGTAGCACCTCAAATTTGCACCTATCATTGTGCATACCATCTCATATTAGGTCATAACATATCATGATACATTGCATAGCATTTGCATTGTCCCCAGTTGCCTCAAGAGCAAGCAAGCAGGAATTAGGTCAAACTGATCAGGAGGTCAGTCAACCAACCAAGCAAAGTTGTTTCTCAAGGAGCAAAGGTCCTAGGGTTTGTCCTACAAGTTCACATGTCTTGGAGTATCATTTGAAATGTTCAAGTCAAGGGTTGAAGGCTCAGATGTTATCAATCAATGCAAAGCCAGGTCAGAAACCCTAGATAGTCAACAGTCAATCAAAGCAGTGGATGGTGGCCATTCTTGTGGAATTTGGGCACCATGGTCAATGATCAAGAGTTCATATGTCTTGGGACATCATTTGAAGAATTTGAAGCAAATCAGAAGATTTCCCAAAATAGAAACTGGACCTGTAATTTTAACTGCAAAAAATAGAAACTTCTTGATCCTCAACTTGCATCATGATACAAGCTTCAAATGAATTTTTGCCCAACATGAAAGTTGAAGATCTTGTTCTCCCATTTTCAAAAAGTCCAAGAACTCTCAAATCCCATGTGTGGTTGTCAAGATATGATCAAATCATTTTCATCAATTTGTGAACTTCAAAGGGCCATATCTCCCAAACCATAAAGCCAAATTTGGTGGGGTTTTTTCCTACAAACCACATTTTTCATCCTCTTTCCAAAAATATAAATTTCATGATCTAAAACCTTGCCAATCAAAATGGCATTTTTGGACCTATTCCTTTAAAATTCAAAGTTTGACCAAACTTTGACTTTTTGCTTCTTTGACTTTTTCTTGACTTGGCCAAGTGGGAAATGTTTTAAACCATATTTGTGACTTGTCTCAAGCTTAAAAGCATGTCCATAACACCATTACACTCCATTGTTGAATCAAAATGCAAGTTGGCAAAATGTTGCAAATGGAAATACATTAAGCAAGGCAAAGTACAGCATTCTGCAGCAACAGCAAAATAGCATTTGGCAAAGCATTTACAGCCTGTTGAAGGCCCATTCGACCAGACTTCATACCCCCCCACTTCATTTGTACAAAATTGGAAACTTTGCAAATTGGCTTCATGTAAACAAAGCAAGATACAGCCTTTGAGGTACAGCACAAAACAGCAATTGGAACAGTCTGTTGGCAGCCTGTCCAGGCCCAAATCGTACAACCATCACACCTCCACTTCACTTGTACACAATTAGCAAATGGGAGCATTACCACTAAACCAGCTTACCAATTAATTAGAGGACTTTAAACAGAGGATATAAAGATTCATTTCTGCACAAATGAGCCCTAATTTTACACAGCCTATCAAGCAGAACACACTCTCACTCTCTTCTTGCAAATTGGCATTTGGAAAATTCTGAGAAGACCACCAAAAAACACGAGCAACCTTTGCTTCCTCCATCATCCAAGTATTGTTTGGGAGTGCTTTTGAGCATCATTTGTCGACTGGAGCACCTCCTTTTGTACTGCATCATCAACTTGCTCCATCATTGGTATTTTTTCGAATTCCTTATTAGCCAAAGCCATGCCATGTTCCATGTACATCTTGTTTAGTAGGTTGGTTTAAGCTTTGAATGAACTAAAATGGTCGAGTATGCCGTCTGAAATCTTGAGTTACATTTTGGTGAACAAATGCATTTTTCGTTGGTTTAGCTTGGTTATGATGATTTGTTGAAAATTGATGCCATGATTGTGATACTGAAGGTTTGTTGATGCTATTCACACGTTTGATTTTTGATTTTGGGATTTTTGTTCTTGGTCGAATGCATGATGGTAAATGTTTGCTGCTGTCTTGAAACCCTACCCTGCCTAGTACATGAGCTCATGATTATGCTTGGATTGTTGTCAGTCAATGTACATGCTAGTAATGTTTCATAGGTCAGGATTATTGAGGATTCTGTTTTTGTTTTGTTTGCTCACAATTGTTGGTTGATGTTAATGATGAGCCTTGCTGTTTTAAATCCTAGAGCTTGCCAGAATTTCCACATGAATGTGTATGGTTGGTTGTTGTTTATGCTGACAGCCATGCTATAGAATGATGATGATTTTGATGAACATGAATTTCACACCCTGCTGCTGTTAAACTACCTGTCCTGTCCAGAATTTTGGTTGAATGTTGTATTAGTGTGTTGCTGTTTAGATGTGCATGGGCATACTGTTTCATTGCCAGGTTTGCTTGCCACGAGGTTTGATTTTGCTTGGATAATGAATGCTGTCTATATGCTGTTGTTTGTTTGGATGTTGATAAATACATGGTACCATTACTACCAAAACCTGGCTTTTCCAGAAATCATGTTCTTGTAGAGATTGGCTATTGTTTCTGTTCATGTTGCATGAAGTATGTCAATACCCTGCTGTTGTGTGCTTGGTCGAATCATGTCATTTGATGAAAACTCCATGAGCCATGCTGTTACCATATGGTTGAAATATCAATTGATGATTGCATGATGATGATGCTTATTGCCATGTTTGTTTGTGTGCTTATGATTTCATTTTGATCAATCATGAAATTGAATGATGAAGCATTGCTCCCTAAAACCCTGTAGCTAGAAGCCCTAGGTTTGTCCAAATTTGCATGAGCCGTGTGGATTTGGTGCATGAGGTTACTACACCATATGTCATGTGTCTGCATGCTGCTATTGAATTCCTTGATTAATGATGAATGTTTGGAGATACCATGAAGTGCCCCTGCTGTTTTTACGTGTATCTGCATAATCATGTTGTTGCTGCTATGCTGCTGACCATGCTATAGGTTGATGCTGAGCTTCGATGAAAATGTTCATGCCTGCTGTTTCTTAAATCCATTAGATCTGCCTAGAATATCTCCTTGAACTGTGTCTGCTTTTCTGTTTAATGCCATTTGGAGATGATGTTTAGTTGCCAGGCAAATTGGGCCTTTTGGTTGAGATTGATTTTCTCATGATGTTGGTCATATAAACAAACCTGTACCAGTGCCATGTTATTATGTGTTTTTGCTCGAATTTTGTTTGATGTTGATGAACCTTGGAGTGGAATTGATATATGTTGCTGTTGTTTGATTGCTGTATGGACATTACATGATTGCCCTGCCTTTTGTTAAAACTCTTGCTGCATGAACATTGGCTGTTGTGTTTGCTCATGTTGCATGAAGATACCATGAATGCATGCTGTCATTGCCAAACCCTAGTTACATGAACCTTGTTGTGTACCATGCTAAGTGATCTTGTGTTGGTAATACCATGGTGAATACCATGCTGGTTGTTTGCTTTTGTTCATGATGATAACATGTGGATGATGAAGGCTGCTGTTGATTAAACCAAACACTTTGTCCATAATTATGCTATGCTGTTGTAATTGTTGGCCAAGCTCTTGTGTTGTTGAGTGTTCGCAATGCCAATGTCCTGCTGTTTGAGTGCTTTTGTTGGAGTCCACTTTTGGTCGATTGCATGATGCATGCTGTTGCTGCTTAAAACCTGTCCAGAATTTCTTTTCATGCTCATGTTTATTAGTAGCTGGATAATGTTGCATGAACCAAATACTATGCTGTTGTTGTGATGGTTGAACCACGAACCTTGCTGCAGTTTGCAACCTTCTGAACATTGCCTAAATTCATATGTTGATGTTGTTATGTCTGACATGGAGGCTGGGTTGTTGTATGATCAATGTTTTGCATGCTGTTACTTATTTGATGTTGTTTCGATTGATTGCTCGGATGATGATGAATGCCATTGCCAAACCCTAGCTTATGCATGAGAAACCCAGAATATGAACATTGTTGTTGCCTGTACTATTATCATGTTGCTGTTGTGCCGGTCGGATTTTGTATTTGATGTTGGAAATACCAGGAACATGTTGCCAAACCCTAGTTCATGTACGTGAGAACCCAGAATTTTGTTTGCTATTGGCCAAAGTTCACTGTTCCATTGGCAACAGCCAATAGGAACATTTCCCGTGTCCCTCCAAAACTGTGTCGTTTTGATTAATGAAAAGAATATTTACTGAAATGCCATTCTGTTGACTTGTGTTGACCAATTGCCATGCCTATTGTTTCATGCTTCATCCAATTTTTCATCTAACTTCACAAATTAATTTCCAATTCACTTTTCATCCAAAAATTCTGATTCTTTTTCCATCATGATCACAAATGTGTCTAGTTTTTGATTGTGATTTTTATTTATTTTTCCATTGGCTGAATTTTTTATGGTAATTATTTTCCCAACATGTGTGCATAAATGATACATCTTACCATTTCAATTGTGAAATACTCATGTTGCATCCTATGACTTTGAATTTTTTTTGTGATGAAACTAGACATGTTCGCCTTCATTTTGGTATAAAGTTTGTGGATTTCCCATTTGTGGTTTGTTGGTTATGAATTTTTGAAGTCATGTGTTACATTTGGTGCTATACCATGATCATGTATTTTCCCAATTTTTGTTCACATGCTTCCTCTCATCCAAATGACCCCAAATTTTGCATGAATGATCCCTTGTATGTCTAGTTGATGTATGAATTTTCTTGGAATTAATCTTGCTGTTTTCCATTTGATTGTGAATTTTCTTCCATGCTTGGTCATTTGTTGACTTTTTGTGCCATGCCTTGCCAAATCCTTTGTGAAATTCTCAAATCACATTGTATATCCATGAAATTTCATATGTGATAACTAGACTCTTTGAGCTTTGCATTGGTGTTAATCTCATTCATTTCTCTTCTGTTTTCAAATTGATATGATTTTTTGAAGTTGACCTATGCTTGTTGACTTTCACCATGCTTACTTGAATTTGGTTTGACTTCATGAATTTCATTGACTGCCTTCCTCTCATCCAAATGCCATGAAATTTTACATGTCTACCATGTTAGATGTTAGGATTGAGTGTGATTTATTTCATGTTTTTTGGAATTGTTTGGGTTGACTTTTGATGCAAGTCATTCTGTTGACTTTTGTATGCTATCCTTTGCTTTGTTTTGACTTCAAATGTTCATGAAATGATCATAATGCATGATATGATTGTGGGCCCAATTGTGATTGCTTTCTAATTGGTTGACTTTGACTTTGAGTTGACTTTTCCTTGCTGCCTTGACTTTTTCTTTCATGTTTGACCCTAGGCTAGTCCTAGTGGTCCTTTGGACTTATGTTGAGTTTATCTGTTTCAGGTTGAGCATAGTGCTTCCAAGATCATACCAATTTGATTGATGTTTGTTTGTCTATATTGTGCTAACCTTTTGTTTTGTAGGTGACTCATGTAACTTGAGTCTTGCTTTGCACAGTTGACCTCCTGTGGTTGACTGTTTATCCATTTCTTTTGATTTTGACTGTTGACTTGTTTACTAATGAGTTTGACTTTTTTCAGGTACTTTAGTTGCCTAAGTTCTTTGAACTTGCTTGCTTTGCTTTTTTAGCATTTGCTTTGAGGTATAATTACTTCTTCTTCATGTAGTCTGGAGACCCGGTCTGTTATTTGACCGGGCAAACTGTCTGAAGTCCTCCTTAAGAGGCAATGCCTGTGTTTGTTTAAATTTGTCCTAAGCAGGAAAAGTCCTTCAAGTAAGGCAATTGGTGGAAGGTAGGGATAAGCAATCTATCCCCCACTATTCAGTGTGTCCTCTCTTTGCTCCCAGTACCTGGTTGAAGCATTGAGATAAATACCCAAGATCCGATCGAGTCAATAATGGGGAAAGAGTTCCATCTTTCTGAACTCCCCCACTTTCTATTTGATGCTCTCTCTTATCTGAGATAGAAGCAATGAGGCACACCCCTCATCTCCTATTCATCTGCTTCACCTGAGCCCCTCAATGGCCAGGTTAAGAGCGACCTTCACCCATTACAGTGGACTTTCAAAGTCAAACCCTCTTGTGTGAGCCCCCAATTGTTTGGCTATAGAGTGTGCTGTTTGCTATTCATTGACTGATTGCTTGCTCTATGTGCATTTGCTTGCCTATATGTTATGCATTTATCACCATCAATTGTCATTAATGCATGAGCATCTCTTTTGTCTGTTTGACATCATCATTGTTGTTTACCCATTGAGGACAATTGTAAGTCCCACGAGTTGGCATTTGTTCCTATGATATGGAGGTGAGTATAAGTCCATCACATTGGCCACTCATCTTATCTTTGCTTGTTGTATTGTTTGTATGTGGGGATACAATTGTAAGTCCCACAAGTTGGCAGTTGTTTTCCTAAGATCATACTGTGTGTTAGAGTAAGTCCCACAAGTTGGCATCTGACATCTCTGTTCTGCTTTCTTTGTTTGTGAGAGGATGCAATTGTAAGTCCCACAAGTTGGCATTTGCTTTCCTATGATCATATGTGGAGTTAACCTAAGTCCCACAAGCTGGCAGTTGACTTCCATATTTCTTCATTGTTTTCTTTTTGAGGAGATTAGTGTAAGACCATTGAGTGGCCTCTGATATCCAGTTTCTGTTTTAGGAGATTGGTGTAAACCCAGCTATTGGTATCCGATATCCGCTTTTGTTTGGGAGATTGGAGTAAGACCATTGAGTGGCATCCGGTATCATTTGTTTGTTTATTTTATCTTTACTTACTTTCCATTCCAAAGGACACCCTTGAATCATCCTCTATATGATCTCAAGAAGTGAACCTCCTGAGAAGCTTTACTTTCCATCCTCACTCATTCATCCTCATTGTGTCCTAGAACCTTTTCACACTTCGATCTTAAACTTGACATAGACATTGTGCAAACTTCTTCATGTTTTCAAACTAAAAACCTGGACTCAAGTCCTTGACTTTTTTTCAAACTCCATTTCATAATACTTTTTTTGAATTAATCTTAATCATACTTTGACTTCACTTCCATAA
Organism: Lathyrus oleraceus; assembly: GCF_024323335.1. NCBI lineage: Eukaryota > Viridiplantae > Streptophyta > Magnoliopsida > Fabales > Fabaceae > Lathyrus > Lathyrus oleraceus. The sequence continues at coordinate 265,158,849 of NC_066585.1, read as the reverse complement.
TCACAATCAATTAACTTCACTCATTCACTTGTTTTGGCCATGTCCATTAATCTTTTCATGCATTAGCCGTAGGTTTCAATTATCATTGTGGTTGATGTAAACCTCACCTTATCTTTAGTGAGTTGACAGTAAGACTTCCGTACCGAAAATAGGGTTAACCCCTCTCGTACGTCGAAGCTATCCTCGCATGGTGGATGTTGGTTTTGGTCGAGTGTTCTCCCATTGATAATGAAAAGCCTCAGTGCTATTGTTTAAAATTGAATCCAACTCACTTTTGGAAATCTTTTAGCCGAACTACGGTGTTTTGATCCTTACCTTTGATGGAAGGTACGTAGGCAGCGGGTTCATCCGCTCAAACCCAATAAAACTTGTACATTCTTTCCTCATCATCTCACTCATGTTTGCACAATGCATATGTCTTAACAAATAACAATCTTTTACAACAAGTGTGAAAAGGGCTCCCTAGGAGTACCTAGGACGTAGTGGGTGCCTAACACCTTCCCATTGCGTAACTTACCCCTTACCCGGAATCTCTGATCTTTTATTAGTTTTCTACGTGTAAAACTTCTTAGGCTTTTGTTCGCTTTTTAGCCAGTCCTTTGGATAAATAAAAGTGCGGTGGCGACTCGAAACTTCATTGTATGCTTTGCTTATGGTTTAATTGATAAATCATATGGCGACGAATACACCGCTACAGAAAAGTGGCGACTCTGCTGGGGAAACTAGTTTCCTTGGCGGTAGTGCCTACTTTTCACCTTTGTTGTGATATATTGTTGTTTGTTATTTGATTTATTCTTGTACCATTTGGGATCACTGTATTGATTGTAATGTGTGAATTGCTTGACATACATTGCTGTTTGTTTGGGTGATCTGTGAGATGAGTTCTGTACCCGAACTCGAGTGCACTCTAGGATAGGAGAATGGCATAGTCTTGTCGACTGGTGTGAAGTATTCCTTAGCCAGTTGACTTGCGAGCCCATTCACTTGGTGGAGGTCATGTTGAACTAATAATGTCACACAAGTTATTTGTGGTTAGGCATTATTCTTTCAATCATGTTCCGCAGAAGCCAAGGACCTTAGTTTACCAAACCCATCATGGCCTTTTTTTAGGACCGTAGTGCGGAGGTCGTTCAGATGTCAGTTCTGATGCGATTGTCACGCGATACTACACTCATAAGAGTTTCTCTTGAGAATATTCTTGGAATACGAGTATTCGTTCCTCCGATAATATTCGAAAGATGGAACGATGATTATGGGAACCTCTGATAGAACATGTCTGGCAGGTTTAAACCCTAGTACACTCCCGTTGGGTGATTCTTAACCGAGACTCCATGCTCGTGACTCTCAACAAACCCTTGATTCGTGGTTGAGTCGTTCAAACACCGTTAATATCAATGGATCCCGGATCAGGTGCAAAACCTAAAATCCACCAAAGCGGCTGGTTGATATTAGGGATGTTTGAACCGGTTCATGTACCGTTAATATCAATGGAACTTGGGTGTCGATAGGGTGAAAACCTAAATCCACCAAAATGGATGATTGATATTAGGGATACACAGAGCTTTCCCACGACCTTTGCTTGGTGTGACTTGCTTGATTCTTGAGTGTGTTTGTTGCATTCATACATTCATGCACTCATCCGCATACATGTCATCATCAGAAAAAGAAAATGTTCAAGGAACTTAAAGGGTTTATTTGCAAACTTTTCAGACAATGGAAAAACCAAAAAGACATACAAAGAAATACAGCTTCAAGCAGCCTGATGTAAAAGAGTTAAGGAATCTGACATCATATGTATTAGATCCTTTGGGTTTCAAAGCTCGCTATGGGAAGCTTCTGCCTCTGCTCACCACTCAGGTTGACGAAGGATTGATGAGCACTTTGGCTCAGTTCTACGATCCGTTGCATCGTTGCTTCTTATTTCCGGACTTCCAGCTGTTGCCGACTTTGGAAGAATACTCTCACCTCATTGGGATTCCGATTCTGGATCAAGTGCCGTTCAGTGGCCTAGAGAGTATTCCATCTGCTCGAGAGATTGCTAGTCTGTTGCACATAGATGAAGATCTGATTAGAGCTAATCTGACTACCAAAGGCGGAATTCAGGGTTTTCCTTCCGAGTTCCTCATTTCCCAAGCTACCTTCTATGGGAAAGCCATGAGTGAGGACGCCTTTGAGGCTCTGTTTGTGCTACTCATCTATGGGTTGGTGCTGTTCCCCAACTTCGACAAGTTCGTGGACATGAACGCCATTAGGATCTTTGCAGTCCTTAATCCAGTTCCGACCTTGTTGGGTGATACATATGTCTCCGTGCACTTGAGGAATATGAAGAATGGAGGAGTTATTGTCTGCTGTTTACCCCTGCTGTACAAGTGGTTTATTTCGCACTTGCCGCAGACTGTTGCTTTCAAGGAGAACAAGGGATGTCTACGGTGGTCTCAGAGACTCATGTCTCTCACCAATGATGATATCACCTGGTATGATCGCGTGTACGATACCGTTCAGATCATCGACTATTGTGGGGAATTCCCTAATGTGCCTCTTCTTGGTACATGTGGTGGGATTACCTACAATCCTATTCTTGCACGACGTCAGCTTGGGTTCCCCCTGAAGGATAAACCTAATAACATTCTGTTAGAAGGCGCGTTCTTTCAGGAGGGTAAAGATCCCCAAGGCCTGAAAGCCAGATTTGTCCGTGCTTGGCGCAGTATTCACAAGAAAAGTAGGAATGAATTGGGTCCAAAGAACTGCATTGCTTTGGAGCCCTATACTTCTTGGGTCAGACAGAGAGCTGCAACCTACCTGATGCCGTACGATCATCCAGGACCTGCACTGTTGGATGTGGCTGGGCCTTCAACCCTCCCTACCCAACGTGTAGAGGAGTTGAGAGAGGAGGACCTTTCGCGTGCCTGGATCCGTGAGAGGGAGGAATTGCTGCAGCAGCTCAAGGAGAAGGATGCTATGATTGAATTTCTCGAGCACCGAGTGATCGACGATCCGAACGACACTTGGACTTCTCTGCTTCCTCAGTCATCCAAATTCTGGAAGAGGAAGTATGATCGACTTGCCAAAGAGAAAGCTGACATGGAGGCTGCCTATGAGAGGGAGATCAAGAAGTTGTGCACTTCCCGTCTTCCAGCATCCCGAGCTTCTAGGGATCCATAGGATGTTATTTACCTTTTCTCTTTGTAATGAATCAGAAACGCTGTATTTTTTTGTCTCAAAATATATTGAATGAAATATTTCCGTGAGCAAACAAAAATGTCTAAATATTCAAAATATTGCAAACAATACCCTAAGGGTTCCTTGAAAACAAAGCATTTGCACAAGCATTGCATGCATCATACTCATCTCATTTGCATAACAGGTGTTCTCAGGCCATCTTCTCACTTTGATTCCTGTGTCCAGACAGGATAGCTGACCAAAGGCCGCACCGCTACTCAACGAGGCTCAACCATCAACGTAACATGGACCAAGTACAAGCCGAGTTGGCAGAGATGAGGGCTAGCATGGCCCAATTCATTCACATGATGCAAGGGGTCGCACAAGGCCAAGAAGAACTCCGAGCAATGGTCCAGAGGCAAGAAGCTACATTGCCCCCGCCCAACCAGCCTCTGCAAGAAGGAAACCCAGTTCCCGAGGTCCCTGCCGCTGCTATTCCCGTCAACAACTACGCTGTGGGTGAAGAGTTGAGGGGTATCCGAGTCGACGGTCAACCGATTGCTCCAGATGCTGTTAGTCCCAGAGTCATCCATGCTCCGGTCCGTAATAGAATTCCAATTGTTGACAGACAAGAGGATTTGTTTACAATGCTCAGTGAAGACGACAACATGTTGGGTAGAAATGATGCGAGAGATCGCAAAGTAGAGGCCCTAGCTGAGAAAATCCGGGCAATGGAATGTCAAAACTCCCTCGGTTTTGATGTTACAAACATGGGATTAGTTGAAGGACTTAGGATCCCGCATAAATTCAAGGCGCCGTCATTCGACAAATACAACGGTACCTCTTGCCCTCGCACCCATGTGCAGGCGTATTACCGAAAGATATCCGCATACACTGACGATGAGAAGATGTGGATGTATTTCTTCCAGGATAGTCTATCTGGGGCATCCTTGGATTGGTACATGGAATTGAAGCGGGATTCAATTCGGTGCTGGAGAGACCTGGGTGAGGCGTTCCTCAGGCAGTATAAGCACAATATGGACATGGCTCCAACCAGAACTCAGTTACAAAGTTTATGTCAGAAGAACAATGAAAGTTTTAAAGAGTACGCCCAGAGATGGCGCGAACTAGCTGCGAGAGTTCAACCCCCTATGCTGGAAAGGGAGTTGACTGACATGTTCATTAGCACTCTACAAGGTGTCTACATGGACCGGATGGGAAGCTGCCCATTCGGAAGCTTTTCTGACGTCGTAATCTGCGGCGAAAGAACTGAGAGCCTGATCAAGGCTGGGAGGATCCACGATACTGGTTCCTCGTCGTCATCAAAGAAACCCTTCTCTGGGGCACCTCGCCGTAGAGAAGGAGAAACCAATGCTGTACAGCACAGAGGGGGTGTTACAGAGCTAATACAAACAGGGACCAGTACCGTCCAATAGCTGCAGTGACCATTCCTGCACCACAACCACGTCCACAACAACAACAAAGGGTTCAGCAACAACAACCGCAACGACCTCAACAACAGCAACAACAACAACGTCCTTTCCAGCCTCAGCAGAGACAGAGGTTGAATCCTGATAGAAGATTTGATCCTTTACCTATGTCTTACGCAGAGCTACTACCCGAACTACTCCGGTTAGGGTTTGTAGAGTTGCGTACGATGGCAACTCCTACCGTACTGCCACCCGGTTACGATGCAAATGTAAGATGTGACTTTCACTCTGGGGCACCAGGCCACCATACCGAAAGATGTCGGGCGTTTCAGCACAAGGTTCAGGATCTGATTGATTCCAAGACAATCAACTTCTCTCCGGTTCCGAATGTGGTAAACAATCCTATGCCACAACATGGAGGGCATAGGGTTAATAACATTGAAGATGGAGAAGCTGAAGATCTGGTTGTGAATGTTGAAGATGTCCAGACTTCCTTACTGATCGTCAAGGGCCGATTGTTGAAGGGGGGTGTTGACCCGGGCTGCGATGAAGATTGTGTGGGTTGTTCAGAATCTACCAATGGTTGTGACCAGTTGAAGGCTGGTATTCAGAGGTTAATGGACGAAGGCTGTCTACAGTTTAGCCGTGCTACCAGAGATAATGGGGCAGTGTCTACTGTCACCATTTTTTATAAGCCGGCTGAAGGAAGAGGACGTGGGGCTGTCAGTACACCCACCACCAGCAATACTCCGGTTACCATTTCTGCTCCGGTAACCATCAGAGCACCTGCTACTATTGTTGCGCCTGGCAGAAGGCAGAATGAAAATAGTAGAGCTGTGCCCTGGAGTTATGACAATGCCTATCGCCGAGATAGGAGGGCTGGTAACCAGACAAGGCCAGTTAACCAAGCTCCAGTCACGATCAGTGCTCCTGTGAGGATCCCTGCTGTTACAAGTCCTGTGGTGGACAATGTCGGAGGACAGGGAGGCTTCACAAGGAGTGGACGACTGTTTGCGCCTCAGCCTGTGAGGGATGCTGCTGCTGAGTCATCCGCAAGAGCTAAGGGCAAACAGGCAGTGGTTGACGAAGAACCGGCTCAGAAGGAGGCTGAGGGTTCTTTTCAGAAAGATGTTGAGGAGTTCATGAAGATCATCAAGAAGAGCGATTACAAGATTGTTGATCAACTCAACCAGACTCCTTCGAAAATCTCGATACTCTCTTTGCTGATGTGTTCTGAGGCACATCGGGACGCTTTGCTCAAGATGCTGAATATGGCATACGTCCCGCAAGAGATATCGGTCAACCAGCTGGAGGGTGTTCTAGCAAATGTGAGTACCAGGCACGGTGTAGGTTTCACTGACCTAGACCTAACACCTGAGGGTCGTAATCACAACAAGGCCTTGCACATCACTATGGAGTGCAAGGGCGCAGTATTATCTCACGTGCTAGTGGACACCGGGTCGTCCCTGAATGTCCTTCCGAAGCAGATCCTAAAGAAAATCGATGTTGAGGGAGTCGTGCTCACTCCCAGTGACCTGATTGTGCGTGCATTCGATGGATCCAAACGGTCTGTGTTTGGTGAAGTCACTTTGCCAGTAAAGATAGGTCCAGAAGTCTTCGACATCGTGTTTTATGTGATGGACATTCAGCCTGCTTACAGCTGTTTGTTGGGGCGTCCTTGGATTCACGCCGCTGGAGCAGTCTCGTCGACTCTCCATCAGAAACTCAAGTATGTCTGGAACGGTCAGATTGTGACCGTCTGCGGTGAAGAGGAGATTCTGGTGAGCCATCTTTCCTCTTTCAAGTATGTTGAGGTGGATGGCGAGATTCACGAAACCCTGTGCCAGGCATTCGAGACTGTGGCATTAGAAGGTGTAGCTTGTGCAGAGCAGAGGAAGCCAGGTGCTTCAATATCATCGTACAAGCAAGCCAAAGAGGTTGTTGACTCCGGTAAGGCTGAAGGCTGGGGCAAGATGGTTGACTTGCCTGTAAAAGAAGACAAATTCGGCATTGGGTACGAGCCTCTCGCAGCAGGGCAGAGCATACAAGCAGGTCCGAGCACCTTCACCAGCGCTGGGCTGATGAACCATGGAGACGTCTTTGCTACTGATAGTGAAGACAGTGATCATGATTTAGACGTCTGGGTCCGCCCTTGTGCACCAGGCGAGGTTATCAACAACTGGACAGCAGAAGATGTGGTCCAAGTTACTCTACTGACAGAGTAATTTTCTTTTGTTTATCATTTTGCATGAAAACCCTACGTTCCGCCCAGGGCGTAGTGGTTCATTGTAGGGCCACATCATGTTCTCAATGTTTATAAATAAAGGACGTTTTTTCAATCAAATTTTGAGATCTCTGTCTTTCTATTTTCCGTTTTCCACTTTTTTTTTTTTCAAAACAATAAATGGCAATGTTTTTGTTTTTTTGTGACTTTATTGAAATCTTTTTCTAAAAACAAAACATTAAACATGCAGAAGTGATCTTTTGGCATCCACTGTGAACGACTCTGTTATGGCTCAGTATGATTTCAACAATCCCATCTACCAAGCTGAAGAGGAGAGTGAGGAAGACTGTGAACTCCCTGCAGAATTGGTCAGACTGCTGAAGCAAGAGGAAAGGGTCATCCAACCTCACCAGGAAGAGTTGGAAATTGTCAATCTGGGTACTGAGGACGCCAGAAGAGAGATCAAGATCGGGGCCGCTTTAGAAGACTCTGTCAAGAGGAGGCTAATCGAGATGCTGAAAGAATATGTGGAAATATTCGCCTGGTCATACCAAGATATGCCGGGTTTGGATACAGACATTGTGGTGCATCGGTTACCTCTCAGAGAAGAATGCCCGTCGGTCAAGCAGAAGCTTCGCAGAACTAGTCCTGATATGGCTGTCAAGATCAAAGAAGAGGTTCAAAAGCAGTGGGACGCAGGTTTCCTGGCTGTTACAAGTTACCCACCTTGGGTTGCCAACATCGTTCCAGTGCCAAAGAAGGATGGCAAAGTCAGAATGTGTGTCGATTACCGGGATCTGAACAGGGCGAGTCCGAAAGATGATTTCCCATTACCTCACATCGATGTATTGGTGGATAATACGGCTCAGTCCTCGGTATTCTCTTTCATGGACGGTTTCTCAGGCTACAACCAGATCAAGATGGCGCCAGAGGACATGGAAAAGACGACATTCATTACACCTTGGGGCACGTTCTGCTATAAGGTTATGCCATTTGGGCTGAAGAATGCCGGTGCTACCTATCAGAGGGCAATGACGACTCTCTTTCATGACATGATGCACAACGAAATCGAAGTGTACGTGGATGATATGATTGCGAAGTCGCAGACGGAAGAGGAGCACCTGGTAAATCTGCAGAAGTTGTTTGACAGACTGGTCAAGTTCAAACTGAGGCTGAATCCGAACAAGTGCACGTTTGGAGTGAGATCCGGGAAGCTCTTAGGCTTCATTGTCAGTGAGAAAGGGATTGAGGTAGATCCAGCTAAAGTCAAAGCTATTCAAGAGATGCCTGAACCGAAGACGGAAAAGCAAGTCCGTGGGTTTTTAGGGAGGTTGAACTACATTGCAAGGTTCATATCTCATCTAACTGCTACATGTGAACCAATTTTCAAACTGCTCAGAAAAAATCAGGCAATCAAATGGAATGATGACTGTCAGGAAGCTTTTGACAAAATCAAAGAATACTTGCAAAACCCTCCAATCCTTATTCCTCCAGTTCCTGGGAGACCACTGATCATGTACCTATCAGTCACCGAGACTTCGATGGGGTGTGTATTGGGTCAGCATGACGAGTCTGGTCGAAAAGAGCATGCCATATACTACCTGAGCAAAAAGTTTACCGACTGTGAAACAAGATATTCACTGCTCGAGAAAACTTGCTGTGCTTTGGCCTGGGCTGCTCGCCGACTAAGGCAGTATATGTTGAACCATACTACTCTGTTGATTTCTAGGATGGATCCTGTGAAATACATCTTTGAGAAGCCAGCTCTCACCGGACGTGTTGCCCGTTGGCAAATGATCTTAACAGAGTACGACATTCAGTACACGTCTCAGAAGGCCATCAAAGGTAGTATTCTGTCAGACTATCTTGCCGAACAACCGATCGACGATTATCAGCCTATGATGTTTGAATTCCCTGATGAAGACATCATGTACCTAAAGACGAAAGACTGTGAAGAACCGCTTGTCGAGGAAGGACCGGATCCTGATGACAAGTGGACACTGATGTTCGATGGGGCCGTGAATATGAACGGTAACGGTGTTGGTGCAGTGTTGATCAATCCCAAAGGTGCTCATATACCTTTTTCTGCCAGATTGACATTCGACGTCACCAACAATGAAGCTGAGTACGAGGCTTGTATCATGGGGATAGAAGAAGCCATTGATCTGAGGATCAAAACACTCGACATATTTGGAGATTCAGCTCTAGTGATCAATCAGGTCAATGGAGATTGGAATACAAACCAGCCACATCTGATTCCGTATAGAGATTACACCAGAAGAATACTGACGTTCTTCAAGAAGGTAAAGTTGTATCATGTCCCCCGGGACGAGAATCAGATGGCTGATGCCTTGGCTACTTTATCCTCTATGATAAAGGTTCATTGGTGGAATCATGTGCCACACGTTGCTGTAAATCGACTTGAGAGGCCTGCATACGTGTTTGCAGCCGAGTCTGTTAATGCCATTGATGATAAACCGTGGTATTATGACATCAAGAACTTCCTTAAGACTCAAGAGTATCCTGAGGGTGCGTCGAAGAACGATAAGAAGACCCTGAGAAGGCTAGCTGGAAGCTTTTATCTGAATCAGGATGATGTGCTATACAAGAGGAACTTTGACATGGTTCTGCTCAGATGCGTGGATAGACACGAAGCAGACATGTTAATGCAAGAAGTGCACGAGGGTTCGTTTGGTACCCACGCTGGTGGTCATGCAATGTCGAAGAAATTGCTGAGAGCCGGATATTATTGGATGACTATGGAATCCGATTGCTTCAAATACGCTCGGAAATGCCATAAGTGTCAAATCTATGCTGATAAGGTGCATGTACCACCAAGCCCATTGAATGTCATGAACTCGCCTTGGCCGTTTGCCATGTGGGGCATTGACATGATTGGGAGGATTGAACCAACTGCTTCGAATGGACATCGCTTCATCTTGGTTGCGATCGATTACTTCACAAAGTGGGTGGAAGCAGCTTCTTATGCCAACGTCACCAAACAAGTGGTTGCCCGGTTCATCAAGAAAGAAATCATCTGTCGATATGGAGTTCCTGAGAGAATCATCACTGACAACGGTTCGAATCTCAATAACAAAATGATGAAAGACTTATGCAGAGATTTCAAGATTGAACATCACAATTCTTCTCCTTACAGACCAAAGATGAATGGTGCTGTAGAGGCAGCTAACAAGAATATCAAGAAGATTGTGCAGAAGATGGTCGTTACGTACAAGGATTGGCATGAGATGTTGCCTTTCGCGTTGCATGGATACCGTACCTCAGTGCGTACGTCGACCGGGGCAACCCCCTACTCCCTTGTGTATGGTATGGAAGCAGTCCTACCAGTTGAAGTGGAGATCCCTTCTCTGAGGGTACTATTGGACGTCAAACTGGACGAAGCCGAGTGGATTCGTACAAGGTTTAACGAGTTAAGCCTTATCGAAGAAAGACGGTTAGCAGCTGTATGCCATGGGCAGTTGTATCAGAGAAGGATGAAGCGAGCCTTTGATCAGAAAGTGCGTCCTCGGACATTTCAAACTGGCGATCTAGTTTTGAAGAGGATCCTTCCTCCCGGTACAGATAACAGGGGCAAGTGGACTCCTAATTACGAAGGTCCATATGTTGTAAAGAAGGTTTTCTCCGGTGGAGCCTTGATGCTTACAACTATGGACGGTGAAGATTGTCCTTCCCCTGTCAACTCAGACGTAGTCAAAAAATACTTCGCGTAAATTGACCCGCTGGACAAAAAGAACAAAATAGTCCAGGCAAAAATGGGCATCCCGGCGAACCAAAAAACAGAAAGAAAAGGTTCGGGCAAAAGTTAGGGATAAAAATGAAAAACGTACACCCGGTAAGTCGAAAACCCGCAAGGGCGGCTTAGGCAAAAATGGGTATCCCGGTGGATTGAAAACCCGAAAGGGCGATCCAGGCAAAAGAGGGATTAAAGCGAAGACTACAGTCTGAGTTATCTGTACTTCGTCATGCTTCGTCAGCTACCATCTCGACAGATGTGATCGGTCCAGTCAGTCTTCTCAGAAAGCAAGGAATTGGGAGGAAACTGATGATCTATGAGTTATAACAGAGTTGGGAAATAGTGGATGCCGTGTTCACATTGCCATTAGGATAGTTTATTTTCCTTTTGTGCGCAATTACCTCTTTCTAGGAATTGCTTCCCAATGTATTTGCCTCTTCAGGCACATTTTCAATCAATAAAAGTCGTTATTCAGATAAATTGCTCTCCTGTTTTTACTTTTACTGTTTTGTTTGCAAAAAACGTCCGAATTTTTGATAAACATTGCATCTAAAAACATGAAGGCTAAACAATGACGTGCAGAAAGATTAAAACATTTGAAAATCATTTTGAATGTTGAGGACACTTGAGCGTATCTTGTCCATGTACTCCCTGGGGCATCTGTCGTTCCGATTCGCAGGTCGTCACCTGTGAGTATTCTCCCCGGTAAGGTCGTCGCCTGTGAGCACTCTCCAGCAGTGCTTTCCCCAGACAGAATCATTACCCTAGTCTATGGATTGTTCAAGCCTTCCCCAGCGAAGCAGTCATTTCTCCAGCGGAGATTATCCTACCAGAGGATTGGATGAGTTATCGTGGCAGATCGATATCCGCATCCCCAGCTGAGTTGATTTCTACTCGTGAATATTGTGGGTCGTCCCCGGCGGAGTAGCAGTTATTCCCCAAAGCAGTCTGTTTTATCTGAGGTTTGCATGAAGCCTCATCCCCAAAGAGTCGCCTGATTTAGCTTCCCCAGCGGAGTTTTTATTTCCCCAAGCGGAATTTTTGTGGATCGATTGGGCTATCCCCAGTAGGTTTCCCTCTGTTTTCCCCAGCAGAGTTGATTCATTGCTCCCCAGCGTGTTGCTTTGCTTTCCCCTAGTGGATTTGTATTGTTGGCTCCCCAGCAGTTGCCCTCTTTTTCCCTAGTGGATTTGTCTTGAAGATTTCCTCAGCACAGTCGTCCTGTGTATTTCTCCCCGCAGAGTTCTCATCATGTTGCATCGCATATAGTAATCATTGCATCCTCAAAAATTGCGTAGCATTTCCATTCCATATGGAGCATTACGCCATAGAAAAATTCAAACATATGCATTCATGTGTTCGAAACCACATCAGATCGTATCCCCCGGCAGAGGCGGATCATTTTTGTCCAACATCAGCACCCAGTCTGCTACAGTTGCTTCGACAGCATTCAGAATTTGATTATCCCCACAGAGGTTTATTTCCTCACCCGATGGTGACAGAGGTTTATTTCCTCACCCGATGGTGACAGAAATTTGTTTCTCCCCAGTGAGACCCCCGCAAGAGATCAGCCTTGCTTCAACATATCCCAGATTCTATTCTTGTGATATCAGTAAGTGTCATATCAGTACCCGCGTGTGTTTCTCATTCTTTTTGGTGTCGGTAAACGCCATTGTTTCGGTGTCGGTAAACATCGAGTTCCACCCAGTCATCGGTAAATGTCTGGTCATTTTTTTGGTGTCGGTAAACACCATTGTTTCGGTGTCAGTAAACATCGAGTCTTTCCCTCAGTCATCGGTAAATGTCTGATAATTCCCAACAGAAATCCCCAGTAGAGTCATCTGTAAATGTCCTATCTGGTTTTCAGTTGCAAATATTCGTCTGTCTCTCACCAATAAATTTCTCATCCCAGTCATCGGTAAATGTCTGGTCATTTCTTTTGATGTCGGTAAACATCATCTTTCGATGTCGGTAAACATCGTGTCTCACCCCAGTCATCGGTAAATGTCTGGTCATTCTTTTTGATGTCGGTAAACATCATCTTTCGATGTCGGTAAACATCATGTCTCATCCCAGTCATCGGTAAATGTCTGGTCATTCTTTGTTCTCTTGCTAATAAAATCAAAATCCCCAGAAGTCGTCGGTAAACGGTTTGTCTGGTATCACCACAAAGATTTTGTTCCTCCCCAAGCAAAGATGCCATCGGTAAATGGCCCAGTTTTCTTTCGATATCGGTAAATATCGAGTCCCCAGCGGAGATGCCATCGGTAAATGGCCCAGTTTTCTTCGATATCGGTAAATATCGAATTCCCAGTTGCGGCAGCCATCGGTAAATGTCCAGTTTCTTTGAAGCCACCATCGGTAAATGGTTTTGCTTCCTTTTCAACATCAAACTATTTCCCAGTAGCCATCGGTAAATGGTCGTGCTGAAGTTGATATCGGTAAATATCAAAGTTTTAACCATCGGTAAATGGTTTGTTTTTCAGAGGTTTGTTCTCCCCAGCCACCATCGGTAAATGGTCGGGCTGAAGCTGATATCGGTAAATATCGAGATTCCCGTTCTTCCACCATCGGTAAATGGTTTTGCTTTTCTGAAGCTGTCATGCAGTTCGTCATCAGTAAATGACGTGGTTCCTTTTGTGTCATTTCCAGTCTGTGCAAATTCTACGGTTCTTCGGTATTCAATCCCTGTTTACCCTGAAAGTCTGACAGCCGTTGCTATCATCCGTTCGGGTTCCCAGCTGATTGAATAGGGGCAGCTGTAGCACCTCAAATTTGCACCTATCATTGTGCATACCATCTCATATTAGGTCATAACATATCATGATACATTGCATAGCATTTGCATTGTCCCCAGTTGCCTCAAGAGCAAGCAAGCAGGAATTAGGTCAAACTGATCAGGAGGTCAGTCAACCAACCAAGCAAAGTTGTTTCTCAAGGAGCAAAGGTCCTAGGGTTTGTCCTACAAGTTCACATGTCTTGGAGTATCATTTGAAATGTTCAAGTCAAGGGTTGAAGGCTCAGATGTTATCAATCAATGCAAAGCCAGGTCAGAAACCCTAGATAGTCAACAGTCAATCAAAGCAGTGGATGGTGGCCATTCTTGTGGAATTTGGGCACCATGGTCAATGATCAAGAGTTCATATGTCTTGGGACATCATTTGAAGAATTTGAAGCAAATCAGAAGATTTCCCAAAATAGAAACTGGACCTGTAATTTTAACTGCAAAAAATAGAAACTTCTTGATCCTCAACTTGCATCATGATACAAGCTTCAAATGAATTTTTGCCCAACATGAAAGTTGAAGATCTTGTTCTCCCATTTTCAAAAAGTCCAAGAACTCTCAAATCCCATGTGTGGTTGTCAAGATATGATCAAATCATTTTCATCAATTTGTGAACTTCAAAGGGCCATATCTCCCAAACCATAAAGCCAAATTTGGTGGGGTTTTTTCCTACAAACCACATTTTTCATCCTCTTTCCAAAAATATAAATTTCATGATCTAAAACCTTGCCAATCAAAATGGCATTTTTGGACCTATTCCTTTAAAATTCAAAGTTTGACCAAACTTTGACTTTTTGCTTCTTTGACTTTTTCTTGACTTGGCCAAGTGGGAAATGTTTTAAACCATATTTGTGACTTGTCTCAAGCTTAAAAGCATGTCCATAACACCATTACACTCCATTGTTGAATCAAAATGCAAGTTGGCAAAATGTTGCAAATGGAAATACATTAAGCAAGGCAAAGTACAGCATTCTGCAGCAACAGCAAAATAGCATTTGGCAAAGCATTTACAGCCTGTTGAAGGCCCATTCGACCAGACTTCATACCCCCCCACTTCATTTGTACAAAATTGGAAACTTTGCAAATTGGCTTCATGTAAACAAAGCAAGATACAGCCTTTGAGGTACAGCACAAAACAGCAATTGGAACAGTCTGTTGGCAGCCTGTCCAGGCCCAAATCGTACAACCATCACACCTCCACTTCACTTGTACACAATTAGCAAATGGGAGCATTACCACTAAACCAGCTTACCAATTAATTAGAGGACTTTAAACAGAGGATATAAAGATTCATTTCTGCACAAATGAGCCCTAATTTTACACAGCCTATCAAGCAGAACACACTCTCACTCTCTTCTTGCAAATTGGCATTTGGAAAATTCTGAGAAGACCACCAAAAAACACGAGCAACCTTTGCTTCCTCCATCATCCAAGTATTGTTTGGGAGTGCTTTTGAGCATCATTTGTCGACTGGAGCACCTCCTTTTGTACTGCATCATCAACTTGCTCCATCATTGGTATTTTTTCGAATTCCTTATTAGCCAAAGCCATGCCATGTTCCATGTACATCTTGTTTAGTAGGTTGGTTTAAGCTTTGAATGAACTAAAATGGTCGAGTATGCCGTCTGAAATCTTGAGTTACATTTTGGTGAACAAATGCATTTTTCGTTGGTTTAGCTTGGTTATGATGATTTGTTGAAAATTGATGCCATGATTGTGATACTGAAGGTTTGTTGATGCTATTCACACGTTTGATTTTTGATTTTGGGATTTTTGTTCTTGGTCGAATGCATGATGGTAAATGTTTGCTGCTGTCTTGAAACCCTACCCTGCCTAGTACATGAGCTCATGATTATGCTTGGATTGTTGTCAGTCAATGTACATGCTAGTAATGTTTCATAGGTCAGGATTATTGAGGATTCTGTTTTTGTTTTGTTTGCTCACAATTGTTGGTTGATGTTAATGATGAGCCTTGCTGTTTTAAATCCTAGAGCTTGCCAGAATTTCCACATGAATGTGTATGGTTGGTTGTTGTTTATGCTGACAGCCATGCTATAGAATGATGATGATTTTGATGAACATGAATTTCACACCCTGCTGCTGTTAAACTACCTGTCCTGTCCAGAATTTTGGTTGAATGTTGTATTAGTGTGTTGCTGTTTAGATGTGCATGGGCATACTGTTTCATTGCCAGGTTTGCTTGCCACGAGGTTTGATTTTGCTTGGATAATGAATGTTGTCTATATGCTGTTGTTTGTTTGGATGTTGATAAATACATGGTACCATTACTACCAAAACCTGGCTTTTCCAGAAATCATGTTCTTGTAGAGATTGGCTATTGTTTCTGTTCATGTTGCATGAAGTATGTCAATACCCTGCTGTTGTGTGCTTGGTCGAATCATGTCATTTGATGAAAACTCCATGAGCCATGCTGTTACCATATGGTTGAAATATCAATTGATGATTGCATGATGATGATGCTTATTGCCATGTTTGTTTGTGTGCTTATGATTTCATTTTGATCAATCATGAAATTGAATGATGAAGCATTGCTCCCTAAAACCCTGTAGCTAGAAGCCCTAGGTTTGTCCAAATTTGCATGAGCCGTGTGGATTTGGTGCATGAGGTTACTACACCATATGTCATGTGTCTGCATGCTGCTATTGAATTCCTTGATTAATGATGAATGTTTGGAGATACCATGAAGTGCCCCTGCTGTTTTTACGTGTATCTGCATAATCATGTTGTTGCTGCTATGCTGCTGACCATGCTATAGGTTGATGCTGAGCTTCGATGAAAATGTTCATGCCTGCTGTTTCTTAAATCCATTAGATCTGCCTAGAATATCTCCTTGAACTGTGTCTGCTTTTCTGTTTAATGCCATTTGGAGATGATGTTTAGTTGCCAGGCAAATTGGGCCTTTTGGTTGAGATTGATTTTCTCATGATGTTGGTCATATAAACAAACCTGTACCAGTGCCATGTTATTATGTGTTTTTGCTCGAATTTTGTTTGATGTTGATGAACCTTGGAGTGGAATTGATATATGTTGCTGTTGTTTGATTGCTGTATGGACATTACATGATTGCCCTGCCTTTTGTTAAAACTCTTGCTGCATGAACATTGGCTGTTGTGTTTGCTCATGTTGCATGAAGATACCATGAATGCATGCTGTCATTGCCAAACCCTAGTTACATGAACCTTGTTGTGTACCATGCTAAGTGATCTTGTGTTGGTAATACCATGGTGAATACCATGCTGGTTGTTTGCTTTTGTTCATGATGATAACATGTGGATGATGAAGGCTGCTGTTGATTAAACCAAACACTTTGTCCATAATTATGCTATGCTGTTGTAATTGTTGGCCAAGCTCTTGTGTTGTTGAGTGTTCGCAATGCCAATGTCCTGCTGTTTGAGTGCTTTTGTTGGAGTCCACTTTTGGTCGATTGCATGATGCATGCTGTTGCTGCTTAAAACCTGTCCAGAATTTCTTTTCATGCTCATGTTTATTAGTAGCTGGATAATGTTGCATGAACCAAATACTATGCTGTTGTTGTGATGGTTGAACCACGAACCTTGCTGCAGTTTGCAACCTTCTGAACATTGCCTAAATTCATATGTTGATGTTGTTATGTCTGACATGGAGGCTGGGTTGTTGTATGATCAATGTTTTGCATGCTGTTACTTATTTGATGTTGTTTCGATTGATTGCTCGGATGATGATGAATGCCATTGCCAAACCCTAGCTTATGCATGAGAAACCCAGAATATGAACATTGTTGTTGCCTGTACTATTATCATGTTGCTGTTGTGCCGGTCGGATTTTGTATTTGATGTTGGAAATACCAGGAACATGTTGCCAAACCCTAGTTCATGTACGTGAGAACCCAGAATTTTGTTTGCTATTGGCCAAAGTTCACTGTTCCATTGGCAACAGCCAATAGGAACATTTCCCGTGTCCCTCCAAAACTGTGTCGTTTTGATTAATGAAAAGAATATTTACTGAAATGCCATTCTGTTGACTTGTGTTGACCAATTGCCATGCCTATTGTTTCATGCTTCATCCAATTTTTCATCTAACTTCACAAATTAATTTCCAATTCACTTTTCATCCAAAAATTCTGATTCTTTTTCCATCATGATCACAAATGTGTCTAGTTTTTGATTGTGATTTTTATTTATTTTTCCATTGGCTGAATTTTTTATGGTAATTATTTTCCCAACATGTGTGCATAAATGATACATCTTACCATTTCAATTGTGAAATACTCATGTTGCATCCTATGACTTTGAATTTTTTTTGTGATGAAACTAGACATGTTCGCCTTCATTTTGGTATAAAGTTTGTGGATTTCCCATTTGTGGTTTGTTGGTTATGAATTTTTGAAGTCATGTGTTACATTTGGTGCTATACCATGATCATGTATTTTCCCAATTTTTGTTCACATGCTTCCTCTCATCCAAATGACCCCAAATTTTGCATGAATGATCCCTTGTATGTCTAGTTGATGTATGAATTTTCTTGGAATTAATCTTGCTGTTTTCCATTTGATTGTGAATTTTCTTCCATGCTTGGTCATTTGTTGACTTTTTGTGCCATGCCTTGCCAAATCCTTTGTGAAATTCTCAAATCACATTGTATATCCATGAAATTTCATATGTGATAACTAGACTCTTTGAGCTTTGCATTGGTGTTAATCTCATTCATTTCTCTTCTGTTTTCAAATTGATATGATTTTTTGAAGTTGACCTATGCTTGTTGACTTTCACCATGCTTACTTGAATTTGGTTTGACTTCATGAATTTCATTGACTGCCTTCCTCTCATCCAAATGCCATGAAATTTTACATGTCTACCATGTTAGATGTTAGGATTGAGTGTGATTTATTTCATGTTTTTTGGAATTGTTTGGGTTGACTTTTGATGCAAGTCATTCTGTTGACTTTTGTATGCTATCCTTTGCTTTGTTTTGACTTCAAATGTTCATGAAATGATCATAATGCATGATATGATTGTGGGCCCAATTGTGATTGCTTTCTAATTGGTTGACTTTGACTTTGAGTTGACTTTTCCTTGCTGCCTTGACTTTTTCTTTCATGTTTGACCCTAGGCTAGTCCTAGTGGTCCTTTGGACTTATGTTGAGTTTATCTGTTTCAGGTTGAGCATAGTGCTTCCAAGATCATACCAATTTGATTGATGTTTGTTTGTCTATATTGTGCTAACCTTTTGTTTTGTAGGTGACTCATGTAACTTGAGTCTTGCTTTGCACAGTTGACCTCCTGTGGTTGACTGTTTATCCATTTCTTTTGATTTTGACTGTTGACTTGTTTACTAATGAGTTTGACTTTTTTCAGGTACTTTAGTTGCCTAAGTTCTTTGAACTTGCTTGCTTTGCTTTTTTAGCATTTGCTTTGAGGTATAATTACTTCTTCTTCATGTAGTCTGGAGACCCGGTCTGTTATTTGACCGGGCAAACTGTCTGAAGTCCTCCTTAAGAGGCAATGCCTGTGTTTGTTTAAATTTGTCCTAAGCAGGAAAAGTCCTTCAAGTAAGGCAATTGGTGGAAGGTAGGGATAAGCAATCTATCCCCCACTATTCAGTGTGTCCTCTCTTTGCTCCCAGTACCTGGTTGAAGCATTGAGATAAATACCCAAGATCCGATCGAGTCAATAATGGGGAAAGAGTTCCATCTTTCTGAACTCCCCCACTTTCTATTTGATGCTCTCTCTTATCTGAGATAGAAGCAATGAGGCACACCCCTCATCTCCTATTCATCTGCTTCACCTGAGCCCCTCAATGGCCAGGTTAAGAGCGACCTTCACCCATTACAGTGGACTTTCAAAGTCAAACCCTCTTGTGTGAGCCCCCAATTGTTTGGCTATAGAGTGTGCTGTTTGCTATTCATTGACTGATTGCTTGCTCTATGTGCATTTGCTTGCCTATATGTTATGCATTTATCACCATCAATTGTCATTAATGCATGAGCATCTCTTTTGTCTGTTTGACATCATCATTGTTGTTTACCCATTGAGGACAATTGTAAGTCCCACGAGTTGGCATTTGTTCCTATGATATGGAGGTGAGTATAAGTCCATCACATTGGCCACTCATCTTATCTTTGCTTGTTGTATTGTTTGTATGTGGGGATACAATTGTAAGTCCCACAAGTTGGCAGTTGTTTTCCTAAGATCATACTGTGTGTTAGAGTAAGTCCCACAAGTTGGCATCTGACATCTCTGTTCTGCTTTCTTTGTTTGTGAGAGGATGCAATTGTAAGTCCCACAAGTTGGCATTTGCTTTCCTATGATCATATGTGGAGTTAACCTAAGTCCCACAAGCTGGCAGTTGACTTCCATATTTCTTCATTGTTTTCTTTTTGAGGAGATTAGTGTAAGACCATTGAGTGGCCTCTGATATCCAGTTTCTGTTTTAGGAGATTGGTGTAAACCCAGCTATTGGTATCCGATATCCGCTTTTGTTTGGGAGATTGGAGTAAGACCATTGAGTGGCATCCGGTATCATTTGTTTGTTTATTTTATCTTTACTTACTTTCCATTCCAAAGGACACCCTTGAATCATCCTCTATATGATCTCAAGAAGTGAACCTCCTGAGAAGCTTTACTTTCCATCCTCACTCATTCATCCTCATTGTGTCCTAGAACCTTTTCACACTTCGATCTTAAACTTGACATAGACATTGTGCAAACTTCTTCATGTTTTCAAACTAAAAACCTGGACTCAAGTCCTTGACTTTTTTTCAAACTCCATTTCATAATACTTTTTTTGAATTAATCTTAATCATACTTTGACTTCACTTCCATAATCACAATCAATTAACTTCACTCATTCACTTGTTTTGGCCATGTCCATTAATCTTTTCATGCATTAGCCGTAGGTTTCAATTATCATTGTGGTTGATGTAAACCTCACCTTATCTTTAGTGAGTTGACAGTAAGACTTCCGTACCGAAAATAGGGTTAACCCCTCTCGTACGTCGAAGCTATCCTCGCATGGTGGATGTTGGTTTTGGTCGAGTGTTCTCCCATTGATAATGAAAAGCCTCAGTGCTATTGTTTAAAATTGAATCCAACTCACTTTTGGAAATCTTTTAGCCGAACTACGGTGTTTTGATCCTTACCTTTGATGGAAGGTACGTAGGCAGCGGGTTCATCCGCTCAAACCCAATAAAACTTGTACATTCTTTCCTCATCATCTCACTCATGTTTGCACAATGCATATGTCTTAACAAATAACAATCTTTTACAACAAGTGTGAAAAGGGCTCCCTAGGAGTACCTAGGACGTAGTGGGTGCCTAACACCTTCCCATTGCGTAACTTACCCCTTACCCGGAATCTCTGATCTTTTATTAGTTTTCTACGTGTAAAACTTCTTAGGCTTTTGTTCGCTTTTTAGCCAGTCCTTTGGATAAATAAAAGTGCGGTGGCGACTCGAAACTTCATTGTATGCTTTGCTTATGGTTTAATTGATAAATCATATGGCGACGAATACACCGCTACAACCGGCCTACACTCTGATAGTGCACTTATCTGAATTCAACCTCAGTTTGAATTGTCTCCACTAGTTTACTCAGCTTGGTCAGATCCACCAGATGCCCCTCTTCTGCTTGGGACTTTGCTATCATGTCATCAACATAGCATTCAATTTCATGATGAATCATATCATGAAACAAAGTCACCATGGCTCTCTGATAAGTAGCATCGGCGTTCCGCATCTCTAGAGGACAGTCTCCTTTCCATGGTAGCTTGTGCACAACGACATCGGTATCCGACCCTGGCATATCCTGACACGACCAGGTGAAGGTATCCACATACTCCTTCAACAAGGCTACCATTCTGCTCTCGGCTTGCCTCTGAAGCGGCCCTAATTTCACTTCCTGACCTCGGCGGTGCTCGGAATAACAACCTCAACCCGCTCCTCGTGCGGCTGAATCACCTTCTCCTCTTGTTTCAACAACCTGGCTAATTCCAGCAGATCACAATCTTCTTCGTCTTCTTCTTCGGCACGATAGATTGGTTTGTCGAAGTCATATGAGGTGTAACCAAATTGTTATCAAAGAGATCCGGAGAATATTTTTGAATTCGGGACGAGACAAATCAAAAAGGAAAAATGAAAATAAACATTGCCATTTTTATCTGTTTTTAAACTGCAAAAATAAATGAAAAACAGGGAACACCGCTTTTTTGACTGAAAAACATCCTTTTATTCATGATGCAGAAAATGCAAATTTATGAACATGAGGTGGCCCTTACAATGAACCATTACGTGTCGGGCAACACGTATGGCTTTCATGCAAATAAACTGAAAACAAGAAAATATTACTCTTCCAGATGAGTAACAGTGCTGATCTGTTTAAGCCTTCCAGCTTCTTGGTACGCACGACTTTATCCAACTATTGAACTTGCAGTTACTGTCAATCTCTTCACCCATCGCACAGACGCGATCTGAATTTTCAGCAATTGCATTCACCATCGTCTGACCATGCGCCGGCATGGGATTGGCATCAGCATTCAATGACAATGTAAAATTGAGGGCCTTGGAATCCACCAGATCTTGGACAGTATGCTTGAAGGCTCTACAACCCTCAATGTTATGCCCAGGCGCACCAGAATGAAATTCACACCTGGCGTTCTCATTATAGTTAGGTGGCCTCTGATCTGACCTCAATGGAGCTAACATCCTTGGCTGAACCATCCCCAGATCCATCAACTTTTTAAACAGAAGAGCATACGTCATGGGTGGCTTGTCAAAATGACGATCAACCCCCTTTCCTTTCACTTGACTCCCAGCTCCCTGTATCTTCTGTGGAGTTGTCTGAGGTTGCTGTCGGACTGACTGTTTACCAGCAGGGATAGTTACAGCAGCAGTGTGCTGGTAGTAACGACCCCTACCGTGTCCTCTCTGGGCATGTACAGCACTCGATTCACCCTCATCCTTGTGCTGGTCATTACCAAAGGATTTCTTCGGTCCAGATGACGAAGCGTTTCCTTGCATGTTCCCCATCTTCAGCCAGTCTTCAATCCTCCCCACCTTTTCGGCAATTGCTTTCTGCCCCAAGGCGAACTCTTGCATGACATGAATCAGCTCTCCCATCTTCTCTTTCAGCTCGAGAACGTCGGCGTTGGACGGATTCATCATTCCTGTGTCAATCAAACAGGTTAGAAACTGACACCTGCAAAATAGAAAACAAGTTATTATGCATGAATGCAATGTCCATCCACATGAGGAACACTTCGTCTCTTGATCCTGGCTTCATTGAGACAAATAGTAATCCGGCCGCAATATTCTTATATTCAGCATTCAATTTCATCGTGCAGATCGAAGAGATGATTTAGCATGATACCTCCAACCATGTGTGTGCTTGTGCGAGTACATACGGTAAAGCAAATAAAGCGTGAAGATCAATCACTGAATGAAAAATAACCATCACATAGCCAATAGTGCACAAACAGTGCCATAGTCATACATCCAGATAAAATCAAATACAATCCTCCAGAGTAGGAAAGAAATACAGACAAGTGAATTCCGTCAACAAGCCTGACGGTAATCCAACACAAATGAAAGATCTAGCTCGAGGAGGGTCCCACAGATGGCCCTATCTCATCTTCCATCCTCGCGAACTCTGCGGAGAACCTGAGCTCGATGTTCTCCTGCTGTAGTCTCCCCACTTCTTTCTGATGAATCTTCATCTGCCTGAAGTAGTGGTCTCTCTCTGACATGTAGTGATCTCTCTCAGCCCTGAGCTTTGCTTTCTCCGCTTCCCACTCTGCAGCTAGAACTCGGGCCCTAGCATCCCTCTGATCTCGGACAAGGATCTGCCTCCTCTTCTCATCCTCAATGACCTGTGACGCTCTGGACAGCTTCTCCTTAGTGATGTCGTGCTCCCTGGTAGATGACGCTAATGCCTGATTAACCTTCCCATAGTAGGCCGTGTCCATCTCAAAGCGCTTGGCTTCCAAGGCGTGTCGCTTGTCTTGATCTTCCATCTTCACTTTGATCTCTTGATTAGCTGCCTGAAACCGAGCAACAGTCATCTCCAACTCCGCCTTCTCTGCAACTGACTGATCTCTGGCCCTCTTCATCTCGAGGAATTCTTCCATGCTGACAGAAGAATTTGGACCCTCAATCATAGGACACACAGGATCACCTCCGGGAAATGGTAGATGTGTGATCTCAATTCTCTTCCGAAGCCAATCATCGAATAAAGGAAAATACCGGCTATTGACTTTGCCATAAGGAACCTTACCCTTCTTCTGGATATCTCGCCACTCATCCAATACTTGCCTCATCTTGGTCTGATTACCATCAATCGGGAATTAGAAGGACTCCTGAATCTCTCGCCCGAGAGGAGGACCCTCTACAGCAAACCCCATCTGTCTCCTGAGAAGCGTTGGGTTGTAATTAATGCAACCCTGAACTCCCACCAAAGGCACATTAGGTAAACTCCCGCAACTGCATATAAAATCTCGTCCAGCCAAACCATTATGAGTCCAAGCAATATCATCAGCCCGCAGACCCATCAACCTGAAGGACCACTTGACCGAAGGATCAATCTGAGCAAAGGCACCTCGAGAAGGCAAATACCCCCTGAACCACTTAAAGAGCAACTGAGAACAGCATCTGATCAAGCCACCACGCCTCTTCTCATTCCTGTTATGCACTGAATAGTACACATCTCCGACCAGGGTAGGAATAGGGTTTCTCTGCATGAACAATCTGATAGCATTATGGTCCACAAAATTCTTCTGATTAGGAAACAGAACAATCCCATAAATGCTCACAGCAATCAGAGCACAAACCGTCTTCCAGTTACCCATAGCAGCATGTTCCTTGGCATTAGCCTCCAAGAAACTCAAATGAAACCCGGGTAGCTTTCCCTTTTCCTTCAACCCTTCCTTGACCATTTCCGGACTCAAATAAAGAGCACGTGAAATTCCAAGGACATCTGGCTCTGCTCTGGTGACATGAAAAGGAATCTGATCTCGGATCTGAACACCCAGGATGCTAACATAATCCTCCATCAGAGGTCCCAACAGATAGTCTGGAAACACAAAGCACCTCAGCCCCGGGTCATAGAACTGGAGAAGAGTATGAATGGCACTCCTATCACTGTCAGTGAGTCTGAACACTATCTTCAGGATACTACCGTATGACTCTCTGAACATCCCCACATGGTCGGGAGTAATCAATGCTATCATCTCCTTCAGCACACCAATCTCTGGATCGAAGAAACTGTAGGCAATGTTGTCTTTCAGACCGATCCTCATCTCTGAGCAAAGAAAGTCTCTCAACCAGGATATCAATAAAAAATGTCCCTGCATATGGATAAACATGTGTTAGATGCAATTAATGCAAGATGTAATGATGCTGATGAATGAATGCAATGCGTTGCCATCCTCCAAGCCATCTGATAATCTGCACTGAATCTGATCTCTGGACTGATCATGACCATCTGAGGAACAAACAACCATCAATCCGACCCACGGGTTCCGAAATAAACGGAAGAAAGATACATCATCATCATCATCAGTCTCTGAGCAGACACCCGCAACCATCTGAATCGGCCCGGGGAATCCTGAAATAAACGGATCCCCACTGATAAATATCTCGGCCCGGGGAATCCTGAAATAAACGGATCCCCACTGATAGATGTCCACGGACAGCACTCCGGCGTCTCGGCAATAAATGGCCATAAATCTGACTCATAAATAAGACCCACGGAACAAAAAGTCCCCAGCAGAGTCGCCAGCTGTCGCATCCTGCGAAAAATCAACCGGCGAGACTCAAAATAAAACACACACAGAGCCGCCACTGCGCGTTATTTATCCCAGAATAGGGAAAGGAAACGCTCAGAGAAACCTGGAAAGGAAATGGTCTCGCGACCAAAGAGAAAGGGTAAGGGAGTCGGTTACGCAAGGGGAAGGTATTAGCACCCCTCACGTCCGTCGTACTCGACGGGATCCACGTCCTAGAATAAAGAATAGGTTGCTAAACATCACACACACACACAGGGAACGCAGGTGGGGTTAGGAGAAACGGAGCTCGATAAGGTATCGCACCTTATGCCTACATATCTTGTCTGGAACAAGAATCAGAGCCACTGTAGTTCGGCTTACACACGCCAAACAACACAAAACGCACAAACAAGCAAGGGTGGCAAACATGGAGCCCGACAACCACTGGATGGAATTACGTCAGCATCCGAACCAAAACACACTCAAAAGGGCAAACGTGGAGCCCGACTGCCAATCACTGGACTTACGTCGGCATCCGAGCCAAAACACGCAATCAGATAACAAGTAAACGCACGCAAAAAAGAAAAAGGTTGCCCGGAGTGGTCTCGCGCGACCACCTGCCTACATACCTCGTCTGGAACAAGGATCAGGGCGATGTAGTTCCCCTGAAAGGGACTGAATTGCTAACCAGAAACCGGGGAAAGACACACTACTAGGGAGCTGGACTCGAGCCTAGTGTTGTCATGCATCGTTTACCCTAAGTTCGGTTTTCTATCCTACTTGCATAAGCA
The DNA here is from genome assembly GCF_024323335.1 of Lathyrus oleraceus. Taxonomy (NCBI): domain Eukaryota; kingdom Viridiplantae; phylum Streptophyta; class Magnoliopsida; order Fabales; family Fabaceae; genus Lathyrus; species Lathyrus oleraceus. The sequence goes on along the minus strand of NC_066585.1, from coordinate 265,132,952 downwards.
AGCCTATCCTAACCAGGAAAGAAGCCAGCACACAAGCATACAAAATAATTCAAGCATACATCAAATGAGAACAAGCATCTCAACCAGATATCCACACAGCACGCACTATAACCAAACAAGTGGCTCACACAATAGGTTTGACTGCCGAAGCGAGTCGTCTGTACGGGCTGGGTTTGCTCTTAACCTTGCCATTACGAGGCTAAGGTGAAGCAGATGAGAGGTGAAGTGAGGATCAGACCTCACAGCTCTTATCCCTAACCAGGGAGAGCTTCTGACAAATGAGCATGGGTCCAGAATGGGGGAACCCTTCTATACTCAGAGACTCTGACACAATGTGCACTGCACGGATCTTGGGCTTGTGATCTCAATGCTACAACCATGTAATGGGAGCAAGGAGAAGACTCAACTGAATAGTGGGGGATAGATTGCATATCCCTACCTTCCACCAATTGCCTATTTAGAGGACTTTCACCTGCTTAGGCACAAAATTAAACAATCACAATCATCGCCTCTTAAGGAGGACTTCAGACATTTATTTGCCCGGCCCGGTAACAGCCGGGTCTCCCAGACTACATGAAGTTAGAAAGTTATACCTCTATGCAAGTTGCTTAAGCAAAGCAAAGCAAAAGTTCACAAGGAACTGAGCAACTAAAAGTACCTGGAAACAATCAAACACAGTTAGTACTCAGACAGACAAACCATAAACAGCAAGTGTTCAATCAATCAAACTATACAAAGCAATGCACAACAAGGCAAGCTCAAAGCTTAAGCCCAAGCTTCACAACCTACAAAACAATGTTATGTTAGTGTACAAACATCAAACAACACCATTTCAATCAATTTGATTCATTCTCCATGTGCATTATGCTTTTGATCCTGAAAAATCAAGCAAATATTAGCAACTAGACCACTAGGCCAAGCCTAGGGTCCAAAAGCAAGAAAAATTACCAAACAGCAAGGTATTCACCAACCAAACTCAAATTAATGTCAAACAAAAGCAAACACCATTGGTCTCATGTTTATATCATTCATCATGCTCATGTTATGCACAAAATAAGGCAAACTAGTTCAAATGAAGCATCAAACATGCAAACAAAACTATTGCATTCAAATCCACATCAAAACAATTCCAAAAATTCTCAAATAATTTACACCTAAACAGGGACTATTCAAGGTCTAGCATACCAAATTTGAGCTTAATTGGGCAAATAGAACCATGTTAATGAAAATCAACAAAAACAGACACAATTATAGGCTCCAAATCACAACATCAACACATACATCCACTTCAAAAATTCATAACTCAATGAAAACAAAAAAGAAATGGATGAGACCAAAACAGGGATGTCACACAATGTGTCTATTACAAGCATGCCAAATTTCATGATTATCCAATACCATATGAGCATTTCACATCAAAATTACAAACATGTATCACATGGACTTGCATATTTGACCAACAGAGATGAAAAATCACAATCAATTTGAAAATGCAATGTAAAATTCCACAAAAATTCATACAACATCTCAACATGTTAATGATTCATCATGCAAAATTTCACTTCATTTCACCAGTCATAAGTCACTCAATTAAATCACTCAAGTTGACATCAAGAGGTGTGACACAAATTGTCACACCTAAGTTCTAAAATTCATAACTCCATGGCCAGGTATCAAAAATTCATGAAATTTACATGTAAATCTCCATTGATGTGTCTAGAATTACCACAAAAATTTCCAGACATTTATTTTACACTATGAGCATTTCATGAACCAAATGGTAAAATGTATCAATTTTGAGCACATGTGAAACAAACCTAAGTCCATCCAAAAATATACCATGCACAACTTTGACCAATAGGTCAAACAAAATCTACACTCAACAACAAAGTCAACACAAAAATTTCCATATTTTTCTGAATTTTCTACAATTTTTTATGAATTATTCAATGTGATATGAATTTTTGATGAATTAAATAAATTAATTGGAATTACACAATGGCAGTTTGTAATTATTTGAGGCGGGAGCGGGAAACATGATTTTCAAATTTTCAAACAGAAAACAAGATCAAACAAGCTTTTGTCATCGTCTTCATCACAACATTTTCCAGATTTTCAAAAATTCGAAGAACACGAAACCAACACAAAAATGAGCAAGCATATGGTCATTCGAACCGTCTCAACATGAGGAACACGAATATCAACTCGATTTCTCCTAAAAGTTCCTATATCATGCGAATCGAAGAGGTTAGGGTTTGACATCAAGATTTCAATTCCAGATTTCTTCTCCTATAGTTCATCATTTGCTAAACTACAACTATCAACGTGCTCTACGTGAAACGATCTTCCAAACGCACATACACATTTAACATATCTTGAGATTCGAAAAAGTGCCAAACCTGGAATGGCAGTGTAATTCGTGCTGTCCTCGAGCCTCACTTCCACAAAACAGATGAAGAAGAGCTATAGTGAAGATGATTGATGCATCCAAATCCACGTGCCTTGGCTTCTATCGCTCAAAATTCGATTTCACCATTGATGGAGCTTCTTGGAACAGTCACGATTCAAGGCTTCTTTCTCTTCAATCTCCAAAAACAGTTGGTGATGGTGATTAGAGGAAGTGGATGCAAAAAGAATTTCAAGAATTGGTTGAGATTTGATGAAGTTTGATGAATTTGAAGATTTTTTGTGTTCTTGAGGGTTTGAGAGAATTTTGATGAGTTTGAGATCCAATCTTGGTAAAAGTGATTTTCTGTTATGATTAGAATGTGTTTAGGTTTATATATGATAGCTTAAACCATGATTAATCATGTCATTAACCAAAATGCAATTGTTAATGAAATGGCTAATTTTGCAAATGAGGGCAAAATGGGAATTTCCAAGGCCATCTCATTGCCACCTGTTTGACAGCTCATGCAACCTCCAAATACCATGTGTGAGCTGTCTCCATTTGTCTCATGCTCATTGGATAGGCCATTCTCATTTTCACCATGTATTTGCATTTTGTCCAATTTTACACTTTCATTTTTCAAGCCAAATCCCAAACCATGAAGCCTAGCCATGAAGTGATGATTCCAACAAATTTTAAATACCATTCATGAGGTGTTGCAAAAATCCTCACTCAAAAATTCCAATTATTTTGAAAGTTGGACAATTTTGCCCTTGGTCCAATTTAACTGTCCAGTTGAAAATTGACTTTTTGCATTGGCCACTTTTGGAAAAATCCAATTATGCACCATGAAAGTACATGTCAAATGGAGTTTGTGCATATAAAGAACTTGCAATTTGGACAAACCATGTGGAAGTTATGGCCTCCTGATTATGGGTCATTTTTGAATTTCACTGAGCCATAATTTTCCAACCATAGATGGGATTTTCAAGTTCTTGGACTTTTTGGAAAGGTGAGAACAAGATCTACAACTTTCATGTTGAACAATTTTTCATTTGAAGCTTCCTTGGACACGTGGCTTTGAGGTCAAAAACTTTCCATTTTTGGAAACTTCAATTACAAGTCACTTTCTATTTTTGGCAGTTTTTGTCCTGACTTGATTTTCTTCACTTTTAGGCTTTGCAATGTCATTTAACACTTGTTCCAACATGAATGAATTGTATCCAACTCATTTCCACCTCCAAATCCATCAGATCATGTACAGTCGACCACAGTTGACTTTTCATCTGATAGATGAATTTATCAATGCACTGATCAAACTGAGCTCCAATCTTCTGATGAAATGGCCAAAGGGTGAAACCCTAGCCTCAATAAGCACCATATAATCATAAAATGAACCCCATAGCCATCATAGACCCCATCTCCCGATTATGCCCTGATTGGCCCAATGCAACTGATTAGGGTTGACCAGTGGTCAAAACCCTAATCTCAAGGAATGCTGATCCAACACTTGATGAAATCCAACCCTGATGATGATGATGTATCACTTCAATCAAGATGAAGACCAATATCCTTTGAGAATCATGAAACCCTAATTCACAGCCCAATCCTCAGATGGCCAATGATCAGTCAATAAACCCTAGGCTTGCACTCTGACTTCCTCATCTTCTGATCAAGACTTGGGAGAATGATTTGCACAATGTAACCACATGATATGCAATATGCAATGCCTAATGACCTAAAATGATATGCAATATGTTAATGCTAGTCCCAAGAGAGGAGGGCAAATTTTGAGGTGTTACAAGGGGCATTTTGGAAACCTTCCAATCATTACATAAATCATCATCATGCATTAGTCATGTCGCTTTGCTCTAGCATAAAGCCATGCATATCATATCATTTATCAGGCATAACCCCCCATAACATGAACCTGACATCAAAAAGCCTTGAAACCCAAAATCTGACACCAAAGCCCAACATCGCTTGGCCATTTCGAAGTCCAGTTCTCGTCTGGCAATTTATTTCAAAGTCCAGTTCCCGTCTGGCAACTTATTTTAAAAGCCCAGTTCCCGTCTAGCAATTTATTTCGAAGTCCAGTTCTCGTCTGGCAACTTATTCCAAAGTCCAGTTCCCGTCTGGAAAACTATATCAAAAATCAGTTCTTGTACAACAAATCATTTGCCAAATACCAGTTCTCGTCTAGTAAGTTATCTCTTAATACCAGTTCTCGTCTGGTAAATTATCTCTTAATACCAGTTCTCGTCTGGTAAGTTATCTCTTAATACCAGTTATCGTCTGGTAAATTATCTCTTAATACTAGTTCTCATCTGGTAAATTATCTCTTAATACCAGTTCTCGTCTGGTAGGTCACCTATTTCGATACCAGTTCTCGTCTGGTAGTCAATTATTTCCACCAGTTCTCGTCTGGTAGCCTACTTTAAAAATCAGTTCCTGTCTGACAAACAAAACAAATTCTATCCCATCTGACATTTCAATTATTTTCACCAGTTCGCGTCTGGTAACATATCCTTCAAGTTATGTCCTCATTTGACAGTTCCCATTTAAAGTCCAACCTCATTGGCAATCAAGAATTAAACCCTAGAAAAACATCCAATTACCCAGTTGCATTCCCACATACATCACACGAATCATCCATACATGGATTTCCTACCAAACAGAAAATTCGAAAAAAACACAGTCATATCAATCATCAGCATACTTATGCATAACCTTATACAAATTCAAAAAAATCATTTGCATTCTCATACACAACCAAATATCTCTAGCAATTGCATACTTACATGCATCTCATGCATCATCCCATGCATGGTATTCTTGTAACACCCTTCTAAATACCCCAAATTATTATAATTAAAATAATAACATATCAATCATCAGAGTAATTATGCCCCGAAGGGTGTCACACAATCATTTCACAAAATTATCAGAATACCCTGTCATGCTCATTTATTTAAATCAAAATAAGGTTCTTTTGCATAATTCGCAGCGGAATCAAATTCAACATCAATGTAAAACATGTAACGCCATACATGTAAATCATTCAACAACCAATATCAAATTAATTAAAACATTCCCTCCCGATGTTACATCTATCAGAGCATGACCCATAAGAACTACTCTAGACTCCAAGCATTAGCTTCTATTCAACTCATTTCTCGTTACCTGAAAAATAGGTTGTAAGGGTGAGTTCCTCAATCAATATAATAAGCATTATAGAACAACATGTAATGCTAAGTAAATAACACATCAATTCACCCTAACCAGACTACGCATTCAGCAACGGCAATATCCGTCCAAACATCATATTCAACAATAATATATATCATATGTATAATCCTCAAACCATATTCAACACCAATAACACAACACAACGATTTACTCACTAATTCCTCACAATGGGAATTAGCTACAGCCCCACAGGCTATGCCATGCATTCATTATGCAATGAGACTCCATGAAATGCGGTACCGACTCTTCTCGAACATATAGTTCAAGCTCACCGATCCCTCCAGATACGGCTACTGAGCTCACTAGTCCCACTCATTGAGATCTAATGACTCACTCACTAATTCCTCACTATGGGAATTAGCTACAGCCCCAAAGGCTAGACTATGCACACTACTCATCTAGTATGCAAACATCAACAACAAATCCACAATGGTTCACTCACTAATTCCTCACTATGGGAATTAGCTACAGCCCCGAAGGCTATGCCATGCATGCTAATCATCTAGCAATGCAACATCAACAATAATTCAAGAATAAACATATGCTCACACTCTGAGCCATACAACAGTCCATTCACACATTCATGCATAATATATACATTCACAGCATCATGTACATCATTATACATCATCAGTCCTTCATCACATAAACATGTCAGATTATGCCAAACAACAACCACAATATTTGTACATTTCAATATTGCATATACTGCTCAAAACAGCGGGAATTAATCCCTATTACACCATAGGCCAACATAGACCAACCCTCAGATAGGTACACAACATTTAAACAACAATTTTTCCATTCTGCTACAGCGTTAACCGGTTAACACCCTGGGTTAACCGGTTAACGCAGGACAAAACAGCATTTTCAGGCAAAACGCAACAGCGTTAACCGGTTAACGCCCTGGGTTAACCGGTTAACGCAGGCAAAAACTCAATATTTTCACATTTCAATACAGTGTTAACCGGTTAACACCCTGGGTTAACCGGTTAACGCAGACCACACAACAATTCCTGCGCTAACACACGGCAGAATGCAGAATTCCGCCGTTGGAGGACTTCCGGACCTCCGATTCCGATTCCGTAAAAAGCTATACGATCGGGGAAACATTACTCACATAAATACCGATTTAATTTCAACTTTCAGCACAGTTCATCCAACAACATTTCAACATTTACAAATCCCAATTAGGGTCAAATTAACGGCTTATCACTACCCATGACATATTATCCCACAATACCCATTAATCGACGATAAACCCCCCTTACCTTAACAATCCGGCAGAATCTTTGAGCTTCAAGCTTTCGTTCTCCAACCTTTGCTCTTCAGCTCCTCTTCTCTGCCCTTTTTCCCTTTTCTCTCACGATGCTTCTCTGTTCTGTTTTCACGTGAAATGCTTTTCCAAATGAGAACTTTTCCTTATTCCAACATATATATACTTTCCAATAATAATAATCCAAAAATAATAATAATAACATTTCCAATTATTTAATTAAATTAATAATTAAATTATTAACTCAATTCAAACAATTATTTTATTATTATCGGGGTGTTACAACTCTCCCCCACTAAAAGAGTTTTCGTCCTCGAAAACATACCTCAAGCGAACAACTCTGGATAAGACTCCTTCATCTTACTCTCCAGTTCCCAAGTCACGTTGCCACCTGCTGGTCCTCCCCAAGCTACCTTTACCAAGGCAATCTCTTTACCCCGCAACTGCTTCAACTCTCGATCCTCTATCCTCATAGGTGATGTTTCAACAGTCAGGTTATCTCTCACCTGTACATCATCTACTTGGACTATATGCGACGGATCATGAATGTATCTCCTCAACTGAGACACATGAAAAACCTCATGCAAATTCGCAAGCGACGGCGGTAAAGCGATACGATAGGCTACCTCTCCTATCCTCTCCAAAATCTGATAAGGACCAATGAATCGAGGTGTCAACTTCTTCGACTTCAAGGCTCGACCAACACCAGTTATCGGAGTAACACGAAGAAACACATGATCTCCCTCTTGGAACTCAAGTGACTTCCTCCTCTTGTCATGATAACTCTTCTGACGACTCTGAGCAATTCTCATCTTTTCCTGAATCATCTTAATCTTTTCCGTAGTTTGTTGAACAATCTCCGGTCCAACCACAGCACTCTCACCGGACTCATACCAACGTAAAGGTGTCCGACATCTCCTACCATACAAAGCTTCAAACGGTGCCATACCAATGCTCGAATGAAAACTATTGTTGTAGGTAAACTCAATCAAAGGCAAATAACAATCCCAAGCACCTCCTTTTTCCAAAACACAAGCTCTCAAAAGATCCTCTAGTGACTGAATAGTCCTCTCAGTCTGACCATCAGTCTGCGGATGATATGCAGAACTCAATCTCAACTTAGTTCCTAAAGCCCTCTGCAAACCTTCCCAAAACTTCGATGTAAATCTAGGATCTCTGTCCGAAACAATACTCGACGGAATACCATGCAAGCTTACAATCTTCTCAATATACAACTCGGCTAATCTCTCTAACGGATAATCCATTCTGATCGGAATGAAATGAGCCGACTTCGTCAATCTGTCCACGATCACCCAAATGGCTTCAAAATTCTTACTTGTCCTCGGCAAACCAGAAACAAAATCCATACTGATACTATCCCACTTCCACTCTGGAATAGCCAACGGTTGCATTAGCCCAGACGGCTTCTGATGCTCAATCTTCGACTTCTGACAAGTCAAACAGGAATAAACAAAACTCGCAATTTCTTTCTTCATTCCCGGCCACCAAAATAACTTCTTCAAATCATGATACATCTTCGTAGCTCCAGGATGGATACTCAAACCACTACGATGTCCTTCCTCCAGAATACTCTTCTTAAGCTCAGTAACATCCGGAATACACACCCGACTACCAAATTTCAAAACACCATTCTCATCAACTCTGAATTCACCACCTTGGCCTTGATTCACTAAAGTCAACTTATCAACCAAAAGCATATCAGATTTCTGACCCTCTCTGATCTCCTCCAGAATACCACTCGTTAATTTCAACATTCCCAATTTAACACTATTGTGAGTACTCTCACACACCAAACTCAAGTCTCTAAACTGCTCAATCAAATCCAATTCCCTAACCATTAACATAGACATATGTAATGACTTCCGACTCAACGCATCAGCCACTACATTTGCTTTACCCGGATGGTAATTCAAACCAAAGTCATAATCCTTCAGAAACTCTAACCATCTCCTCTGTCTCATATTCAGCTCTTTCTGATCAAACAAATACTTTAAACTCTTATGGTCACTGAAAACCTCAAATCTTGATCCATACAAGTAATGCCTCCACAACTTCAGAACAAATACCACAGCTGCCAACTCTAAATCGTGTGTAGGATAGTTCCTCTCATGAACCCTCAGCTGTCTCGAAGCATAAGCTATAACCTGCTTATTCTGCATCAACACACCACCTAAACCCAACAATGAAGCATCACAGTAAACTTCAAACGATTCCGATGAACTCGGTAATATCAGAATAGGAGCAGTAGTCAACCTTCTCTTTAACTCTTGGAAACCTTCTTCACATTTTGAGTCCCAAACAAACGCTTGCCCCTTTCTAGTCAACATCGTCAATGGTAACGCCAACTTGGAAAATCCCTCAATGAACTTCCTATAATAACCAGCCAAACCAAGGAAACTTCGAATTTCAGCAACCGACTTCGGAGCTTCCCACTTAGATACCGCTTCTATCTTAGAAGGATCAACAGCAACACCACCTCTTGAAATCACATGACCAAGAAAACTAACCTCTTCTAACCAAAATTCACACTTCGACAGTTTAGCAAATAACTGCTTTTCTCGCAGCACTCCTAACACCACTCTCAAATGCTCAGCATGCTCTTCTTCAGATTTCGAATACACCAAAATGTCATCAATAAACACCACAACAAACTGATCCAAGTACGGATGGAAAATCCTATTCATGTACTCCATAAATACTCCAGGCGCATTAGTCACACCAAAAGGCATTACAGAATACTCATAATGTCCATACCTCGTTCTGAAAGCAGTCTTCTGAATATCCTCAGTTTTCACACGTATCTGATGATACCCAGATCTCAAATCTATCTTGCTGAACACACTCGCACCAACCAACTGATCCATCAAATCATCAATCCTCGGCAAAGGATACCGATTCTTGATCGTCACTTTATTCAGTTGCCTGTAGTCCACACACAACCTCATAGTACCTTCCTTCTTCTTAACCAACAACACTGGTGCACCCCACGGTGACACACTTGGACGAATAAACTTCTTATCCAACAAATCTTCCAACTGACTTTTCAATTCAGCTAACTCAACAGCAGACATACGGTACGGAGTCATCGATATCGGTCTAGTACCAGGTACCAAATCAATCGAGAACTCAACTTCACGCTCTGGCGGTAACTCATTCACTTCTTCCGGAAACACATCAGGAAAATCACACACCACTGCTAGATCACGAATCACCAGTTTATCTTTAGCCTCTAAAGTTGCCAACAGCATAAACAACTCTGCCCCATCTGCCACTTCCTCATTCACCTGCCTGGCTGATAGAAACAGACTCTGCCCTTCCTCAATCTCAGGAAATATCACCGTCTTATCAAAACAGTTGATATAAACTCGGTTAAACACCAACCAGTTTATACCCAAGATAATGTCAATCTGCACTAACGGAAGGCACACAAGGTCTATCCCAAAATCTCTACCAAAAATATTCAAAGGACAACTCAAACAAACCGAAGTAGTAGTCACTGAACCCTTTGCAGGAGTATCAATCACCATACTTCCACGCATCTCAGATATCTCTAACTTAAGCTTCACAGCACAATCCACAGATATAAAAGAATGAGTAGCACCTGTGTCAATAATAGCTATAAGAGGAAAGCCATTAATATAACACGTACCTCTGATCAAACGATCATCTGCAGAAGTCTCAGAACCTGATAGAGCAAAAACCTTGCCTCCCGACTGATTCTCCTTCTTCGGCTTAGGACACTGGGGACTGATATGACCCAACTCTCCACAGTTGAAACAAGTTACAGTCTTCAATCGGCACTCTGCAGCCAAGTGACCACCTTTCCCACACTTGAAACACTTCATCTCAGCACTGGTACACTCATGAACACGATGTCCAGCCCGACCACATCTATAACACTTAACAGGAGCACTAGAATCTCCCCCACTAGGCCTCTTCATCCCACTCTGCCTCTGGAAACCTTTGCCAGCTGCATACGGTTTCCCACGATCCATCTGATTCTTACCCTTCCTATCAACCCTCTGCTGATAGCTCTCTGCTCTAGCCTTGGAATCCTGTTCAAAAATCCTGCAACAGTCAACCAAATCAGAAAACACCCTAATCCTCTGATATCCAATCGCCTGCTTGATCTCGGGACGCAACCCGTTCTCAAACTTCACACACTTCGAAAATTCTCCAGCAGCCTCATTATAGGGAGTATAGTACTTTGACAGCTCGGTGAACTTCGCAGCATACTCAGTAACCGACCTGTTACCCTGCTTCAATTCCAAAAACTCTATCTCTTTCTTTCCTCTGACATCTTCTGGAAAATACTTTCTCATGAACCTTTCCCTGAACACAGCCCAAGTGATCTCAGTATTCCCAGCAGATTCCAACTCAGTGCGGGTAGTAACCCACCAATCATCAGCTTCCTCTGACAGCATATGTGTACCGAACCTGACCTTCTGGTTATCAGCACACTCAGTTACTCTGAAGATCCTCTCGATCTCCTTCAACCACTTCTGAGCACCATCTGGATCGTATGCTCCCTTGAACATTGGAGGATTGTTCTTCTGGAACTCACTCAGTTGACGAGCAGCTCCCATTCCCATAACATTCTGATTTCCTCCAAGCACTCCAGCTAGCATACCCAGAGCCTCAGCAATTGCAGCATCATCTCTACCTCTTCCAGCCATCTCTATTCTGAAACCCAAACAAACTAAAACAATAAGTACTGATAGGTTACTCAACACCTATACCGTACAGGGGAAACAAAATGATTATAACTCGACTCGACCGACTATGCTCTGATACCACTAATGTAACACCCTTCTAAATACCCCAAATTATTATAATTAAAATAATAACATATCAATCATCAGAGTAATTATGCCCCGAAGGGTGTCACACAATCATTTCACAAAATTATCAGAATACCCTGTCATGCTCATTTATTTAAATCAAAATAAGGTTCTTTTGCATAATTCGCAGCGGAATCAAATTCAACATCAATGTAAAACATGTAACGCCATACATGTAAATCATTCAACAACCAATATCAAATTAATTAAAACATTCCCTCCCGATGTTACATCTATCAGAGCATGACCCATAAGAACTACTCTAGACTCCAAGCATTAGCTTCTATTCAACTCATTTCTCGTTACCTGAAAAATAGGTTGTAAGGGTGAGTTCCTCAATCAATATAATAAGCATTATAGAACAACATGTAATGCTAAGTAAATAACACATCAATTCACCCTAACCAGACTACGCATTCAGCAACGGCAATATCCGTCCAAACATCATATTCAACAATAATATATATCATATGTATAATCCTCAAACCATATTCAACACCAATAACACAACACAACGATTTACTCACTAATTCCTCACAATGGGAATTAGCTACAGCCCCACAGGCTATGCCATGCATTCATTATGCAATGAGACTCCATGAAATGCGGTACCGACTCTTCTCGAACATATAGTTCAAGCTCACCGATCCCTCCAGATACGGCTACTGAGCTCACTAGTCCCACTCATTGAGATCTAATGACTCACTCACTAATTCCTCACTATGGGAATTAGCTACAGCCCCAAAGGCTAGACTATGCACACTACTCATCTAGTATGCAAACATCAACAACAAATCCACAATGGTTCACTCACTAATTCCTCACTATGGGAATTAGCTACAGCCCCGAAGGCTATGCCATGCATGCTAATCATCTAGCAATGCAACATCAACAATAATTCAAGAATAAACATATGCTCACACTCTGAGCCATACAACAGTCCATTCACACATTCATGCATAATATATACATTCACAGCATCATGTACATCATTATACATCATCAGTCCTTCATCACATAAACATGTCAGATTATGCCAAACAACAACCACAATATTTGTACATTTCAATATTGCATATACTGCTCAAAACAGCGGGAATTAATCCCTATTACACCATAGGCCAACATAGACCAACCCTCAGATAGGTACACAACATTTAAACAACAATTTTTCCATTCTGCTACAGCGTTAACCGGTTAACACCCTGGGTTAACCGGTTAACGCAGGACAAAACAGCATTTTCAGGCAAAACGCAACAGCGTTAACCGGTTAACGCCCTGGGTTAACCGGTTAACGCAGGCAAAAACTCAATATTTTCACATTTCAATACAGTGTTAACCGGTTAACACCCTGGGTTAACCGGTTAACGCAGACCACACAACAATTCCTGCGCTAACACACGGCAGAATGCAGAATTCCGCCGTTGGAGGACTTCCGGACCTCCGATTCCGATTCCGTAAAAAGCTATACGATCGGGGAAACATTACTCACACAAATACCGATTTAATTTCAACTTTCAGCACAGTTCATCCAACAACATTTCAACATTTACAAATCCCAATTAGGGTCAAATTAACGGCTTATCACTATCCATGACATATTATCCCACAATACCCATTAATCGACGATAAACCCCCCTTACCTTAACAATCCGGCAGAATCTTTGAGCTTCAAGCTTTCGTTCTCCAACCTTTGCTCTTCAGCTCCTCTTCTCTGCCCTTTTTCCCTTTTCTCTCACGATGCTTCTCTGTTCTGTTTTCACGTGAAATGCTTTTCCAAATGAGAACTTTTCCTTATTCCAACATATATATACTTTCCAATAATAATAATCCAAAAATAATAATAATAACATTTCCAATTATTTAATTAAATTAATAATTAAATTATTAACTCAATTCAAACAATTATTTTATTATTATCGGGGTGTTACAATTCTCACCTGAAGTGGGACATCATACAAAAATCAAATATAAAATATCAGGACCCAAGGTCATTCATATATGTCTTGGACATTCCTCATTTCCAAATGAAGTCATTACCCTACATAGGCTCGTAGGGTTATTTCTCAGCAAATCATTTTTCAACCTTTTGATTAATAATGATATTCCCAGCATTTTTCTTTACAATCATTGCTCCCCAAGCAGAGGTTACCCTAAAAAGTCTCTTATGAGCTTTTACCCCTGTAGAGCATTTCTAGTAAATCTCCCTCAAAAGGAGTCTTTTCTTAAAAATTCCCCCAACAGACGAATATTTGAGATACTGCTTCATTTATCTGAAGAATCTCATTTCTCTGTTTGAGATACTGCTTCATCAATTTGAGGGATCTCATTTGTTTTCTAGAGATACTGCTCTAAGTATCCTCGGAGAGTCTTAGATTCAATTAAGGTATCTTTCCCTTGCTGGAATATCTTAATTCTATCAAATAAGATGCTGCTTCGACTCGATACAGAGAATCTCATTTTTTTTACTGTTTGAGATACTGCTTCATCAATATGAAGAGTCTCAATTTCAGATTTTTTTAGAGATACTGCTCTAATATCCTCAGAGAGTCTTAGATTCAATTAAGGTATCTTTCCCTTGCTGGAATATCTTAATTCTATCAAATAAGATGCTGTTTCGACTCGATACAGAGAATCTCATTTTTACTGTTTGAGATACTGCTTCATCAATATGAAGAGTCTCAATTTCAGATTTTTTTAGAGATACTGCTCTAATATCCTCGGAGAGTCTTAGATTCAATTAAGGTATCTTTTCCTGGCTGGAATATCTTAATTCTATCAAATAAGATGCTGCTTCGACTCGATACAGAGAATCTCATTTTTACTGTTTGAGATACTGCTTCATCAATATGAAGAGTCTCATTTTAGAATTTTTTTTAGAGATACTGCTCTAATATCCTCGGAGAGTCTTAGATTCAATTAAGGTATCTTTCCCTTGCTGGAATATCTTAATTCTATCAAATAAGATGCTGCTTCGACTCGATACAGAGAATCTCATTTTTACTGTTTGAGATACTGCTTCATCAATATGAAGAGTCTCATTTCAGATTGTTTTTTAGAGATACTGCTCTAATATCCTCGGAGAGTCTTAGGTTCAATTAAAGTATCTTTCTCTTGCTGGAATATCTTAATTCTGTCAGATAAGATGCTATTTCGACTCGATATAGAGAATCTCATTTTTACTGTTGAGATGCTGCTTCATCAATATGTAGAGTGTCATGCCAGATTTTCTTTATACTACTCTAGCATCCTGGAAAAGTCTTGAGATTTAGCTAGGGATGTCACTCCATTACTAACATATCTCGACTGTGATGTCCAAGATACTATTATGACGACTCCTAGAAAGTCTTGACTGTTCCGTTTTACTTTAGGATAATGTCTTTTACTATTTCTCACTGCATTTTCTTCCTGTATTTTTTTCCTTGCAATTCAAAGGACAAAATTCGGGTCTTTTTGTATTTACTTACCTTCCACTATGAATGTATGAAGACTGTTGTCATTCTTACCTTCTAGTTCAAGATAATGAAATAGGGGCAACTGTCATACCCCAATTCTGTCCGGGCATATTTAAATTTTTGTAAAATCGATTTCATTTTTAATTTGCATCATATGCACAGTATGACATGCATTCCATCATGAATAATAACTAAAATATCAGTCAGAATAAATTTATTGAAAATACAGACAAATCGGTTGAATCTTTCCTCAAGTACGGACAAAAATCAGTAGATAAAAAGTTTCGAAATTAAAATTGTTGACGCCAGTATTATTAATCTGCGGTTCATGTAGTTTAACCTGGTGTGCTCGTTGTATTTTTCAGCGTCTGTTTCAGTTGCGTTTTGACTCGTCTGAGCCTTTTAACCGATGAAAATTTATTTCAAAATTTAAAGAAACGCTGTATTTTTTCAATAAGTATATTTCGTACTGATCATTTTCATGCATCCGATTTAATTTTTCGAGCAAATTTTCGCCCGACTTTTATTCATTTTTAGTCGTTTTAATTTTGTTCTTTCGTCAAAATAGTCAGATTAAATAAATAGAATTTTCCATGTTATTATTTTAATTTTATCATGATTGTTTAAAAAGTTGTGAATTTTATTTGATTCAATTGATTTAAATTGTTTTAAATCGATTAAATCATCTAAAAAAAGGCATTATATGCATTTTGATTTATTTAAATAGTATGTGTTTCTTGGTGTGTTTCTTTGATTCAATCCAAACCATCGGTTCAAATTAATCAGTGGCCATTATTAGCAATCCACATTTATCCCATTTATCCAATCAAAAATTGGGATTTAATTAATACTATTATTTAAGAAAATTTGAAAATAAGTAAAAAAATTCTCTCTCTCTCTCTCTCTCTCTCTCTCTCTCTCTCTCTCTCCAGTACATAGCTTCCAACGGTAAGATGGAAAAGAAATAAATAAAAGGACACTACCTCTCTAACCCACTACTACTCACTCACTGTCAGTAAGAAAAAAACGAAAAAGACAAAAATAAAAAAGAGAAAGAAACTCTCCTCTTCCGCTCCAACCACCCCAAACGTCGTGGAGTTTCGACCGACACAACCGGCGATCCCGGAGTAACCGTTAGAAACCAGCGCTCTCTATCTTTTTATTGGTTAAAAGAAAAATGTAAAAAGGAAAAAAGCAAGAAGAGAGGACTGTTCCTCTTCTTCTTCAAACACACCCACCGCAAACCACCATCGACGACACCATTCCTTTCCATCGCTGAACGCCTTCTCCATCAACCACACAAACCTGTTCACACAACCCATCCTCTTTTCCTCACGTAGCAACCTCCATTTCCGCCAACAGTCGTGATTTCCAAGCGACATCCCACATCACCTTCGCCACCGCCCTTCCAAACACAACACTGGACCAGCTCCTTCGTCTCTCCAACCGCAGATCCCTCCACCAACAATCTGCTGTTAACCGTCACGCTCCCTCCGGCAACGCCCCTTCTGACCCTTAACCGTGTAAACCTTGCTTCACACACTCAAACCATAAAATCCACCATGAACAACCTAGATCTGCGTCAAAATGGTGTTGGCGACCATAACGTGTCCTTACTCATGTTTGAAAAGATCCGGATCAAGCACGTCAAAGCAGGCGCAGTTGAAGTTTCATATGTGTGTGAGTTCTTTGTGTTTCCTTATACCTGCATTTTTGCATTTTAATGATAATGCTACTTTTTCTTTTCACTGCAATGTCATGTTATTATACAACATACAATATGTTTTAAATTATTATTATAACGTTATATTAGTTTTAGTTATAATAGTTTAAGTTTAACTTATTGTTATATTATATTAAAATTTTAGTTTAACTTATTATTATATTATATTAGAATAACTTGGCCACATGTCAATTATTGATTGGTGTTAATATGTAGAAAAGTTTAAATATGTGTATAATTTAATGAGATTTGTGGAAATATAATGATACTTTGTGTTAGATGGGGACTTGATTTTGATGCACGTTTTAAGTGATATACCACAAATACTGTACTAGACTAGTGAAGAAGAATAAAATTCATTTCTATTTGTCTTAGTTTCTTTGTTTGTTTGTGTGATTATACAAGTCACATGCCCACATAGTCCAACTTATTAAAGTGGATGATATAATATATTGATTTCAATTGATTATTATTGTAAATTTTGCTAGTTATGAGTCTTATAAAAATTGTGAAAACATTATAAATAATTGTGAGTTGTTGTTTTTAAATTAATTACATTTTTTAATTGGACTTTTAAATCCATAGATCCGACAATTTCATGTCGGTATATCGCCAAATTTCAATAAACTAATAGAATATTTCACCGTGTTTCGATCTTTACATACGACAGTTCAACTTTGTTGTCGCTATGTATAAACCGGTTGATGAGCACATGGCGACCGATTCAATTTGATTAGCTAAGTATTGAATGTTGTCACTTGTCTCTTTTTTTTAAAAATCAATTAATTAATTAAAGTCTTGATTAATTAGATAATTTTGTTAACTAATTTTAACTAACTTAATCATTTGATTATATTAATTTTTAATAGAATAGTTTTGATAATTAATTTTAATTACCTCAATTAGATGGCTTAATTAAATTTTAATTAATTAATTTTATTAATCAAAAGTTGGCCGACTTATTTCACGATCATTTTTCATTATCATTTCATAAAATAAATTCAATTCCAAACCACTTTTAAACCACTAAAGTCACACAATTCTCGATTCAATCGAGCTTCTTTTTCCATACCTTTGTAAGTCGATTGCTTTTAGCATCGCCATCAACCTCATATAGCTTACTCTTGGGATTTCTTACAATGAGACCTATTCGATTTTAATTTATTGAGTAGGTGACTGACTCACTAAATAAAATTCAATTCATTCGCAAACACATATATTCAAACCTCGATCCAATATCGAATATTTTTATTCAAATTAAATTAAAATACCTAATCACAATCAAATACTGTTTCATTTGGAAATGAAAAGGGAGATGACTTTGAGTCTTCAATTTCTCTCCTCGATTATTTGAATACAAGTTCTCTTACTTGGTTAGTCAAATGATTGTCGTTCTTCCATAAACTTCCAAACTCCGATTAAGTCAAAGTATCTTCGCAGTAAACTAAATGAAAAGGGAGTTGACTTTGAGTTTTCAACTTCACTCCTCAATTGGTCGAATACGAGTTCTCTTACTCGGTCAGTCGAATAATTGTCATTTCTCCGCAAACATACAACTTAACCAAATCATTTTCTTAACAAATTGTACGAAAAGGAAAATGGTCTTGAGTTTTCAATTCCTCTTCCCAAATGCTTGGATATGAGTTGTCTTACCCAGTCATTCAAGTACTTGTCATCTATTCTAAAAATACATCAACCATATGTAAACTTATTTTCATAACCACTCAGATGAAAAAGAAAGCGGTCTAAAGTCTTCTATTCCCTTTTTCGATTATTAGGATACGAGTTGTCTTACTCGACTGTCAGAGTAATCGTCATCCATTTAAAATACCTTAACTATTATCAAAATTATTTTACAATTAAGGATGAAAAAGAAAGTGGTCTAGAGTCTTCTATTCCCTTTCCCGATTATTGGGATACAAGTTGTCTTACTCGAATATCCGAGTAATCGTCATCCATTCAAAACACCTTAATCATTATTAAATCCTTTTACAATTAAGGATGAAAAGGAAAGCGGTATAGAGTCTTCTATTCCCTTTCCCGACTGTTAGGATACGAGTTGTCTTACTCGACCATCCGAGTAATCGTCATCCAACCAAAATACTTTAACACATCAAACATATCCTCTCCTCGCCCTCGTGCGATCGAAACCAATCAAACAAAACAACAAACATATTAATTCAACTTATCACCCCCGTGTGACCAAAATTATTTTCAGAAAGAACACCATTTAATCCTTTCTAATGCGCACAACAAACTAGTGCTTAAGCCTCCGCCGAGAGTGGACAAGCTAACGTTTAGCCTTTAGAACGCGATCTAAACAATTGTCCACTAAAAGGTTCCCGTTGAGTACAACGGACGTAAGGGGTGATAATACCTTCCCCTTACGTAATCCACTCCCGAACCCGAGTATGGTTGCGATGACCATTATTTTATTTCCTAAAGGTTTTATCGATATTTTCCTATCCCTTTATTGGGATAAATAAAGTTCAGTGGCGACTCTATTTGAACGTAATTTTTTCCGTGACCATCGCGAGGAATCGTATTTTTTGAGATGTGACACTAAGATGTGACAATACAAGTGCCATAAATATAACAAAAAACCCAGTCATGCACTAAAGAATAAAACATATCGCCATTCTCCATCATTTTCTCTGTGATCATGTGCTTAAAGGCGATATTGAAGTTACATTTGTGGATAGTCATAATCAACTTGCGGACATATTCACAAAGTTGATAGGAAAAGAACCTTTTTATAAAATTTGAAGGGGACTTAGCATATTAGATGAGGTAGATGTATGACTCTTAAAATATATGAAATTCTGGTATCAGATATGAGATGTCGAAGGTAATGTCACGACACTAATATCTAAGTAACACAAACACGATAAAGATAAAGAATGGTAATGCAAAAGACATAAGCAATTGTTAACCCAATTCGGTGCAACTCACCTACGTCTGGGGGCTACCAAGCCAAGAAGGAAATCCACTAAATAGAATCAGTTCAAAGACTCTCCATACACTTCAACAAGTTACAGTCTTTCTCACCTAATCTCTACCCGTGCAATTTCTACCTAAGCACTCTTAGATATGAAAATCCACTCACTTCCCTTCAATCACCTCTGTGATTTTGAACAACAATTCCTTATGAAAAGAACACACTTTTCAATAACACACACTTAATTTTACTTCACAGTTTCAATCAAGTAGACACACACTTGATCTTGCTTAACAACTTTGATCAAGTAGACACACACTTGATCTTGCTTCACAACTTTGATCAAGTAGATACACACTCTTACTTACAAGCTTAGAGTGATAAATTACAACCACAAATCAGACCAATTCAATCATCTATGGATGACTTGAATGGCTTACAAGTCTCACGATTAAACAAGACATAAACCCTTGCTCTCTCAGTATTTCGCTCAGTATTGGTTGTGTATCAAATCAGGTTTTCCATGTCCTATTTATAGAAGCATTCAGCTGGGCTTGGACATCTTGAAAACCCTAAAACTATTTTCCAATTAAATCTTCTCATAATAACTGGTTAGATCTCCTTGGAAAATAAGTAAATCAGGTTGTAATCAATGATTGAATGCGCCTGCAAATCAGATCTTCAATCATACATAGATTGCCATTAAATGCGCACTCACAAAACACATAACATTCTCCCTGAATGTTCTGTGTACAGGATGTCATGACATCGAGTCTGACATCCTGGAACAATCCTACATAATTCCATAATTCCTTTTATAATTTCTAGTAGGTACACAATATCAGATGTCATGACATCGTGTATGACATCCTGAGACAATCCTGCATAATTATGTTTTCCATTTAAACTCCAGCAGGTACACATTATCAGATGCATGACATTATGACATTCTGAAACAATCCTGCATAATTATGTTCTTGAACTCCAACAGGTGCATAGGATATCTTATGTTAAAACATCACACACAACATCTTGTGAACACCCTTTGTTTTACCAAAATTGCTGCCAACACTTAGAACCAACAATATATATTCATCAATCATCGATTAAAAACCGCCAAGTTGCATTATGTATGGTGTGTATGTCTTTTGCATGATAATTCGCTATTTTTTCCTTTCCCCATCCTTTTTGTTAATTACAAAAGGGGAGAAAATATGTGTTATGTTGTATTTGTTCCTCTAACAAAAATGCAGCTATCATCCATTGTCAAAAACCCTCATTCAAGGATCAAGGGGGAGCACTAATCAAGGGGGAGTCTTGAGTTAGAAGAAGCAAATTTCATATACTCTTCAAAGGGTTGTCATCATCAAAAAGGGAGAGAATGTGAAAACAATTTTCTCAAGTGATTATTTTGATGAAGACAAAAGAATATGCTTGTGTCAAAAAGAATGGATCAAGAATCATAACATGAGCTAGTGCATTAAAGTAAAGTCTTAAAGTATTAAAGGTTAAGCCTTGAGTGATATCTTGGATTGATCATGACATCATAAGGTACAAGTTATTCTCTCTATATTAATATAAGTGCTAAAAAATTCATACTAAATCATGGCATGTTACAACACATTTTTTATGGCATTAAAAAATTAATTAAAATAATTTTTTCAAAGTTTTTCACTGCCAATAGTAGTGGTAATCGGTTACCACTTTTCATGTAATGGTTACCATATTGAAGCGTTGTCTTCTGTGGTATTTTTCAAAGGGTGTAACCGGTTACCCAAAATCATGTAACCGATTACATGTGTGCATTTTTCAAAAATTTTAAGGCACCAGTTCAGGTGTAACTGAGTACACCATATATGGTAACCATTGAATCAGTGACAATGTTTCAATCTTTTTCTTATCCAAACAAATTTTTTAAAGAACATATGAATCATGACAACTATTCATGTATATGTACTTTTTCAGAGAGGTGTTAAGGCACTATATAAACCATACTTTTTAGATTTTGAAAGTCATCTCCTTCATCCACAATTTGAATATTATTTTCTCTCATTTTCAAAAATTAAGTGTTCTTAACATAATTTTTGTTGAAACTTCTACATTAAATTTTTATTGCAACTTTATATAGTTTTAACCAAATATATCTTTAATCACTTGTGTTACATATTGAAAATTGTTTTCTTTAAGGAGAAGATTAATCCAAGTGATTAATACATTGTATACAACTTCATAAACTCTTGTAAAATTCATAATAGTGTTTGAATCCTCGTTGTCCAGAATTGTTGGAAGCAAGAGAGTGATTAAAGGAGGATTGTTATCTTAAGTCACTTGGTGTATACCATAAGGGGATTTTCCTTATTGATGTGTTTAGGATCTTGTGTATAGAGGCTAAGATTTCTTGTACAAAGTCCAAATGAGATAGTAAAATCTCTTATTGCGTAAGGGGATTGGAGTACCCTCGGATTGTGAGGGGAACCAGGATACATCGTCGTGTTCTTTATTTTTCCGCATTTTACCGCATTCATCTCTTAACATTTAACCAGAAAAATAATCACATCCTAATCTAAAATCGGAAAAAAATTAAAGTACCTAGTTCACCCTCTCTTAGGTGCATTCCATACTTACACGTGCATGATTTTGATTATAACTTTCAACTCATAAATCATTTTGGGACGGTGTTTGAAGTGTTAGGTAGCTAAAACATAAGGATATAATTTTGTTTCATAAATAAAGTATTTTTGGTAATTAATTCAAGGACGATTTTGGGATTGAAGAAGATGAAAATCGTGTTGGAAATTTCAGAAAAATAACAACTTTTTAGTAACGTTTTCATGCATAATTTTGATCATAACTTTCAACTTGTAAACTATTTTGGGATGGGTTTGGAGCGTTGGATAGCTAAAACAGAAGGATATAACTTTATGTGAGGGCTAAACAATTTTTTGTGATGATTTCATGAACGTGTTGGGGATGGAGAAGATGAAAATTATGCTAGAAATTTCATAAAAAACAACTCTTTCGTAACGCCTTCATGCATAGTTTTGATCATGACTTTCAACTTGTAAATCATTTTGGGACGAGGTTTAAAGTGTTGGATAGCTTAAACATAGGAACATAACCTTGTTTCAAAGATAAAATATCTTTAAGGATTTTATTAGAGGTCGGTAGTAGGTGTGAAAGAAGTGTATGATGTAACGAATATGAATGAGGTTCGTATTGACATATTATTTGATGTGTTGTGAATGATTGGGAGAGTGTGTTTGACTATATCGGTGGTAGTCCAAAATAATGGATTATGTTATGCATTGTTGCAATTTGTGTGATCGATTGTGGATCACTAAATATTATTGTAATTATTGTGTTAATTGCATTATTACCATGCCATGCATTCATTGTTGATATGTTGGAAAAGATAAGTCATAGATCTAAAGGGAGACGAAAGACTTGTTTAGAACTCAGAAGGGGGAATTGGAATTTCGAAGGGGGACTCCGGTTCGTATGATGAACCAATTGTGAGAATTGGTACCACATGCATCGTGTAATGTTATATGATCTCATTGCATTGTAATCATGTTGTGCTTGTGCATTTGTTATGGCGAGAATGTGATTGTGAATGAATTTGATAAGTGTGTATAAATACTACTATTATAATTATTATATACCATTTATTATATGAATTAATTTCTCACCCATTTTATGTTTGTTATGTATGTGGTCCCTAGGGGTACAGACAATTAAGTACCTGAGTAGTTAGAGATGTACCTCATGTTGCTATCGGTCGAGTCTACTAGTGAAGTTACTTTGATACGTAACACCGAGGGTCAAACTGTTTTCTTTATGTTATTATGTTACATATACTTTAATTTAAATTAGTTATTGAGCCACTTTTGGTGTGGATGATTTGTCGAGGCTATGAATGTCATAGTTTTGTTCAATTCCGTTGTTTGGAATATATTTTTTATTAAATGAAGTAACATTAAGACTTTTTGGATTGTGAAGTGACATCCTACTTGGATATAATTATATCTTATTTATTAATTATTTAGTTGGGAATTAGGGTGTTACACTTTGAACCCCTATTATACATCAGTAAACTCATTTGTCTTTATAGTCTATACTAGATAACCTTCTAAGACTGTCACCTATACTTGACACTCAACCTATATCACCAACCTTCCTAGACAATCCTATCTAAATGACTTATTCCCCTTATTCGAATAATTTGGTTACCTCTCTCTCACCTACACCATCGGCCCAACCAAAACCTCATAATGAACCATGGTCACTCGTAGCACGATGGGTATTTAGAAATCCGTAAAACTCTTTAACATGTTTGTTACCACTATGGATCCAACCATCTCACCTCTTCCCCAAAACCGTAAACTTTACCTTTATGGCCCTTATTGGAAACCCACAATGCAATATGAATTTAATGCTTTTATTTGAAATAAGACGTGGGATTTAGTTCATCGACCATGTGATGTTAACATTATTCGTTGTATGTGGGCTTTCAAATATAAAAATAAATCCAATGGTTATTTTGAGCGTTACAAAGTTTGTCTTACAGGTGATGGGATTTCTCAAATTATGGGAGTGGATTGTGATGATAATTTCATCTATGTGGTGAAACTTGCGACCATTTTCATTGTTCTTACCATTGCTCTCTCTAGGTCGTGGCACATTCATCAGATATATGTCCATTATACCTTTCTACGTGGTGATCTTCATGAGATTGTCTACATGCATTAACCACTGAGTTTTCGTGATCCTCATTACCCATATTATGTGTGTCACTTGCAGAAATCTCTCTATAGTTTGAAGCAAGTGTCTCGTGCCTAAAACCATCATTTTGCTGGCTATGTCTCCACCATTGGGTTTTAGCATAACACCTCATATCACTTTCCTTATCTACCAGTGTGGCTCTGACATGGTTTACATATTACCTTATATTGATGACATTATCCTCATCAAGTCCTCTCATGACCTACGTAAATCTATCATCATGCTTCTTGCCTCAAAGGTTGTTATGAAGGATTTGGGACCACTGAGTTGTTTTATGAGTATTGCAATGACAAACATGCATATGGACTTTTTCTTAGTTAGAGTAGTTATGCTAATGACATTATTGCTCGAGCCGACATGGCCTATTACAAACCTTCTGCTACTCCAATTGAAAACAAGAAGAAGCTCAGTACCTCAACCAACACTCCACGTGACGATCTTACCTTATATTGAGTTTTCCCGATGCTTTGCAATATCTCACATTTACCTGTTCTGACATCTCTTATGTTGTCCAATAAACGTGTATTCACATGCATACTCCCTACATCGAGCACATACTTACATTAAAACACATCATGAGTCATGTTCAAGGCACCTTATAGTATGGTTTGCATGTGCTCGAAGACGACATCACCTTTCTCAACATGATCCCTAAGGAAGTGATGACGAATTTCAATATGTTTAGTGCGTAAATGTAGTATAGGATTTTTGGTTAGATCAATGGCGCTTGTATTATCACACAAAATGGGAATACACTTAAGTTGAACATTGAAGTCGAGTAATTGTTGTTTGAGCCACAAGATTTGAGCACAACAACTATCGGTTGCAATGTATTCCACCTCAGATGTTGACAAAGTAACAAAAACTTGCTTTTTGTTGTGCCAACTCACCAAGGAATTTGAATAAAAATGACAAGTACCATTAGTGCTTTTCCTATCCTATTTGCAACCACCAAAGTCGGAA
Source organism: Lathyrus oleraceus (assembly GCF_024323335.1). NCBI lineage: Eukaryota > Viridiplantae > Streptophyta > Magnoliopsida > Fabales > Fabaceae > Lathyrus > Lathyrus oleraceus. Next base: position 265,107,315 of record NC_066585.1, on the reverse strand, counting down.
TCAGAGTAGCCAACCGAAGAACAACCATTTCCCTTATAAAACCAAAGCTCGTACTTTGAAGTACCATAAAGGTATCTAAGTATGCACTTGATGGCCTCTAAGTGTGATTCTTTGGGACATGATTGATACCTAGCACACATACATACACTAAACATGATATCTGGACGGTATGCAGTAAGATAGAGGGGGGAATTTATCATACCTCTATACCTTTTTATATCTACGGTCTTACCATTTTCATCTTGGTCCATATTTACCACAGTAGGCATTGGAGTGTCGATTACTTTGGAGTTTGCCATATCGAAACGCTTAAGTAACTTATTGCAGTACTTCGTTTGGCTTACAAAAGTTCCTTCTTCGAGTTGCTTGATTTGAAGTCCGAGGAAGTAATTTAACTCCCCCATCATGCTCATTTCAAATTCTCCCTGCATCAACTTAGAGATTTCCTTATCCAAATTTATGTTAGTAGATCCAAAAATAATGTCATCTACATAAACTTGAACTAAAATAGAGTGTTTTCTTTGATGTTTAATAAAAAAGGTTGTATCAACCTTCCCTCTTGAGAATCCTTGTTCTAATAGAAACTTACTAAGACACTCATACCAATCCCTAAGGGCTTGTTTGAGACCGTACAAGGCACGCTTAAGCTTATAAACATAGTTAGGATGCTCATAGTTTTCAAAATTGGGAGGTTGAGATACATATACCTCTTCATTAATGTATTCGTTTAGAAAAAGCACTTTTAACATCCATTTGAAATAATTTAAACTTTTGAGAACAAGCAAAGGCAAGCAAAAGGCGTATAACCTCGAGTCAGACGACCGGAGCATAAGTTTCCTCATAGTCGATGCGTTCCTCTTAGTTATACCCTTGAGCAACAAGGAGAGCCTTATTGCGAGTTATAACTTCATTTTCTCTAACTTATTCCTAAACACCCATATAGTGCCAATTACTCGATGCCCTCGTGAAGGGGGGACAAGATCCCACACCTCATTTCTCTTGAACTAATTAAGATCCTATTGCTTGCTAAAAACCAATGTTCATCGAGTAATGCGTCTTTGGAGTTTATAGGCTCAATTTGAGAGACAAAAGTGAAATGATAACAAAATTTAGTTATCTTTGATTGTGTGGTGACTCCCTTTGAGATATCTCCTAGAATATTATCGATGGGATGATCCTTAGAAGATTTCCATTCCAAAGGAAGATCATTGTTATTAATTGTATGATCCTCCACTTTCTTTTCAGATATATGATTCGGCTCCTCCTCAACTTTTTTTGGATTGGGTTCAACACTATTTCCTTCTTGATCTTTTATTATGTTTTCCGAAGGAACACTTGCACCATCAACAATAATACCTTCTCCGACAATTTTCGGATAAAATTCATCAAATGACACATGCACAGATTCTTCAACAATAAGTAACATTTTGTTGTATACTCTATATGCTTTACTAGATTGAGAATATCCAAGAAAGATACCTTCATCGGCTATTGAGTCAAATTTACCAAGGTTTTCTTTACCATTGTTTAATACAAAGAATTTACATTCGAAGATATGAAGATGTGAAACATTAGTCATCCTTCCCTTTAGCAATTCACAAGGGGTTTTGTTTATAATAGGATGAATGAGTATCCTATTCAATACATAACAAGCCGTATTTATGGCATCGGCCCAAAAATATTTAGGAAGGCAGTTTTCATTGATCATAGTCCTTCCAAGCTCTTCTAAATTTCGGTTTTTACGTTCCACTACTCCATTTTGTTGTGGAGTTCTTGGAGCAGAAAAATTATGATCAATGTCGTTTGTTTCACAAAATTCCTCAAAGAGGTGGTTTTCAAATTCACCTTCGTGATCACTTTGAATAGTAACTATGCTAGTGTTCAATTTGTTTTGAGACATCTTGGCAAACTTTTCAAAAGCAGAAAAAGAGTCACTTTTACATGCTAAGAAGATGGTCCAACAGAATCTAGAGTAGTCATCTACTATAACAAAACCATAGTAGTATCCACCTAGACTTTTAATTCTAGATGGCCCAAAAAGGTCCATATGGAGAAGTTCAAGGGGTCTTGTTGTGGAAACAATATTTTTAGATTTAAAAGAGATCCTTGTTTGCTTTCCCATTTGGCATGCATCACATAAGTGATCTTTTGAAAATTTGATTTTGGAAAGACCAACTACTAGATCTTTTGCAACAACTTTATTTAGCAAGTCAAAGTTGACATACGTTAATCGCCTATGCCAAAGCCACGAGTCTTCATTCATGGAGACGAGACATTTAGCGTTAGTCAAAGATACTTTATTAAAGTCAAGCATGTATACATTATTTTCCCTTCATACCTTAAGCACATCATTCTTTTTATCATTATGTTCAATCATGCAACAATTTTTTGAAATTGATACTTTATATCCTTTGTCACATAATTGGCTAATACTAATGAGATTATGCTTAAGGCCTTTAATTAAAAAGACGTATGAGATAGTAGTAGAGGAGGGATTACCTACACTATCTTTTCCGAGTATAACTCCCTTGTTATTATCACCGTAGGTTACAAACCCTTTCTTCTTATCCATAAAGTCAAAGAACAAGGAAATGTCACTCGTCATGTGTCTTGAGCATCCACTATCGAGAACCCATGTTCTCTCCGTATCCTCAAGACATTCCACCTACAAATTTAAATAAGGGAAGGAGGTACCCAATTTTCATTGGGTCCTAATGTGTGAGTGAAACTTTGGTTGCATTTGGGCAACCTTTGAAAAATGCCTTTAGGAACCAAAAATCTTCTAAATCGGAATTTAGCAATAGTATGTCCCATTTTGCAACAACATAGACAATTTAAGTTCGGATGAGAGTTGCTTTTGCTAACTTGATCCTTTACCACATAAGTGTATTTTTGATAAGGATTATTCATGTTACTTCTAAAATATGATCGATCAATAGCAAAGGCAACTTTAGGTTGTAAAACCTTGTCTAATTTAGCTTGAAGAGTTCTAACCTCTCTTTGCCAAATGTGACAAGTTTCACATCCAGACCATCTAAACCAAAATCCCTTATGGTCTTCAGTTTTTCCTTTAGTAACCTCTATCATAGATTTCTTAAGAGTTTCTAATTCCTTTTCGGAATCAGAAATCTTCTTTTCTAACTAACATAAAATTTTCTTATTTGAGGCCAAGCGTTTAAAAGCTTCCATGGCCTCATTGTGTAGAGTACTAAAGGCATTTTGCAAATCAAAATAAGACATTTTATCAACATGATCATACTTAGAATGACTTACATTCTTTTTCTTCTTTTGATGAGTCGTAAGACAAATATTGACATTTTCTTCTTCATCACTTGAGTTATCATCGCTTGAGGACTCACTATCCCTCTCCCGTGCAATATATGCTCTTCTAGATTTATTGTGACGTTTGTGTCCTCCTTTGTCTTTCTTCAACAAGGGACATTCCGACTTATAGTGACCGGCCTTTACGCAATTATGGCATGATCCTTTTGACTTATTTGTCTTACCTTCTTCTCGATTCAGGAATTTTGATTGTCTTCTATAGTTGACAAGATTTTTATCTGAATGTTGAATTTCATTCTTTCTAAGGTATCAATTATACCTCCTTACAAACAGCCCCATGTCTTCATTCGAATCTTTATCATCATCACTTGATTCACTCTCACACGCATCATTGGTGGATAACTTGTATCTTGAAGCCTTTAAAGTGATAGACTTCCTTTCGGTGTCCTTAACTTTCTCCTTCTTTTGACTCTTCACATATTTCTCGAGGTTCATGAGCTCTTACTCATGCTATCGAAGCTTACTAAACAATGTTGTCATGTCCAATGTTCTTAGATCATTGGCTTCCTTAATCGCAGTGATCTTTGGTAGCCAATTCCTGTTAAGACATATTAAGATTTTGTTAGTAGCAACATCATTAGGGGTAGTTCTATCAAAAGCATTTAACTGATTGATTAGATGAGAAAATCGCTTTTGCATATCGGTAATGGTTTCACCATCCTCCATATGAAAACGGTCAAATTCTTGAGTTAAAGTGTTGATTCTAACTAGTTTGACATCATTGGTTCCCTCATGGGTAATTTGCAATGAGTCCCACATAGCTTTAGCACCATTACAATGGGAAACCCTATAATACTCATCAACACCTAAGGTGGCGATGAAAATGTTTCTGGCTTTCCAATCATAGTTATATGTTTTCTCATATTCTTCATTCCATTGTGCTTCAGGTTTAGGTATAATCATTCACATTGGTCATGGTTATTTCCATACGACCATCTTGGATGACTTTCCATACCTTCTTATCAATTGATTTGATATGGATACGCATACAATCTTTCCACAGGACCATATTGGATGATTATCCTCCTTAAGGATCGTTACTTATTTTCTAAAAAGTTATATGCGAAGCACTATATGAACTAGCGCTCGCGATACCACTTGTTAGACGATAGTATCGATCTAGAAGGGGGGTTGAATAGATCAAATTTAAATTTAGCGCTTTTTAAAAATGGTTTCAAAGGTTGTGAAAGCTCCCTAGACCACAATCGTCTAAACGACCCGTTAATGGAAAGATCGGATATGCGTGAAACCGAATGGAATAACTATGATAAAGATAATCACCAACTATCTAAATCAATCGATTTACTACAATCCTTGATATGGTTACCTCTAATTATGAGTTAACACAATAAGAGAACAAATAAAATATTAATAGATTTGTGTGAGATTAGTTTTATCAAACACTTGGTGTGCACTCCACACCAAGTCTCAATTTCACTCAAATTGAATGTGCAAAATTTTACTCAGTTGCAATCAAAGTGATTACACCAATTTATCAAACAGCTACTATGCACAACAATTTAGTGATATTAATTTTACTATTAATTTAGTGATATTACACAATCCTATTTGAACGTTATCACCACAGTAAAACACAATGCTCAACAAAGATTGTTATGTGTGATTATTGAGAAATACAATAAAGAATGAAGATGAAGAGCACTTTGGTGTATATCTTTCACTTTTCTTGTTGGAATGTTGAAGAAGAGACTCTAGAATATTTATATGATGCATGGACAAAGTAACAGACATAACAAAATAATTTTGCAAAAATGCACAACAGAAAATTGAGTGTCAACAACGACCAGTCTACCTGTTCACACAGGTCACTCGACCTGTTCAGACCCGAGGCAAAAACTACTAAAATGGAGCAGGCGATGGGTCGACTCAAATAGGAGATGAGTCAACTCAAACAAGGTTTTTCCAGAGTTGAGTCGACTCATGACTTGACTTGTTCAAACCCGTGGTAACATGGTTCAAATGAAACAGCCAATAAGTGTACTCAAACAGGGGATGAGTAAACTCAAACAGATTTTTCCAAAGTTGAGTCGACTCATGACTCGACCTGTTCAGACCCGAGAGTTACGCTCCAAGTCATGAGTCGACTCACAATTCTATTGCTCCAAGTCATGAGTTGACTCATGACTCAACCTGTTCAGACCCGAGAGTTACGCTCCAAGTCATGAGTCAACTCAAAATTCTTAAAGTGTCAAAAATGAGTTTTTGATATTTTGGCCAATTCAAACCATTTTCTTATGAACCTAAGGTACCGATATTTTTCAAGTTTATTACAAGAGAAGAAATGATCACCACCAAGTCACCAACCAACTCCTAGTGTTGTTGCAAATCCTATTCGCTTCTCTCTCCTTGATTCGAGTTGAATCAAGTCGTTTAAGCGCTCCGAACAAACCTCTGGTTATAGCTACCTTATTGCAAGAACTCCACGTTCTCCAAAACTTTAACTCGGATGATTTTGATCGTAAGACGCTTGAACCCTAATCTTTCTTCATAATCCTCTGGTTACCGTTACTTGTTTGACCGAACTCACCGTTCTTCAAATCTTTCACTCGGCTGAATCTGTGAAGCAAAGATCAGTGCAAACCCCCTAATTCTTGGAGGACAAAACCCCAATGGTTTTATTTAAGAAAAACCCACTAAAAGTCTCTACCCAAACTAAGATTACAAAATCCTATTTGGAAGTCATCACCACAGTAATACACAATGCTCAACAAAGATTGTTATGTGTGATTATTGAGAAATGCAATGAAGAATGAAGATGAAGAGCACTTTGGTGTATATCTTTCACTTTTCTTGTTGGAATGTTGAATAAGTGACTCTAGAATATTTATATGATGCATGGACAAAGTAACAGACATAACAAAATAATTTTTCAAAAATGCACAGCAGAAAACTGAGTGTTAACAGCGACCAGTCTACTTGTTCACACATGTCACTCGACCTATTCAGACCCGAGGCAAAAACTACTCAAATGAAATAGGCGATGAGTCGACTCAAATAGGGGATGAGTCGACTCAAACATGGTTTTCCAAAGTTGAGTCGACTCATGACTCGACCTGTTAAGACCCGTGGCAACATGGTTCAAATGAAACAGCCAATGAGTCTACTCAAATAGGGGATGAGTAAACTCAAACAGGTTTTTCCAGAGTTGAGTCGACTCATGACTCGACCTGTTCAGACCCGAGAGTTACGCTCCAAGTCATGAGTCGACTCACAGTTCTACTGCTCTAAGTCATGAGTTGACTCATGACTCGACCTATTTAGACCCGAGAGTTACGCTCCAAGTCATGAGTCAACTCAAAATTCTTAAAGTGTCAAAAATGATTTTTTGATATTTTGGTCAATTCAAATCATTTTCTTATGAACCTAAGGTACCGATAATTTGCAAAGTTATTACAAGAGAAGAAATGATTACCACCAACCAAATCTTGGTGTTGTTGAAAATCCTATTCACTTATCTCCTATCGATTCGAGTTGAACCAGGTCCTTCAAACGCTCCGAACAAACCTCCGGTTATAGCACCTTGTTGCAAGAACTCCACGTTCTCCAAAATTTTAGCTCGAATGATTTCGATTGCAAGACGCTTGAACCCAAAGCTTTCTTCACAATCCTCCGGTTATCATCACTTGTTTGACCGAACTCACCGTTTTACAAATCTTTCACTCGGCTGAATCTGTGAAGCAAATATTAGTGCAAAAAACCCCCAATTCTTTGAGGACAAAACCCCAATGGTTTTATTCAAGAAAAACCCACTTAAAGTCTCTACCCAAACTAAGATTACACAATCCTATTTGGACGTTATCACCACAGTAATGCACAATGCTCAACAAAGATTGTTATGTGTGATTATTGAGAAAGGCAATGAAGAATGAAGATGAAAAGCACTTTCGTGTATATCTTTCACTTTTCTTATTGGAATGTTGAAGAAGAGACTCTAAAATATTTATATGACGCATGAACAAAGTAACAAACATAACCGAATAATTTTGCAAAAATGCACAATAGAAAATTGAGTGTCAACAGTAACCAGTCTACATGTTCACACAGGTCACTTGACCTGTTCAGACCCTATGCAAAAACTACTCAAATGAAGTAGGCGATGAGTCGACTCAAATAAGGGATGAGTCGACTCAAACAGGGTTTTTCCAGAGTTGAGTCGACTCATGACTCGACCTGTTCATACCCGTGGCAACATGGTTCAAATGAAACAGCCAATGAGTCTACTCAAACAGGGGATGAGTAAACTCAAACAGGTTTTTCCAGAGTTGAGTCGACTCATGACTCGGCCTGGTCAAACCCGAGAGTTACGCTCCAAGTCATGAGTTAACTCACGGTTCTACTGCTCCAAGTCATGAGTTGACTCATGACCAAGTCATGAGTTGACTCATGACTCGACCTGTTCAGACCTGAGAGTTACGCTCCAAGTCATGAGTCAACTCAAAATTCTTAAAGTGTCAAAAATGAGTTTTTGATATTTTGGTCAATTCAAACCTTTTTCTTATGAACCTAAGGTATCAATAATTTGCAAATTTATTACAAGAGAAGAAATGATCACCACCAACCCACTCCTAGTGTTGTTGCAAATCCTATTCACTTCTCTCTCCTTGATTCGAGTTGAACCAATTCCTTCAAGCGCTCCGAACAAACCTCTGGTTGTAGCTACCTTATTGTAAGAACTCCACGTTCTCCAAAACTTTAACTCGGATGATTTTGATCGTAAGACGCTTGAACCCTAAGCTTTCTATCACAATCCTCCGGTTACCGTTACTTGTTTAACCGAACTCATCGTTCTTCAAATCTTTCACTCGGCTGAATCTGTGAAGCAAAGATCAGTGCAAAAACCCCAATTCTTTGAGGACAAAACCCAAATGGTTTTATTCAAGAAAAACCCACTCAAAGTCTTTACCCAAACTAACATTACACAATCCTATTTGGACGTTATCACCATAGTAATGCACAATGCTCAACAAAGATTGTTATGTGTGATTATTGAGAAATGCAATGAAGAATGAAGATGAAGAGCACTCTGGTGTATATCTTTCACTTTTCTTGTTGGAATGTTGAAGAAGATACTCAATAATATTTATATGATGCATGGGCAAAGTAACAGACATAACATAATAATTTTGCAAAAATGCACAACTGTTGAGACAGTTTTTAAGTGTCGGGTTTTTGTTATCGTATCCACAGAGATTGTAAGATATCACTGCCGTTCAATGGTTGAATTAATCTTAACTTAATGTAACACTAGGGTTTTGGTTTTAATCAAGTTATCTTGCATACAAAGTAATTAATTGCGGTAAAAGTTACGTTTTGATTAATATGAGAAATATTGTCAAAGTTAGGTTTCAATGATTACATTTGCTTTGCATGTATTTGCTCGGTCAATCATCTTATAAACTCCTTTAGATGATAAATAATTTCACAAAGTCCTCTCAATGCGTTTCTCTCGAACACCCATTGTGAGTTTTGCCATTTTGATCCATTGTTTCTCTCGAACACAATCTATCAAAAAGACAACGTTTTGGTTCAACCTTATGGTGAACAAAATCATTCGTTACTATCTCTAGCTAACAAACAAGTTTGGATGAAAACCTAGGTCAAGAATCGGTAAACATCTCTCGATCAAATACCAACACAAAGAGTTTTAAATAGAAACAAAGTTTTCATCATATATTTACCGTTAAAGAATTTACATATGAGGATCCTTACATTTACACACAAAGCTAGCAATCACCTACATCTAACCTTGACAAATGGAAGACTTAGCTACTCATTTTCATGGTAGCTTGGTCGGCAAGTAAGAAAAGAGGGTTGATCAACATCCAAGTCGAATAATCGAAGTTGGATGGGAATCCACCTTCTTTTTGTGGAAGATGGTAGCTAGATGAAGAGAAATGAAATTAGGGCATAAAATCTCCCACAAAGCAATGCTGTAAAATATCTAGGAGAAAGTACAAAAAATGGAAAAGTTGGTAAAAAATGAGGTATGGTGCCCAAAAGTGGCACCTGCTACTTATAGACAAGTGCAGAACTGTCATGTTCGCTAGGCGAGCATAATAGCTCGCCTAGCGAGGTCCTAAAATGGGCACAAAAAGCCCCTGCACCCAGAGCAAACAGGGCCTGCTAAACTGTCATGTTCGCCTAGCGAACATACCTTCGCCTAGCGAAGGAAACGCTTCAAGCTCGCCCCCAGCGAGGTTGAGAGGTTTTGCTACTGGAATGCTCGCTGGGGACTCGCTAGAGCCTCGCCTAGCGAGTGAGTGCTGGCTGCACTTTTTCACCAAAACAGAATGAATTCGCTGCAGACTTCGCCATGAGCTCGCCTAGCGAATTAATTTGCTAATTTACTGGAGCTGTTCGCCAGGAGCTCGCCTAGCGAACCCATTCTTCGCCACAGCCTCGCCTAGCGAGCAGGCAGATGAAATGCTCCTTTGCTTTGGTTCCTTTGCCAATTCTCTTGTGTCTTTATTATCAATTAATTCATGCCTTTCCTGCACAATAACAAACACATCAAAGGCACCAAGCTTGTTTATCAATGTACGCATTCCATGTAAAATAAATGTGATTTTGACAATTTTAGCAAGGCAAAAGAGTGAAAGATGCCCACATATGATAGCTCAAATAAGCACTTTTGGGCATCTAACAACTCTCCCCAACTAGATTCTTGCTTGTCCTCAAGCAAAGTATGCCTCTTGAAAGACAAGAGGATTTGCATAAAGAAACGGTTTTTCCGAAGTTGGATAAACGGCTCAAACACAAGCGAAATTCGCATATACAAGTTCCCAACGGTTTGAATAAAATAATACCTAGGAACTTAAACTTAAATAGCAATGCAAAATATTTATCTATCTACAACAATACTCTTCTGAATGAATCATCCTATCTCTCCTCTTCGAATCAGGAATGAAGATTTTGCGCGTTTGCAACCGCGGGACTAATCTCGCTCTCTAACAAATAATGAAGAAATCAAACAGATTCATACAATGTCTAATCAATTAAAAATGGTACTGTGGAAGCATAAAGATCACTAAGGGCTTTTCGGTTGAAGCTTGGTCAGGTTAACAAACAAGGGTCATTTCTAAGGCCATTGAAACGAAAGTGCCGATGCAAAAGAGACATTCACAGTATTATTCACACTACTCGACTTGTTTCATCTGTTTCTTATTTGTAACCTTCACAACACATATTCCACAACTCAACTCTTATTTTTCACTATTTTTCTTCCAAGCAAGCATTCATTTTCATTCTTTATATTTTTGTTCTTTTCTTTCACATCAAATGTATAAAACAGATGTTTCTTTTCTATATTTTCTATACATATATTTTTCTATGCTTGCTCGGTTTTTCTTTTCTTTTTCAAGAGTTGTGGTGCTTACCACTTCTTTTTCGTTCTCCCCAACTTATTTCTTCCACACCCTAAGTGAATGCTCTTACCTTTTTACGGCAAAAGAACAATAATCAATATTTTCCGGGTTGTAAAAAAAAGATTTTTGAGATCTCGCTTTATTTCAAGCCGAGATTCAACTATTTAGGCTCAAAGGGGTTAACAAATACTCTCTCTGCTCACAGGTAAGTTGTTTTTGGATGTAGTTGTGCTCGAAAGAAAACAAGTGCCTTGATCATTTCTAATTGCTTCCACAATTTCACAATAATAACAGACAAATAATGAATCACATGAATCAACAAAACTTATTAGAATCCAGCATTTAAGTGAACAATGGAGGTTTCCTCACACTTTGTGGTTTTAGGTTCTAGATGAAACATTCATTCAATTATGTTGCACAAAGACAATATTCAATTTACCAAAAAGAGTAAAGTTCCTAATGCATTCTAAAATTCTAGCCGACGGTAACCATGTACCTTAGCTTCATTCACTTGTTATTCTTATCATTGCCATCCAAGCTCGGATGCACCTTCATTGGGTACTTCTTGAGGAGCAACCAATCTAGAAGGGTTTGCCACTCATTCAACCAAAAATTTATTAAACACACAAAATTAACAACAAACATAAATAACATTAACTGAAAAATAAAATTTTGTTCGTGGGGGACAAAACACCCCAATAGTACAACCCATGGTCAAAATACAAAATTCGAAAGTACAAATAAAAATGACATAATAAAAACTGAAATACAAATACTCAAAAACTTAACCCACAAAGGGCTCAAGACTCCTCTTCACTACCGGCTTCAGAACCGGTAGCCTCATCATCAATATCCTCATCATCAGCTTCAGCTCCCTCCCCCTCACCATAGACTGGCCTGTCCACAGGCCAATTAGCGTTGAGCATAAACTGCTCACGCGCTAACAATGCTCGAGCACCGGAGGGGTCATTACCTTGCAGCTCCAACCTCTGCATACTGTTGTGCATGTCAATCATAGCTCGTTGGGATGCTGCCATCCACTCAAAACTGTAGTCACAAACAGCCCTCAGGTACGGATCAAGTCCGGGAGAAGAAGCACTAGGACCATCAGCAGCCCGAGTACTTCCCGAGGCCGCACTGCCAGCGGTAGTCTTAGCTCTACAATACTTAGCTACATACCGATCATCAATTGGAGCCGGGATCCTAACCTGTCCACGAGACGGAAGTCTCACCCTAGCCTGAATACATAAGCTCATAATCAAACACGGGAAGGCCAGTGGGCAATTCACACGAGCCCCCGATTTCAGCCCACTCTCAACCACAGTCTTCAGCTCATTGGCGATTATCCTCGCCACATCAATCTCAACATTAGTGAGGATGGAATGGACTAAATGTGCCACTGGGATCGGCACAGTAGAGGTGTGTGATTTGGGTTGGATGTTGGTTAAAACCAGAAGTAGAATCAGCTGAGCCATGGGAGTCATGTCCTCCCGGTGATATCTCACAGGAACCCCAGATGGGTTCGGCTCAACCGATCTCCCAGCCAAAAGCAGGTCGGTGGTAATGGCAGCGACGTCTCGATGAAGTCTGAGGTCGGTGTGGTACTGGTCTCTCTGATCAGCTCCCAGCTGGAGCGGTTCCCCTAGGATTCTGTTGATCGCATCCCGGTCAAAAGGAATAGTACGCCCGGCAACTCTAGAAACCCAAGTGAAGGGCTCGTCGTCGTCGGGCAGTGCGTTAGCATAAAACTCCCGCACTGTACCAATGTCATAATGCTCCAAGGGACTTATCAACCTATCCCACTTCTTGGCGTCTATCAACCCGGCGAAAGTTCGGTAAGTGCCCTGCGGGTTGATCAGAAAACGCCTCTCAGGAAGGATTTTTCGCTTCTCCAAAGCGATGTAACGTGCCGCTTGTTTCGGGCCTACAAACTTGTCGTGGTCGAATTGAATCGGCACGGTCCTGGAAGTAGTTGCATCTCCTTTTCTCTTTTTACCAGCTCCAGATCTAGACTCCATTCTGCAAAATATACAAAGAAACAATACACACCAACAAACAGATTAGCCATTAAAACAAAATTCAAAATTCTGTCATGTTCGCTGCTGCTTCGCCTAGCGAAGTTGCAGCGAACGGTCGCCCAGGTCGCCTAGCGAGCTGCTAGCGAACCTTACGGGTTTTGGGATTTTCTGCATTTTCAAGGATGTTTCTCCCAATACCCGTACTCTATGGTTCCTACACAGAACCTAATGATTTCTAATGACAATGAGTCGTTCTATGCTATTGGGGATTGGCTAATTGCATGCAAAACCTAAAATAGATGAAATCCCCAATTTGAAAACCTAAACGACCTAACATTGCAAACTCCACAATATCTCATGCAACCTCCATGTTTCCCATACCAAATTTATCCTATTTGCTATGCATATTTGGAATTTAAGAGTAAACAAAAAGAAAAAGAAGTGGGGCAAACCTTTGGTAAACGGATTTGGAAAAGAGAAGTGGGGAGAGTTTGCAATTGGCGAAAGAAGCACGTGTCGGTGATAAAGATGCAACAGAGGGAGTTTGAGAAACCACGCACGAAATCCTCAGCAGAGCCGTTCAGACAAATTTTTGAAGGTAGGGCAAAATGGCTCTGCTGAAGTGTTTAAATAGAAAACAGTACTGCATCGCTCGCTGCTGCCTCGCCTAGCGAGCAGCTTGCGAGCATGCTCGCTTCTGCCTCGCCTAGCGAGCTGCAAGCGAGCATGACAGCAAATTCATTTGCAAATGCAGCACTTGCAAGTCATCCAGCCTTGTTTCGCACACTGTAACAGAATTCAACATGATACATAAAACAATAAATACTTACAATGTTGGGGTGCCTCCCAACTAGCGCTTGTTTAACGTCGGCTAAGCTCGACGGTGCGATGCTCACAGGGGAGCATCGAGCGGCTGAGCACAACTCTCGCGATCCACATGACCGCCGAGATACACTTTCAATCGTTGGCCGTTCACGGTCCAACTGTCTTTCTCGTCCATGTCTTCAATGATAATGGCCCCGTACTCTTTTACTTCTTTCACCCGAAATGGCCCGGACCATTTCGATTTCAACTTCCCGGGAAACAACTTCAACCGGGAGTTGAACAATAGGACCAATTGTCCGGGCACAAATTCTTTGGTACGGATCTTCTTGTCATGATACTTCTTTGCTTTTTCTTTGTACAACCAACTTGAGTGGTATGCGGCATTGCGCATCTCCTCCAACTCAAGTAGTTGTACTTTCCTTTTGTTACCGACCAGCTCATGTTCAAAATTTAGAAATTTTAGGGCCCACAAGGCCTTGTGCTCCAATTCAACCGGCAAATGGCAAGTTTTACCAAATACCAATTGAAACGGAGTTAGGCCAATTGGAGCTTTAAAGGCCGTACGGTAGGCCCATAATGCTTCGTCCAATTTTTGGGACCACTCTTTTTTAGAATTAGACACGGTTTTTTCTAGGATTCTCTTAATCTCTCGATTAGAGACCTCCGCTTGCCCGTTAGCCTGAGGGTGGTACGGAGTTGTCACCCTATGCGACACACCATAATGTTTTAGAATTGTTTCCAAAGGTGCATTGCAAAAGTGTGACCCTCCGTCACTTATCAACACTCGGGGTGTTCCAAAACGGGAAAAGATGTTTTTCTTTAAAAATTTTATCACCGTTTTGGCATCCGCCCGAGGTGAGGCAATCGCCTCAACCCACTTAGAGACATAATCAACAGCTACAAGCATGTACTCATTCCCGTAAGAGGGTGGGAAAGGTCCAACAAAATCTATGCCCCAACAATCGAACACGTCCACTTCTTGGATATTTTGGAGAGGCATCTCATCTCTCTTACCTATCCCACCACTTCTTTGGCAACTGTCACAACTTTGCGCATGGGTATGTGCGTCTTTGAAAATAGTTGGCCAATAAAATCCCGATTTAAGAATTTTTGTGGCCGTTCTAACCCCATTATAATGTCCGCCATAAGGCGAGTTGTGACAATGCCAAAGGATGCTTTGGGCTTCATCACCAGTTACGCATCTCCTTAACAGGTTATCGCTACCCAACTTAAACAAGTATGGGTCATCCCAAACATAATACTTCGCATCCGAAAGGAACTTCCTCTTTTGGTTCGAAGTTAGGTCGGCCGGCACACAACCACTAGCCTTGTGGTTTGCAAAGTCTGCAAACCACGGCCTAACTTGAACCTTAAACAATTTTTCATCAGGAAATTCTTCCCGGATTTCCTTTTCAGATGCGGTAACCTCGACATTCACCAAGCGGGATAAATGATCCGCTACCAAGTTTTCCGACCCCTTCTTGTCTTTAATTTCGACATCGAATTCTTGTAACAAGAGGATCCAACGGATGAGCCTTTACTTCGAATCCGGCTTGGTCAGCAGATATTTAATCGCCGCGTGGTCGGTGTACACCACGACTTTAGACCCTATAAGATAGGACCTAAACTTTTCTAGCGCATACACTATTGCGAGTAGTTCTTTTTCCGTTGTGGCATAATTTATTTGAGCCTCGTTAAGAACCTTACTCGCATAATGTATAGCATGAAAAGTTTTGTCCTTTCTTTGGCCAAGTACCGCTCCAACGGCATAGTCACTCGCGTCACACATTAGTTCAAAATTTTCATTCCAATCGGGAGCGACTATTATTGGAGCGGTAACCAATTTTTCTTTTAAAACCTCGAAAGCTTGCAAACAATCGTCGGTGAAGAGAAATACCTGATCTTTGGCGAGTAAATTGCTCAAAGGTTTAGCCACCTTTGAGAAGTCCTTGATGAAGCGCCGGTAGAACCCCGCGTGCCCCAAAAAACTACGGATGCCCTTCACATTGACCGGAGGGGGTAATTTTTCAATTACATCAACCTTAGCTCTATCCACTTCAAGCCCCCTTTTAGAGACTTTGTGGCCTAGCACAATCCCCTCGGTCACCATAAAGTGACACTTTTCCCAATTTAGCACCAAATTAGTCTTCACACACCTTTCCAACACCGTCTTCAAATTTGCCAAGCATAGACTAAACGTCCCACCAAACACCGAGAAGTCATCCATGAAGACTTCCATTATTTTCTCTATTAGATCGGCAAAAATAGCTTGGACACATCGTTGGAATGTCGCCGGCGCATTGCAAAGCCCAAAAGGCATTTTTCTGTATGCGAACACTCCAAACGGACACGTGAAAGCCGTCTTTTCATGATCAACCGGGTCAACCGCAATTTGGTTGTACCCGGAGTAGCCGTCTAAAAAACAGTAGTATTGTTGGCCCGATAGTCTTTCAAGCATTTGATCCATAAATGGGAGTGGAAAATGGTCCTTACGAGTCGCGGTATTCAACCGTCTATAATCTATACACATTCTCCACCCCGTTGCTACTTTAGTCGGGATCAATTCGTCTTTGTCATTACGGATTACGGTCATTCCACCCTTCTTCGGAACCACGTGCACGGGACTAACCCACGGACTATCCGAGATCGGGTAAATCATTCCCGCATCCAAAAGCTTCACCACTTCCTTTCTTACAACCTCTTTCATTGTAGGATTTAAGCGGCGTTGTGGTTGAGCCACCGGCTTGAAATCCTCCTCCATCAAAATCTTGTGCATACAATAGGATGGACTAATTCCTTTAAGATCGGAAAGAGTCCAACCCATAGCTTCTTGATTGGTTTTTAGCACAATGATTAGACGGGCTTCTTCTTCTTTTGTCAAAAGGTTGCTTATGATGACCGGCTTTGCCTCGGTCTCATCTAGAAACACATATTTCAAAGTCGAAGGTAACTCTTTTAATTCAATTGGCGCTTTCTCGTCAATTACCTCCTTCTTCAAATTTTCTTCCTCTACTTCCCACGGTTGTAGGTCTTCCAAGCTATCAAGTTCCTTTAAGCATTCCTCAAGAGCTAGCTCCTCCTCAACAGTGAAAACCTCCAATGAGTCGTCGAGAGCTAACTCCATAGGAGATATCTCATGGATATGCTTTGAAACTTCCATAATAGCGTCTTCTATCACATCGATGCGAAAGCTATCATTTCTATCCTTGGAATGCTTCATCGCCTCGAATAGATCAAAGGTGACCTCCTCATTTTGAACACGCACCTTCATTAAACCATCATCAACATCAATCATCATTCTTGCGGTCTTCATGAATGGTCGGCCCAATATGAGCGGAGCATCATCATCTTCCTCCATATCAATTACAATAAAATCCACCGGGAAAAAGAATTTGTCGACCTTCACCAACACATCTTGGGCTACGCCATGAGGATGGGTCGTCGACTTATCCGCCAATTGTAATGTCATTCGGATGGACTTAATCTCGATGTTGCCAAGCCTCTTGATTATTGACAAAGGTATAAGATTTATGCTCGACCCCAAGTCAATAAGTCCCTTTCCGACATACACATCACCAATTTTAACCGGCAATGTAACTCTTCCCGGATCAACCTCTTTCTTAGGAAGCGTCCTTTGAATGATGGCACTACAGCTCGCATCAAGGACGATGGTCTCCGGTTCCGTATACCTCCGCTTTTTGGTTAGTATGTCCTTCATGAACTTGGCATACTTTGGCATTTGTTCCAAAGCTTCAGCAAACGGAATGTTTATTTGTAATTGCTTAAAAATATCCATGAACCGGGCGTAATGCCGTTCATTTTCCCTTTTGGAAGGGGCATGAGGGTAAGGAAGATTTTGGACCGGAGTAGCGCTCACTACCTCCTTTCCCTTTGCAATTCTAGCACTTTTCCATCTAGGCTTCTTCGCTACCTCCCTTATCACCTCATCATTTTTATTTTCCTCAATCTCCACACCTTTTTCTTGTTCAACTTCACCATTATTTTTATTATTTTCAACTACTTCCTCATCACTCCATACTCCTACTTCACCGTCAACATTTTCTTCCACTATTTCCTCCTCAATCTCCTTCTCTTTCTCTCTTTTTTCACTCTCCACTCTTTTTTCATTTTCACTACCCAACTCCCTTCCACTTCTCGTCATAATCGCCTTACAATGCTCCTTAGGATTTGTTTGCGTATTAGCCGAAAAAGAAGGACCGGTTTGTTGTTCAGCGAGTTGCTTGGCAAGTTGCCCAACTTGAGTTTCAAGATTTTTTATGGCCGCGTCATTACTCTTTTGATTGGCCATTGACATTTGCATGAATTGCGTCAATGTCTCCTCCAATTTAGAATTGACTACCGGCGGTTGTTGAGATTGATACGGATTTTGGGGAGGATTTTGACGGCTAGAAGAACCACCTCCATAACCTTGGTTATGATAATAGTTGCTTCTAGGTTGGAACCCTTGGTTCCCTTGGAATTGTTGTTGTTGTTGTTGTTGAGGGTGCGGTTGATAAGGTTGTTGTTGTCTTGGTTGATAGTCCCGTTGATTGGCCATGTAATTTACTTCGTCAAAACCGGGAGGTGGACAAAATCCAGTGTCATGTTCACCTTTACAAAGTTCACAACAAGCTATTTGTTTAGCTTTTGACGGTTCTCTTAACTCTTTGATTTGTTGCGTTAAAAGTTCCACTTGTTGTGAGATGAGCTTGTTTTGGGCAAGTATGGCATCATTCGTCCCTAACTCAAGCACTCCCGCCTTCTTCAAAGAATTTCCACGACTTTGACTTTGAAGATCATTCAAAGCCATACGGTTGATAATGTTTGTGGCTTCTTCGGCACTCTTTGACATCAACGAGCCACCCGAGGTGGCATCCAACAACGTCTTACAGTTTGGTTGAAGTCCATTTCTGAAGATATGGATTTGAGTTAATTCATCAAATCCATGCCCTTTGCATTTCCTTAGCATGGACTTGAATCTCTCCCACGCTTCATTCAACGATTCACTGGTTCCTTGAGAAAACACCGAGATGGCCGTCTTTGATTCCATGAATCGGTTATGAGAGAAAAATCTTTCAATGAATTTCTCCTCTAACACATTCCAATCTGTCATTACGGCAGGTGTTTGATCGAGATACCAATCCTTTGCTTTACCGAGCAAAGCGTGAGGAAATAAACGTCTGAACAACGGAAGCTCCTGAGCCTGATCCACTCCGGCAGCCAATGCTATCTCATAGAATTTTGTGAGAAAAGCAAATGGGTCTTCATGGTCCATTCCGGTGAATGGACTCCCATACAATAAATTCAGAGTTCCCGTCTTCATCTCAGCTTGCCTTCCAGTTTGGTTGGCAAACTGAGCGGTGTTCCTTGGACTGTTGATACATGGAGTAGAAATCGGTGGTGGTGGTTGTGGCTCCATGTTTGGTACGAATGGGTGTGGATTTGTGGTTGAAGAACTTTCTCCTTGCTCTTGGCGTTGCCTAGCCTGTTGCCTCCTACGTCTTGTTTTGCTATTGAGCCTCCTTGTGGTTCTCTCGATCTCAGGATCAAAAAGAAGTTCGTCCACAGGGATTTTCCCTCGCATAAAACGTAAGCTGCACACTAAACCAAACAAATTACAAGCACAAGTCAAAAATTCACAAGCTAAAACTTAAACAACCAATGCGATGCTCGCAATATCAATTTACAATCCCCGGCAACGACGCCATTTTGTTGAGACAGTTTTTAAGTGTCGGGTTTTTGTTATCGTATCCACAGAGATTGTAAGATATCACTGCCGTTCAATGGTTGAATTAATCTTAACTTAATGTAACACTAGGGTTTTGGTTTTAATCAAGTTATCTTGCATACAAAGTAATTAATTGCGGTAAAAGTTACGTTTTGATTAATATGAGAAATATTGTCAAAGTTAGGTTTCAATGATTACATTTGCTTTGCATGTATTTGCTCGGTCAATCATCTTATAAACTCCTTTAGATGATAAATAATTTCACAAAGTCCTCTCAATGCGTTTCTCTCGAACACCCATTGTGAGTTTTGCCATTTTGATCCATTGTTTCTCTCGAACACAATCTATCAAAAAGACAACGTTTTGGTTCAACCTTATGGTGAACAAAATCATTCGTTACTATCTCTAGCTAACAAACAAGTTTGGATGAAAACCTAGGTCAAGAATCGGTAAACATCTCTCGATCAAATACCAACACAAAGAGTTTTAAATAGAAACAAAGTTTTCATCATATATTTACCGTTAAAGAATTTACATATGAGGATCCTTACATTTACACACAAAGCTAGCAATCACCTACATCTAACCTTGACAAATGGAAGACTTAGCTACTCATTTTCATGGTAGCTTGGTCGGCAAGTAAGAAAAGAGGGTTGATCAACATCCAAGTCGAATAATCGAAGTTGGATGGGAATCCACCTTCTTTTTGTGGAAGATGGTAGCTAGATGAAGAGAAATGAAATTAGGGCATAAAATCTCCCACAAAGCAATGCTGTAAAATATCTAGGAGAAAGTACAAAAAATGGAAAAGTTGGTAAAAAATGAGGTATGGTGCCCAAAAGTGGCACCTGCTACTTATAGACAAGTGCAGAACTGTCATGTTCGCTAGGCGAGCATAATAGCTCGCCTAGCGAGGTCCTAAAATGGGCACAAAAAGCCCCTGCGCCCAGAGCAAACAGGGCCTGCTAAACTGTCATGTTCGCCTAGCGAACATACCTTCGCCTAGCGAAGGAAACGCTTCAAGCTCGCCCCCAGCGAGGTTGAGAGGTTTTGCTACTGGAATGCTCGCTGGGGACTCGCTAGAGCCTCGCCTAGCGAGTGAGTGCTGGCTGCACTTTTTCACCAAAACAGAATGAATTCGCTGCAGACTTCGCCATGAGCTCGCCTAGCGAATTAATTTGCTAATTTACTGGAGCTGTTCGCCAGGAGCTCGCCTAGCGAACCCATTCTTCGCCACAGCCTCGCCTAGCGAGCAGGCAGATGAAATGCTCCTTTGCTTTGGTTCCTTTGCCAATTCTCTTGTGTCTTTATTATCAATTAATTCATGCCTTTCCTGCACAATAACAAACACATCAAAGGCACCAAGCTTGTTTATCAATGTACGCATTCCATGTAAAATAAATGTGATTTTGACAATTTTAGCAAGGCAAAAGAGTGAAAGATGCCCACATATGATAGCTCAAATAAGCACTTTTGGGCATCTAACAACAACAGAAAATTGAGTGCCAACGGCGACCAGTCGACCTGTTCAGACCCGAGGCAAAAACTACTCAAATGAAGTAGGCGATGAGTCGACTCAAACAAGGGATGATTCGACTCAAACTGGGGATGAGTCGAATCAAACAGGGTTTTTCTAGAGTTTATGCGACTCATGACTCGACCTGTTTAGACCCGTGGCAACATGGTTCAAATGAAACAACCAATGAGTTGACTCAAACAGGGGATGAGTAAACTCAAACAGGTTTTTCCAGAGTTGAGTCGACACATGACTCGACCTGTTCAGACCTGGGAGTTACGCTCAAAGTCATGAGTCGACTCATAGTTCTATTGCTCCAAGTCATGAGTCGACTCATGACTCGACCTGTTCAGACCCTAGAGTTACGCTTCAAGTCATGAGTCAACTCAAAATTCTTAAAGTGTCAAAAATGAGTTTTTGATATTTTGTTAAATTCAAACCATTTTCTTATGAACCTAAGGTACCGATGATGATCAAGTGCATTATTCACATCTACGAAATGCTCCTATATGCATGAACTCATTTCACTTATATTTTAAGCATGTTGGAGGATGAATGCATTGTATGATATGATGACACCGTCCAAAGCACACATTGTGAGAAACTAAAAAGGTTTGACATCATTAAAATAAGGATAAGGGATCTTTGCCCTCACATACTCCCCCTTTTATACGATGGCAAACCGTAACACAATCGCGTACTTTGATAGACATCCTCCCCCTAATTTTATGCATGCCTGCAAAAAATCTGCTATTATAAATCTGCTATTGTGTTTCCATTGCTTCTCCTCATTTGACAACATCAAAAAGAAACAATGATACAGTCAACGGGATACAAAGATATTCATAAGCACTTAGTCAACTACTTTGCAGCAGATAGACATTAACAACCATGCACATAACATGAAGTCAATGTAAGAATTATAGGCATAAATATTGCACGGAGCAAAAGAAAATAAGTAAATAACATTGCCACATTTATTTAGCATAAACTTTAAGACAAATAACTAAATACAATAACATGCATGTTAAATATGATACCTAAGCAAGTTCAAGCATAATTCAAACATAGAAAATGATCAAACTTAGATCAAACCATAAAATGAACATCAAGAATTGCATTACATAAAACACATATATACATACATAATTGATCAGGATAGTTCAAATAGATAGGAACAATATTACCTCCAATGATGATAGATGACGAGTGTCCTCACATAGCCCACACTTATAAATCAAGGAATACACAAGCATAAATATAGAGAAAGCATCATATATAAATTTAAAAGCGATCAGAGATATCGAGAACACCAAGTTCCCTACGGATGTGGAAGAAAGGCTTTGTCGCAAGTGGTTTTGTGAAAATATCGGCAAGTTGATTTTTGCTATCAACGTGCTCGAAGACAACATCACCTTTCTCAACATGACCCCTAAGTAAGTGATGCCAAATTTCAATATGTTTAGTGCGCGAATGTAGTATAAGATTTTTGGTTAAATTGATCGAACTTGTATTGTCACAAAAAATGGGAATGCATTCAAGTTGAACATTGAAGTCGAGTAATTGTTATTTGAGCCACAAAATTTGAGCATAATAATTACCGATTGCAACGTATTCCGCCTCGGCCGTTGATAAAGCAACTAGAACTTGCTTTTTCCTATGCCAACTCACTAAGGAATTTGAATAAAAATGACAAGTGCCACTAGTGCTTTTCCTATCCGATTTGCAACCGGCAAAGTCGGAGTCAGAGTAGCCAACCAAAGAGCAATCACTTCCCTTAGAAAACCAAAGCCCATACTTTGAAGTACCACATATGTATCTAAGTATGCGACGACCTTTAAATGTGATTCTTTGGGACATGATTGATACCTAACACACATACATACACTAAACATAATATCTGGTCGAGATGCGGTAAGATAGAGGAGGGAACCAATCATACATCTATACCTTTTTATGTCTACGACCTTACCATTTTTATCCCGATCCATATTAACCGCAATAGGCATTAGAGTGTCGATTATTTTGGAGTTTGCCATATCAAAGCGCTTGAGTAACTCAATGCAATACTTCGTTTGGCACACAAAAGTTCCTTCTTCAAGTTGCTTGTTTTGAAGTTCGAGGAAGTAATTTAGCTCTTCCATCATGCTCATTTCAAATTCTCCCTGCATCAACTTATAGAATTCCTTGACCAATTTATGTTAGTAGATCCAAAAATAATGTCATCTACATAGATTTGAACTAAAATATAGTGTTTTCCTTAACGCTTAATAAAAAGGGTTGTATCAACCTTCCCTCTTGAGAATCCTTGTTCTAGTAGAAATTTTCAAAGACACTCATACCATGCCCTAAGGGATTGTTTGAGACTGTACAAAGCACGTTTAAGCTTATAAACATAGTTAGGATGCTCATAGTTTTCAAAACCGTGAGGTTGTGATACATAAACATTTTCATTAATGTGACCGTTCAGGAAAGCGCTCTTAACATCCATTTGAAAGAATTTAGAATTTTGAGACCAAGCATATGCAAGAAAAAGGTGTATATCCTCGAGTCGAGCAACCCGAGATAAGTTTCCTCGTAGTCGATGCCTTCCTCTTGGTTATACCCTTGAGCAACAAGGCGAGCCTTGTTGTGAGTTATAACGTCGTTTTCGTCTAACTTGTGCCTAAACACCCATTTAGTGCCGATTACTCAATGGTCTCGTGGAGGGGGAACAAGATCCCACACCTCATTTCTATTGAACTGATTAAGTTCCTCTTGCATCGCTAAAAACTAATGTTCATCGAGTAATGCGTCTTTGGAGTTTTTAGGCTCAATTTGAGAGACGAAAGCGAAATGATAACAAAAGTTACTTATCTTTGATTGCGTGGTAACTCCCTTTGAGATATCTCCAATAATATTATCGATAGGATGATCCTTAGAAGATTTCCATTCCAAAGGAAGATCATTGTTATTAATTGAATGATCCTCCTCTTTCTTTTCAGATATGTGATCCGGCTCCTCCTCAACTTTTTCCGGATGGGGTTCAACATTTTTTTCTTCTTGATCTTTTATTATGTATTCCAAAGGAACACATGCACCATTAACAATAATACCTTCTCCGACAATTTTTGGATAAGATTCATCAAATAACACATGCACGAATTATTTAACAATAAGTAACCCTTTGTTGTGTACTCTATATGCTTTACTAGATTGAGAGTATCCGAGAAAGATACCTTCATCGGCTTTTGAGTCAAATTTACCAAGGTTTTCTTTAACATTGTTTAATACAAAGCATTTACATCTGAAGATATGAAGATGTGAAACATTAAGCTTCTTTCCCTTTAGCAATTCATAAGGGGTTTTGTTTAGAGTAGGATGAATGAGTATCCTATTCAATACATAACAAGCCGTATTTAGGGCATCGACCCAAAAATAATTAGGAAGGCGGTTTTCATTGATCATGGTCCTTCCAAGCTCTTCTAAAATTCGGTTTTTACGTTCCACTACTCCATTTTGTTGTGAAGTTCTTGGAGCAGAAAAATTATGATCAATGTCATTTGTTTCAAAAAAATCCTCAAAGAGGTGGTTTTCAAATTCACCTCTATGATCATTTCGAATAATAACTATGCTAGTGTTCGATTTGTTTTGAGATATCTTGGCAAACTTTTAAAAAGTAGAAAAAGTGTCACATTTATTTGCTAAGAAGATGGTCCAAAAAAATCTAGAGTAGTCATCTACTATAACAAAACCATAATAGTTTCCACCTAGACTTTTAATTCTAGATGGCCCAAAAAGGTCCATATGGAGAAGTTCAAGGGGCCTCGTTGTGGAAACAATATTTTAGATTTAAAAGAGATCATTGTTTGCTTTCCCATTTGGCATGCATCACATAAGTGATCTTTTGAAAATTTGATTTTTGGAAGACCAACTACTAGATCTTTTGCAACAACTTTATTTAGCAAGTCAAAGTTGACATGCACTAATCGCCTATGCCAAAGCCACGAGTCTTCATTCATGGAGACGAGACATTCAACGCAAGTCAAAGATACTTCATTCAAGTCAAACATGTATAAATTATTTTCCCTACAGCCCTTAAGTACATCATTCTTTTTATCATTATATTCAATCATGCAACACTCTTTTGAAAATGATACTTTATATCCTTTGTCACATAATTGGCTAATACTAATGAGATTGTACTTAAGACCTTTAACTAAAAGGACGTCTGAGATAATAGTAGAGGAGGGATTACCTACACTATCTTTTCCGAGTATAACTCCATTGTTATTATCACCGTATATTACAAACCGTTTCTTCTTAGCCACAAAGTCAAAGAACAAGGAAATGTCACCCGTCATGTGTCTTGAGCGTCCACTATCGAGAATCCATGTTCTCTCCATATCCTTAAGACATTCCACCTACAAATTTAAACAAGGGAAGGAGATACCCAATTTTCATTGGGTCCTAGTGTGTGAGTGAAACTTTGGTTGCATTTGGGAAACCATTGAGAAATGCCTTTAGGAACCAAAAATCTCCTAAATCGGCATTTAACAATATTATGTCCCCTTTTGCAACAATATAGACAATTTAAGTTCGGATGAGAGTTGCTTTTGTTAACTTGATCCTTTACCACATAAGTATATTTTTGATAAGGATTATTAATGTTACTTCTAAAATGTGATTGATGAATAGCAAAGGTAACTTTAGGTTGTAAAGCCTTGTCTAATTTAGCTTGAAGAGTTCTAACCTCTCTTTGCCAAATGTGACAAGTTTCACATCCAAACCATCTAATCCAAAATCCTTTATCATCTTCAGTTTTGTCTTTAGTAACCTCTATCATAGATTTCTTAAGAGTTTCTAATTCCTTTTCGGAATCAGAAATCTTCTTTTCTAAATAACATAAAGTTTTCTTATTTGAGGCCAAGCGTTTAAAAGCTTCCTTGGCCTCATTGTGTAGAGTACTAAAGGCATTTTGCAAATCAAAATAAAGAATTTTATCATCATGATCATACTTAGAGTGTCTTACATTCTTTTTCTTCTTTTGATGAGCCGTAAGACAAATATTGACATTTTCTTCTTCATCACTTGAGTTATCATTGCTTGAGGACTCACTATCGCTCTCCCATGCAATGTATGCTTTTCTAACTTTGCTAAACTTGTTGTGACATTTGTCTCTTCCTTTGTCTTTCTTCAACAAGGGACAATCCGACTTATAGTGGCAAGCCTTTCCGCAATTATGGCATGATCCTTTTGACTTAGTTGTCTTACCTTCCTCTCGATTCAGGAATTTTGATTGTCTTCTATAGTTGACAAGATTTTCATCCGAATGTTGAATTTCATTCTTTCTAAGGTAATGATTATACCTCCTTACGAACAACCCCATGTCTTCATTCGAATCTTTATGACCATCACTTAATTCACTCTCACACGCACCATTGGTGAATGACTTATATCTTGAAGCCTTTAAAGCGATATACTTCCTTTCGGTGTCTTTAGCTTTCTCCTTCTTTTGACTTTTCTCATGTTTCTCATGGTTCATGAGCTCTTGCTCATGCTCTTGAAGCTTACCAAACAATGTTGTCATGTCCAATGTTCTTAGATCATTGGCTTCCTTAATCGCGGTGACCTTTGGTAGCCAATCCCTGTTAAGACATCTTAAGATTTTGTTAGTAGCAACATCATTAGAGGCAGTTCTATCAAGAGCATTTAACCGATTGATTAGATGAGAAAATCACTTTTGCATATCGGTAATGTTTCACCATCCTCCATATGAAAAAGGTCAAATTCTTGAGTTAAAGTGTTGATTCTAGCTAGTTTGACATCATTGGTTACCTCATGGGTAATTTGCAATGAGTCCCACATAGCTTTAGCACTAGTATAATGGTAAACCCTATAATACTCATCAACACCTAAGGCAACGATAAGTATATTTTTGGCTTTCCAATCATAGTTATACTTTTTCTCATCTTCTTCATTCCATTGTGCTTTAGGTTTAGGTATAACAACACCATCCGCATTGGTCATGCTTATTTCCATTGGACCATCTTGGATGACTTTCCATGCCTTCCTATCAATAGAGTTGATATGGATACACATATAATCTTTCCAATAACTGTAGTTTTCACCGGTAAAAATAGGCGCCATATTATACACCCATTTAAGATCGTTACTCATTTTCTAAAAAGTTATATGCGAAGCACAAGATGAACCGGCACTCGTGATACCACTTGTTAGACGATAGTACTGATATAGAAGAGGGGTTGAATAAATCATTATTTAAATTTAGCACTTTTTAAAAATATTTTCAAAGGTTGCGGAAGCTCCCTAGACCACAATCATCTAAACGATCTGTTAATGGAAAGATCGAATATGTGTGAAACCGAATGGAATAACTACTCAAATGAAGCAGACGATGAGTCGACTCAAACAGGGGATGAGTCGACTCAAATAAGGTTTTTCCAGAGTTGAGTCGACTCATGACTCGACCTGTTTAGACCCGTGGCAACATGGTTCAAATGAAACAACCAATGAGTCGACTCAAACAGATTTTTCCAAAGTTGAGTCGACTCATGACTCGACCTGTTCAGACCCGAGAGTTACGCTCCAAGTCACGAGTCGACTTACAGTTCTACTACTTCAAGTTATGAGTCGACTCATGACTCGACCTGTTCAGACTCGAGAGTTACGCTCCAAGTCACAAGTCAACTCAAAATTCTTAAACTCTCAAAAATGAGTTTTGGATATTTTGGTCAATTCAAACCATTTTCTTATGAACCTAAGCTACCAATGATGATCAAGTACATTATTCACATATATGAAATGCTCTTATATGCATGGACTCATTTCACTTATACTTTGAGCATTTTGGAGGATGAATGCATCCTTTGATATGATGACACCGTTCAAAGCACACATTATGAGCAACTAAAAAGGTTTGACATCATTAAAATAAGGATAAGGGATCTTTGCCCTCACAAAGGTCACCCGTGGCCAGACACGCATCCTTCGTGTTCCTCCTGACACTAGATTGTTGACATCTTCATCAAAAACCTTCATATAGTTCTTTTTTATGATTTTTGGATCAATATAAGCATCCACCGACCTTCCACTTCAATTGCGGGATTGTGATAGAATTATTCTTTCATTATTTTATAATTATTATTTATCTATAATTATGCTCATATTAAGAAAGTTAATCAACTCTTATGTAGTATATACCTTATACCTTTTCAACAATAATGTGAAACAAATAAAATTCAATTATCTCACATTACTCTTAAAAAATTATCATTAAAATGACCAAGTATTAAAAAAACACGCATTTAAGAAAATAATTTTTCTTGGGTGGGGACGGGGAAACCCGTTCCCCATTGAGGGAGGGTATGAGTGATAAGTTTTTATCTTACACTAAGTTTGGGGACAAAGACGGGTACACAAAGGGAAATAGAACCCATCCCGTCCCGCCCCGCCTCGTTGCCATACCTACTATAAAGACAAGTGAGATGTGGTGAACTTTTGAGTTTAAATGTCATTTTAATATTATCGAAACATACATTATTTTATGGGTCCGTCTGTTTTGAGTTGCATGAAGAACCCACGAGCATTTAACTTGCCACCAC
This sequence comes from Lathyrus oleraceus, assembly GCF_024323335.1. Taxonomy (NCBI): domain Eukaryota; kingdom Viridiplantae; phylum Streptophyta; class Magnoliopsida; order Fabales; family Fabaceae; genus Lathyrus; species Lathyrus oleraceus. The sequence continues at coordinate 265,078,897 of NC_066585.1, read as the reverse complement.
CACAGTTGTACTTGACACCCCCAAACTAAATAAATAAACAATATTAGCCTTGGAAATTTGTTTACTATTTTTCAAAATTTACCAAACATCTGCACAAATTTCAAAATTTTGTCTTCAAAATTTTATGAAATCAGTATGTATTTTATCGAAAATTTCTAAATTTGCATGGAAATCATTTGAATTTGTATCATAAATTTAAAATTTCTAATAAAATACATTTTATTGGAAATTTCAATAGATTTCATATGCAATTTCCAAAAATTTCAAAATTTCTGACAAATCCTCAAAAGTTTCAGAATTTTTGACAGTTGAATTTGTATGCAAATATATTTCAAAATTTTGGCACAACAATGAAATTATGAGGGGGTGTTGAGTAGAAGAGTTAAATGCTCTCAACCCACACACAAATGGTTTTGGCACGCACACGTATATTGGCAAAACGACGGCGTTTCATGATAAAATGAAACGATACGCGCCGCTGTGCTCCAGTAGCACCGAGAGTAGCGAGCTGAGAATTGCGTTTATTGAAAGTGACCAATCCATCGAACAAAAAATAAAAAATAAAAAACTAAAGAAAAGTTTAGAAAGAAACTTGCATATAAAAAAGCCTCGCTTTCCTCTGCCCCTTTATTCTTCTCCATTTCCCCCTTTCCCTGCGTTAGGGTTTTCTGCAACAACCCTATTCCTCTTTGTATCTACCACACTTTCAATCGAATCTCACCCAACACGTTAATTCAATCACACGCACGATTCTATCACCGAACAATTTCTAGGGTTTCGAATCGGGGATTAATTGATTCTTTCATTCAATTTAACGAATATTCGATCGATCCGAAGCTGGTAATGTTTGTGATTATCTCTTGGATAATACTGTAATACACGCTCCCTGGCGAGCGAGTTGACGATTTGCAGGGTGGGTTGGTTTTTGTATGGAAACTCGTAGTCGGAAGCGGGCGGAGGCTTCCTCAGCTGCCCCTTCATCTTCTTCATCTAGTCCCAAAACTCGTCCTAACAAGCGCTCTCGTCTTTCTTCTTCCACTTCTACCTCTTCTGCCACTGCTACAGCCACCGCAGCAACAACCGCCGTCGCTACCACTCCTATTCGTTCTGTCAACACTCGTACCCGCGCGTCCAGAAACAAAGAACCTTTACCATCTAAGAATCTTCCTCCTATGGATTCCAATAATGAGTCATCCTCGGCTTCACGGCGTGATCGTCGCGGCAAGAATTTGGAAAGGGATAACTCCGATAAGGGAAAGGAGAAGGAGCACGATGTTAGGATTAGGGAAAGGGATGCAGAAAGAGGGCTGGCTTTGAATATGGAAACCGGTGCAGGGGATGAGGATGATAACGACAGTGACAGTGGTGCTGGGCTGTTGCATCAGAATTTAACATCTGCCAGCAGTGCACTCCAAGGGCTTCTTAGGAAACTTGGTGCTGGTTTGGATGATCTGCTTCCGTCATCCGGGATGGGTTCGTCCTCTCATCAGAATGGGAGGTTGAAGAAGATCCTTTTTGGGCTACGGGCTGACGGGGAAGAAGGTCGGCAGGTTGAGGCTTTGACGCAGCTCTGTGAAATGCTTTCTATTGGGACTGAGGATTCACTTAGTACTTTCTCCGTTGATTCTTTTGTACCTGTCCTCGTTGGGTTGCTGAATCATGAGAGCAATCCTGATATCATGCTTCTGGCAGCAAGGGCGCTAACACATCTCTGTGATGTACTCCCTTCGTCTTGTGCAGCTGTAGTGCATTATGGAGCCGTTTCAATATTCTGTGCGAGGCTGCTCACTATCGAGTATATGGATTTGGCCGAGCAGGTTGTTCCCTACTTCCTGACCATTATTTGATTAGTGAAAACTGCATTGAGAATTTTGGGCAAGTGTTAAATATTTTATGTTGAATTTAAAAGATGTCTAATTGTTTTAAAAGATGTCTATTTGTCTAATTTGTTCAGTACTATATATGAGGTTCTTTGGTCATAATTCATGTTGTTTATAGGATATATGCTTTTGTTTATCAGCAACTCTATTCTGGAAATGAGATTCATAGTTGTTTAATTGCTGAGTTTGTTAACATGAAAGTGTCTGATCTGGAAATGAGATTTTTAGTTGTTTAACTGCTGCGTTTGTTAACATGACAGTCCCTTCAAGCTCTAAAGAAGATATCTCAGGAGCACCCAACTGCCTGCCTGCGAGCTGGGGCTCTCATGGCCGTACTCTCTTATTTGGACTTCTTCTCAACTGGAGTTCAGGTTAGTTATCAGTGAACACCTACATTTTAGATGATGTTATAATTCATTTGGCGATAGGCACTTCAGCTGGGAAGCGTATATTGACAAAATTCTATGTGTCAGCGTGTTGCCTTGTCTACTGCTGCAAATATGTGCAAGAAGCTTCCTTCAGATGCAGCTGATTTTGTAATGGAGGCTGTTCCTCTTCTGACGAACCTCCTCCAGTACCATGATTCCAAGGTAAGCATATGTTTTGTTATTATCAGGCTTTTCATGTGATAAACACTGTATTTTCCCCTGCAACATCCCTAGTTTTTGCTATTAAGAAGGTTTTGTATGATCCGAGGAAAGTTTTTGATCCCTATAACCCATATTATTACTTTAGTCATATATTCATTATATGCAATTTAATTTTTGTAGGTCCTGGAGCATGCCTCTGTTTGTTTGACTCGAATAGCTGAAGCATTTGCATCATCTTCGGATAAATTAGATGAATTATGCAATCATGGACTGGTAACACAAGCTGCCTCCCTCATTTCTAACAGTAGTTCTGGAGGCGGACAAGCTTCTCTCAGTACGCCAACATATACCGTAAGTGCATTTTCTCTTTAAGTCCAATGCTTCGTCCTATAATTGTTGGTTTTTGACTTCAATGCATACACAGGGTTTAATCCGACTTCTTTCAACTTGTGCAAGCGGGTCCCCTCTTGGAGCTAAAACTTTGCTACTTCTTGGAATTAGTGGCATTCTTAAAGATATTCTCTCTGGTTCTGGAGTTTCTTCTAATACTTCTGTTTCTCCTGCATTAAGTAGGCCACCGGAGCAGGTATAGTGTACTTCCAAATTGTTCTTCAGGTTATTCATGTGTTTTTCCTGTTTATGGTGCATATCACCCATTTTGACCTTACATTCATGGTTTGTATCCTTGTTGTCTTCAGTTCTCTTAGCATTATTAAGAGATGGAATTATTCTAATTCTATGTTCTCATACACAGATATTTGAGATTGTAAATCTGGCAAATGAGCTTCTCCCCCCATTGCCACAAGGGACTATTTCCCTCCCTATCAGCACCAACTTTGTGAAGGGGCCTGTTGTAAAAAAGTCACCTGCTGGTACTTCTGCCCAACAAGAAGACACAAATGGAAATCCTCCTGAGATATCAGCCCGTGAAAAGCTATTAAATGAACAGCCTGAGCTACTTAAGCAATTTGGGATGGATCTCCTCCCAGTTTTAATACAGGTCGACATTTATTGCATTGATTACATGCATTAATTTTGCTTTAAAAATTTGTCACATTAAGAAAGTGTTTTGTTAAAATGCTCTTTTACTTCCTCATGCGGTAACTGATAATGGTGGTGTGTGTTTGAAAACAGATATATGGTTCTAGTGTCAATATACCTGTTCGGCACAAATGTCTTTCAGCCATTGGAAAGTTGATGTATTTCAGCTCATCAGAGATGATCCAGTCTTTGTTAAGCATGACAAATATATCAAGGTATCTAGAAATTTTACATTGATATTGCTCCATATTATCACCGTTTTTACTGGTTTAGAAAATTTATGCATTGCTACTTTGATCATATAGTTTCTTAGCTGGAGTCTTGGCATCAAAAGATCCACATGTATTGACACCTGCCTTGCAAATTGCTGAAATTCTAATGGAAAAGCTGCCCGGGACATTCTCTAAGATGTTTATCAGAGAAGGTGTTGTCCATGCAGTGGACCTACTTATTTTGCCTGGAAATTCAACCAATGTTTCAACACAAGCGTCTACTGCAGAGAAGGATACTGATTCTATACCTGGAGCATCATCTCGCGTTAGGCGTAATCGGCGACGCTCTGGCAACTCCAATCCTGATGGAAATCCTTTAGATGATATCAAGAGTCCTGTTTCAGTAAATGTTGGTTCACCTCCAAGTTCTGCGAATATTCCAACAGTAAATTCTAGTATCCGGTTATCTGTTAGCGCAGCTGCAAAAACTTTTAAAGATCAGTACTTTCCTTCGGATCCTGGGGCTGTTGAAGTGGGCGTTACAGATGATCTTTTGCATCTGAGAAATCTTTGCATGAAGTTAAATGCCGGTGTTGATGACCAAAGGACTAATAGTAAGGGGAAATCAAAAACTTCTGGATTTGGTCTGGAGGAGTGTTTAACTGGTGTCATATCTGAAATGCTAAAGGAACTTGGCAAAGGAGACGGTGTATCGACTTTTGAATTTATTGGTAGCGGTGTTGTTGCAGCTTTGCTGAATTATTTATCTTGTGGGTATTTTTCTAAAGATAAACCCTCAGAAACCCACCTGCCTAAGCTTCGCAAACAAGCACTTGCAAGATTTAAGTTATTTATTACTGTTGCACTGCCTGACACTATTGACAATGGGGATGTAACTCCTATGACTGTCTTGGTTCAAAAGCTTCAAAATGCTTTGTCCTCGATGGAGCGTTTCCCTGTTTTGCTGAGTCAATCACCTAGGTCATCCAGTGGAAGTGCACGCCTTTCCTCTGGACTAAGTGCTTTATCCCAGCCCTTCAAATTGCGTCTTTGTCGAGCCCAGGGGGAAAAGTCACTTAAGGATTATTCAGGCAATGTTGTGTTGATTGATCCATTAGCTAGTTTAGCAGCCATTGAGGAATTTCTTTGGCCTCGTATCCAGCGAAGTGAATCTGTTCAGAAGTCCAATGCACCTGCTGGGAATTCTGAATCTGGGACAAGTCCTGCAGGAGCTGGTGTTCCACCTCCTTCTACCTCTACTCCGTCCACCACCCGTCGTCATTCTACGAGATCGAGATCTTCTGCTAGTTTAGGGGATACCACCAGAAAAGAATTAACTCAAGATAAATCCTTGAGCTCATCTAAGGGTAAGGGAAAAGCTGTATTAAAGCCTGCACAAGAGGCGGCAAGAGGACCTCAAACCAGAAATGCTGCACGCAGAAGAGCAGCTGTTGATAAGGATGTTCAAATGAAGCCTGCAAATGGGGATTCTACTTCTGAGGTATACTTTGAAATCCTAGTTCATGATGCCATGCTTTTTTCTCTTTCCCGGAGCACCTGTGAAAGCAGAGGATGGAGGTGGAAGATCTGGCCAACCATGCATTTTGTAGTTTCATTTTTATGGAAAATATTTAATACTGCTAAATTAACGCCTAAAAGACGCCTGTATGACGTCTAAACAAAGTGCTCTTCTAAGTATTTCGTTGAGTTATTTCTTTGTTCTCCCTATTCAGTATGAGTTATTCCGAGCTTACAATTTTACATGCATGCTAATTGTTATTTAGCTATGTTCTTGTTATTAAACCATTGATGGGATATGCTGAGTAAAAACTATGTTCCCACACTCAAAATACCGTGGATAGGGCTTTACTTGTACGGTGTTAAGAGTCCTGCATCGAACAATATATGGTTTGAACACGTCCTTATAAGTGGGGGCAATTCTCACCCCACAAGCCGGTTTTGTAGGGTTGAGTTATGCCCAACCATATTTCTTAACACGATATCAGTGCTTGGTTAAAGATTTGGTGGGCCACTGCCATCAAGTTTCCGCTATCGGGCCACTCTCTATTTATTTCCACGCTCTAGATGTTCAGCCCTGGGTGTGAGAGGGTGTGTTAAGAGTCCCACATCAGACAATATATGATCTGAACGTGTCCTTAGAAGTGGATGCAATCCTCACCCTACAATCCGATTTTGTAGTGTTAGATAGGTCCAACCAAATTTCTTAACATACGGAAAGCATATCTTCCATTATGTGGTTTGAATCAAGCTCAGCTTAATTAATGTTCCACGAAGCATTTTAGTACTGATGATAGGTTATGATGGCTTTTATCTTTGTGTTTTTCTCTGTTGACAATATTTTCTACTGTTGTGCTGTAGGATGAAGATTTAGATATATCTCCTGTTGAAATTGATGAGGCTTTGGTTATCGAAGATGATGATGATATTTCTGATGATGAAGATGATGACCACGAAGATGTATGTAATCTAACATGTTCTTCTTTGGCTTAAATTTTCTTATTTATGCGTAGAAAATATAAGCAGTCATAATCTAGCTTGTTGGCTTAGCTCTTTTTTGATATAATTTATCTTTTGATATGCTAAATTTTGATTACATCTTTATTTTTTAATCACCAGAGTAGCTATGTTTGTTGTTTGTCGTCTTTGTTTTCAATTCAGTCAAACTAATATTCTATTATTATTCTGTAACAATATTCATTAAATATACTCAACCAAGATTGAACACTGTCCTTAAGTTCATTTGCATCTACTCAGAAAATTTTCCTTGTTCATTTTTCTGTTGCAGATGCTGAGGGACGACTCACTTCCTGTTTGCTTACCTGACAAAGTACATGATGTGAAATTGGGTGATTCAGCTGAGGAGAGTACTGTTACTCCTGCAACTAACGATGGCCAGACTAATGCGGCTTCTGGTTCTAGTAGCAAAGTTGGTTCAGTCAGGGGATCAGACACTGCAGATTTTAGGAGTGGCTATTCTTCTAGCTCACGAGGTGCTATGTCATTTGCTGCTGCTGCCATGGCTGGACTTGGATCTGCCAATAGCAGAGGAATCAGGGGTGGCAGAGATCGGCAAGGGCGTCCATTGTTTGGTAGTTCTAATGATCCTCCGAAGTTAATATTCACTGCTGGTGGGAAACAACTCAGCAGGCAGCTGACTATTTATCAAGCTGTTCAAAGACAGCTTGTACAAGATGAAGACGATGATGAGAGGTTTGCTAGCAGTGACTTTGTGTCGAGTGATGGAAGCAGGATGTGGGGTGATATTTTCATAATAAATTATGAGAAGGCAGATAGTCAAACAGATAGGGCTACCCCTGGTGGCCCAAGTTCTAACACTCCGAAATCTAGTAAATCTGGGTCAGTATCAAATTGCAGTGCTGAAGTCAAGTTGCATCAGACATCTGTAATTGATAGTATCTTGCAGGGGGAATTGCCGTGTGAGCTGGAGAAATCTAATCCCACATATGATATATTGGCTCTATTGCGTGTGCTGGAAGGTTTAAACCAGCTCGCACCTCGTTTGAGGGCCCAAGTAGCTACCGATAGCTTTGCTGAGGGAAAAATCTTGGATCTAGATGAGCTAGTTGTTGCCACAGGTTCTAAGGTTCCTCCGGATGAATTTATAAGCAGCAAGCTTACTCCAAAATTAGCTAGGCAGATACAAGATGCCCTTGCCCTATGTAGTGGGAGTCTTCCCTCATGGTGTTACCAGTTAACTAAAGCTTGCCCTTTTTTGTTTCCATTTGAGGTCAGAAGACAGTACTTCTATTCAACTGCCTTTGGATTATCTCGTGCTTTGTATCGACTCCAGCAGCAGCAGGGTGCCGATGGCCATGGATCAACAAATGAAAGAGAGGTTAGGGTTGGAAGGCTGCAGCGCCAAAAGGTCCGTGTCTCTCGAAACCGCATTTTGGATTCTGCTGCTAAAGTGATGGAAATGTATTCTAGCCAGAAGGCTGTACTTGAAGTAGAATATTTTGGTGAAGTTGGCACTGGCCTTGGTCCCACCCTTGAGTTCTATACACTTCTAAGTCATGACTTACAAAAAGTTGGACTTCAGATGTGGAGATCGGGTTCTGATCAAATGGAAATTGATGGAGATGAAAAGAAAAAGAAAAGCAGTGAAGGCAATATTGCTAGAGACGGGGAACTTGTTCAAGCTCCTCTTGGGTTGTTTCCTCGTCCCTGGCCTGCAAATGCCGAGGCATCAGAAGGTAGCCAGCTTTTTAAAGTGATTGAATATTTCAGGCTTTTAGGCCGCGTAGTTGCTAAAGCACTTCAAGATGGACGTCTATTAGATTTGCCGTTATCTGTAGCCTTTTATAAGCTTGTTCTTGGTCAGGTTAGTTGTAGCAAAATTTTCATATCTCATCCAATTTCATGCATACTGTTGAGAGCTTTAAACTGATTTTATTTTGGTCTATATTTAAACTTGATTTTTAGGATCTTGATTTGCATGACATTCTTTACATTGATGCTGAACTTGGGAAAACTTTGCAAGAGTTGAATGCCCTTGTTTGCCGGAAACATAATATAGAATCTATTGGTGGTGGTTATACTGGTACAGTAGCAAATTTGCATTACCGTGGAGCTCCAGTTGCAGATCTTTGTTTGGATTTTACCCTTCCTGGTTATCCAGATTACACTTTGAAACCTGGGGATGAAATTGTATGTAGCCACTATCTTTAATTCTTCTCCTTTTCTTTAAATTCTTATTGTGAAAATTGTTTTGAACTTGCTGTCAAAATTTCAGGTCGACCTCAATAATCTAGAGGATTATATATCCATGGTTGTTGATGCCACTGTCAAGACTGGAATAACACGGCAACTGGAAGCCTTTAGAGCCGGGTTCAATCAGGTTATTGGCTGATCTTAATTAATTCACTTCATTTTAACTGTACACTTTGTTTGTGGATATGCTGAGCAAGTCTTTATTAATTGGAAGTGTTTTGGTTTTTTATTTAACTTGATTAGGAAGTGTGGTATTTGTTGTTCTCCCCGTCTATTTATTTCACCCATTCCTTTTCTTTTACATCTCAAACAATTTTATTGACTATTAAGCTTGACCATATATTAATTTGATAATATGCTAATCATTTATCCTAGAGCTTTAGTTGCTGTCTTTTTAGATTTCACTTGATGCAAGCCTTCAATTGGGTACCATGTCTATCGTGCTTAATTTATGGTTTTTGTTAAGCAGTTAAGTGCATATATATAGCTTTAAATCTCACACTTGGATTAATTAATTAGGAAATGGTAAGACTTTTGCTTCTCTTCTGTTGGTTGTGTTGGCTACCAACCTCCAACCACCCTGCAAATTAAGGGAGGATGATAGAAACAAATACTCTTTTTTTTTTTTTTATTTTTTTATTTTTTTTTAAATATATATTTTTTAAATTGATTTGAATTATTCTTATTTTGAATGCCAAGTTCTGGCACATTTGTGAAATAGGCTGCTTGTCTTTCTTATACGAAAGATGAGCAGGATAACAGTTGGAAAAACGTGTTTGATGCTCTGTTCATAGTTTAATTTAGTTAAGTAAACATTTGTCACTTGTACACTAATGCCGGTCAATTCAGGTTTTTGACGTCTCATCTTTGCAAATATTTACGCCTCATGAATTGGATTATTTACTTTGTGGCCGTCGAGAATTGTGGAAGGTATTGTTTTTACTGAGATTTCCTATTGCAAAAATATTTGAAATGTTAAGGTCAGTAATTTAATCATAAGTTTTTCTTTGAGCATGTTTGCAGACAGAGACACTAGCTGATCATATAAAATTTGACCATGGGTATACAGCCAAGAGCCCTGCAATAGTGAATGTATGATTCTTTTCTATGTATAAAAACAGTAGTGTAGTAGTAGTGTATTATGGAATATTTCAGGTGTTATATTTGATGCTCATCTTACATGGTGCTTTTTAGTTGCTTGAAATCATGGGAGGGTTCACACCGGAGCAGCAGCGTGCCTTCTGTCAATTTGTTACTGGAGCACCTAAGCTACCACCTGGTGGATTGGCTGTTCTAAATCCAAAATTAACGATTGTGAGAAAGGTATTAGAATATATTTTTGATCATCGTGCCTTCAGTATCTAGTTCATTCACAACTTCCTGTGCCTTCAGTATTCTAGTTCATTCACAACTTCATGTGATTTCAGTATTTTAGTTCATTCACAACTTCCTGTGATTTTGTGTTTCAAAGCTTGAATGTTTTTACTTCTCTTTGTTATTGAACTTTGTTCATTACCCTATTGTGTGTTGTTACACTTGATATTTTAATTTTTATTCTAATTTTGATACATTAAGTACAAGGTTAATATGGTCTGAAAAAGTAGTGTTAATATGATGTTTTGGTGCAGCTCTCATCAACTGCAGCTAATACTGCATCCAATGGGAATGGACCTTCAGAAACAGCAGATGATGACTTGCCAAGTGTGATGACATGTGCAAATTACCTTAAGCTTCCTCCATATTCTACCAAGGTTGGTGCAATACTGTATATAGGATAGCACTGTTGAATATATGATCCTAAGTGTCTAAGCATCTTTGAGTACTGATATTTGATGTTCAATTTGAAACAGGAAATTATGCACAAGAAGCTAATGTATGCAATCAATGAAGGCCAGGGATCCTTTGATTTATCATGAGTTTCATGGTTTAACCTACCAGACCCTGAATGTTAATATGATGAATCAGGGTTTACTTTCCAGGCTTACTTTTTGGTTGGTACTTTTCTCCTTCCTTCTCAAATAATGGCCTTGTTTAAGAAGCTCATCAAAGGTTGTGACATAGTTCAGGTGAAGTGGAATGTCCCATTGATTGTGGATGTGTGACTATTATTAGTATTATTCTCTGCCGCATTATGTGCATGTTGTTGATTATTTTTTCAAGTATATTTTACGTTTTTTGTTCTGTTTTTGGTAACTGATGATTTTTTTTTTATATATTGACGGCAGGCAGTCAAAACGGATCGCCACAATTTCAAGATGTTCAGGCATTTGCCAAGCTCGTGTAAATAAAATAGGAATGTTGAGCTATTTTGCCCTCTAATTTTTTTTGATTCTGTTTTCAAGCCAAATTATTGGCAGTTCATACTTGTATGGAAGATGTTAAAGGAAATAGAAATAAATTCAAATACTATATGCTTTTTGGTGGTTTTTATTCTTACCTTAACCCTTTTATTCAATTGTGTTCTTTTCCCCTCATCTTTCTTCATCACTGTCCTTATTTATCAATGTTGTCAAAATTGCCTGTTTACACGTCGAATTGGAGACGGGAATGGATGTTTTATGCCTGGACAAGTTGACTTGAGTTGGCTCATTCCCCGTCTTGAAAACACAATGTTTTGCTCTGCAATTGTGAACACGTTCTTTTTTCAGAACGCACTGTTTCATTTATTTGACTTTGATGAATAACATAAATCCACAGGCACACCGTTTAGAAGCCATAATGAACAAGTTCTACATCTAACTAGTCCAATATACAGAAATATAATGAAACTTTCCCCACTCATTCTCACTTGTAGACCAACTTTTCCATCTGTCCTTCATTTCAAAACCAACCCCCCATCTCCTTCATTTATACTAAAACGTTTCCCTTATCCATTTTTCTCTATCATACCACTTCTCTAATTTGTTGTCACTGCCCAAAATGTTATCTTCAATATCTTGTTGTTTTTGAGCTTTGAAGATGTCTTCTGTAGACAACAAAAATATTACTGGAACAAAAAAGTGATATTGTCTGAAACTATGGAGTTGCAATTGATGGAACTAGAAAGAAAATAAAGTGCAAAACATTGTGAGAAGACTGTCTTAGGAGCTGTTTACCGTTTGAAGCACCGTTTGGATATAAGAATAAATGGTTAAAAAGACAATAACTATAGACATCACTTTTGAATCGGTAGATGAGGTGAGAAAAAGAAAGATTTTTGAGGTCGTTGGTGCTTCCGAACTTCTCAAATAAAAGAACAATCAAACTGCCATCAATAACATTTTCAAGAATAGTGTGAGGGAAGATGCATGCATGGTAACTGCTTCTTTCTTTTACAACAATCATATTCCTTTCAATGTGGCAAAGAGTGAATATGATTTAAGCCATTATTCTACTATGAGATAAGGGTGACATATTTGGGAAAAAAAGTAGAAGCAACAGAGTTGATTTAGAGGAACATAAAGTTTTATTTTTATTTTAAAGAAAGTAGGATGCACCCTTATGAAGATGGATGGACAGATCAAATGAAGATGACCAAATGAAGATGACTACATTAATTTTTGAGCAAACAATCCTAAGGGACTATTTTTATGAAGTCTATTGATGCATTTTACATATCCAAGACAATTGATTAAGTTTTAAAGACGATCCACGGTAGACACAGTAGAAATTGATGAGAGTGAAGATCATGTGGAGGATAGTTTCTTTGAACATGGATTAAATCATAGAAATTTAAAGTACTAATAGTTTTACATAGGATTAATGCACTTGTGTTATTTGTTTTAGTCTTTCTGTTGAGTTGTTTGTCATATCTAAAGAGAGAATAATATTTCTTACAATATTTAGGTTTTTATTTAGAAACAATAATGAATAAGATTATTTTATATATGTATAAGATTTTTATACAACTTGTACATCATTCGTTCCTGATTCTTTTTCACAAATTCAGGAGATTACGACACATAAACTTTCTTTTGTAAAGGACTATTCAGAAATATAGATTTCACATCTAAATGCATCAGAGGTTAATTTCTATTAACAACTATAGCAATCACCAATCTGATTGGTTCATGCCTAGCTACAGGAACAAACACCTCAAAGTAATCTAATCCAGATTTTTGTAGAAATTCTCTAACTACTAACCTTACTTTGTGTTTTCCAAGTGATCCATCTGACTTCAGTTTTAATTTGTAAACTCATCTCACGCTGATGGCTTTCTTGTTCTTTGTAAGCTCAGTCAACTCCCAAATGCTGTTTCTTTCTATAGCCTCAAGTTCTTCTTTCATGACCTTCAACGACACTTTATTCTCGAGAGTTTCTTTAGTACTAACTGGTTCAGAGTCTACCAACATGGCACACTGAAAGACTTCCCTTTTAGAGTCTATCTCAGTATCTTGCAACATATCAAAATATGCAAATCTTCTTAGTATTTGTCTAATTCTTTGTGGCCTCTGAACTTGTTCAGAATCTTCTTCAGATGTTGGACTACCTTCAAAGACTAGACCACCTTCAGAAGCATGACCACATTCAGAGGCATGATTACCATGAGTGTCTGGATCATCATCAAAATATGGATCAGAATCAGATTCACCTTTAGACTCAACTTCATTATCAAATCCATCTTTAGACTCTAACTCATCTTTAGAGGCAAAATTCCATTCAGAGACAAATTCTCCTTCAGAGTCAGAAGTGAATTTGGAACATAACTCATGTGTTATCACTGCATTGAGACTTGCTATAATCCCATGCTTATGATTCTTTCACAATGACATCTATGCTGAATTCAACTTTGTTGGTGACATGAAAATAAAGCTTATAAGAAGATGTACTATTACACCCTACAAGCAACATGCCTATGCTTATTCCATCCAACTTCTTTCTCTTAGCATATGAGACATGTTTATAATAAAAAAAACCAAACACCTTCAAACGACTCACACTTTTCCTGCTTCCAGTTCACTTCTGAATATGAACTACTCCGTTCAACTTCTTTGTGGGACACCTATTGAGAACATATGTTGAAGTCGTAACAACTTCACCTCACTATGTATGAGGAAAATTCTTCTCTTTCAGCATGCTCCTGGTCATATCAAGCAAAATTATGTTTATGCTTTCAACAAGACCATTGTGCTGAGGAGTGTATGGAACAGTAACCTCATGCTAAATTCCATTCTCCTCACAATACTTCTTGAACTCTGTAGATTTATACTCACCTCCACCATCAGTTCTGAGAATCTTCAGACTCTGTCCACTCTAATTCTCAACCTTGACTATGAACTTCTTGAATTCAACAAACACCTCATGCTTAAACTCGATGAGTGCTACCCATGTCATGCTTCTGAACTCATCCATAAATGACACAAAATACTTAGTTTCTCAAAGTGAATGTACTTCAAATGATACACATACATCAATATGCACTACTCCCAAAGCATGTTTTGCTCTTGGGGCCATTTCTGATGCAAATGGCAATCTAGATTGCTTTCCTTTCATGCATATCTCACATGACTTCTTAGACTTCACAATCTTAGGAATTCCATGTACCAAATTTTAAAATTCAGATGCCCCAATCTCTTGTGCCACAACTCACTGTCACCTTCAACACCTTCTGCACTAAGGCATTTAGTTTCATCTATTTCCACATTCACTTTGAATTTTCTGTTGCCTCTCTATTCAGATTGCATAATCAACTTCTAATCAGAATCATACAACTTCAAGAGATTGTCCTTCATAGTAACTAAGAAACCTTTCTCAATTAGCTGACCTACAGTCATCAAATTGCTCTTCATGTCAGTAACGTACCAAACATCCTTGATCAGAACAATTTTTCCATTCTTCACTCTGACTTTGACATTTCTCATTCCTTCAGCATTAAGTTACTTATCATCAACACATTTGATCTTTATCCTATTTCGAGAGTCAAAATCAATTAGCCATTGTTTATTTCCAGTTAGGTGATTTGGGCAGTCAGTGTCCATATACCACAATTCTACCAAATATCCTCCATCAGATTCAAAAGTCATCAATAATACAAGTTCATCATCAGAATCTTCTATGACTATGTTTGCTTCTTCTGATTTTCTTTCCTTGTTTGACCAACAATTAGCAGCAAAATGGCCAAACTTCTTACAACAATAACATTGAACCTTCTTGTCAAAATTCTCCTTTCCTTTATGATGTTTCTTCTCATCAGAGTTGGAGGCTTCTGAATTTTGATAACCACTACCATGTCTCTTCTTGGCCTCTGACTAAGACTGCTTTTGATTCTTCTTATCAGAAGACGCTTTCAGAGCCTGCTCTACCTCTCTTTCAGAGTTTCTCTCAATCAAACGTAACTCTTGTGTGTAGCGGTAAATTCATGACCATCAAGCCATGGATAAACTTATCATCAATAAAACCAGAGTCTCCACCGCGCTTTTATTGTTTCCAAAGGAAAAGGGAAAATTACGAACAAAACCCAAAGATAAGAAGTTTTCAAATAAAAACTAATAAAATTCCAGAGATTATAGGTAAGGGGGTTGGTTACACAGAGGGAAGGTGTTAGCACCCAAAGTGTCCTAGGTACTCCTAGGGAGCCCTTTTTTATGTGTGTATGTGTTTTTGGTATAAAATGATGTTTGAGAAAAATAGAGTGTGAGGATGAGAAAAGAATTCATTGATTATATTTTTGTGCTTGACAAGACCTTCGGACTTGTGCCTACGTACCAACATAAAAATGAGGGATCAAAACCTCGTAGTTCGTGGTAACAATTTCAAAGTGAGTGAGTTGCTTTTAACAAAAGGTTAATGAGAAAGGCCTAAAAGGCCCAAAAGTTTGGATGAGGTTATTAGTTCTTTTTGTCTTTTGAAATTTTAAGTCAATATGCTTAGATTTACTTACAAGTTTGATTTAAGAAAAAAGAAGCTCAAAAATTCAATGGCGTAAGACCAAAGTTTCTACTTGAAATAAGGTCTAAGTTTGAAATCACAAGCAAAGATTTTTTTTGAAAAGGGGGAGAGATTTGAAATTTAAGAAGCGGGAGGAGATGAAGAGACTAATCCTAAGCATAAAATTAAAAGTTAAGAGTTGAAAAGATTTGACTAATGAGATGTAATCCAACAAACAAAAATGTCATATAGAAAACCCACTTTTCCTTTGGACTTTGAATCAAGCAATAATCAGTCAGGCAATTAGCAACATCAGACATCATGAAGATCAAGGCATCAAATAAAAATAGCCATATCCAAGCATACAACTCCGTAGCTAGCAATTTTCTTTATCTTCTCATGTATCAGCTGAAATGCTCCTTGATCAACTCAGAATAAAGCCTTAGACACCAGATCAAAACAACAATTTGCATCAAGACAATGTGGAAGATGAGTTCAAACGAATCCCAAGACTTGCATCAAATAAAGGCCCAGTTCACAATAACTTGGTCTCAGAATGTTGGCATTGGCCAAGTCCTTTTTGCACAGGGAATGTTACCTAGTTCTAAGTCCAAAAGTTCAGATCAAGATCAATAGTCCACCAAACATTTTTTAGGGTTTTTTGTTGTTTATTAAGTGTTTTAAGGTCCTAAGACCACAAACAAAATCAAAATGCACAAACAAATATATACAATCACAATATATGGCTCAAATGAGCAAAGTGAAAATGGCATAAACATAAACAAGTTAAATGAAATGTAAATGGCAACGAATGATAAATGACTGAAAATTAAATTGCATAAAGTAAATGACTTGAATGTAAAGCAATATTAATAAGAGTTAGTCAAATGTTAGTTACGGTAAATTGAATGTTAGTGATGTTTTTTACTTTTTAAGTCATTAAGTCATTCTTTGGAGAATACTCGACCATCTATTCACAAGCATGAATCCTTGAACCAAGACATCTTCCATAGGAAGGAAAAAAGGTCAAGTTTTAACACAATACCATGAAAGATGGGAGACTTACAATCTCACTTACTAGAATGCTATGCCTTTAGGGTCAAATTTGGCTCTATGTTAAGCAATCGTAATTGAACTTATGTAGAAGTCACAACTATCTAAGGCCGGGCAATAAAAATTTAGGTGTTAATGCATGTTAGAGATTTGGTATGATGAACCAAACTCCTAAAACATACCACACACTAAAAGAAAATATCAAAAGGGATGTACCTATCTCATTCATACTTGTATTGGTTCATCTGACACAAGGTCATTGATGAACCAATTAGCCTTAGGATATTTGAGATTTCATTGGTCAATGAAAGGAATGGGCAAGAATAGGGATGGAAATGAAGAGGGATGGGAGGTAGAGAAACATAAATTGGTCATGGGAGGAATTTTATCAAATTAAAATCATTCATTCATTTTGGAAGATGAAATGTACATTTCATCAATCCCCTAAATCCAATGATTTTAATCCAACAAAAATCAAATCAACCTTGACCAAGGCCCAGACAAATAGTCAAACATCACAAGACCATAAAAATGGCTCAACATAATTTTTACACAATTAATCAAATAAAGAATCAATTTAAAAATGCATTAAAATACAAATTAGTTTGGTCAAAACCTAAAACCTCTTCAAAACACCAAATAAATTGCCAAGAGATTTATCTTAGGTCAAATAAGGTCAAAGGACCTTAGACAAACAATTTCATCATTTTTGAAAAGTCAGAAGTATTTTTAAACAATTAAAAATATGCATAAAAACATTTAATTCATGAAAAATATAAAATTAATCCAAAAAATAATTTTAATTCAGAAAATTAAAGAGAAAAATATTTAAAGATTTTTGGTGAAAGTCCCATATTTTTTTGGATTAAAAATGAAATTATTATGAATTAAACAAAATAAAGCAATTATATGAAAAATCAAAAAATACAAAAAAACAAGGGCCATCAGATCTCCCTCATTAATTGAGGTGGCAGATTTGACGGCCACACGCGTGCTATCCACCAAAGACCTGAGTTAAAGCGCCACACACGTGGTAATCACAACCAAGGGCCAAGATTAAAACGTTTGGACCAGATCAGATGGCTTGAGACTTGCCAATGCACCACCAGAGCCCTAGCTCTGGTCATCTTCTCCGGTGATCACCACCGGACTGGTCCAACCTCAACTTCATGAAAAATGAAAAACAAGCACACTATTTCAAAGAGAAATGCTTAGGAGCTCGAATCTGGTGTCAATTTTCTCCAATTCCAAGTATATAAAAAAATACATTAATTTGAATTTTGAGGATCATGAACTGAATTGTTTCGATTTGACCTCAAAGAAACTCAATCTTGTTGCCTACATTGATAGAACTTCAGCCAACCAAAAATCACAAAGAATAGTGAAGATCTGAGAGAGAATCGAAGAGATGAAATTTCTGAAATTTTACCTTCGAGTAGCTTCAATTCAGCTTGATCTTGATCTGAATTTGCTTGATTCTTCCTCCTCTTGCTTGCAGTGATCAATTGATATGGAAAGGGCAATGAATTCTTGGAGTTTGAACTTCAAACAGAAGGTGAAATTCAAACTCGATTTTAATGAAATCCTCAAGAAATTCTATGGTGTGAGGGTCTGAGTTCTCTTGGAAAAGGTTGGGCAAGGTGTTGATGTGATTTCTGAGGCCACGAGCTTGTTTAAATAGGCAAGGGAATTGATTTTTGCACCACTTGAAATTTTGCCAAAATTGGAAACCAAGTTGCATGGATGCATGGTAAATGATTTGGGCCTAAGGAATGATGCAATCCATCTCCAATTTGTGTGAAATTGATGCTGAAGTCATTACATGGAAGCATGCAAAGAGGAATGATCACTTGAATCCAAAACTTGCCAAAACCAATCCCACAATGGAGCCATGTGCAAGCCCCTCAATTTTGATTCAAATGAGAAAATCTTAGACTTTTTT
Organism: Lathyrus oleraceus; assembly: GCF_024323335.1. Classification (NCBI taxonomy): domain Eukaryota; kingdom Viridiplantae; phylum Streptophyta; class Magnoliopsida; order Fabales; family Fabaceae; genus Lathyrus; species Lathyrus oleraceus. The sequence continues at coordinate 265,060,581 of NC_066585.1, read as the reverse complement.
GGAAAGGTGAGATCAAGGGGAACAACTTTCATGTTGAATACTTTTCCATTTAAAGCTTGTATCAAGATGAAGTTTGAGGTGGAAGTTTGGAAAATCAAACATATTTGAAAATTTTCTAAGTACCAAGTCAAATGTTCACTTCTTCCACCTTGAATAACTTTTGTTATGGACTTCAAATGGAAAACGTTTCTTCATAAAAGTTTTAGATATTTCAAACCTCTTAAATATGGTCACAAATTTGACCTCATTTGAATTTGGCATGAAGGAGTTATGCATTTTAGAAGTTGAGGAAAATCACTTGTTCAATGGTAATGGTCCAAAATGACCTTTAATATTTCCTCTTGGCATATGCATTTGCAAGTTTAATTTGATCTTCTTCCAAACATAAAAGTTGGATAGGACATCTTTAATTTGATCATGGAACTTGAATGACTTTCATCTCATAAAAATTGACCAAGTTATGATCCTTGGAAGTCGACCTCCTAACTAGGGTTCAGACAAAATGACCTATAATATTTCACCATAAAAAATGACTTTACAAGAAAAAATAGCTATTGACTTCAACATGAAAGTTGTTTGGAATATCATAAGGAGTAACATTTCTCTTGGAAACATTTTTGTATGACAACATTTGTAGGAGATAGGGTCTAGGGAACCCATATTTTGACCAGTTGGCTTTCTCTGGTCAACCACCATGAACCAACTTGCAAACTTGACATTATATTGATATTTGGGACTCATGGAAGATCATATATACATAAGATGATGTAATGTGAAGTATCCCTTGATATATTTGATCAAATGATAAATAAACTTGCTGAGGAAGTCACACAAGATACCTAGATGAATTAGGACTTTCAAGGCAAACAAGCTTCAAACTCTTGATGAATTCTTGAAGAAAATGATATGTGAAGACCATGGGGATCCATATATAATGTTTAGAGTCATTGTGAACCATCTCTTGGTTAATCTCCTTGCCTTGAGGGTCTCAAACCCTAGATATAAGCTTGATGGAGCATGAGTGGTCACACACACAACCTACAAAAGCAACAAACTATACATTGACATATTTTTTGGTATTTTGGTTAGTAAATAATGAAAAACAAAGTATGATACAATCAAAATGTTCTTGATGATCTCTCCCAATGCAAACCCAATGAATGAGGGGTAAGGAGGATGCCAATGTGTGATCCCTAAGCCAATGCATATGATGAGATGGCATGAGGGATCTTATGGTAAAAATTGGGGTCTTACATTGTGCCTCTAGACTAATTTGCAACTCTTTAATTTTCATGGTGTTGATGTCCTTAGAGTGTTCAATTGAGTATGTGATTTCAGTACCTTTTTAATGATTACTTGTTCATAGAGAGTTTCTCCACAAGATTTCATTTCATTTGTGATCAAAATGACTCTATAGATGTAATGAGGTACCTTATCATTGTTCTTCATGTTGAGATTCTCATACTGCTTACGTAGAGAATAGAGCATCACCTTATTCACTGATGCATCACCGTCGTAGCACCATACCAGTGTGTCCTACACAACTTTCATCGTCGTTGAATCAATGATCTTTTCAAACATATTCGTATACACACACTGATGGATATAGAACAACGCCTTCTGATTCTTCTTCCTCGTTTCTCTTTGCGCATTTTCTATGCTTCCGTAGCATCTGCTGCAACCGCCGTGTAACTATCATTGACGAAATGAAGAACATCTTTAGCGCCAAACAACACATGCATCTAAATCATCCACCAATTCCAATTCTTTGCTTCAAATACTGGAAGCTTTGTGTTCAAGCTTCCGTGTTCGCCGTTCATCTTTGTTCTTGTGCAAATTCACTAAGATTTCACAAGCACTGGTGTTTTCCAGTCCTGCAAAATCAAGAAATGTGATTCTGTTTTGATTCCGATCTTCAATTCAATATGAATTGAATGAACAAAATAAATCACACACACTTCACGTACATTCATGTTTCCCGTTCCTAAATCAGAGTCGGAGCTCTAGATATCAATTGTTGGAGCATAAAGGTTGAAGATAAAAAAGATGGAAGAGAGAGAAAATTTGCAACTAACTTTTACTTTCAAATGAAAAACACTTACGATGAATTCTATCTAAAAAGATCAAACTTTAACTTATATACACAAACCCAAATTAAATACAATTCAAATTTAAAACAAATAAAACTGAATTTAAATTACAATTAATAATACATAGTCTCCCGTCACAATTTTTCATCTCCCTGTATAGCTCCCACATAAAACAAAAATTCTAATAGAAGGTTTAGATAGAACATCGATGTAACTTCAAGCATTACATTAATGTTTCTTAACTTTGTCAAAATATTCATTGGTTTGATGCTTAAGAAATAATACATCACAGATTTTGATAATTTTTTGTTTTGTTTAATCTGATACCATAATTTATAACCAAACGCTTAATTACCGTAATCCATGAACACCCGTTGTTTAATTTTGTTTTTATCAAACCAATATATTTACTATCCATAATTCAAGTTTCAATATGAACTAAATTTAGAATATTTAACCTCCTATGACAATAATGGTCATGGCATGATTTTAGGGCATGGTGAACATGTTGGACCAGCTTGGCCAATAGCAAAATTGAATCCCTTCCTCAATAAATTAAGTCTTGGACCTTGAAACAAAGTTGAAGAGGAAGTTATTTAGGACATTTGACTCGAAGTGGAATTCAAAAGGATTGAAAAATGAGAAATTTATGGTCTTTAGAACTTCCCATAGGCCATTCTTGCCAAAATACAACCAACCAACATGATCTAATTTGGTGATTTTGTGATTTCTTGATTTCCAAGGCACAATGATGGATGTTTTGAGTTCATATGATCATATCGTGATGGGAAATGAAGTCTGGACCTTTGTGGAATGATTTTAGGTCAAATTGGTGGGTGGATCAAGTCATGGAAAGTTGAAAAATCATGAACAAACCGACTACTTGCAACCTGGATTGAATGAATGTTTAAACGGTGGATGAACATAAAATGATGAATGAATGGTAGGATGATTGGATGGTAAAAAATGATCAAGGTCAATGGGTGAAGGATCCCCAAATTAGGGTTTTTTGAGGCACAAGTTCCATCAAATTTCAAAGCCAGATGAATTAGGGTTTGAGATGTGGAGGTTAAATTAAGATGTTTAAAGGGCACGGAGCATGGACAAAATTTGGATTTGAGGGGTCCTCAATGACATGGCCAAGATCCATGGTGAATCATGACTTGTACAAGTCAAATGGAGGGTCAAAAACTAGGGTTTAGTCCTTGGGTGACTAGATGAATCTTGAAGCTTCTTCAAAGGGGACTCACTACCCAAATTGGACTTGGGGAGTGAGTGAGATGTCTTGAGTGATCCTCCAAGTTTCGTGGGATGCTTGGGGATGAAACTAGGATTAAGGTAGCTTGGGCACATCTCAACATGATCAGAGGATCTTGGGACTTTACAGATGAATCTCATGCCTTGGCCTTGTGGATCATTGAGTTTGAATGCACATGAGATGGTATGTATGATATGTATGTTTAGGGTTTAAGGCTTAAGAAAATGATATGGGGTAGGGCAAATTTGAAGGTAAGACAACCCTTAAATAAAAAACGGATACAATGAATTCAATCTAAACAGACCAAACTTTAGCTTATATACAAAAGTCCAAACTAAATATAATTCAAATACAAACCAAATTTAAAACAAATGAAACTGAACTTGAATTACAATTTACCGTACATAATCCATGTCACAATTTTTCATCTCCCGGAATAGCTCCCACATAAAATAAAAATTCTAATAGAAAGTTTAGATAGAACATTGATGTAACTTCAAGCATTATATTAATATATTAATGTTTCTTAACTTTGTCAAAATTTTCATTGGTTTGGTGCTTAAGAAATAATGCATCACGGATTTTGTGATAATTTTCTTGTTTAATCTATAATTTATAATCAAACTCTTAATTACCATAATCCATGAACACCCATTGTTTAATTTTGTTTTTATCAAACCAAGATATTTACTATCCATCATTCAAGTTTCAATAAGAACTAAATTTAGAATATTTAACCTCCTATGACAATCTGAACTATGAAAAGAAACACCATGTTGCAAGTTTTTAGAGATGTAATTTTCACCATTTGAGTTATTAGGAATCTAAAGTGACTACAAGGTAGAGAACATTAAACAAAATTGAATTCTTGTGATTTTTATTTGAGTTTTAGATGTAAATAATACTACATGGAACTGACAAAATGTTTGTCAATTACAAACATGAATCTTGGCAACCTCTGAGGTATTGTTTGCTATAACAAAGAGAAAAGCTAACTAAAATTTGAGCTCATGGACGCAATCAACTTCACCAACCAAATCACTAACTCGAATCTATCTCATCAACCTCATCCTTCTCATTCTCCAGATCCTTCTCATCATTGGAGGGACCACACTTGGCTTGGACTGCTAGTGTCTTTATCGCATTCGGGCAATCATCCTTACCACTGTTGAAGAGTGCTTTGTCCATCGGAACCGAGCAAGATCCTTTTCCTAAGCAATACTGCATAAAATCAAGCCACACAAAACATGTTACTCAGCTTATACTATAAACACTTGATACAACTTTTTATCTTTTCGTAAGAAATGAGAGGTTTACTTGCTCAACAATCTTCTTGGAGGAAGGTGCATGACATTTTCCCATGATAAACTCTCCACAGAAACCTAAAGGGTCGCCAAAGCTTGCGAACTCGATAGCCTTAATGGCTTTTTGGTTTGGACACTTGATCACAGCTGCTGGAGTCAGATTCGCCGCAACAGGTGTGAGTTTTTGGTTCTTACTTGACCATGACTTGATATTGGGAGGGTGATTCTCTGTGATGTAACTGCATATTGTATCTCTGTTGACCCTTACTATCTCAACGTTTTCTGGATGCGCTATCTCTTCCTCCAATATAACAAGCATGTTGTCTTTTGGTTTAAGGAATGATCTTGGAATGTGGTACCTGATGCAAATAAGTAACAATCTCAAAATGGATAGAAAAAACACTTGCCAACTGATTCAACATCGCAGATCATGGATAGACTCTGATACGATTACAAGATTTGCTTACTCTGATTGAGTAGGCTTTCCGAGCGGAGAGAGATAGCTCATCCAGTGACGACCGATGCTTTCGCCATTGATCCAAATCATTCCTTTCCCCATACCAGTCATTTTGATAGCAACCGGGCATGTTCCCTCTGGAGTTGCAAAATTTGTCTGCAAAATGAATATGGAATCATGAAAGAATTCAATGAATATTTTATAGGACTAAAGACATATTTTAATCTAAATAGCCAATACCTTGTACCAAGAGAGAGGTGCATTATGTCCCTTGGCATCTTTCCACTCTACTTTCTTTGATCCCACCTCGGTGAAAATTTCATATTTCTCGCCTTGGAGACCAACCTGCAAATTCGCATCAACTCAATTATACAATCCTACCTATTCTTTTTCTGGATCACATATAGCACCGACACTTCTGATTCATGATATGTCTCGTGTCTGAGGGTCTGACACGACACAGACATACGTGATTACATTTTAACGAGAGATTAAAGTACCTGGTGACCCCAACCATTAGCAGTGAGAGTAATTGTTCCAGAGTTCAAACCAAGGATGGTTACAGTCTTAGGTCCCGCATACCTGTGCTCCATGTATGCTCCACTATCCTGTGTATTTAAAGGGATACAAATTTTTTATGGTTCTCCTTTGAAACATAAAGAACTAAGCGAAAGTAGAGAAAATTTGAACAAAAAGAATGAAAAAAAGTTACGCCTCTCTTACAGGTAGTCCTACTAAAGAAGCCAATATAGCTATGTGGTTGACTCCAACTTTGAAGCTTACAGGTTTCTGGAATTCAAAGCCTTTCTCTTCATGGCTACCATGATTAGATCCTTAAAACCATAAAAAAGTTATCATATTTACATTGGATTGAGCCATTTCCTTTTAGAATTCAAATTTCTGTTTTGCGTGCTTACCAACATATTGTCCATTTACAAAAGCAAGTAATGAATGGCCAAGACTCAAAATACGAATAACCGGTGATATCTCATTCTTCTTTGGTAAGTCTTCTGGACCCAACTCCACACTGCAGTAAATAAATTTCAGATATCGTTTGCATGCTTAGAAGAAGCATTTGCGATTGCGATTGCCCTCAAAATACTCAATGCTTAGGAATGTGGAATAGATATGAACTCACTCACCTAGTGATGTACCATCCATAATCAGTGGTGTCCTTAAGCAAGCTGTAAAGCTCAGCAGGAATTTTTTGCTTTGGTGGCAATTCCTTGCTGGTTGGAATAGGCTCAGTATACACTTCCCACTTGTGATTGTTTGCAACCTTTGATTTCTCGAAGTTTCTTGAGTTGTGTTGCGAAGCAATCTGATTATTAAAAGTAGTCAGCTACAATGACCGAGGCCGAAGATTACTCAAAGACAAGAAAGTAACTTAAAGGATAGCCATTTTACATTTTGAGTGTTGAAGACCATAGTTTTACAATCAGGAAGAATGCTGATGGAACGCGGAGGTAGATAGTAGCTCGAACCTCTGAATTCTATTACTTTCGGATTTTGAGTGTGGTTGTTAGTGATAAAAGCAGCACATAAGTTACTTTCTTTCTTTTCATAGACTATAATCTGCATAGTTTCGCTTAAAATGTCAGTGACATACATTTCTTCCGTCTAATAGCAGCGCTATCAATAGCACTACATCATAGCAGAATTTGAACTAATCGATAACATTGTTCTCCGATATGCTATATTTGACACTTACCTCGTGATACTGGCTAAGTTTTTGTGTGGTATGTTCACCATTGAGTAGAGCCTTCTTACATAGGTTCACAGCCTTGTGAACATCCCTTAGGTGACTCCACTTTGGTTCTCTTTGCAGACCATAGGAATCAAGAGGAGCTTCGTCGTAATAACATGTTGTTGTAAAGGCTGAGGTTGTTCTACCAAAATTTGTTCCACCATGATACTACAAGAGTTCGAAAACGAGTTGAGTCAGAAACACTATTCTTATGGCTATGAATCTATGATCTTGCTAATTACCATATAGTAGTTGACTAAAGATCCATTCTTAGAGAAGAAGCGAGCAACTGAGAAGGCAATGTCTTCCGCAGATCTTTGAGACGGTGGATCTCCAAATACTCTATACCTGTAGTTGCAAATGATAAAAAATTATATACCGAGGATCTGTTTGGACTGACTTATTTGAACTTATCAACTGGCATAAGTACTTATGAGACCGTCTGAGAAAACTTAAGAAAATAACTTATGACATATCCGATTCTCGAAGAATAAAGATAATTGACTTACTGAGCAGTCCAGTTTTCAGTCCAAATGGATGGTTTGTATGGTTTGTTTGGACCTGTGAAGGTATCACCGCAGTGCCTTCCATTGCAAGCATTAATCTGCGAAATGGAGAACGTATAAGCTATATCTTTCTGAATGGAAAAATGATACCAAATTGATTATACATGGAGCTTACAACTGGATCAGGAGCATCCTTTTGCTTGCACATGATCCATGGAACTTCGTTATATAGTGAAACTGCCAATTTTGCAGCCCATTGAACATAACTATCTCCATCAGTTTCATAAGCAAGTTGGATATGATTGTACTCATTCTCAATCTGCAGCACATACATAAAAAAAAGTTAGAACTTCATATATATGTATAACATAGAATGATCATGCGTCGTAAAAAATCAGAACCTGTGCCAAAATGATAGGGCCTCCTTGAGGAGCAAAGAGTTTTTCTTGTTTCATTTTTTCTATAACGGTTGATACATATTGTTTCATGTGTGCCTGCAAATTACAAAGTATTATTAATTTCACATTTCATTAATCTTAAATCGTCTGTTACATTATCATGGTTGGTTACCTTAAAAGGTTCATTGTTCGAACGGAATATGATGTCGGGGACCTCTCGTAGCCAATATGGAAGTCCTCTGTCACATTAACATTATATATCAATCAAATCATTATCATTCATACTATATAATCTGTAAATAACATTGCAGAATCCACATATATATATATATATACCCGTGATTCCATTCGGCTTGGATGAAAGGGCCGACTCTAAGGGTAGCATACATTCCTTTCTCTTGTACAAGTTTAAGGAATTTTACCAAATCATACCTGCCTTCAAAGTTCAGCTGCATATATATAGGACATTAATTAATATGAATGTATATTAAAAAGAGATCCGGTTCGAGAAATAATTTATGTTCGAGAAATAGTTTATGTACATCGCCTTTCTCAAACTCATGAGCATTCCAAAAGACGTATGTTTGGATTAAGTTTAACCCTCCATGTTTTGCCCTATCAAGAATCATTGGCCACTCCTGAAACAGATATGCATTGAAGTATTGGATGGATAGATAGACAGATAGATAAAGAGACAAATATATTGTTACTTGGCGAAGAAGTAACGTACTTCTGGGACACTTCGTGGATAATGAATGGAACCGGAGAAAAAAAGCTCTCTTTTTCCATTGATCATGAGCGAGCGGCCGTCGTAAGTGACTGCTTTCGGGCCTACAGGGATGCCAGCAGAAACAATAGTGATGATGGAAAGGAAGGAAATACAAAGAAGTTTGAGAGGTGAAGACATGTTAATTGATTGTGTAAGAAAGACAGAAAAGTTAGAGAGGAAAAATGATGTTTAAATTTCAGTTTAAGAGTTGATAAAAAGGCTTTAGAGGAAAACTCGGTTAGTTGTTTTGAATTTCAGTTAGAAAATGATTGGTTGTGATTAGTTTGTGGTTAGTGAATTGCTCTGTCTTAAGCCTTGTTAATAGCTATGTTTTTGCTTTCTCCTTCTTTCATTCTACGTGGCTTTCTCTGTTGACTTAGACAATAATTTCAGGATCATCGTATGTTTCTTTCTTAATCTCTGTCTGTTATAATTTGTAAGGAAAAAGACATTTATTCAATCATATTTTACCATGTAGATACTAATATAACAAAGTAACATGATTTAATTGAATATGTATTTAAAAATTTAAGTTAATTGAATATGAGTCATTTTGTAAAAAGAAAATTTTTAGAAATTGAAAATAAAATAAAATAATAAATAGTGAAATGTATTAAATTGAAAATAAAATAAACCAAGAAGACATTTTTTTTGCTATTTATTCAAATAGAAACGTATAAAGTTTTATTTTATATTATATTAATAAAAACTTATTACAAAAGAAATCATATACTTACTATGTTTCTACTTTTTTTTTAATTTTTACACAATAATAAAATCCAACGTTTATTAATGTATCCACAATTTTGAATGTTCTTTTATATTTATTTTCATGTCTCAGTATCTAAATTAATTTAAATTGTACCTGAAATACAATAATAGATAAATATTAATCAAAATTATTTTATAGAAGATTAAAATTAGAACTATCAAGTAAATAAAATGACTTGTATTCTTTTCTTTCAGTTCAACAATATGTACAGTACACACACAAACATGTTTTATGATTATAAAATATAACAAAAATAAATACAATTTACTGCATGAAACCTCGTATAAATACTAATATTGTATGATAAAACACGATAATAGACCATTAGAAGCCAACCTACTTTCTCAATCAATCTGTCATTTGTAATCTTGCATTTTTTCATTGAGAGTTGCTTGCTCAAAATTGGAGTTTTCTCTTGCTGAACATAAGTCAAAACCTGCAAAATAGGTAGCTTGGAGTGAATCGATTGCATTTTCAGCTAGCCAATCTTGAGATGAAAAATAATACTACCTTCGATTCTATTTATAAAAGAAAATTTATTTTTTTAGATTTATTGAATAATCAATGTATCTGGACTGTATTAAGTACCGGATACATTAATTATTCAATGAATCAAAAAAATTAACTTTCTCTAATAAATAGTGTTGTGGAAAACGACGCCGGAATAATAAAGTATAATCGGTTCCTTAATCGGCAAGAAATCCACAAGGATAGGAAAGAGAGAAGTAAGGAGACCACAATAAAATTGGTTATAAACTGCTATTATTTACTTTTTCTTGGGAACAAGATTATAAGTGTTATAGAGTAGCAAATAACCTCTCTCACCTTAATTAGAATTTGCGTTATACAATGATCAGAGACTAATATGTTATTTATAAGAAAACTAACACACTAAATTAATGAGCTTTTACACACAGACACATTACACAAGCTAACTTAGAGAACAAACTAACTTAAACAATTGAGCATGACAAACATGGCCAATATGACATGCTAACAATCCTAGCATACTTCGACTACAATATGTGAACAGACATCGACGACATGCTAATGATCATGTCGGATTGTCGAACCAAGAAGCTACCTTCGACCATACTAGAGTTTGATCCAATATCTCACAAATCTCCACCTTGAAACAAACTCTATAACATCAAGGGAACAAACTAGCTTTCTTCATGTAGCTTTTTCAACTGCATATAGTGGAAGAAATTGCAACTTGGTAATGTCTTGGTGATCATATCAGCAACATTGTGATCTGTCGAAACCTTCAGCATTTGGACTTCTCCACGCTCGATTACCCCTTTGACGAAATGCAACCTCACATCGATGTGCTTGGTTCTCTCATGATAGGATGCATTCTTCGACATGTGTATAACACTTTATCTATCACATTTAACTGTGATAACTCGACCTTGAAGTTTAAGCTCCTTAGCAAAACCTTCAAGCTACAATGCTTATTTTACAACTTCAGTGAGGACGATATATTTCGCTTCAGTGGTTGATAAGGAAACAACCTTCTGAGTTGTTGCTTTCCAACTGATTGTTGTGCAAAACATAGTGAACACATATCCATAAAGAGATTTCCTGGAATCAATACAACCTTCATAATCAGAGTCGACATACCCTTCGATTTCTGCTTTACTATTTTCACCACATGCACCACCATAAATCAGGACTCTGTTCAGAGACCCATTTATGTACCTTAGAATCCACTTCAATGCTTGCCAGTGAACCTTTCCAGGATTCGCCATGTACATGCCTACAAGACTTACAACATATGCTATGTTGGGTCTAGTACAGACCATATTATACATCAAAGAACCTACTATGTTAGCATATGATATGCTATTCATATAAGCTCTTTCGACCTCAGTACTAGGACACTGATCTGTACTCAACTTGAAGTGAGGGTTCGTCGGCGTCACAACAGTCTTTGAATTTGACATACCAAACTTGTCGAGAATCTTCCATAGGCATGTCTCTTGAGATAAGCATAATTTCAATTGCTTTCTGTCTCTTCGGATGTCAATCCCAAGAATCCTGGATGCAACTCCCAGATCCTTCATATCGAACTCCTTATTGAGTTCAACCTTCACCTTCATTACATCCTCGACATTGTTGCTTGCTATGAGAATATCATCCACATAAAGCAACAAAATAACAAATGAATTTCCAGGTCAAAATCTGAAGTAAACACAACGGTCAAACTAACTTCTAATGAAACCTATTTGTGCCATGAACTTGTCGAATCTTCTATTCCACTATCAAGGAGATTGTTTCAGTCCATATAAAGATCTATTTAGCTTGCACACATAATATTCCTTTCCATTTTCTACAAACCCTTTAGGTTGCCTCATCAGAATTGTTTCATCTAGATCTCCATACAAGAAAGCAGTCTTCAAATCCATTTGTTCCAATTCTAGGTCGAATTGTGCCACCATGGCAAATAACATTCGAATGGACATGTGCTTCACAACAGGAGAGAACACATCATTGAAGTCAACACCTTATTTTTAAGTGAAACCCCTTGCGACCAATCTTTCCTTGTATCTCTTCGACGTCACTTATTCGATTCCTTCCTTAACTTTGAAAATCCACTTACACCTGACTAAATTGCATCCAACAGGTTTCTTGATCAGTTCCTCGAACAAGTCTTTGTTTGGATTCATGTGCCAAATGCAACTTGAATCTATAATCCACTCTTTATTTGAGTCGCTACTTGAAATTACAAGAACATCAGATGAGTCGAAATTATCTTGAACAATGGTCGTGTTTCCATTATCCTTACCTATATGATCTTTCAGGCGCTCAAGGCACACTTTTCTTGTATGGCCATCCTTCTTATAGTGATAACATTGAATACCAGATGCATCACCACTATAAGACTTCTGCTGACCTTTACCCTTCTTCTTGTCGAACTTCTCATCTCTCTTTGTGAATTTTGCCTTAACCGACAAGCCTTCGCCAGTCAAAGATGGCTTGTGCTCCTTTCGTTCGTTCAAATCCTTAGAATACAAGACTGATTGAACTTTTTCAAAGGTCGGAATCTCTCTTCTATAGAAGAGAGTTTCTTTGAAGTGAGCATGTGATATGGGCAAAGCACACAACATCAACAATGCTTGATCTTCATCCTCGATCTTGACATCAATATTTTCAAGATCAAGAATCAGCTTGTTGAACATATCCAACTGCTCATCCAGAACTTTGTCTCCACTCATCTTGAATGAATACATAGCTTGCTTCAGGTAGAGGAGATTGACCAACGATTTGGTCATGTACAAACTTTTGAGTTTCACCCATAACTCCAACGTCGTCGTCTCCTTCGAAATCCGTCGAAGAACCTTATCACCAAGGCTCAATAAGACGGCGTTGTGGGTTTTCTCTACCATATTTGTTTTTTCTTTGTCCGTTAACGCAACGTCCATGGTTTCGACTCCCTTCAACGCTTCTAAACAACCCTGCTGAACCAGAAGGGATTTCATCTTTAAGTGCCATATACCGAAATCGTTCACTCCTGTGAACTTTTCAATCTCATATTTTGTTGACGACATCTTCTCCATGCTAACCACACCAATTTGTTGTGAAAACGATGCCGAAATAATAAAGAATAATCGGTTCCTTGATCGGAAAAAAACCCTATAGTTATACAAGTCTTGTTTCTTCATGCCTCTTAAGACTTCCTTCAACTCCTTCATGACTTTTATAATACTTTTCTCTCCTTGAAAAACATATCTATTTTTGTCAAATTCACCAAGAGAAATCAAATTTCTCTTCAAATCAGGTACATATCTGACTTCAGTCAACAACCTTATTAACTTATCATGGAACTTGAATCTCACAGATCCAATTCATACATACGAACATGCATACATAATCTATATGTAAACAAAGGCTTTAAAGTCAAAGTTGTTTCTAAACATAGTTAATGTATGACTCCATTTGATATAATAGTTCATACCATTACAAGAGAAATAATACTTTAAAATTTAAACAAAATTTTAAAAAAATTAAGAAACACAAGACAAAAGGTTGTCATGAGCACTACGGACCAGAGAGGGAAAATATTATTAGGGAGGAGGATAACTATGGGATGATTCAGTGGCATGAATGAGTTGTATGCATACAAAAGGGCCAACAGACAAAAAACAATATTGGCTAATGAATAAAATCTGCTTCATTGCAATGTTGCTGTCAATCTTAAGAGAGTCAAGGCATGAAGCTCCCATGCCTTAGATTGGGAAAACTTTTTATATTTTTGGAGACTTATGAATGATTAGGATTAATGCTGTAAATATCTTTTTTGTAATCATTCCTTTAGTTCAATGAAATTTTTTTTCATTTTTAATTTGCATATCATCTTTTAGTCATAATTATTTCCTTTATTACAAACAGATCAAGAAGTTCAGAGTTCAGAAATAAAAACACAACACTCTTAATTTGATATTTCTTTTTCATTCGATTTATTTGATACATCAAATTTACCACATAAATTGCTTTGGTTATACAATCAGAGGCTAAGAAAGAATACATCAAATTAAACTCAGAATTTGAACATACAAGTCTTAAGCAAACCTAAAATTACAAAGGAATACTCAAAACAAGAAATGCACAAAAGAGAAATTTAAGGATGCGTTACCTCCCGAAGTTAAACAAAAGGCAGACCCTGGAGCTGGATTAGAAGAATTTGCATTATCCTCATGTCAGCTATCGACTTCTTTTCAAATATTGAATGAAATTTCATTCACATTTAATATATGAAGAGGATGAATCTTCAATATCTGCGTGGAGAAGAAGCAGAAGATCTATTCCATCAGATTACATTGAATATAAGTTCTTAAGTAGTTTGACATTAGAAGTTGATTTCAAACTACCCTCTTTCGAGAACAAATATTAGATATCTTTGATAGATCAGACATATCCTTAAGAAGACACAAAGTTTTTATTTTGAAACATGAGCATCTGGAGTAACTCCATCAACTTCACAGTTAGTTACATAAGCAGAAGTGGCTGATGTGATGATGAAATGTACATCAGAAATTTCGGAGAGGATGGCAAGCTTATCATCAGAAGCTTTAATCCAAAATTATTTGATCAACCTTGAGTAAGTATGACCAAAGATTATTTTGGAATAGTCATCCAAATCTTGTTTAGAAACACAACTTTGAAGATCATTTCCGAAGACACTCATATCTTCAAGGTTGAGAATCTTTTCATTGATGACAGTCAGTTGGTTTATCAGACCAAAGTTAGATCTAATAGTCATCTCAGGTTAAGATAAGGATTTAGGAGGAAAGTTTTGAAAAACTCAAACAAAAGAATTTTTTATATAAAATATAAAATGAGATGAGAAGAAGGTCGGTTTAAATAGTAAAAGATCAGTAAAATCTAAGAGATAAAAATCAAAGGATAAAAGAAAGAGAGAAGCAAATCTTTAACATGTCAATGTCAAGTTGTAGAAAACTTAGTTACCCTATTTATGCCTAATCACCAAACTTTGGAAAACCTGATTTCACAAATTCCCATCAAATTTTACATGATATGTTATTATTGTATACATTATATAGCTTTTTAACAACTTCATTCCAACAAATTCTTGACATGTATAACTTATAATGCAGAGTTATATCCCCACCGATTGCATGCCCGGTGTTATGGCAAAATAATTTCGTAAATTGTATTGAAATAGATTTGAAAATGCCAATGTAAATAGGTTTACTTTTCAGAATATTAGTAATACAAAGTTACCACCTCAACTCTATTGACTATTCTTTTTCTACATGGTTCAATACAATGCAACTGTACTATTGACAAATATCTTTACGTCTTATATACATCATAAGAATTGAGGTAAGGCTGAATATTATCAATTCTATTTCATATTAGCTTCATCATCTCGTGCACCACTTTCAGCAATTACATCAAATGTTAATCACACCCCTTCATCTCAGCGGGATCACTTAGACAACATCAGTTCTAAAAGATACAGATTAGCTTTACAACCTGCTATTAACCTGTTCAACAGGTTCAAAGATACAGCTACACAACACACCAACAATTTCTCTGTCTCTCACCTTGAGAATATAAAGACTCCTTTAGATACAATTGATTACTCTACATCACTAAAAAAACGTGTTAATCACTTCGCAGCAGAATTCCAATCACTTCGTCCAAAATTAGTCGCATTTTTTTTGCTGAGTGAAAATTACCTTGTAAGTTGCTGTAAGTTGCTGAGTGAAAGTCACCTCACAAGTTACTTAGTCAATATCACTTCGCAATTCATAATGGTTCAAAACTTAATGTGTAGTGCAGAACAGATGGCAGAGCAGACGGCAGTGTACAACTTAATATTTTGCTGAGTATAATACACTTCGCAACTCATTTACTTTACCGAGTGTATTTCACTTGACAACTTTACCGAGTATATTTCAGTTGTCAACATTTTTTACATATTTAAAAAAAATTGTTATATATTAATATTATATAGAATATTTTTTATAATTAAATTTATTTATAATATAATAAATTTATAATAATATAATATAATGTAAATTTATATGTTTATATTATACGTAATATTACAATTTGTTTATTCTATGTTAATTAATATAAAAAATAAATTAAAAAACAAAAAAATTATATATTTTGTTTTACTATAAAAAATTAATTAAAAAACAAAAAGACATACGTACTAATTTTTATTTTGTTTTTAATATAATTTTTTATTCTGTTTTATTAAAAAAAACGAAAAAAATATTAATACTATTTTAATATATATATATATATATATATATATATATATATATATATATATATATATATATATATATATATATATATATATATATATATATATATATATATATATATATATATATATATATATATATATATATATATATATATATATATATATATATATATATATATAAAAGGACATGTCGGGTAATAGGATATTAGTAACCATCCCCAAACCCGCCTCGTTTACTTTATTATGTATTTTATTATTTTAATTTTAATAATTTAGAATATAAAATATGTGGTGAATGTTTTGATATTTTGATTTTCATATATTATTTAAAATATTTGAAATGTATACCTGATTTTTTTTGAGATTTTTTTATTTTATTATTTGTAACATAATTTGATTTTGGAAAAATAAATATTTTTATTTAAAAAATTAATTTGATAAAATAGATAGTGGCGATGCAGGGATACCTGAACCCGTTTAGGACGAGTTTGAATTTTAATTCTTCATCCCCCGATGAGGATTGGGGCGGGGAACAAAGATTATTTTCGAATTCGAGTTTGGATTTGGGATGTAAAAACCGAACCCGCCTCATTGCCATGCTTATGTATACATAATTAATATAAACTTAAATCCTACTATACACACTATTTTAATATATACGGTTATATATATATATATATATATATATATATATATATATATATATATATATATATATATATATATATATATATATATATATATATATATATATATATATATATTATATATATATATATATATATATATATATATATATATATATGTATGAATGTATGTACTGTTTTAATTTTTTAATATTATAAAAAAATAAAAAATAAAAAAAGTATCCTATTATACTAACTAAAAATGAGAAATAATAGATCAGAATAAAAGATTATAATATCAAAACAAAATTAATATACACAAATAATATCTACAACAATAAAATTTCTAACAACATAAATAATAATACAAACAACAACAAAAAATATTTAAACCAGAATAATCTAATATTAATAAGAAAAAATTGGAAATGAAGTGTGTATCTTAAATTTGTGAGCTTACGTAAAAATGTTAGATGAAAAATGTTGTGAGCTTTTGTAAATATTGAAGAAGAAGAAGAAAGATGAGACAAAAAATGTTGTGTATTGTGAGAGGAAGATGAAGTATTTGATAAGAGGAAGCCTGATGTTTGTTTGAGAGGAAGCTGAGAATGAAAGCATAATAAGTTGTCTCCTTTATGACCGTTGAGTACGCTTTGGCATTTGTGCATGTGACATTGGTGAGTGTTTTTCACTTCGCAACCATTATGAATATTGTTGCATGCATAACACGTCGCAACTCATGTTATTGCTAAATATTTTTCACTTTGCAACCCATGTGACGTTGCTGAGTGTTTTTCAATTCACAACCATTCTGACGCTGCTCTGTCAAAAGCTACATTGAAATTATTGGTGATAACGTTCAAAATTTGAATTTTGAAAACAACATTGCAAGGTGATTACCATGCATCAAACATTTTAAAAAAACCATTTCCCTCCCAATGAGTTGTGAGGTGATGTATTTACTAAATTGTATTTTATATATATATATATATATATATATATATATATATATATATATATATATATATATATATATATATATATATATATATATATATATATATATATATATATATATATATATATATATATATATATATATATATATATATATATATATATATATATATATATATATATATATATATATATATATATATATATATATATATATGGATTGCGAGGTGATCGACACTCAGCAACACTCATTTTTTTGCGAGATGATTTTCACCCGGCTAAAATATCCAGCTAATTTGAGTTTTTCTTGTAGTGCATCTAATAATGATTCTGGCCAAAGTCTAGATCATAATTCTGATTCTGATCATTTTGAAGAATCGAATGCCTTTGTTGATTCCCATCCACAAGGTAGATTTTATAGCTCTCATATTCTCATTTTTAACTTCCTTACAATTCCCGAAAGTTGGTGTTCTAATCATTTTTTCAATGAGTTTTATTTCAGAATTTTCTTACATAGAAGATCCTATATGAGAATGCCAACATTGTCGAGCACTTATGTGGTATCAGGAGCATAAAACCAAAGTAAATCATTCAACTGTTCCTAAATTTAAATTATGTTACAATGGTGGAAAAGTTGTACTCCTCATGTTGGTAACCAACCATTGCAACTACCGAAGACACTTATGTTTACCACCACAAATATTGATAGTAAGAATTATCAAGATAATATTAGAACTTTCAACACAATTTTTTCATACACTTCTCCCAGGATGAAGTTTTACACCACCAATGTTAAGGGGATAGGTTAACCTACTTTGCGACTACATGGTCAACCCTGTCATAGAATAGGAAGTATGCTACCGGAGTCGGGACAACCACCAAAATATGCACATTTGTATATATTTGACGCAGACAATGAAGTTCATAACATAATGGATTATTCCAAGTATTAATTTATATATAATATTTAATACATTATGTATTCCATTTTAGGATTTATTTTGATCCTTTTTTCTACTTCGTATCACAGAGGTCACAAACATTTAGACAAGACTATTGTCAAAAAGTTGAAGTTAATGTTAGATGAGAATAATGTCCACGCCAAAGCTTTTAGAAAGGTACGGGATATGCTGAATAATAATGACTACCAAGATTTGAAATTGAAACTTATTTCAGATAGACCTGGTGATAGACGTGTATACAATTGGCCAACTGTGTTTGAAGTTGCCGCTCTTATTATTTGGGATATAGACCCAGCTTCAAAAAGAGACAGCATTATCTAGCCACATCATGGTCAATTACAAATAATTGATGAGTTTCATGCAGGTTACCTAGGGTATCAATACCCTTTTCTATTTCCATATGGTGAGGATTATTACAAGCCAAATATACTTCACAAGTATGAAAATGAAACTGTTATTACAATGAAAAATTGTCGGACCATCAAATAATGGATGTGCTTTAGATATATGACCATATCAAGGAAGCTAAAATATTAATATATTTAGAAGACTATTCTAAAAAAATTTGGTTGATGGATACACAATGATGTAATATGAACGTTTAAATTGGTTAAGAAAGAATTATACAAAATTAAGAGATAGAAAATACCACAAATTACATGAACAATCTGGAGGTAATCAAGACAACCAAAATTAAGTGAGTTGTATTGCCTTCATCCTTTTTGGAAGTAAGCAATATATGGATTAACATTATTTTGATGGTATGGCGATATCCAACGCTCTTGGTTTCTAGATTTATTTGTAACCTTTGTGGAACATTGTTTTGCAAGTTACTTATAGAGAGATATGCCTTTAATGAGGAACCCTACTTTTGTTGATGTATAATAAGTGTTTAATAATGACAACCAGTCTTTTACGACAAGAACTAAAGTCAAATGTAAAGCGGTTAAAGATGCAAACCAAATTATTATGGTGTGATATACTTGACTCTCCTAATGATGGTAATAAACTAGAATATAACTCAAACCACATCTTAAAGTAAGCTCAATAAAGTTTCTATAAGAATGAAGCGTATGACAAGTCTTGAAGTATATGAAAGTTTACCTCGACACGTCTGAGTGAACACATTGTAAAAACATAAGGGCTTTTTCCTAAAAGTGTATGGCTAAGTCACACACACACACACATACACACACACACACACACACACACACACACACACATAAATAAACAACTTTAAAGTCGTACTAGACAAGTTAGACACTTTCAGAAAAGATATGGACAAGTTTTTGCTCTTGCCAATCGATTGACACCTTATGGAAATTGATTGGAGAAGTTCAAAAATGTGATCGATTAGGATAGCACTTTAAGTATTGGTAATGGTTAAATATCATTTCTTACCATTTTTAACTCACTAACCGATTAGCACATGCCTACCAATCGATTAGAGCTTGATGTCAATCAATTGCACATCATTATTGACCGTAAATGTTTCCCTTTTTGTGCTAACCTCTAGAAATAAATAGAGGTCCCTTCCCATATTTTTCATCATCCATAAAACTTGATATCACTTCTCAATTTATTTAAAAATTCTTTTCGTTTACTTTCTCTCACTAAAAGTTTAGTCAAAGTGATTTTCGAGAAAGTCATTTTACGAGTGAGGAAAATATAATTTTGGAAGGGTAGTTTTATAAGTTTACTAAGGAAGTTTTTTTTTACATTGGTTGAACATTCAATTCATTTAGGAATTTTTTGTTTGAGTTCAAAGTTAAGCCCGTTAAAAGCTTTGGTTTAGGGATTGTGTGATCAAGTTTTCGTTTAGGTTCGAAAGTTCAGCCCGTTCAAAAGCTTTCAAGGTTCGAGATCAGCCTGGTGGTAAAATCTCAAAGGTTCTTGGTTATCCCTCGATAAAACTAAGTTTTGGTTAAAGCTCAACCTAGTGGTAAAACCTTGTTTTGGTTCGAGATCAACCCAGTGGTAAAATCACACAAATTTTTTGTTAGCCCGGTATAAAACCATGTTTAGGTTCGAGAGCTCATCTCAATGTTAAAAGATCCTGAGGTTTATTTTAAGCTTGAATATTAATCGCTCCAAGTTTCTCATGGAAAGGAGACTTACCACTTTGATTCACCACTTGGAAGGTAGATTCACCGCTTCTTTCCCTTGTTTGCTGTTTGGTTAGAAGTTAGCCACAAACTTCATTTTTTCTTGCATAAGGGGGTTTAAGAGTTCAACTTACTAAAAACTCCTAAGTTTATTGGATATTCTAAAGATCACATGTCCAACACATAATTCACCCCTCTCTCCCTCTTGTGTGCGAAGTCACATGTCCAACACGTGGCATCAGAACCTAACTCCTGTTTAAGGACTAATCATTTCAGGAGTTAGATAAATTTCGACAAGAGATCTTTTCTAAACACACCACCACTTTTTAATAGTATTATATTTGATATATGGCAAGATATGTTTAGAATTTTCATTCAAAGTGTAAATAATGAATTATAAGAAACTATAATCAATTGTCTTCTTTATCCCTATTTACCAAGTAAATGGAAAAGTAGTAGATAAACTCGACTCCCTTAGGACCAAAGAAGAAAACAAATTTTTTGAGATATATTTCAAAACCAAAAGGTTTATAGCAATGTCTATAAATGATAGTAAATTTTTCTATGTTCATCATTGCCAAACCGCCTAGGGAATGTGGGATACTCTTGAAATGATATATGAAGTCTCTCAAAAGTGTCGAGCAAGAGGATATGAACAAATGAGGCAAAGAAGATGAAGATACCACCTTTAAATGTTTTTCAAAAATTACAAATATTAGAGATTATATTGGAACGTTTGTCGCTAACCAATGTATAAGCGATACGAATTGGAAGTTTAACCCAATTCTTAAATAAAAAGATGGCAACCTTCATGAATTTCAGGAAAAATCAAGAAAGAATGAGATCATAGAGAAATTGAACAAACTAGTCCAATTACTCAAATATGAAGAAACAAAAACCGAAAAATCTTCAACTTCGTCATAGTCCTATCATACAACTCTGGTGGAATCCTTCGAAAGAACATACTCAATAGTTGAACGATCTTTAGAAGATTCAAAATTAAATGAAGCAAAGCCATGTTTAAGAAATTGTGAAGAAGAATAAGTATATTCAATATTCAAAATAAGAAAAGGAGGATTGACATCAACCTTGGGGGAGAATATAAAAGAACCTTCGACCAACGAAGAAAATGAAGTTTCCTTAAAGACATCCTATGAGGAAGATATTGTTAAGGTAACTAAATTACCTTATGAATAATTGTTTAGAATTACTGGTCAGTTAGATAAAGAAAATGATAAACTTAAGGAACAAAACTTAGGTCTTAAGGAGTCTTTAAGATATCTTGAAAAAATTAATAAATCAGTCAAAAGAAACGTGTGAGAGTTGTGTCTCCCTAAAAAAGAAAGTAAATTATTTACATGAAACCCTGCATATGGTTACCCAAGAGAAAGAAAAGCTTTACTTGATCATATAAAGTCAAAGATCTTCCATATATATATCACAAGAAGAATTATCCAGTTTACAAATGCATAAACTGCAAAAGAGTTGGTCATTTAGGGCCTTTATGTGTTGACAAATTGAAAAGATCTAAAGATAACAACCTTAGATCTTATAGAAATAATGCACCTGGGTCCAATAAGATGTGGGGTACTAAAGGTAAAACCTTAATGTTTTGCAGGTATGCTTTGTAGCTCAAAGCCTTAATGATTATTAATAGAGCTATGCAAAGAAAGTGTTTTTGAGAATATCTCAAGATTTATGATCCTTAGTGATTAGTTGAGTGAATATGTCTATAATGGACTATTTTAAGGTTGAAATGATCAAAAAGCTCTGATTAATCCTTTAAAATGGTGGTTTTATTTTTTGTGCATCTCGATAAAATATTTCCACTAACCAAAAATAAGATTTTTTAAGTGTTATATATAAAGTAGGGGTGTGCATGGGTAACCAATTAATGTGAACCAACTCATTTTTATGATTATGGTTTTATAAACCAAACAACTTGTCACAAAAAACAGTTTGAAATTCATAACATGTTCTGAACATGTTTAAAACCGATTTTAAAATGGGTTTTGATTTTAATCCAAATTATCTAATTAAATCTAAATTTTATATTAATATCAATTTTAAAATTTAACTACTTAAAACAAATTTTATGAGTCTTTAAAAATATTTTTCTTCGAAAATTAAAATAAAAAACATTTTTCTAAATACAAAAAATATTTAGGATTGTCTATCAGTTGATCAAGGGTGAATCCTCTTTCCTCTTCGTCATCTTGATTTTCACTTCTCCTATTTTTCAATTCCACCTTCTTTTATATCAATCTCATCCTCTTTAACTATTTCAGCTTCACCCTTTTTAGTAATCACCCCAAAACCTATTTCCACAGCCTTGCATGATTCATTCTTAGGATTGTCTACGATGTTACTTGTAAATCCTCCACTTGAGCTTGGAAAAGCAGTTACTTGTCTGAATAACTGACTAATCTTCATCTCCAAATTTTTGATAGACACATCATGGTTTCTACTCATTATTTCATGGTTCTTATTTACATGATCAAAACTATTTTGAGTGACTTTAATGAAATTCTACAAGGTCTCTTCCAATTGTGAAGGTTTCCTTTGAAATGGAGCTTGTTAGGCTTGTTTTATACCATGATTAACATTTGAATTTTGGGTATTTCTCCAATGGAAATTCAGTTGATCTTTCCAACCCAGATTGCAGGTGTTGGAATACGAGTTGTTCTTATGAAAATTAGCAAATTGGACTTTCTCACTTGACTCTTCCAAAGAGCACCTTCCGTTAGCATGCTCTCCTCCACAAAAATCACACCTAAGTGCTTGTACCTGACTCATGTTATCTTTACCTAAGCTACTTTCAGCTACCTTTTTATTTAACAATTCAATATGAGCTAAAAGAGTAGTGTGGGTATCAACAACTAACATACCTTTATGTGTGCCCATAATTTCGATTTTAACCGACCTTTCTCTTTTTAAACGGTACTCATTCATACACATCTTCTCAATAAGGTCCTTCACTTGTGGTTCAATCATTGATCGGATAGTGCCTCCTGCGGAAGCATCCATCAACATACATGTTTGACTCTTGAGACCTTTAATTAAATGTTGCATCTGCTCCATGTTATTCATATTGTGATTCGAGCATCTGCGTAACAAGAGTTTGAATCTTTCCCATGAGTCATAAAGCGACTCAGTTTCCTGCTGCTAAAAATTTACAATTTCTGTTCGGCGCTCGATAAACTGAGTAGTAGTGAAGAATCTTTCTACGAATTTATCCTCCAATTCCTTCCTAGTCCGAACTGTTCCATTCAGAAGGCAAAGTAATCAATCCTTATCCCTTCCAATTAATAAGAACCTAAACAACCTCAATTTAACCTGGTCTTCAGTGACATCTGTTGGTTTGCACATCTAAGTTGTTTCGTAGAAGCGTGCAAGATGCTCCCACGAGTCTCTAATCGCGTTATCGTCAAACAGATTATCACATAAACCTGAAAGTAGAGAATTCTTAATATCAAAGTTAACGGGATTTACTGGTATAAACCCTCTCGAAATCTGTCCTTCATCGGTTCGCTTACAGTATTTCCCCATAGTTTGGGGTGGTATAGCTGTCATGGTGACTTCTTCTTCCGAGTCATAAGAAATCAAAGGTTGATCTTCAACTAAGATCCCTTGAGCCATATTTGCTTCCCTGGCTTCTCTTCTGATAGCACGTGCAATCCTTTCAATTTCTGGATCAAACGGTGCCAATGTCAATCCTGAGTTGTGCATACACAAACAGGTAATACCTCAGTAGCATTATGATTATTATGAAAATAAATCAAAAATAAAAAATACTAAAAATAATACGTTACACAAACGTCGCCTTGTTGAGATATAAATAGTCCTCGACAACATCGTCAAAAACTTGATGAATTCTCGACAAGTGTAGCTATAATGTCGCAGTAATGAAAAAATATCGAATCCACAATGATTGCTTCTAACAAGATAAAATGTGTGCAGTCAGGGAAGTGGTCAGGTTGTGTTTAGAATCCCCTATTTCTCTATTGTTGATGTTTGATGCCTTGTATGAATGATCTTATCACTATAACCCTACGACGAATTAACAAAGCCGTTATAACCGATCCCTCACGAAATACCTTACTAACCAATACCCAAAGCTTTCTATCCCTAGTCCTTCAGCATAAGTAGGGTTAGGCGATGCACTTAATGTTAATAAGAGTTAGTCAAATGTTAGTTAAATGTTAATGGTGTTTTGCTTTTTAATTGATTAAGTCATTCTTTGGAGAACACTCAACCATCCATTCACAAGCATGGATCCTTGAACCAAGGCATCTTCCATAGGAAGGAAAAAAGACCAAGTTTCCAGACAATACCATGAAGGATGAGAGACTTACAATCTCACTTACTAGAATGCTATGCCTTTAGGGTCAAATTTAGCTCTACGTTAAGCAATCGTAATTGGACTTATGTATAAGTCATAACTATCTGAGGCCGGGCAATTAAAATTTAGGTGTTAATGCATGTTAGAGATTTGGTATAATGAACCAAACTCCTAAAACATACTACACACTAAAAGAAAAGATCAAGAGGGATGGATATATCTCATACATACTTGTATTGGTTCATATGACACAAGGTCATTGATGAATTAATTAGCCTTAGGACATTTGAGATTTCATTGGTAAATGAAAGGAATAGGAAAGAATAAGGATGAAGATGAAGGGGGAAGGGAATGAGATAAACACAAATTGGTCATGGGAGGAATTTTATCAAATTAAAATCATTCATTATCAGTTTGAGTTGAGATCTTTCTGGCGTACATCACAAGGTGACTTAGCGGACAAGTATTTCTCTTATACTTTTCAAAGTCAGGGACCTTGAACTTCCTCGAGATTTTCACATTAGGTACCAGGCAGAGCTCAACAGCATTTTTCCCAAACAAATCCTTTCCTCTCGGAGTCTTCAATTCTTTACGTAGCTCGAGGAACCGATCCTTCATTTCGTCCATCTTCTCATACACATCTGGGCCCTCAGTTGGCTCAGAATGGTAAATAGTGTCCTCAACACGAGGCATAGTATGAACAACTGGAGGCGACACTGACATGACCGGGATAGATGCCGGAAGAGAGACAAAAATGGGTGCATACCCTTCAAGCATAAAGCTTGATGGCATTCCCCAAGGGAATCCAACAGGCATGGAAGGATCGGATTGGTTGGCAGCAACAGGAACAGTCGAGGTAGCAACCTCAGAAATGACAGCCCTCTGGGGAGGAGTTGCAGGAGTTGGTGAAGTCTGGTTTTGTGCAACGATAACAGATTCCATCAATGTTGTTAACCTGGAAATTTCACCATTCAACTCTCTGTTCTCTTGCTCTAAATGCTTGTGCATCCGCGAAAAAACAACCGGCGAGACTCAAATAAAAACACAACACAGAGCCGCCACTGCGCGTTATTTATCCCAAAATAGGGAAAGGAAACGCTCAGAGAAACCTGGAAAGGAAATGGTCTCGCGACCAAAGAGAAAGGGTAAGGGAGTCGGTTACGCAAGGGGAAGGTATTAGCACCCCTCACGTCCGTCGTACTCGACGGGATCCACGTTCTAAAATAAAGAATAGGTTGCTAAAACATCACACACACAGGGAACGCAGGTGGGGTTAACAGAAGGGAGCTCGATAGGACATCGCATCCTATGCCTACATATCTCGTCTGGAACGAGAATCAGAGCCACTGTAGTTCGGCTTACGCACGCCAAACAACACAAAACACACAAACAGATGGCAAACATGGAGCCCAACAGCCAATCATTGGACTTACGTCAGCATCCGAACCAAAACACACTCAAAAGGGCAAACGTGGAGCCCGACAGCCAATCACTGGACTTACATCGGCATCCGAATCAAACACACAATCAGATAACAAGTAAACACACACAAAAAAGAAAAAAAAGTGCCCGGAGAGACCTCGCACGGTCTCCTGCCTACATACCTCGTCTGGAACGAGGATCAGGGCGATGTAGTTCCCCCTCAAGGGGAAGAAAATCTAGCCAGAAACCAAGGAAAGACACACTACCAGGGAGCTGGACTCGAGCCTAGTGTTGTCATGCATCATTACCCTATGTTCAGGTTTCTACCTACTTACACAACTGCAAGCTAATCCTATCCAGGAATAAAGCAAGCATACAAGCATACAGATCAAAACAAGCATTTCAAGCAAATATTCACATAGCACACACTATAACCAATCAAGTGAGGCTCAAACAATGGGTTTGACTGCCGAAGCAAGTCATCTGTACATGTGTAGTATTCGCTCTTAACCTTGCCATTACGAGGCTAAGGTGAAGCAAATGAAAAGGTGAAGTGAGGATGAGACCTCACAACTCTTATCCCTGACCAGGGAGAGCTTCAGACAAAGGAGCGTGGGTCCAGAATGGAGGGACCCTTCTACGCTCAAAGACTCTGACTCGATTGTGCAACAGCACAAGATCTTGGGTTTGTGTCCCAATGCATCAACACACAGCCGTGTGAGCAGAGGGACGACTCACAGAGTAGTGGGGGATAGATTGCATATCCCTTGGCTTCCACCAATTGCCTCATAGAGGTCTTTACCTGCTTAGGCACAATATTAAACAATCACAAACATCGCCTCTTAAGGAGGACTTCAGACAGTTTGCCCGGCCAAATAACAGGCCGGGTCTCCAGACTACATGAAGAATAGAAGTCCTACCTCAAGTGGTTTAAAAACCAAGCAGCAGCAAGCAAGTTCTTAAAGAACTGTAAGCAACTAAATGTACCTGAAATCAATCAAGTATCATCAGTACTCAGACAGACAAACAGTAAACAGCAAATGTTAATCAGTCAGACTATACAAACAACACAAGCACATAAATGCAAGCTACAAGCTCAAGCTCAAGCTTCACAACCTACAAAACAAAGTTATGTTAGTTCTCCACATCAAACAAATTCAATTTTATTGACTTGAATCATTCTCCTTAAGCTTTGTGCATTTCATCCTGAAAAGTCAAACCAAATGTGAGAAACTGGACCACTAGGCCAAGCCTAGGGTCCAAAAGGGAGAAAAAATTCTAAACAGCAAGCAATTCTCAACCAAAATCAAATTAATGCAAATAGAAAGCAAATGCAATTGATCCCATATCCATATCATTCATCATTTTCATTTCATGCACAATTTGGTACAAACTAAGTCAAATGCAACACCAAATGTCCAAACAGAATAACTTCAATCAAAAGCATATCAAAACAATTCCAAAAATCCTCAAATAATTCACACCTAAACAGGACATATTAAAGGTATAGCATGTCAATTTTCAGCTCAATTGGACAAAAGGAACTAGGCCAATGAAAATCAAGAAATCCAGACACAATTATTCAAGCCAATTCAAGGTATCCACACATACATTCACTTCAAAAATTCATAACAGAGTGAGAACAATTAAGAAATGAATGGGACCAAAACAGTAATGTCCTACAATGTGTCAACAATCAGCATACCAAATTTCATCTTCATCCAAAACCATATGAGAATTTCACACAAGATATACAAACATGTGTCACACAAGCTTGCACAATGAGCCAACAGAGAAGAAAAATATCAATCAAATTGAAAATGCCATGGAAAAATCCAGAAAAAATCACACAACATTTCAACATACCAATGATCATCCTTGCAAAATTTCAATCCATTACAACAATCATAGGCCAGGCAAAAAAATTCATGAAGTTGACCTAGCTAGGTGTGACACAAATTGTCACACCTAGATTCAAAAAATCATATCTCACTCCTCAGGTATCCAAAAATCACAAACTTTACATGGAAATCACCATCAACATGTCCAGAATGAGCACAAAAAATTTCAATCATTTCCTTTAATGTATGAGCATTTCACATTGAAAATGGCAAAACATGTAAAAAATACACACAAGTCAAAGATCTATAGTCCAAGTCAACAATTCACCATGCACAACTTGTGAAACCATGCTCATAAAAAACTAGAGAAAAAATAGGATCCAACAAAAAAATCCTCATATTTTTCTGATTATTAAAATATTTTTTATGAATTTTTAAAGTTTGATTAATTATTGAATAATTATTTAACATGTAAACGAATTAATTAACAGAGCAGTGGCATTCCTGTAATTAACCTAGGCCGGTCCAATTTCATTTATGCGGTGTCATCTTCCGGTTGGTCCAAACCGGCGCCAAACAACATTTGAAAATTGCATCGCGTTTCAGTGGATCAAACGCAGCTTTTCCAGAAATTCATCATCTCCTTCGCGCGGTATACATAAGCTTGGAACGGCAAATTCGGTTTCGCTCATTTCTCAACCAAATCTCACAAATGAATAACCGTTGGAAAGGTCTAAGTGCGTGGATCATGAATATACTAACGATTTTTATTAATTTCCACTGTACATCACGAATCGAGCTTGGAAAGGAATGAACACAAAACTTGAAATCAAGATATCTCTCTTAATACTTAATCATTTCATAAACCACAAGTTTCACGCTAACCTACGATGAACGATCTACACAATGCATATAACAATTTACAAAACCATGAGATTCGAATTCGCACCTTTGTTTGATGACAGCCGTGATTCGTGATGTTTTGATGCGCAAATTCCAAAAACAGATCAAGTAGAAGATATAAGAAGGTGAATGCAACTTGTAGCTTGGCTCGAATTCGCTTCTAGTGGAAGAAATCTCCAAATGCCATTGATGAGCATAATTTGGACAGTGGAGAATTTGATGCTCTTTGGATCCAAACTACCAAAACAGTTGAAGAAGGAGATCCAAGGAAGAAGCAGCAAAAAGAAATTTCGAATTTGATGAAGAATTGGAAGAGTTTGATCCAATTTTGCTCTTGTGTGTTCTTGAGAGATTTTGGTGAATTTGGAGGGAAAAGAGATTGAGATTTTGGGAAATGTGAATTCTGATCAAGAGTTTGTTACAATTAGATGTTTATACTTCCCACTAATCAAGCTTTTAATCACTAATTAACAAAATGAAATGTAATTAGCAAAGTGTCATTTTCAAAGGCAAGGGCAAAATGGTCTTTTCCTATGGGCTCTGTGACAGCTCATTGACAGCTCACACACTCTCAAAATGACATGTGTGAGCTGTTGCAACTTGTCCCACATTGATTGGCCATGTAATTTTGATTTTCACCATGTCATAGCATGAAATGCATTTTTCAAGTGCAAGTTCAAAATGAATTGTTCAACCATTGCACCTTGACATGTTATGATGATTCAAACCATTTCCAAATAGCATTTGTGAGGTGTTACAAAAATCCCCATTCCAAAATCCCCATTATTTCTCAAGTTGGACCATTTTGCCCCTGGATCTTTTAACTGTACACTTGAAATTTGACTTTTTGCATTGACCATTTTTGATGAATTCCAATTATGCACCATAAAAGTACATGTCAAATGGAGTTTGCACATAAAAAGATCACTCAATTTGGACACTCCATGTGGAAGTTATGCCCCTCTGATTATGGGTCATTTTTGAAATTGAATGGACCATAACTTGTCAACCATACATGGGAATTTCAAGTTCTTGGACTTTTTGGAAAGGTTAGAACAAGATCTACAACTTTCATGTTGATCAAATTTTCATTTGAAGCTTCCTTGGACATGTAATTTTGAGGTCAAAAACTTTCCATTTTTGGAAACTTCCATTACAAGTCACTTTCTATTTTTGGCAATTTTTGTCCTGACTTGATTTTCTCCATTCTTAAGCTTTGAAATTTCAAATAACACTTGTTTCAACATGAATGAAGTGTATCCAACTCATCTCCACCTCCAAATCCATCAAATCATGTACAGTTGACCACAGTTGACCTTTTCAGCTGACAGATGAATTTGTCAATGCATAGATCAATCTGAGCCCCAATTCTCTGATGAAATGGCTCAAGGGTGAAACCCTAGCCTCAATAATCTCCATATAATCAAATAATGATCCCCATATACATCATAGACCCCATCTCCTGATCATGCCCTGATTGGCCCAATACAACTGATTAGGGTTGACCAGTGGTCAAAACCCTAATCTCAAGGAATGTGCTTCAACACTTGATGAAATCAAACCATGATGATGATGATGAATCATTCCAAACAAGATGAAGACCAATATCCTTTGAGAATCATGAAACCCTGATTTGAACTTGCACATCCTCAGATGATTAATGACCAGTCCAATGAAACCCTAGCTTGCACTTTGACTTCCTCATCTTCTGATCAAGACTTGGGAGTATGACTTGCACAATGTAACCACATGATATGTAATATGCAATGCCTAATGACCTAGAATGATATGCAATATGTTAATGCTAGTCCCAAGAGAGGAGGGCAAATTTTGAGGTGTTACAATGCTCCATTATCTTTGGATGATTAGCACGAGTGTTGTATCGGTGAGTCAGCTTGGCTGAAGCACAGAAGAATAACCGAAAATACATATGGTGGAAGAAAACCTGATATGCAAATGATGTATGAAATGCAATGTTTTTGTTTATTTAATTTCAAGGAACATATGAAATTCTATTTGCAAATATTAAATAGTAACAATTTGATTGACCACAAAATCTCTTTTTAGTCATAAAATTTGGAAGGATTACATTGAGTACAATTTCAGAAACCAAAGTACAGAATACAAGAGAAAAGGAAACTAATCATCCTAAGGATCCCCTAGCAACGATATCAGATGATCTAACTGCGGGCACGTACTTCCTTCGGATGCGTCGTATCTCGGACTCAAAAGATGCCTTCATCTGAGCTTTCTCAAGGACAAGCTGATCAACAATCTTCTTCCAAGCACCAGAAGGATGAGGCATACTAGAGGAAGGTAGACCCTCTAGCTCTCTCTGTCTCTTCACTGCTCGGTCTTCAAGAAGTTCAATAAGCAAATCCTTGTCTTTCGACTCAAGCTGCAACTCTTCATGCTTTCGACTCAAAGCATGGAACCACTCTTCCCACATATCTCTCTCTTGCTTCATCTTGGCGAGTGCATCTTCCAACTCCTCTACATCTTGGTTAGGGAGATTTGATGGCTCAGCCACAACCAAAGACATAGGTCTTTCACAAGCGTACGACATCTTCAGCTCCAAAGCTCTCTTCTTCACCCAAATAGTGTAAGCTTCCAAAGCTACACAGTTGCACAGACCAAGCTCGGATCTTCCTTTCCTATGCACATTATGCCAAGCATGTATCATCTTCTGCTTCAAATGTTGGGGATCTTTACCCTCTTGATAGAAAAGACCTTCTAACTGAGTGTTATTATGTTTGTCTCTCAAGGGGAACCCAAGTTGACGACGAGCTAAAGCAGGGTTATAGTTGATTCCTCATTATGTACCAATGAGAGGCACATTAGAGAATTCACCACAACTATGAATAATATCCAAGCTACTCAATGCAGAATCATACCAAACAATATCATCATTAGTGAGAGACATGAGTCTCTGAGACCACCGTAGACATTGTTTGTTCTCCAAGAAAGCAGGCGTATGAGGCAAGTGCGAAATAAACCACTTGTACAAAAGGGGAACACATCACACAATAGTCCCACCACCTTTAGAATTCCTTAAATGAAAAGAGAAATACATGTCACCCAACAGAGTAGGAACAAGATTCCCAATTATGGAGATTCTAATGGCGTTAACATCCACAAAACTGTCAATGTTAGGTAACAAAGCTAGACCATAGATAAGCAATACAAAGATGGCTTCAAAATCATCCATACTACCGGCCTGAGTAAAAGCAGTAGCTTTACCAATGAGGAACTCAGAAGTCAACCCCATAATACCTTCTTTCTTCACCAAATGAGCTTCAATTTCATATTTCTTCAAATGAAGAGCTTCAGCTATGATATGAGATCTGGGAATCTCCTTCAATCCACTAAAGGGTACCTTGTCAGATACGAGTATTCCCAAGAGATGGGAATACTCCTCTAACGTATGTACAAGCTGATAATCAAGAAAAGTGAAGCATCTGTATAGAGGGTTATAAAACTGAACCAAGACACTCAGAAGTTCTTCACTACATCAGCAAATAGCACAGACAAAAGCTTCCCATGACGTTGCTTGAAGTCCAAGGGATCTAGTACAAAGGATGACAACTTCCTTAGCTCTTTCAAATCATGACATCTGAAACTGTACTTCTTAATGTTCCTTCGTCCACAATCCATGGTCTGAAAATATTTGCAAATAAGAGTTCAGTTCCTTGAAATTTATTTTTCTGTGATGAATGTCATAATGCGCATGTATGCATGAATACAACAATCACAAACAAGGGATCACACACAAGGCAAACACAACAGAGGTCAAGGGATGGATCAAGTCATCATCAAGATCAATCATCCATTTTGGTGGATTGTAATTTTCACCTTATCAACACCCAAGTTCCATTGATATTGATGAGACTTTATCGGATCAACCGAGAATCAAAGGGTTTGTTGTGAGTCACGAGCATGGAGTCAGGTTAAGAACCATCCCAAAGGAGTGTACTAAGGATAAAACTTGTAGATCATGTTCTAAAAATTTCTCAGAGTCTTAATCCCATCTATCGGATATTACAGGTTAGGATGACTGACTCATCAACCCATAATATTCTCAAGAGAAACTCGTCTGAGTGTAGTATCGCGTAACAACTGTTATCAGGCTACACCTGAACAGTCTCTGCACTACGTCCTAAATAGGCCAAGTTGGGCTAAATATTCTATGGTCCTCAGCTTCTCGGACCCCAAATCAGAGAAAGTAATGCCTAACCACAAATGACTTGTGTGACATTAGTAACTCCAAAAGGGTCTCCACTAAGTAGAAGGATCTTAAGCCAACTTATTAAGGACTACTCCACCTAAGCTGAACATGACTATACCATCTTCCTATCTTAATTGCACTCATGTTCGGGTTAGAACTTATCTCACTACTTAGAGATCACAAAGCATAACAGACATATTATATCATACATCAAATATACAAATATATACACATAAAAAGTAGGCTAAACCCACTGAGGACTAGTCCCCAACAGAGTCGCCACTTAAATTCGGTAGCGGTAAATTCATGACCATCAAGTTATGGATAAGCTTGACATCAACAAAACCAGAGTCACCACCGCATTTTTATTGTTTCTAAAGGAAAATGGAAAAGTACTAACAAAACCCAAAGATAAGAAGTTTTCAAATCAAAACTAATAAAATGCCATAAATTACAGGTAAGGGGGTTGGTTACACAGAGGGAAGGTGTTAGCACCCAAAGTGTCCTAGGTACTCCTAGGGAGCCCTTTTTATGTGTGCGTATGTATTTGGTATAAAATATGTTTGAGAAAAATAGAGTCTGGGGATGAGAAAGGAATTCATTGATTATATTTTTGTGTTTGACAAGACCTTCAGACTTGTGCCTACGTACCAATATAAAAATGAGGGACAAAACCTCGTAGTTTGTGGTAAAAAAATTTCAAAGTGGGTGAACTTCTTTTAACAAAAATTTAATTGAGGAGGGCCTAAAGGGCCAAAGGTTTAAATGGAGTTGTTAGTTATTTTTGTCTTTTGAAATTTTAAGTCAATATGATTAGATTTATTTACAAGTTTGATTTAAGAAAAAGAAGTTCAAAATTCAATGGCATAAGGCCAAAGTTTCTACTTGGAATAAGGTCTAAGTTTGAAATCACAAGCAAATAATTTTTTTTGGAAAGGGGAGAGATTTTGAAATTTAAGAAGTGGGAGGAGATGAAGAGGCTATCCTAAGCATAAAATTAAAAGTTAAGAGTTGAAAAGATCTGACCAATGGGATGCAATCCAACAGACAAAAATGTCATATAGAAACCCATTTTCCTTTGGACTTTGAATCAAGAAATAATCAACAAGAAAATAGCAATATTAG
Organism: Lathyrus oleraceus; assembly: GCF_024323335.1. Lineage (NCBI taxonomy): Eukaryota > Viridiplantae > Streptophyta > Magnoliopsida > Fabales > Fabaceae > Lathyrus > Lathyrus oleraceus. The sequence goes on along the minus strand of NC_066585.1, from coordinate 265,026,024 downwards.
ACATCATGAAGATCAAGACATCAAATAAATATTGCCACATCCAAGTAAGCAATTCCCATAGCTAACAGTCTTCTTTTTCTTCTCATGTATCAGATGAAATATTCCTTGATCAACTCAGAAGAAAGCATCAAACACAAGATCAAGAATAATAATTAGCACCAAGATAAAGTAGCAAATGAATTCAAACCAATCCCAAGACTTGCATCAGATGAAGGCTTAGTTCATAATAACTTGCTCTAAAAAATGTTGGCATTGGCCAAGTCCTTTTGCATATGGAATGTTGCCTAGTTCTAAGTCCAAAAGTTCATATCAAGATCAACAGTCCATCAAACATTTTTTAGGGTTTTTATTGTTTATTAAGTGTTTTAAAATCCTAAGACCACAAACAAAATCAAAATGCACAAACAAATATATATAATCACATGATATGACTCAAATGAGCAAAGTGAAAATGACATAAACATAAACAAGGTAAATGAAATGTAAATGGCAATGAATGATAAATGACTGAAATTTAAATTGCATCAAGCAAATGATTTGAAAGTAAAGCAATGTTAATAAGAGTTAGTCAAATGTTAGTTAAGTGTTAGTGGTGTTTTGCTTTTTAATTGATTAAGTCATTCTTTGGAGAACACTCAATTATCTATTCACAAGCATTGATCCTTGAACCAAGACATCTTTCATAGGAAGGAAAAAAGGCCAAGTTTCCACACAATACCATGAAGGATGAGAGACTTACAATCTCACTTACTAGAATGTTATGCCTTTAGGGTCAAATTTAACTCTATGTTAAGTAATCATAATTGGACTTATGTAGAAGTCACAACTATCTGAGGTCGGGCAATGAAAATTTAGGTGTTAATGCATGTTAGAGATTTGGTATAATGAACCAAACTCCTAAAACATACCACACACTAAAAGAAAAGATCAAGATGGATTGACCTATCTCATCCATACTTGTATTGGTTCATCTGACACAAGGTCATTGATGAACCAATTAGCCTTAGGACATTTGAGATTTCATTGATCAATGAAAGGAATGGAAAAGAATAGGGATGCAGATGAAGGGGGAAGGGAATGCGATAAACACAAATTGGTCATGGGAGGAATTTTATCAAATTAAAATCATTCATTCATTTTGGGAGATGAAATGTACATTTCATCAATCCCCTAAATCCATTGATTTTAATCCAACAAAAGTTAAATCAACCTTCACCTAGGCCCAAACAAATAGTCAATTATCACAAGACCATGAAAATGGCTCAACATAATTTTTACATAATTAATCAATTAAAAAATCAAATTAAAAATGTATTAAAATACAAATTAGTTTGGTCAAAACCTAAAACCTCTTCAAAACACCAAATAAATGGACAAGAGATTTATCCTAGGTCAAACAAGGTCAAATAACCTTAGACAAAAAATTTCATCATTTTTGAAAAGTCAGAAGTATTTTTAAACAATTAAAAATATGCAAAAAAACATTTAATTCATGAAAAATATCAAAATTAATTCAAAAATTAATTTTAATTTAGAAAATGGAAGAGAAAAATATTTAAAGATTTTTGGTGAAAGTCCCGTATTTTTTGGATTAAAAATGAAATTATTATGAATTAAACAAAATAAATGGATTAAACATAAAATCAGAAATTAAAAAGAAATTCAAAAAAACAAGGCCCATCAGATCTCCCTCATTAATTGAGGTGGCAGATCTGATGACCAGAAGCGCGCATTCCACCAACACTTCAGTCAACGTGTGTACACGCGTGGTATGTGTAGCGGTGTATTCGTCGCTATATGATTTATTGATTAAACCATAAGCAAAGTATACAATGAATCGAGTCGCCACCGCACTTTTATTTATCCTAAGGACTGGTTAAAAAGCGAACAAAAACCTAAGAAGTTTTACACGTAGAAAACTAATGAAAAAGATCAGAGAATCTGGGTAAGGGGTAAATTACGCAATGGGAAGGTGTTAGGCACCCATCACGTCCTAGGTACTCCTAGGGAGCCCTTTTCACACTTGTTGTATAAAAATTGTTTATTTGTTTTTGACATATTGTGCAAACATGAAGGGATGATGAGAAAAGAATGTACAAGTTAGTTATTTTTGTGTTTGAACGGATGAACCCGTTGCCTACGTACCTTCCATCAAAGGTAAGGATCAAAACGCCGTAGTTCGGCTAAAAGATTTCCAAAAATTAGTGAGTTCATTTTAAAACACAAGCATTAAGGCTTTTCATTACCAATGGGAGAAAACTCACTCTGAATCAACAATCCACCATGCGAGGACGGCTTCGACGTACTAGAGGGGTTAACCCTGTTTTCAGTACGGAAGTCTTACAATCGACTCACTAAGGATAAGGTAAGATTTACATCAACCACTATGGTAATTGAAACCTATGGCTAATGTGTGAAAACATGTTAACAATGGGCGAAGCCACAAAACAATTGAATGTGTGAGATTAATTGATTATGAGTATTCACAAAATAGGGTCAAGGTATGATTAAGATTGATTCAAAGAAGTGTTATGAAATGGAGTTTGAAAAGTCAAGGACTTAAGGTCCAGGTTTCTAATTTGAAAAGACATGAAAATGTTTGCACAACAAGTCAAAAGTTTTTGAAAGCAAAGTGTGAAAAGGTTTAGGACAAAGAGGGTGTGGATAGTGGAATATAAAACTTCTTAGAAAGGTTCACCTCTTGAGATCATATAGAAGATGATTCAAGTGTGTCCTTAGGAATAGGCATCAAAACAAGCAAGCAAATAAAAGCAAGGTGATACCGGATGCCATCAATGGACTTATACTAATCTCACAAACAAAAGCGGATACCGGATACCAATAAATGGGTTTACACCAATCTCCTAAAACAAACAATGATACCGGATGCCATCAATGGACTTATACCAATCTCACAAAGCAAAAGCGGATATCAGATGCCAATAAATGGGCTTATTCCAATCTCCTAAGGTAAAACAAAACTTGGATGTCAGATGCCAATCTATCTGGACTTATACCAACCTCCAAAGGATGATCATAGGAATACAAATGCCAACAACATGGACTTATAATTGCTTCCTCACATACAACAAACAAACAAGCATTAAGCAATGGACATGAGTGACCAAAAGAAATGGTCTTACACTCTATCCCTTCCAAATCATAGGAAGAATAGCCAATTAATGGACTTACTGTTATCCTCAATGGGTACACCAAAGATGGATCACAAAGATATGAAATGATGATCATGCAATAATGAACAATTAATGATGATAAATGCACAAAGGTATGCAAGCAAACATGGACAAATGCAACAAGCAATCAATCAGACAAAGTCATTTAGCACACTCTATAACCAAGCAATTAGGCTCAAGCAAAGGGTTAGACTTAAAAGTCAACTGGAATAGGGTAAATGGTGCTCTTAACCTTGACATTGAGAGCCAAGGTGAAGCAAATGAAAGGATATGAGGGGTGTGCCTCATTGCTCTTATCCCTGGTCAGGGAGAGCATTGAATATCAGAAGGTGTGGGAGTTCAGAAAGATGGAACTCTCTCCACAAGTTAAAGACTCGATAGATCTTGGGCTTTTACTCACTATGCATCAACACATGTGGTGTGAGCAAGGTGAGTGACTCACAGAATAGTAGGAGATAGACTACATATCTCTTTTGTCTACCAATTGCCTTATTAGAAGGACTTTACCTGCTTGGGGACAAAAATAAACAATCACGCACATTGCCTCTTAAGGAGGACTTCAGACAGGTGCCTGGCTAAATAACAAGCCAGGTCTTCCAGACTACATGGAGACAAGAGATTCTACCTTAATTCTAATGCTATCAAGCAAAGCAATAGCAAGTTCTCAAAGGAACTAAAGCAACTATGGTACCTGAAATCAATCAAATATAATCAGTATACCAATCAAAAAGTCAAAACAGACAAGATATGAACCAACAGTCAACACAATCAATCACATGTCCAAAGCACAAACTCAAATGAAATGAGTTAGCATCCTACAAAACAAATCAAGTTAGTCCATCACAATCAAGTAAACCAAACTCAATCAACTTGAATTAATCTCCTTAAAGCAATTGCTTCTTAAACCTGAAAATCAAACTCAAATGTGAGAAGTGAACCCTTAGGCCAAAGCCTAGGGTCAAAGGAGGAGAAAATATTTAAAACAGAACATGAAACTTGATCAAAATCAAGATTTATCAAATAAGAACAAATTCCAGCTGGTCCCATATCAAAACTATACACCAATTGCATTTCATAAGCAAATCATGTCAAACTAGGCAAGATGAGAACTCAATGGTGTAAACAGAATGAACACAAGCATATCAATACCAAAATGGCTCAATAAATTCCAGGAAAAATCATGCTTAAACAGAACACATTGAATAAGCAACACACCAAATTTCATGTCATTTTGATAAAGGGAAGCCAGTCAATTAAAATCAACAAACCAAATCATGTTCAAACAAGCTCATACAAGACCACAAATCATACATCATGTTCATGCAATCATAAAACAGTGATCAAACATGAGAAATGAATGAAATCAAAGCCATGGCAAACTTCAAGATGTCTATAATACACATGCCAAATTTCAAGTCCATCCAATAATGCATGAGAATTTCACAACACATATGATATCATGACTCACAAAATGTCAACAATTGGTCAAACAGAGGGAAAATTCTCAAACAAATAGAAAATGCATTCAAAAATTCCAGGAAAAATCACCAGCAAACTAGACATCCATAAGTATCCACATGCAAAAATCCAGATCATTTCAAGTTCAATAAGCATGGAAAATAAAATCAAGAACATGAACAAGACATGGTGTGACACACATTGTCACACCTCCAAAGATTACATCATATCTCACAATCCAGGAATGCAAAATTAGCAAACTATATACCAAAATGTTCAGGAGTGAGTCTAGATCATGCATGTAAAATCTCAGCTTCGTATAATCATCCATCATTATTTCACAAGCAAAATGGTAAAACATAGACACAAAGCATACATGATCAAAACCATTAGACAAAATTAAAAATCAACCGTGCACAACTTGTGTTATCATGCCTATAAAAAACTAGATGAAAAATGGAGATGAATGCAAAAATTCCCAACCAATTTGGATGCTCCATGAATTATTTATGATTTTTTGAAGTTTAATCATGAAATGAAATAAAATTTGGAAATTAAAATGAAATTAAATGGCACGAATGGCATTGTGGTAATTAAGCGAAGCAATTTGAATTTACCGCCTGTATGAAACGCTGCGTTTCATTAAAAGAAACGCAACCCCAATCGTATCGTGACAAGTGGACGAATACATGAAGGGAAAACATAAACGCGCATGCAAAACACGGGAGAGAGGATCAAAGACGATCTGGGAAACAGAAACCCTAGCTTCAACATGAACTCATCGTGTTCATCATCAACATGAACAAACTATTCCAGAAATCATCGAGCCATATACCATTCAAACCAACATTCAACATACATCACTAATCTAACAAGCATTTGTCCTAATTCTACGCATATCGAATGGATCGAACAAGAACAGTTTAGCATGTCAAGATTCAAATCGTGATAACTCACTCAATTCAGCATGGAAATTCACGATCTAAAGTTCTGTGTGATCTACAAACTAAGATCTACAAGATCCATGTCATTATTTCATGAATTAGAAGATTCGAATTCTTACCTTTGTGAAGCAACAGAAGTGAAATCGAATGAATCAAGGCCAAGAAGTTGAAAACAGATGTTCAATGACGATGAGGAAGGTGAATGGAAGCAATGCTTTGGCTTAAAACAACTCGATTCTCTTTAAGACTTCAACTACCATGTGAAGGTTCAAGGTTCAACAGTGGTGATTCTTCAAGATTTTCCACGATTCTCCTTCAACAGTTCTTCAATCACACCTATAGATGAAGATTAGCACAAGAGAAAGCAGAAAGAATGATGAAATTAGATGGAAAAAGTGAAAAAAGTTTGAGAGAAATTGAGAGAATTTTGGTGATTTGTGATTTGGATCTGAGATTGTGATTGTGCATCCTGATTTTCTGTTATGATTAAGGCTTTATACCCTCTGTTAATCCAGCTACTAAACATGTTTAGCAAAATGAAAAATGGATTAGGTGATTTTAACATGTTTATGCAATTTGGCAAAAATGCCCTTATGATCACCATGCAATGGAACAGTACGAAAATCATGTGTAGCAAGTCCAAAAATCTGATTCAAGGCCATTGGAAATGGCTTGGAATGAAAGTTATGCACCTTTTCAAAAATTCAAATTTCCCACCAAAATTTAAAATGAAGTCACTTGAAAAATGGACTTTTGATGTGATGATTTTTGATGAAATGTAATGATGCATTATGATAGCTCATGTCAAATGGGATTTGCTCAAAAAAGAATCACCCAATTTGGCCAAATGGTTCAAGAGTTATGCCTCCTTGAAGTTCAACTTTTCTTGAAAATGATTTGATCATAACTTGCCAACCACAAATGAGAAATGAGTGTTCTTGGACTTTTTGAAAAGGCAAGAGCAAGATCTTCAACTTTCATGTTGGACAAATTTTGATTTGAAGCTTGCTTGAGGATGTAATTTTGAGGAGAATAACTTTCCATTTTTGGCAGTTGAAAATTATAGGTCATTACTATTTTGGGAAACTCTTTGTCTGACCTCCAATTCCTCAATGTTGATGTTTGACATGTTATATGAGGCTTGTATGGGCATGAATGAGACCTCTCAAACCATTTCACACCTTCAAATCCCCGATTAAATGCACAGTTGACCACAATTGACTTTGCTAGGGTTTTGGTTGACTGGGCCATGCTTTGATGAATTTCAAGCCTCTACCACTTGAGATCTTGATACCAAATGATGTCACAACTCATATGAATCTCTTATGAATAATCATGGTGCCCAAATTCTTCAGAATGGCCACCATACATTGCTCAATGAATGATTTGACTGTTTTGACCTAGTTTGCTTCATCTGCAAGTACCATGGTTAGATGACAATATTTTTGTACTTTTGGGTTAATAAACAAATGAAAAGCAAAGATATACAAATGCAAAACATGCTTGGTGATCAAGAACCACACTCAGAAGATAAACCACCCACTAAGAGGCAAGCAAGGCGCACAATGATCCTTGAGGCAATGATATGATATGATATGATGCCATGAGGGATCTTAGGGCAAAAATTGGGGTCTTACAGATGCCCCTATTTAAGGTCATTCTAGCCGGAGAAGTGAAGTTTAGAAATCTTCATATCGACGCGGTAGAATGGGCTTAAATAACAGTAATGAGACAAATTTTGGTCCCTAAGAGACCCCATGATGCAGATATATGCATGCAAAAGACATAAACTCTGTGGGGATATGTTTCACACAGAAGAAAAGACGATCCATCGGAGTAGTACACTCACTAGGAACAGAGACTCTAATAGGATTCTTATGGGAATTATTATTGGGGATAAGAAAAAGAAATGCGTGAGCAGGTCACGACTCTGAGTTAGGGGATAACGAAACATCGGACTGGAGACTTTACTGGGGAAGTAAAGGACTCACACTGGGGAGAGAAAGAAATTCCAAAGGAAAACACTCCCATTGGAGATACTCAAGCTGACTCACAAAATGCATGTACTGGGGATAACACCAATACAGCAACACGAATAGCAATACAACTCCGCTGGGGAAATCTAGAAAAGACTTTCCAGGGGAAACCAAAGGATGAGATGTTACCGGTTAGTGAGTAACAAACTCAGGAAGAATGAATATCTAAGACCGGTATACGGGTGAGAGATATCGATCAACCAAACATCTGAGAAAGATCTGAAAAAGGTACATAAACTCAGGAAAATCTGACTCCACAGGGGACCAAGGTCATAATAGGGAGCAGACAGGAAGGAACACCAAGGATACCGGGTTGTAGTTGTAACACCCCGATAAAAATATGATAATTATTTAATTTAAGTTAATAGTATATTTATTAATTTAATTAAATAATTGGATAATTATTGGAATATTATTGGAATTATTATTATTGGAATAATAAAGTTGGAATATATATAAAGGGTTCCATTTGGTAAAAAGGGTTTTTTCACGTGAAAACCAGAGAAGCGACAGAAAGTGAGAAAAGGGCAAGGAGGAAGAACAAGAGAACGAGGGTTGAAGAAGGGAAAAGCTTGAAGCTAAAGGATTTGCCGGATTAACTCAGGTAAGGGGGGTTTATCGTCGTTTAATGGGTATTATGGGTTAACATGTAATGGGTAGTAATAAGTCGTTGAATTGACCCTAATTGGGATGATGAGTGCTGAAAAATTGTGATGAATAAGTTATGTTAAATCTGTAATTGAATCTATATTTGGGTGAGTTGTGATTTTCCGAACGTGTAGCTTTTTACGGAATTGGAATCGGAGGTCCGGAAGTCCTCCAACGGCGGGAAATGCGGAGAATTCTGCATTCTGCTTCGTGTTAGCGCAGGAACAACTTTCTGTCTTGCGTTAACCGGTTAACCCAGGGTGTTAACCGGTTAACACTGTTATGAATTGTGAAATATTGCTGTCTGTCTTGCGTTAACCGGTTAACCCAGGGTGTTAACCGGTTAACACTGTTAAAATGTGCCAGGAAGCGTGTTCTGTTTGCGTTAACCGGTTAACCCAGGGCGTTAACCGGTTAACACTGTTGGAAACGTGGAAAAACTGATATTTTAAATATTGTAAACAATTAAAGATTGACCTATATTGGTGTATGATATAGGAGGGATCAATTTCCCGTTGTTTTGAGCAGTGTAGGTATTAGTAGAGTGTGCTAATACTGTGATTGATTATGTGGCATGACATAATATGATTCTGTGATAATTGTATTGATGATGTATGATGGTGTGCATAATGTTGTGAATATATCTATTATGTATGCTATTGTGAATGGACTGTTTATGGCTTAGAGTGTGAGCATATGTCCATTGTGGATTGTTGATGTTGCATGCTAGGTGATTTAGCGTGCATAGTATGGCCTTTATGGTGGTAGCTAATTCCCATGGTGAGGAATTAGTGATGAGTTATTGTGGATTGTTGTTGATGTTTGCATGCTAGGTGATTTAGCGTGCATAGCATAGCCCTTGGGGTGGTAGCTAATTCCCATGGTGAGGAATTAGTGATGTGAGTCACTAGGTCTCAAATGAGTGGGACTAGTGAGCTTGGTAGCCGTATCTGGATTTGATCGGTGAGGTTGAACTATGTGTTCACGAATAGTCGGTACCGCATGCATGGAGTCTCATTGCATACTGTATGTATGGCGTATAATATGAATGGATGTATTCCAATATTATACGTGTGTTTTGTGTTGGGTTGAGTATGATTATGATTTTGAGTTGATGTTGCCGTTACTGAATGTGTGATCTGATTTGGGTGATGAAATGTGTTAAATTACTTAGCATTACATGATATTTTATAATGCTTATTATATCGATTGAGGAACTCACCCTTACAACTATGTTTCAGGTAACGAGCAGTGATTGAGTAGAAGCTAGTGCTTGGAGTCTAGTGTAGTTCCTTAGTGGGTCATGCTCTGGTAGATGTAACATCGGGACGGGATGTTTACTTTGTTTTCATTTTGGTTGTTGAATAACTTTACATGTAATGTGTTACATGGTTTGCATGATTGATTTGATCTCTATCCGCTGCGTATTGTGCAATGTTTTAATTTGATTAATAAATGAGCATGACAAGTTATTATGGTGAATGGTGTGAAGTGTCAAGTGTGACACCCTTAAATTGCATATCTACTCTGATTTATATTGTTGAATTAATTAATTATTGGGGTATTTTAGAAGGGTGTTACATTAGTGGTATCAGAGCATAGTCGGTCGAGTCGAGTCGTAATTATTATGTTTCCCTGTATGTGATAGGTGTTGTGTACTCCTATCAGTACTTATTGTTTTAGCTTGTTGGGTTCTCAGAATAGAGATGGCTGGAAGAGGTAGAGACGATGCTGCGATTGCTGAGGCTCTGGGTATGCTAGCTGGAGTACTTGGAGGGAATCCGAATGTTGTGGGATTGGGAGCTGCTCGTCAACTGAGTGAGTTCCAGAAGAACAATCCTCTAATGTTCAAGGGAGCATACGATCCAGATGGTGCTCAGAAGTGGTTGAAGGAGATCGAGAGGATCTTCCGAGTGACTGAGTGTGCCGATAACCAGAAGGTCAGGTTCGGTACACATATGCTGTCAGAGGAAGCAGATGATTGGTGGGTTGCTGCCCGCACTGAGTTGGAAGCTGCTGGGAGTGCTGAGATCACTTGGGCGGTGTTCAGAGAGAGATTCCTGAGGAAGTACTTTCCAGAGGATGTCAGAGGAAAGAAAGAGATAGAGTTCTTAGAATTGAAGCAGGGCAACATGTCTGTTACTGAGTATGCTGCTAAGTTCACAGAGCTGTCGAAGTATTACACTCCCTATGATGAGGCTACTGGGGAATTTTCAAAATGTGTGAAGTTTGAGAACGGGTTACGTCCCGAGATCAAGCAGGCTATTGGGTATCAGCGGATCAGAGTGTTTTCTGACCTGGTTGACTGTTGCAGGATCTTTGAACAGGATACCAAGGCCAGAGCGGAGAGCTATCAGCAGAGGTTTGATAGGAAAGGCAAGAATCAGAATGATCGTGGGAAGCCGTATGCAGCTGGCAAAGGTTTCCAGAGACAGAGTGGGATGAAGAGACCTAGTGGGGGAGACTCCAGTGCCCCTGCTAAGTGTTACAGATGTGGTCAGGCTGGACATCGTTTCCATGAGTGTACCAGTAATGAGAAGAAGTGTTTCAAGTGTGGCAAAGGTGGTCACTTGGCTGCAGAGTGCCGGTTGAAGACTATGACTTGTTTCAACTGTGGAGAGGTGGGTCATATTAGCCCACAGTGTCCTAAGCCGAAGAAAGAGAACCAGTCGGGAGGCAAGGTCTTTGCTTTATCGGGTTCTGAGACTTCTGCAGATGATCGTTTGATCCGAGGTACGTGTTATATTAATGGCTTTCCTCTTGTAGCTATTATTGACACAGGTGCGACTCATTCCTTTATATCTTGGGATTGTGCTGTGAAACTTAAATTAGGGATATCTGAGATGCATGGGAGTATGGTGATTGATACTCCTGCGAAGGGTTCAGTGACTACTACTTCAGTTTGTTTAAATTGCCCTTTGAGTATTTTTGGTAGAGACTTTGGGATGGACCTCGTGTGTCTTCCACTAGTGCAGATTGATGTTATCCTGGGTATGAACTGGTTGGTGTTTAACCGAGTTTATATCAACTGTTTTGATAAGACTGTGATCTTTCCTGAGATTGAGGAAGGAAAGAGTTTGTTTCTATCAGCAAGGCAGGTGAATGAGGCAGTAGCAGATGGGGCAGAGTTGTTTATGCTGTTAGTGACTTTGGAGGCTAAAGATAAACTGGTGAATTGCGATCTAGCCGTGGTGTGTGATTTTCCTGGTGTGTTTCCGGAAGAAGTGAATGAATTACCGCTAGAACGTGAAGTTGAGTTCTCGATTGATTTGGTACCTGGTACTAGGCCGATATCGATGGCTCCGTACCGTATGTCTGCGGTTGAGTTAACTGAATTGAAGAGTCAGTTGGAAGATCTGTTGGATAAGAAATTTATTCGTCCGAGTGTGTCACCGTGGGGTGCACCAGTGTTATTGGTTAAGAAGAAAGAAGGTACTATGAGGTTGTGTGTGGACTACATGCAACTGAATAAAGTGACGATCAAGAATCGGTATCCTTTGCCGAGGATTGATGATTTGATGGATCAGTTGGTTGGTGCGAGTGTGTTCAGCAAAATAGATTTGAGATCAGGGTATCATCAGATACGTGTGAAAACTGAGGATATTCAAAAGACTGCTTTCAGAACAAGGTATGGACATTATGAGTATTCTGTAATGCCTTTTGGTGTGACTAATGCGCCTGGAGTATTTATGGAGTATATGAATAGGATTTTCCATCCGTACCTAGACAAGTTTGTTGTGGTGTTTATTGACGATATTTTGGTGTATTCGAAATCTGAAGAAGAGCATGCTGAACATTTGAGAGTGGTTCTAGGAGTTCTACGAGAAAAGAAGTTATTTGCTAAACTGTCCAAGTGTGAATTTTGGTTAGAAGAGGTTAGTTTTCTTGGTCATGTGGTTTCAAGAGGTGGTGTTGCTGTTGATCCTTCTAAGATAGAAGCGGTATCTAAGTGGGAAGCTCCGAAGTCAGTTTCTGAGATAAGGAGTTTTATTGGACTTGCAGGTTATTATAGGAAATTCATTGAGGGATTTTCTAAGTTGGCGTTACCGTTGACGATGTTGACTAGAAAGGGGCAAGCGTTTGTTTGGGACTCAAAATGTGAAGAAGGTTTCCAAGAGTTAAAGAGAAGGTTAACTACTGCTCCTATTCTGATATTACCAAGTCCATCGGAACCATTTGAGGTTTACTGTGATGCTTCATTGTTGGGTTTGGGTGGTGTTTTGATGCAGAATAAGCAGGTTGTAGCTTATGCTTCGAGACAACTGAAGGTTCATGAGGGGAACTATCCGACACACGATTTAGAGTTGGCAGCTGTGGTATTTGTTCTGAAGTTATGGAGGCATTACTTGTACGGGTCAAGATTTGAGGTTTTCAGTGACCATAAAAGTTTAAAGTATTTGTTTGATCAGAAAGAGCTGAATATGAGACAGAGGAGATGGTTAGAGTTTCTGAAGGATTATGACTTTGGTTTGAATTACCATCCGGGTAAAGCAAACGTAGTGGCTGATGCGTTGAGTCGGAAATCATTGCATATGTCTATGTTAATGGTTAAGGAATTGGATTTAATTGAGCAGTTTAGAGACTTGAGTTTGGTGTGTGAGAGTACTCACAATAGTGTTAAATTGGGAATGTTGAAGTTAACGAGTGGTATTCTGGATGAGATTAGAGAGGGTCAGAAATCCGATGTGCTTTTGGTTGATAAGTTGACTCTAGTGAATCAAGGTCAAGGTGGTGAATTCAGAGTTGATGAGAATGGTGTTTTGAAATTTGGTAATCGGGTGTGTATTCCGGATGTTACCGAACTTAAGAAGAGTATTCTTGAGGAAGGACATCGTAGTGGCCTGAGTATTCATCCTGGGGCTACGAAGATGTATCATGATTTGAAAAAGTTATTTTGGTGGCCGGGAATGAAAAGAGAAATTGCGAGTTTTGTTTATTCTTGTTTGACTTGTCAGAAGTCAAAGATTGAGCATCAGAAGCCGTCTGGGCTAATGCAACCGTTGGCTATTCCAGAGTGGAAGTGGGATAGTATCAGTATGGATTTTGTTTCTGGTTTACCGAGGACAATTAAGAATTTTGAAGCTATTTGGGTGATTGTTGACAGATTGACAAAATCGGCTCATTTCATTCCGATCAGAATGGATTATCCGTTAGAGAGATTAGCTGAGTTGTATATTGAGAAAATTGTAAGTTTGCATGGTATTCCGTCGAGTATTATTTCGGACAGAGATCCTAGATTTACATCGAAGTTCTGGGAAGGTTTGCAGAGGGCTTTGGGAACTAAGCTGAGATTGAGTTCTGCATATTATCCGCAGACTGATGGTCAGACTGAGAGGACGATTCAGTCACTGGAGGATCTTTTGAGGGCTTGTGTTTTGGAAAAGGGAGGTGCTTGGGATTGTTATTTACCTTTGATTGAGTTTACCTACAACAATAGTTTTCATTCGAGCATTGGTATGGCACCGTTTGAAGCTTTGTATGGTAGGAGATGTCGGACACCTTTATGTTGGTATGAGTCCGGTGAGAGTGTTGTGGTTGGACCGGAGATTGTGCAACAAACTACGGAAAAGATTAAGATGATTCAGGAGAAGATGAGGATTGCTCAGAGTCGTCAGAAGAGTTATCACGACAAGAGGAGGAAGTCACTTGAGTTTCAAGAGGGAGATCATGTGTTTCTTCGTGTTACTCCGATAACTGGGGTTGGTCGAGCTTTGAAGTCGAAGAAGTTGACACCTCGATTTATTGGTCCTTATCAGATTTTAGAGAGGATAGGGGAAGTAGCCTATCGTATCGCTTTACCGCCGTCACTTGCGAATTTGCATGAGGTTTTTCATGTGTCTCAGTTGAGGAGGTACATTCCTGATCCGTCGCATGTGGTCCAAGTAGATGATGTACAGGTGAGAGATAACCTGACTGTTGAAACATCACCTATGAGGATAGAGGATCGAGAGTTGAAGCAGTTGCGGGGTAAAGAGATTGCTTTGGTAAAGGTAGCTTGGGGAGGACCAGCAGGTGGCAATGTGACTTGGGAACTTGAGAATCAGATGAAGGAGTCTTATCCAGAGTTATTCGCTTGAGGTATGTTTTCGAGGACGAAAACTCTTTTAGTGGGGGAGAGTTGTAACACCCCGATAAAAATATGATAATTATTTAATTTAAGTTAATAGTATATTTATTAATTTAATTAAATAATTGGATAATTATTGGAATATTATTGGAATTATTATTATTGGAATAATAAAGTTGGAATATATATAAAGGGTTCCATTTGGTAAAAAGAGTTTTTTCACGTGAAAACCAGAGAAGCGACAGAAAGTGAGAAAAGGGAAAGGAGGAAGAACAAGAGAATGAGGGTTGAAGAAGGGAAAAGCTTGAAGCTAAAGGATTTGCCGGATTAACTCAGGTAAGGGGGGTTTATCGTCGTTTAATGGGTATTATGGGTTAACATGTAATGGGTAGTAATAAGCCGTTGAATTGACCCTAATTGGGATGATGAGTGCTGAAAAATTGTGATGAATAAGTTATGTTAAAGCTGTAATTGAATCTATATTTGGGTGAGTTGTGATTTTCCGAACGTGTAGCTTTTTACGGAATTGGAATCGGAGGTCCGGAAGTCCTCCAACGGCGGGAAATGCGGAGAATTCTGCATTCTGCTTCGTGTTAGCGCAGGAACAGCTTTCTGTCTTGCGTTAACCGGTTAACCCAGGGTGTTAACCGGTTAACACTGTTATGAATTGTGAAATATTGTTGTCTGTCTTGCGTTAACCGGTTAACCCAGGGTGTTAACCGGTTAACACTGTTAAAATGTGCCAGGAAGCGTGTTCTGTTTGCGTTAACCGGTTAACCCAGGGCGTTAACACTACGCCAAATAAGGGAAAAGAGGGCGCTTATTTTGGCCTATAACAGCGCTTTTAAGCGCCCTCTAAAGTGGCGCTGGCATAGGTAAAGACAGCGCTTTGTTTTCCTGGAGAAAGCGCTGTCTAAAGTGGCCCTTTAAGGGCCACATTATAGTGCGCTTTAAGAAAAAAGCGCCCTCTGGAGTGGTCCATAAAGAGACACCTTAGAGGGCGCTTTCAGAAAAAAGCGCCCTCTAAAGTTGTCAATGTAAAGTGTTTAGAGGGCGCTTTCAGGAATAAGCGCCCTCTAAAGTTGTCAATGTAAAGTGTTTAGAGGGCGCTTTCAGGAAAAAGCGCCCTCTAAAGTTGACAATGTAAAGTGTTTAGAGGGCGCTTTCAGGAAAAAGCGCCCTCTAAAGTTGTCAATGTAAAGTGTTTAGAGGGCGCTTTCTGGACAAAGCGCCCTCTAAAGTGTTAGTTATTTTAAAAAAAATTTGTTTGAAAAACAGTGGATATTTAATTGGTAACCTGTTCGCATGCTGCAAAAGTGTAAAATTCATATTGATTTCATCCTTTAATCCAATGTTATACACCATTAATCCATTGATATATACAACATGAATCCATTTATATACAACATTAATCCTCCATATATACAACATTAATATATGATTCTTTGATCAAAAATATACAACAACATATTCATGATTTAGTAAAATTACAACAACAATATACAACATATATACAACAACAACATACAACAACAACATTCCATACATATATGTACAACAATATACAACCTAGCTATATGATTCTTTGATCAACAATGAATTGACACAATTCATCCTTGATTTCATCCAAATGAGCTCTTGAGTAAGATTTGTATTCCTCAAAGTACTACAATTAAGAGAATAAAACATATTCATGATTTAGTAACAAATTAGATGAAATATCCGATAATATTAAAATAAACCCTAAGTTATTATTCCATACCATTTTTGGGATGTCTATACGATTCAACGCAATGATGTCTCTCATAAATCTCATTACAAAAAATCCGCAATCGACCGAATTATTTTGCTGAGGACACTACACAGAAAAACAAACAATATATATATAGTTAATTTCTTACAAACACTATTATAAGCAAAAAAACAAACACTATTATAAGCAAAAATAAGATACTTAATATATACCTGAACTCTGATCCAGGTAATGTCCTTCCTATTGCGGTATTTCTTTTTCAATCTAAATTTTATTATTGCCCTAACAAAATAAAAACGTATATTGAGATCAATCTGACAGACATAATTAAATATACAAATACACACGATTATTTAGGGGAATTTCACTTACGCGTCAACCGTCTTCTTCATACTCGGATATTTACTCCAATCACCCGATAAAGAATCGAGATAATACACTATTAGTCTCGAAAGATCCATAGCAACCAACACCCAGTGACCACTGTAAAATAAAACAAAAATTTAGATGAATGAAAATTTTCTACGTAAAAGATATACATAGATTAGAATGAAATTATTAGAAAGAAAATCTAACCCGTTGCCAGAATTAAACGGTAAAAAATACAAACTGGGTGTAGACTTATCGCCGGCCGCCATGAATATATCGACTAGATCATTCTTTACGGATGTTGAATTATTCGTTATTAACGTTGCGTTGATACGGGAAGCAGCAATAAAATTGAAACGGTTACACAATTCAGTTCCCCGCATCAATGTTACATACATATACCTTAAATAGAAACATAATAAACATTAGACTACTCATTGAAATGTGTAAATAAATTGTTCAACTAAGTAAATTATAGATTGATCGGAGTACCATATGTATGTATGAATGACAGCGATGCCCAATTCAGTGTGTTCAAAAAGTTGTTGGAAGTCCTCCTTTCCAATTATTTCGAAATGAGCAGCTCCGAAAACACCTTCATCAAAATTTATAGTACGAATGGCCCCCCCATGCATAATATCGGACTCCTCCACCATTTTCTCAAGACGCATCAAAATTTGAGATTTTGTCCCGGACGTCGTTGGAATATCCTTAGCAGCGCTTTTCAACTCTCGACCGGGAACCTAAAAATTCATATAAAATAAATCATGACTTTTTGTGATGCAACAGAATCGTTGCGTATATAATTCAATGGGTATATATATTTGTACCTCTTTTTGAGATGCAACCGACTCGATGCGTCTTGAAATCCCTTTACCAACTTTATGTGTGGGTCTTGTAGGAGTCTAACATTACCATATAATTGATTAAATATCATAATTGTAGCTGAATTGAAATGTGAATACTAAATATTCATAATCATTTAGAACATATATACCTCGGCATCAGGGAAAATTAGCTCTGACGGCCAACCAACAAAGGATCCGACTGCATCTCGCATCAACGTTGTCTCTGAAACAACGTCAGGTAATGGTAGACGGGCGTCCGTATCGAATACGAGGTCAACCGAAACTTTCATAAATCCCACCGGGAGGGGATTATGGTGAAGTAATTCACCCGAAGTATTGTGCACTTTTCCCTTGCCAACCATGCGATAAGTTGGTGACGATAGATACAGCTGACAAGGTGAAATGCCCTAAACCAATAATAAATGTTATTGTTAACTTGTATATGTGTCAAGTAAAAAAGTGCTATTTTAATTTCATAATAACATATATAATTACCTCGGGAAATTTCGGTTGATGATTGATACTAGCTCGGTCACTAGTATCTTTTGCCTCGGAAGCGCACCTTTCCTCTCTATACCTTGCATTCTCGTTTTGCAGTTGGAGTACTTGTGCCCTTAACTCCGCCAAGGTCTCCATCACCTCTTTGTTGGTAGGATTTTTTGTTTTTGTTTTTTTATAAAATGACGACGGAGTCACACCAAAACCCTTACCCCTCACACGACCGGAATACTCAGGAACATTTAGTACTCGACTAAGTACGCTCCTGCAATCCTGGACCTCGGTTGAAGGTACAGTTTGGGATAAAGTCTCCTGAAATATTATTAGAGGAGATTAAAAATGAATTATATGTCTAACAAAATTTTCGATATAATTAAAGAAATAATGTTACATATACTTACACATTCGTCATAAACATTTTGGACCGCTTCAACGACAGCCCCATCCTTCCCAACCCGAGCAGCCTTCCATAATACGTGATCCGGAAGAGATGTTGCGTCACTTTTCTCCTCGGCTAGCTACACATTGAATTAGATTATAAGATCATCAATTATAACATATTGTGACAATGTATAAGCTCATAGTATTTGAATATACTCACAATTCTTTGTTGTAACCGTGCATAACCCATACGCCCTTTTTTGTACGGATACGCGGGTTTTGATGCCCTTTTCCTATTTATGTCGCTTACTTCCTGGATAAAAAAGTTTAAGGCATATTAGAACTTAGTAACTTAACAATTGTATAATAGCATAATTAATAGACATTACATGGAATTTTTCGTTTCTTCGTTTGGCGACAAAGTTATTCCATTCATCGGCTGAAATAATCTCGGCATACTTCATTGGCCGTTCTCCTTCAACAAATTTTCCTTCCTCATCCTTGAGAAATTTGTTGCACAAAAAGGATCGAAATCCTCGGAGTCTTTTTCCGGCCAATTGAATACAATATTTTTGCCGGCTTTCATCGATGTGAAAGGATCTCTAAAAAACATACAAATGGAGTGTGTTATTATAAAGTAATATTATAACAATATATGGTTAACAAATAGTCAACAAAAAAACATATAACAATATATGGTAAGTACCTTTATCTCCGACCATATTTTTTCCTTGCCAACCTTCAAGTCCGGACTTCTCCAATTATCACATGTAATCGGAATATGTTGGCGAACAAGGAAACCAATGTAACTTGCCAACATTGAACCGTTAGGCTCAATTAGTTGGTCTTCAGCACTCCAATGTACTTCAAATTTTACACCCTTGTCTCTTGCACGAATGATTGACTTCATAACAGTCAATCCTCGTTTGATTTCTTTTTCAACATTATTACGTGATTCATTCGCGGCATTGGTATCGTCTTGGTTAGCCATTTTATCTGTAATATAGAAATGATTCAATAAGACCCAAGTAAGACAATGATTCAATACGTGAACACATTCATATACCTTCCATTTCTCTCATGTTACAACAATCTAAACTCTTTTTTTTTATCATTATTGAATACAAACTCACACACACCTACTGCATGCAAAAGACCAATGCAAACTTATGGTGTTTGGAACATGAACAAACTTGTATCCATAATCATCAAACTTCCAAAAACAAGCTCAAACACACTTCAAATATATCAGTTTTCAATCAGAAATAAAAAACTCAGTTTGCCCTAAACAACATTAATCAACATAATGCACAAAATGAAAAACTAAGTTTAGAAAATGCCATAATCAAACACATGAAGAAAGTGAACGGTAACGATGGAGAAGAGAAATACCTTAAAGGTGACGGTAACGATGGAGAAGAAAGTGAACAGTGACGGTGGAAGAGGATAACGCAGTGAACGTGAACGGTGAGGGAGGGAGAACGAACGGCGACGATGACGGTGAGGGAGGGAGAACGAACGATGAACGGTGAGGGAGTAATCGCAGTAGAGAGTAATCGCAGTTGAGAGAAAACGAAATAGCTTATAGAGAGGGAAAATAAAGAGACATGCAGTATATGTTATATTTTTAATGTTTACTAAAGGGGACCTTAGAGGGCGCTTTTTTAAAAAAAGCGCCCTCTAAAGGGGGCCTAAGAGGGCGCTTCTGAAAGCGCTCTCTAAGGCTTTCCAAAAGCGCCTTCTAAACTGGAAATGTACATGGACTTAGAGAGCGCTTTTTCAAAAGCGCCCTCTAAGGGTAACCTTAGAGGGCGCTTTCACAAAAGCGCCCTCTATTGTTGTCCCTCCATTTTTTTTTTGGCTTCACTTTAGAGGGCGCTTTGTTACAAAAGCGCCCTCTAAAGGGGGTCTTAGAGAGCGCTTTAAGCGCTCTCTAAGGCTTTCCAAAAGCGCCTTATAAACTGGAAATGTACATGGACATAGAGAGCGCTTTTTTAGAAGCGCCCTCTAAGGTTACCCTTAGAGGGCGCTTTCAATAAAGCGTCCTCTATTGGTGTCCCTTCATTTCCTCATTATTTTTTCGCTTCACTTTAGAGGGCGCTTTGTTACAAAAGCGCCCTCTAAAGTGCGCTGTCTATTCAAGTTGTTCGCTCCTTATTTTTTCTCTTCACTTTAGAGTGCGCTTTTGTAATAAAGCGCCCTTTATAAAGGGGACATTAGAGGGCGCTTGTGGAAAAAAAGCGCCCTCTAAAGGGGGCCTAAGAGGGCGCTTACGAAAGCGCTCTCTGAGGCTTTCCAAAAGCGCTTTATAAGCTGGAAATGCACGTGGACTTATAACAGCGCTTTATTAAAAGCGCCCTCTAAGGGTAACCTTAGAGGGCGCTTTCTAAAAAGCTCCATGTATTGTTGTCCCTCTATCTCCTCCTTATTTTTTCGTTTCACCTTAGAGGGCGCTTGTGGAAACAAAGCGCCCTCTAAAGGGGGCCTAAGAGGGCGCTTATGAAAGCGCTCTCTAAGGCTTTCCAGAAGCGCTTTATAAGCTGGAAATGCACATGGACTTATAACAACGCTTTATTAAAAGCGCCCTCTAAGGGTAACCTTAGAGGGCGCTTTCTAAAAAGCGCCATGTATTGTTGTCCCTCTATCTCCTCCTTATTTTTTCGCTTCACCTTAGAGGGCGCTTTGTTACAAAAGCGCTCTCTAAAGTGCGTTGTCTATTGCTCCTTATTTTTCGCTTCACTTTAAAGAGCGCTTTTGTAGTAAAGCGCCCTCTAAGGTGCGCTGTCTATTCCAGTTTTTGGCGTAGTGTAACCGGTTAACATTGTTGGAAACGTGGAAAAACTGATATTTTAAATATTGTAAACAATTAAAGATTGGCCTATATTGGTGTATGATATAGGAGGGATCAATTTCCCGTTGTTTTGAGCAGTGTAGGTATTAGTAGAGTGTGCTAATACTGTGATTGATTATGTGGCATGACATAATATGATTCTGTGATAATTGTATTGATAATGTATGATGGTGTGCATAATGTTGTGAATATATCTATTATGTATGCTATTGTGAATGGACTGTTTATGGCTTAGAGTGTGAGCATATGTCCATCCTTTATGGTGGTAGCTAATTCCCATGGTGAGGAATTAGTGATGAGTTATTGTGGATTGTTGTTGATGTTTGCATGCTAGGTGATTTAGCGTGCATAGCATAGCCCTTGGGGTGGTAGCTAATTCCCATGGTGAGGAATTAGTGATGTGAGTCACTAGGTCTCAAATGAGTGGGACTAGTGAGCTTGGTAGCCGTATCTGGATTTGATCGGTGAGGTTGAACTATGTGTTCACGAATAGTCGGTACCGCATGCATGGAGTCTCATTGCATACTGTATGTATGGCGTATAATATGAATGGATGTATTCCAATATTATACGTGTGTTTTGTGTTGGGTTGAGTATGATTATGATTTTGAGTTGATGTTGCCGTTACTGAATGTGTGATCTGATTTGGGTGATGAAATGTGTTAAATTACTTAGCATTACATGATATTTTATAATGCTTATTATATCGATTGAGGAACTCACCCTTACAACTATGTTTCAGGTAACGAGCAGTGATTGAGTAGAAGCTAGTGCTTGGAGTCTAGTGTAGTTTCTTAGTGGGTCATGCTCTGGTAGATGTAACATCGGGACGGGATGTTTACTTTGTTTTCATTTTGGTTGTTGAACAACTTTACATGTAATGTGTTACATGGTTTGCATGATTGATTTGATCTCTATCCGCTGCGTATTGTGCAATGTTTTAATTTGATTAATAAATGAGCATGACAAGTTATTATGGTGAATGGTGTGAAGTGTCAAGTGTGACACCCTTAAATTGCATATCTACTCTGATTTATATTGTTGAATTAATTAATTATTGGGGTATTTTAGAAGGGTGTTACAGTAGGTATGTAACAGGTGACCGACCAAGGCGTGAATTGGTGTGTGTTCCAAAACACTCATCATCCTGAAGAAAGCAAAAGCAAACTTGTTTATAGGATGAACATCCGATTCCACAAGGAATACGAATCTTACTCTGCGGAGAAAACAATCAAAAGATTGACCCAAGAGCGAAAGAGACATAATATCCATTACCGTCAGAACGTGGATAGTACACTCAAAAGGAAGATTATCCTGAACCGGGTTGTAGGTTGTTTATAGGATAAAATCCGAAAATGTGAATTGGTTTGTGTTCCAAGACACTCATCATCCTGAAGAAAGCTAGAACAACAGACTTGTTTATAGGATGGACATTCGATTCCACAAGGAATACGAATCTTACTCGACTAGGGAAACACAACAGGTTTCAACTGAAGAGTGAATGAGATATATTATTCATAGCCGTCAAAACATGAATAATAACCTCTAGAGGAAGATTATCCTGAACCGGGTTGTAGGTTGTTTATAGGATAAAATCCGAAAAGAAAGGCATCGGGATACCAAACCAGGCATATAGTGATGGCCGATCAACAAGGAGTCACAACATTACCAACAAGAGGGTAAACGAAAGAAGACTCGCCGGGGATACATTGATGAAAGTCAATGATCCGGGGAACACAATCACTGACAAACGGTGAAGGGACCCGCTGGGGATAAAATTGCTAGCATACGGCAATTATCCACAAAAGATTCGTTGGGGATATGAGTACTTATTCAAGCGACTCATCCAAGCGAAGGAAAATCAACATCAAGTACTAGATGAAGATAACCACAAAGAGGGGATTACATCTACCAAAAGTTGGATAGAAAACCACAGAAGGGGAATTGTCATCGGTTGGGATGGACAACAAAGTTAACTCCGTTAGGGGAGAAAACGGGGTTTATAACTACCGGTTCGTAGGTAAAAAAACCGCAAAGACAGGACTTACAACTGCTGGTTTGTAGGCAGAGGCCATCAAATCCTGCTGAGGAACAGAGTGAAAAAAGGATTTACAACTACCGGGTAGTAGGTAGCAGACCGCAAAGGTAGGACTTACAACTGCTGGTTTGTAGGCAGAGGCCAAACATTCCACTGAGGATAAGATGAATGAGCGCCGGTTTGTAAGCAACTATTCATTTATGCCACAGTGAAGCGCAAGAGACAGTTGAAAAAGGCCAATTTAGGATCAAACCTAAAAGGCGGACTGAATCAAGACTCGTCCTAATGAGGATATAACTCAAAAGGGCAAACCCGTCCCAATGTATGTTGGGAGGGAACGGAAACAACCGTCATCCACGAGGAGATATCTCAGTGGGGAAATGGCAGGAAAGGATAGACACTTTCTGCTTAAGGGCTGACTCTATTTTGAGAGATTAACCACCCGACATCTGCTTTGGGATCTATAAAGAGATCTATATCACCATAGCAGGGAACAACAAACAAAAGATATATGGCAAAAATGCGACATGAATATCTGAATGTTTATGAGTATGCATGAATATGCGTGATTTATGCTTGATGAATGCTGACAAAACAGACAATTCTAACACAACCAGGACCAAGAATCAAACATCCGGTACTATACTTCCAGGGAAAGATCCAACTGGAAAGCCAATTTGCTGGAGATCTTCAAGCTGAAAAGCAAAGATCTGCGGGGAGGCAAAAGATCAGAGATATCACAAAATCTCTGAGTAATGGATCAGCAATCAACCCAACTGGAGTACAGAAAGTCACAACAGGCAACAACGACCACAAAGACAAATCTGTTGGGGAATGGGATAAATCCCAAAATATCTGCAGGGGAACAAGAGCTCACTGCACGGGCAAAAACTACCACGAAGGCAACTCCGCAATAACTCCACTAGGGAACAACCCACAAAGGGAGAACAAATCATCCACGTAGAATCTGGCTGCGCAAGCAACCCTACCTGGGGATAATGCAAATATCCATTCCATTGGGGAGCAACCCGCTGAGGGGGAACAAATCATACAAGTAGATTCTGCTACAAGCCACCCTACTGGGGATCAAGAGCAATCAGGGAATCAACCAAAGCTATGTATGATAGATCACCAACCAACCCTACTGACGTCTCCTGGGGAGATCCGTTGAAGAATCCACTGAGGGATACGGAAGAGAGCTGGGGATCAACCACCCAATGCTGACTCTTCTGAGGAGAAAATCCACAACTGCCGAGGAGGAACACAATCGCTGCCCTGCTGAAGGAATAAGCGCACTGACGGGGAGATATAGCAACTCCGCTGGCGACGTGGCCGGGGAAGAGAGTACTACTGGAGCAAACAAAGTTTTCCACAACACTCTGCTCTAGGGATATATCACAGATCCCGCTATCGACTGTGCTGAGGAAAGATAGCAACAATCCTGCTTACGACAATGCTGGGAAAGCGGTAAAGTACCGTGATGTCAATCCACCAACCATTGAATCTTCAAATGGAACGCATCTCCTCTGAGGAAAAAAACCACAACTTCTACTGGCGATTGCACTGGGGAGAGTGACAGGGTACCGGGGTCTCAAACCACCCACTACCGAAACTTCCAAATGGAAAACACCCATGCTGGGGGGAGAATACTGCTGGAGAAGAAAACGAAGTCTTCAACAACATTTTGCTTAGGGAACAACCCTAACAAAAGCTTTGCTTGGGGAGCAACCCCTTCAAAAAGCAGGAGGAAGAGAATACAACCAATGCCAGG
The DNA here is from genome assembly GCF_024323335.1 of Lathyrus oleraceus. NCBI lineage: Eukaryota > Viridiplantae > Streptophyta > Magnoliopsida > Fabales > Fabaceae > Lathyrus > Lathyrus oleraceus. Next base: position 265,001,168 of record NC_066585.1, on the reverse strand, counting down.
AATATGAACCAATGTCTTACCTGTTGGAAATCATGCCACCCTCGGGAGAGCACTGAGAGATTCTTAAGTATCCTTTTGTCATTGTGAATGTTCACTTTGTTTAAAACAACAGTTTGAAAAATTTATTTGTTTAAAACAATGACATTTTATCAATTAAAACATGCAAAACATTTGTTGAATTGAAACAAATAAGAGTGCAAATAATTGGATAAAAAGCTCAAATTGACTTGATGGAATGGTAGCCTGCAAATGGCAAGACTCCATAGATCTGTACAAATTTGAAACCAGTGATATATATTGGAAGAGGGCTACATTGAACATAATGATCCTTTCTCTACCAATTTGAACCTCGATGTATGCGAAGCTTCGGTTGACGATGAATCGAGAATCTCTGACGAAAAGACGGATGCGGAACAGAAAGTCTTGTCAGGACGCATGTACTTGCCGAATCCCTAATTTTTGCCTAGATTGCCCCAGGGTGAGGTACTCAATCTAGCGGGATGCAAATATACTTTTTTCTTTATGTCTCTAATTTTTGCCTGGATTACCCTTGCGGGTTCTCCACCGAGACACTCATTTTTGCCTAAGCCGCCCTTTCGGGTTTTCAACTTAGCGAGCTATTCTGTTTTTCATTTGCATATACTTTTTTCTTTTTAGGCAAAGTATTTCTTGACTGCATCTGAATTCACAGGACAAGTGAAATCCTCTCCATCCATTGTTGTAAGCATCAAAGCACCGCCTGAAAAGGCTCTCTTAACAACATATGGACCCTCGTAGTTTGGAGTTCACTTGCCCCTGGAATCGGGCACGAAAGACAAGACTTTCTTAAGCACGAGGTCACCTTCTCGGAACACACGAGGCTTGACCTTCTTATCGAATGCTTTCTTCATTCTCTGCTGATATAACTAACCATGGCACATGGCAGTTAATCGCTTCTCTTCAATCAAATTCAACTGGTCATAACGACTCTGAATCCATTCAGCATCAGTCAACTTGGGACTTGAGGGTATAATTTTTCTTTTTTCCTTTTGTCGCATCCGCGAAAAACAACCGGCGGGCTAAAACAAAAACAACACAGAGCCGCCACCGTGCGTTATTTATCCCAAAAAAGGGAAAGGAAACGCTCAGAGTAAACCTGGAAAAAGTATGGTCTTGCGACCAAAGAGAAATGGTACGGGAGTCGGTTATGCGAAGGGAAGGTATTAGCACCCCTACGCATCCGTAGTACTCTACGGGATCCACGCTCTAAAAGAAAGAAAAGGTTGCTAAAACAAATATCACACACATACACCGAAGACAACACAGGTGGGGAAAGAGGAGAGGGCTCGCTAGGACATCGCATCCTATGCCTACGTATCTCGTCTGGAACGAGAATCAGAGCTGCCGTAGTTCGGCCCACGCACGCCAAACAAGACACACACAAACACGGGCAAACTTGGAACCCGAACGGCAATCGCTGGACTTACATCGGTTTCCGAACCAAACAAACACAATCAGGATACGGACAGCCAATCGCTGGGCTTACATCCATATCCTGACACACAAAAGGGTTAACAAGAAAACACACACAAAAAGGAAAAAAGTGCCCGGAGAGACCTTGCACGGTCTCCTGCCTACGTACCTCATCTGGTATGAGGATCAGGGTGACGTAGTTCCCCTGAACGGGAAAGAAATTCTAACCAGATACAAAGGGAGACACACTACTAGGGAGCTGGACTCGAACCTAGATGTTATCATGCATCATTGCCCTATGTTATGGTTTCTATCTACTTGCACAACAACAAGTTAATCCTAACCAGGAAAAAGCAAAGCATGCAAGCATCAACAAAACAAATCAAACATTCACAGTTAGCACACGCTATATCCAGACAAGGTGGGCTCAATCAAGGGTTAAGTTGCAAAAGCAACACAACTGTGTCAGGTGATATTAGCTCTTAACCCTGACATTGAGAGTCAGGGTGAAGCCAGATGAAAGGTGAGTGAAGATTAGACTTCACAGCTCTTATCCCTGGCCAGGGAGAGCTTCAGACAAAGGAGTGTGGGTTCAGAAAGTAGGAACCCTTCTACACTCATGACTCTGACCCAACTGATCTTGGGTTAATGTCCCAATGCATCAACACAGTGGTGTGAGCAGAGGGATGACTCAACAAGAATAGCAGGGGATGGATTGCACATCCCTTGGGTTCTGCCAATTGCCTTAATCAAGGTCTTTTCCTGCTTGGGGACAAAGTTAAACAATCACAAACATCGCCTCTTAAAGAGGACTTCAGACAGTTGCCTGGCTAAATAACAAGCCAGGTTCTCCAGACTACATGGAGACAAGAGAGTCTACCTCAATTGGTTTATACAACCAAGCAACAGCACAAGCAAGTTCTCAAGGGAACTGTTAGCGACTAAAGTACCTGAAATCAATCTAATTCAGTCAGTATACCAATCACCAAGTCAAAACAGACAAGATAAGAACCAACAGTCAACACAATCAATCATGTGTGCCAAGCACAAACTCAAATGAAATGAGTCAAGCATCCTACAAAATAAACCAAGTTAGTCAATAACAAGCATATAAACCAAACTCAATCAACTTGAATTAAACTCTTCAAAGCATTTGCTTCTTCAACCTGAAAATCACATTCAAACGTGAGAAACAAGACCACTAGGACAAGCCTAGGGTCAAAAGGAGATAAAAAATCCAAAACAGCAAGTGAAAATTATCCAAAATCACAATCAATCAATTTAGAAACGAATCCAATTGGTCCCATGCTCATATCATTCATCATTATCATTTCATGAACAAAATAACACAAAACATGCAATTTGCAACCTCAAAGGACCAAACAGAATGATCACACTCAAATCAATATCAAAACATTCCAATAAATTCCATAAAAATTCAAGTCTAAACAGAACACATAAGATGTCAAGCATATAAAATTTCAGCTCATTTGGATCAAAGGGAGTAGGTCAATGAAATTCAAAAAATCCAGACAAGTTCAAGCAAGCCAACACAAGGAATCAAAACAAGCATCAACTTCCACCAATCATAAAACAGTGACAAAACATGATAAATGAATGGGACCAAAGCCAAAATGTTCTATAAGATGTCCAAAATGCACATACCAAATTTCACATCCATCCAATTAATGACCAGAATTTCACAATGCAAATACAAACATGTGTCACAAAAAATCAACAAATGACCAAACAAGGGTAAAAATTCCAATCAAAATAGGAAATGCCATCAATAAATCCAGAAAAATTCCCATGTATTCTCAACATCCATATGCTCAATCATGCAAAAATTCAGCTCAATCCAATGTCCACAAGCATGGAAAATAAAATCATGAAATTGCACTAAGCATGGTGTGACACAAATTGTCACACCTCTATTCAAAAAATCATATCTCATCATCCAGGAACTCAAAAATTGCAAACCATATATCAAAATCACCAGAAAAGAGTCGAGAATAGGCATGTAAAATTTCATGAATTTCTATGGAAGCATCAAGATTTCACAAGCAAAATGGCATGACATACACAAATTGGACACATTCAAACAATCTCTAGGCATTTTTAAAATTCACACGTGCACAAAAATATTAAAAATCACCATAAAAAACTACACATCACAAGGAGAATGATGCAAAACGTTTCATCAAATTTGGACTAAAAATGAATTACTTATGAATTTTCTAAGATCATTGATCAAAACGAAATGAAATGGAGAAAAGAAATGAAATAAAAATGAAATTAAATGCTGGAATGGCAAAATTGTAAATAAGCTACAGCGAAGACAAAACGCAGCGCTTCAATTTATTCAGTGTCAGCATGCAATTGGTTCTAAGGCGCGGGAAACAACAAATTTAAAAAGAAACCAGGCAAGGAGGATCAAACACATCCAGAAACGAGTTTTTGCAGCGTTCATACATGTTCATCACTTCCAGAAATCAACATGGACAAATCTCAACCAAAATGAGCAAACGATATATCAATGGAATCCTCGCTCAATGTACATCATGGAACTAACAAGCATATGACCTAATTCTAACTATACTAACCGGATCGAGCAAAAGAAGCTTCCTAGGTCAAAGTTCAGATCATGATATCTCATTCAATTCTCAACTAAAATGCACGATTTGAATTGCAGTGTGTTCTACATCACAAGATCTACCTAAACCACATCAATATTCTAGCAATTAAAGACTTTGAAATCTGACCTTGTGGAAGTGCAGTCGCTCGATTTGATGGATTCAAGGTGCCAATTGATGAAACAGATGCAGCTTGATGATGTAGAAGATGAATGGAAAAGGTTCTTCAGCTCAGCAAAGCTCCAGCTCGAAGGAAATTCAAAACTCCATGGATGAGCAAGGTTATGACAGCTGCGATTCTTGAAGTTTCTTCCACCAATTGCCTTCAACAGTTGCTTGATTAGACCTACAGATGATGAACACTACAAGAACCAGCACGAAGAGTGATGAATTTTGGTGAAAAAGTGGAAAAAGTGTGAAGAGCAATTGAGAGAATTTTGGATGAAAAGTTTGTTAGATCTGAGAAATGAAATGTGATTATGCATTTTCTGTTATGATTAATGTTTTATACCACATGCTAATCCAAGTGCTAATCACAATTAACAAAATCCAAGTGAAATTAGCAAAGTGAGTTTTATGCATAATTGGCCAAAATGCCCTTTTCTAGATGCATCCAATGTAACAGTGCAAAACCAGTTGGAGCAAGTCATATTTGTCATTTGGAATGTGTTGAAATTGGTTTGGTATGCAAAAGCCATGTATTTCACAAAATCACCTTTTTTCCCACCAATTTTCAAAATGAATCACTTGAAAAATGGACTTTTGCTATGATGATTTTTGATGAAATGTGAAAATGCATCATGAAAGTACACATCAAATGTGGTTTGCTCAAAGAAAGATCACCCAATTTGGCCATTCCATTCAAAAGTTATGCCACTTTGAAAATCAACATTTTTGGAAAATGATTTGATCATAACTTGCCAACCACACATGAGAAATTCATGTTCTTGGACTTTTTGGAAAGGTGAGAGCAAGATCTACAACTTTTATGTTGAACAAAATTTCATTTGCAGCATTTTTGGACACGTAATTTTGAGGAGAAAAACTTTCCATTTTTGGCAGTTTTCAATTACAAGTCACTTTCTATTTTTGGAAAGTTTCCATCTGACTTTATTTTCTTCATTCTTGATGTTTGAAATGCCAAATGAAACTTGTCTAGACATGAATGAAGTGTCTCTAACTCTCTCCCACCTCCAAATCCATCAATTCAGGCACAGTTGACCACAGTTGACTTTTCTGGCTGATAGATGAATCTGGCTATGCACTGATCAAGTTGAGCCTCAAACTCCTGATGAAATGGCTCAATGATGAAACCCTAGCTTCCATAAGCTCAATATAATCACGAAATGATCCCCATTTCCATTGTAAACCTCACCCCCTTCACAAGCCCTGATTGGCCCAATACAACTGACTAGGGTTGACCAGAGGTCAAAACCCTAATCCCAAGGTATCTGATCAATCTCTTGGATGATATCAAGACCATGATGATGATGATGTATCATTGCAACCAAGATGAAGCTCAATCTCCTTGAAGAGCCATGAAACCCTAATTTGTACCACACATCCTCAGATGACTAGTGATCCATTCATGAAACCCTAGGCTTGCAACTTAACCTCTTTATCTTCTGATCAAGACTTAGGAGGATGACTTGCTCAATGTAACCACATGATATGCAAATATGCAATGCCCAATGACCTACAAAATGCAATGCAATATGTTAAGCTAGTCCCAAGAGAGGAGGGCAAATTTTGAGGTGTTACAGCTGCCCCTATTCAATCCACTGTGAACCTGTCGATATGAATAGCCTCGGCTTTCAGATGATCAGGATGAAGAGTGATTGAATACCAAGAACAGACGAACAATTTGCACTCTGATGGGAAATAATTAACAGTGCCTGTCAGAACCGGCAAAGAAGCAACCTCGAAAGAAGAAACATCCGTCTGGTACGGAGAAAGTCGGCCTGATCACCGAAACAGAAATGTCGACCTGGATACCAAAATAAATGGTAACGCAGGGATAACCATGGCCTGAACACCACATATCCGCTGGGGATTATTATTTTTTTGCTTTTTCTTGAACCCCAAAATTTTCTTTCGCGCAAATGATCCCAGATCACTGCATTTGAACCCCGACATCTTGTTTGCCAACATAATGAACCCCATTCTCCATTTGAACCCCAGTCGCCTGACGATAACTTGTGATCGACATTGTGAACCCCGTTCTCTAGAAAACACCTCGTGTCTCCTTTTCTCCAGAAAATGCCTCAACATTTCCCTTTCTCCATTTGAACCCCGTTCTCCGCTTTCTTGTGATAATTCCGCTGGCAATGTCGGAAATAACACCAAACACCACTCTGATGGCGACATATCAGAGAGTATACCTTCACAAAAGGAAGGTAACATGTGCATCTCTTCTTCAGAAGACACCCATAACGACTTCCATTGGCCTCAGCCAAAGTCTAAGGTGACACATGAACAGAAGATAATCCTGAGGACCTCATCCCGGATTTAATCTTCAACTCCAATCTCCACTTGGACCCCGATCTCCAGAAAATGTCTCAACACTTCCTTCCTCCATTTGAACCCCGATCTCTAGAAAACACCTCGTGTCTCCTTTTCTCCATTTGAACCCCGATTGTCGCGTTGATCGCGTAACGTCCTTCGATTTCATTTCCATCTCCGCCTGACGGAAAAATTTCCTCCAGTATCGCACTACTGGGGAACATTGCTGATCTGACATCATGATGCTAAACTCCTCAGAGTAACACCTTCACCATCCGGCGAAACTAAATCTCAAACGGTAACCACGGCTTGAGTCGCGCTGATCGCGTAACATTCCCATCTCTGTCCAACGGAAAAATTTCCTCCAGTATCGCACTACTGGGGAGGTACTGCTGATAAAAAAATGGTGCCAAACTCCTCGGAGCAACACCTTCACCCTCAGGCAACCACTTCTCAAACGGTAACCACGGCTTGAGACTAGCTCATGCTTGCAATATGATGCATGATTGATTTTTCTGCGTAATGCTCCATAATTATGGAAATGCTACGCGACTTATTATGCAATATGCTATGCTATTTACATGATGCATGTATAAAAAACACCCCCTCAAGGGACTCTTCTGAGGAGCTCGAGGCGCTCTGCTGAGGAACTCGCCATCACTCCAATTTTCGCCCTGCTGGGGAATAGCACTGCTGCTGGAAAAAGGCAACCCTTGCTGGGGAAAAACCTCCTTTGCACCCGATCCGCTTGGGGAATTGCTGGGGAAAGATCCACCAATGCACTCTGTGGGGATACAACAGTCTTTGACTTGCTGGGGATATCAATCCCGACTCTGCTTGAGACACCACCACACACAGATACTTCCACTGGGGAAACTGCAACCTTCAGGCCTGACAACTGGGGAAGCATCAATCTGAAACCTGCTGGGGATAACCATCCTGACCCTGCTAGGGAAGCCACAGACCTTGGATCTGCTGGAGAATTAGTCATTCCGACTCTGCTTGGCGATGAGGACAGTCTGGCACTGAACACCCGACGACTCGTCGAACCATGATATTCACATTCAACTCCCATGTCAGCTTTCCAATTTTGAGAACTCCCAGACTCATCTGGACCTTTTCTGCTCCATCATCTTGTATTCCAAACCGCTCTGTACTCAACGGAAAGCGAACTCCTGGGACTTATACAGACTTTTCAATTTTCAGACTTTGAAGAGTCTTCTTGATTAATTTCAAGGATCGTCGTACGTCTTGTAACACCCCGATAAAATATGATAATTATTTAAATTAAGTTAATAGTATATTTATTAATTTAATTAAATAATTGGAATATTATTGGATTATTATTATTGGAATAATAAAGTTGGAATATATATAAAGAGTTCCATTTGGTAAAAAGGGTTTTTTTCACGTGAAAACCAGAGAAGCGACAGAAAGTGAGAAAAGGGCAAAGAGGAAGAGCAAGAGAACAAGGGTTGAAGAAGGGAAAAGCTTAAAGCTAAAGGATTTGCCGGATTAACTCAGGTAAGGGGGGTTTATCGTCGTTTAATTGGTATTATGGGTTAACATGTAATGGGTAGTAATAAGCCATTGAATTGACCCTAATTGGGATGAGGAATGTTGTAAATGGTGATGAATAAGTTATGTTAAAACTGTAATTGAATCTATATGTGGGTGAATCGTAAATTTCTGGACGTGTAGCTTTTTACGGAATTGAAATCGGAGGTCCGTAAGTCCTCCGACGGTGAAAAATGCGGGGGATTCTGCATTCTGTTCGTGTTAGCGCAGGAACAGCTTTCTGTCTTGCGTTAACCGGTTAACCCAGGGTGTTAACCGGTTAACACTGTTATGAATTATGAGAAATTGCTGTCTGTCTTGCGTTAACCGGTTAACCCAGGGCGTTAACCGGTTAACACTGTTAAAATGTGCCAGGAAGCGTGTTCTGTGTTGCGTTAACCGGTTAACCCAGGGCGTTAACCGGTTAACACTGTTTGGAAAGTGGAAAATTGATATTTAAATATTATGGACATATTTGATGATTGGCCTATATTGGTGTATGATATAGTAGGGATCATTTCCCGTTGTTTTGAGCAGTATAGGTATTAGTAGAGCGTGCTAATACTGTGATTTATTATTTGGCATGACATGATATGATTCTGTGATAAATATGCTGATAATGTATGATGGTATGCATAATGCTGTGAATATATCTATTATGTATGCAATTGTGGATGGACTGTTTATGGCTTAGAGTGTGAGCATATGTCCATTGTGGATTGTTGTTGATGGTTGCATGCTAGGTGATTTAGCGTGTATAGTATGGCCTTTATGGTGGTAGCTAATTCCCATGGTGAGGAATTAGTGAGTGAGTTATTGTGGATTGTTGTTGATGTTTGCATGCTAGGTGACTTAGCGTGCATAGCATAGCCCTTGGGGTGGTAGCTAATTCCCATGGTGAGGAATTAGTGAGTGAGTCACTAGGTCTCAAATGAGTGGGACTAGTGAGCTTGGTAGCCGTATCTGGGTTTGATCGGTGAGGTTGAACTATGTGTTCACGAATAGTCGGTACCGCATGTATGGAGTCTCATTGCATAATGTATGTATGGCGTATAATATGAATGGAGGTATTCCAATATTATACGTGTGTTTTGTGTTGGGTTGAGTATGATTATGATTTTGAGTTGATGTTGCCGTTGCTGAATGTGTGATCTGATTTGGGTGATGAAATGTGTTAATTTACTTAGCATTACATGATATTTTATAATGCTTATTATATCGATTGAGGAACTCACCCTTACAACTATGTTTCAGGTAACGAGCAGTGATTGAGTAGAAGCTAGTGCTTGGAGTCTAGTGTAGTTCCTTAGTGGGTCATGCTCTGGTATATGTAACATCGGGACGGGATGTTTACTTTGTTTTCAATTGTGGTTGTTGAACAGTTTTACATGTAATGTGATTACATGGTTTGCATGATTGATTAGATCTCTATCCGCTGCGAATTGTGCAATGTTTTATTTTGATTAATAAATGAGCATGACAAGTTATTATGGTGAATGGTGTAAAGTGTCAAGTGTGACACCCTCAAATTGCATATCTACTCTGATTTATATTTGTTGTTTTAATTAATTATTGGGGTATTTTAGAAGGGTGTTACATTAGTGGTATCAGAGCATAGTCGGTCGAGTCGAGTCGTAATTATTCTGTTTCCCTGTACGTGATAGGTGTTGTGTAACCCTATCAGTACTTATTGTTTTAGCTTGTTGGGTTTTCAGAATAGAGATGGCTGGAAGAGGTAGAGATGATGCTGCGATTGCTGAGGCTCTGGGTATGCTAGCTGGAGTACTTGGAGGAAATCCGAATGTTGTGGGAATGGGAGTTGCTCGTCAACTAAGTGAGTTCCAGAAGAACAATCCTCCAATGTTCAGGGGAGCATACGATCCAGATGGTGCTCAGAAGTGGTTGAAGGAGATCGAGAGGATCTTCCGAGTGACTGAGTGTGCCGATAACCAGAAGGTCAGGTTCGGTACGCATATGCTGTCAGAGGAAGCAGATGATTGGTGGGTTGCTGCCCGCACTGAGTTGGAAGCTGCTGGAAGTGCTGAGATCACTTGGGCGGTGTTCAGAGAGAGATTCCTGAGGAAATACTTTCCAGAGGATGTCAGAGGAAAGAAAGAGATAGAGTTCTTAGAATTGAAGCAGGGCAACCGGTCTGTTACTGAGTATGCTGCTAAGTTCATAGAGCTGTCGAAGTATTACACTCCCTATGATGAGGCTACTGGGGAATTTTCAAAATGTGTGAAGTTTGAGAACGGGTTACGTCCCGAGATCAAACAGGCTATTGGGTACCAGCGGATCAGAGTGTTTTCTGACTTGGTTGACTGTTGCAGAATCTTTGAACAGGATACCAAGGCCAGAGCGGAGAGCTATCAGCAGAGGGTTGATAGGAAAGGCAAGAATCCGAATGATCGTGGGAAACCGTATGCAGTTGGCAAAGTTTTCCAGAGACAGAGTGGGATGAGGAGACCTAGTGGGGGAGACTCCAGTGCCCCTGCTAAGTGTTACAGATGTGGTCAGGCTGAACATCGTATCCATGAGTGTACCAGTGCTGAGAAGAAGTGTTTCAAGTGTGGCAAAGGTGGTCACTTGGCTGCAGAGTGCCGGTTGAAGACTATGACTTGTTTCAACTGTGGAGAGGTGGGTCATATCAGTCCACAGTGTCCTAAACCGAAGAAAGAGAACCAGTCGGGAGGCAAGGTCTTTGCTTTATCGGGTTCTGAGACTTCTGCAGATGATCGTTTGATCCGAGGTACGTGTTATATTAATGGCTTTCCTCTTGTAGCTATTATTGACACAGGTGCGACTCATTCCTTTATATCTTTGGATTGTGATGTGAAACTTAAATTAGAGATATCTGAGATGCATGGGAGTATGGTGATTGATACTCCTGCGAAGGGTTCAGTGACTACTACTTCAGTTTGTTTAAATTGCCCTTTGAGTATTTTTGGTAGAGACTTTGGGATGGACCTCGTGTGTCTTCCACTAGTGCAGATTGATGTTATCCTGGGTATGAACTGGTTGGTGTTTAACCGAGTTTATATCAACTGTTTTGATAAGACTGTGATCTTTCCTGAGATTGGGGAAGGAAAGAGTTTGTTTCTATCAGCAAGGCAGGTGAATGAGGCAGTAGCAGATGGGGCAGAGTTGTTTATGCTGTTAGCGACTGTGGAGGCTAAAGATAAACTAGTGATTTGCGATCTAGCCGTGGTGTGTGATTTTCCTGATGTGTTTCCTGAAGAAGTGAATGAATTACCGCCAGAGCGTGAAGTTGAGTTCTCGATTGATTTGGTACCTGGTACTAGGCCGATATCGATGGCTCCGTACCGTATGTCTGCTGTTGAGTTAACTGAATTGAAGAGTCAGTTGGAAGATCTGTTGGATAAGAAATTTATTCGTCCGAGTGTGTCACCGTGGGGTGCACCAGTGTTATTGGTTAAGAAGAAAGAAGGTACTATGAGGTTGTGTGTGGACTACAGGCAACTGAATAAAGTGACGATCAAGAATCGATATCCTTTGCCGAGGATTGATGGTTTGATGGATCAGTTGGTTGGTGCGAGTGTGTTCAGCAAAATAGATTTGAGATCGGGGTATCATCAGATACGTGTGAAAACTGAGGATATTCAGAAGACTGCTTTCAGAACAAGGTATGGACATTATGAGTATTCTGTGATGCCTTTTGGTGTGACTAATGCGCCTGGGGTATTTATGGAGTATATGAATAGGATTTTCCATCTGTACCTAGACAAGTTTGTCGTGGTGTTTATTGACGATATTTTGGTGTATTCGAAATTTGAAGAAGAGCATGCTGAACATTTGAGAGTGGTTTTAGGAGTTCTACGAGAAAAGAAGTTATTTGCTAAACTGTCCAAGTGTGAATTTTGGTTAGAAGAGGTTAGTTTTCTTGGTCATGTGGTTTCAAGAGGTGGTGTTGCTGTTAATCCTTCTAAGATAGAAGCGGTATCTGAGTGGGAAGCTCCGAAGTCAGTTTCTGAGATAAGGAGTTTTATTGGACTTGCAGGTTATTATAGGAAATTCATTGAGGGATTTTCTAAGTTGGCGTTACCGTTAACGATGTTGACTAGAAAGGGGCAAGCATTTGTTTGGGATTCAAAATGTGAAGAAGGTTTCCAAGAGTTAAAGAGAAGGTTAACTACTGCTCCTATTCTGATATTACCAAGTCCATCGGAACCATTTGAGGTTTACTGTGATGCTTCATTGTTGGGTTTGGGTGGTGTTTTGATGCAGAATAAGCAGGTTGTAGCTTATGCTTCGAGACAACTGAAGGTTCATGAGAGGAACTATCCGACACATGATTTAGAGTTGGCAGCTGTGGTATTTGTTCTGAAGTTATGGAGGCATTACTTGTACGGGTCAAGATTTGAGGTTTTCAGTGACCATAAAAGTTTAAAGTATTTGTTTGATCAGAAAGAGCTGAATATGAGGCAGAGGAGATGGTTAGAGTTTCTGAAGGATTATGACTTTGGTTTGAATTACCATCCGAGTAAAGCAAACGTAGTGGCTGATGCATTGAGTCGGAAATCATTGCATATGTCTATGTTAATGGTTAAGGAATTGGATTTAATTGAGCAGTTTAGAGACTTGAGTTTGGTGTGTGAGAGTACTCACAATAGTGTTAAATTGGGAATGTTGAAGTTAACGAGTGGTATTCTGGATGAGATTAAAGAGGGTCAGAAATTCGATGTGCTTTTGGTTGATAAGTTGACTCTAGTGAATCAAGGTCAAGGTGGTGAATTCAGAGTTGATGAGAATGGTGTTTTGAAATTTGGTAATCGGGTGTGTATTTCGGATGTTACCGAACTTAAGAAGAGTATTCTTGAGGAAGGACATCGTAGTGGCCTGAGTATTCATCCTGGGGCTACGAAGATGTATCATGATTTGAAAAAGTTATTTTGGTGGCCGGGAATGAAAAGAGAAATTGCGAGTTTTGTTTATTCTTGTTTGACTTGTCAGAAGTCAAAGATTGAGCATCAGAAGCCGTCTGGGCTAATGCAACCGTTGGCTATTCCAGAGTGGAAGTGGGATAGTATCAGTATGGATTTTGTTTCTGGTTTACCGAGGACAATTAAGAATTTTGAAGCAGTTGCGGGGTAAAGAGATTGCTTTGGTAAAGGTAGCTTGGGGAGGACCAGCAGGTGGCAATGTGACTTGGGAACTTGAGAGTCAGATGAAGGAGTCTTATCCAGAGTTATTCGCTTGAGGTATGTTTTCGAGGACGAAAACTCTTTTAGTGGGGGAGAGTTGTAACACCCCGATAAAATATGATAATTATTTAAATTAAGTTAATAGTATATTTATTAATTTAATTAAATAATTGGAATATTATTGGATTATTATTATTGGAATAATAAAGTTGGAATATATATAAAGAGTTCCATTTGGTAAAAAGGGTTTTTTTCACGTGAAAACCAGAGAAGCGACAGAAAGTGAGAAAAGGGCAAAGAGGAAGAGCAAGAGAACAAGGGTTGAAGAAGGGAAAAGCTTGAAGCTAAAGGATTTGCCGGATTAACTCAGGTAAGGGGGGTTTATCGTCGTTTAATGGGTATTATGGGTTAACATGTAATGGGTAGTAATAAGCCATTGAATTGACCCTAATTAGGATGAGGAATGTTGTAAATGGTGATGAATAAGTTATGTTAAAACTGTAATTGAATCTATATGTGGGTGAATCGTAAATTTCTGGACGTGTAGCTTTTTACGGAATTGAAATCGGAGGTCCGGAAGTCCTCCGACGGTGAAAAATGCGGGGGATTCTGCATTCTGTTCGTGTTAGCGCAGGAACAGCTTTCTGTCTTGCGTTAACCGGTTAACCCAGGGTGTTAACCGGTTAACACTGTTATGAATTATGAGAAATTGCTGTCTGTCTTGCGTTAACCGGTTAACCCAGGGCGTTAACCGGTTAACACTGTTAAAATGTGCCAGGAAGCGTGTTCTGTGTTGCGTTAACCGGTTAACCCAGGGCGTTAACCGGTTAACACTGTTTGGAAAGTGGAAAATTGATATTTAAATATTGTGGACATAATTGATGATTGGCCTATATTGGTGTATGATATAGTAGGGATCATTTCCCGTTGTTTTGAGCAGTATAGGTATTAGTAGAGCGTGCTAATACTGTGATTTATTATTTGGCATGACATGATATGATTCTATGATAAATATGCTGATAATGTATGATGGTATGCATAATGCTGTGAATATATCTATTATGTATGCAATTGTGGATGGACTTTTTATGGCTTAGAGTGTGAGCATATGTCCATTGTGGATTGTTGTTGATGGTTGCATGCTAGGTGATTTAGCGTGTATAGTATGGCCTTTATGGTGGTAGCTAATTCCCATGGTGAGGAATTAGTGAGTGAGTTATTGTGGATTGTTGTTGATGTTTGCATGCTAGGTGATTTAGCGTGCATAGCATAGCCCTTGGGGTGGTAGCTAATTCCCATGGTGAGGAATTAGTGAGTGAGTCACTAGGTCTCAAATGAGTGGGACTAGTGAGCTTGGTAGCCGTATCTGGGTTTGATCGGTGAGGTTGAACTATGTGTTCACGAATAGTCGGTACCGCATGCATGGAGTCTCATTGCATAATGTATGTATGGCGTATAATATGAATGAAGGTATTCCAATATTATACGTGTGTTTTGTGTTGGGTTGAGTATGATTATAATTTTGAGTTGATGTTGCCGTTGCTGAATGTGTGATCTGATTTGGGTGATGAAATGTGTTAATTTACTTAGCATTACATGATATTTTATAATGCTTATTATATCGATTGAGGAACTCACCCTTACAACTATGTTTCAGGTAACGAGCAGTGATTGAGTAGAAGCTAGTGCTTGGAGTCTAGTGTAGTTCCTTAGTGGGTCATGCTCTGGTATATGTAACATCGGGACGGGATGTTTACTTTGTTTTCAATTGTGGTTGTTGAACAGTTTTACATGTAATGTGATTACATGGTTTGCATGATTGATTAGATCTCTATCCGCTGCGAATTGTGCAATGTTTTATTTTGATTAATAAATGAGCATGACAAGTTATTATGGTGAATGGTGTGAAGTGTCAAGTGTGACACCCTCAAATTGCATATCTACTCTGATTTATATTTGTTGTTTTAATTAATTATTGGGGTATTTTAGAAGGGTGTTACACGTCTCGCCGTCATTTCACCACTCTTCTATTCATTCGTCCCTGATCGGACTCCATGGGGATTTGTTTGGTCAAAAACTTCCACATCACAACCTGCAAGTGAGTGAAAATATCTAACAGTACCTGCAAAAGAGATCGTTAGATAAAACCGTGCCCCAGGCGTGTCAAGATTTCAACCCTTGGGCCACTCATCCTTCCAAATAAGATTTCAAGCTTTCAATCTTATAAGCACGCATTGGAAGGGACCTGTATGTCTTAAGATGCAAGATTCTTTTATCAAAAATAATTGGATGTTTTTGCAATCAAAGCGGTAATGAAAGACAAAAACAAAATTATTTGACTGAATATGCATTTTATTGATTGAAAAAGTGTGGCTCAAGTCGAGCAATACAAAGGAAGCAATTCCTGAAAAGAGGTAATTGTGCACAAAAGGAAAAATCTATCCTAATGGCAATGTGAAACCCGTGATCTCATCGAGTTCCAACTCGGTTACACCCCATATGTCCTCAGACTCTCCGTACTCTCTGCCTTCTGAACAAGACGCTTCTGATTGATCCCTACCGGGTATTATCCATGATGCCATAACCAAAGCACAAACGATCATGCTGGACGCAGTTGTTCGTTTCAAATCCCTCTTTTGCCTGGACCGCCCTTTCGGGTTTTCAATCCACCGGGATACCCTTTTTTGCCCAAGTCGCCTTTTCAGGTTTTCGACTTGCCGGGTGTACATTTTTCTTTCTTATCCCTAATTTTTGCCCGAACCTTTCTTTCTGTTTTTTGGTTCGCCGGGATGCCCATTTTTGCCTGGACTATTTTATTCTTTTCGTCCAGCGGGTCTCTTTATACGAAGTATTTTTTAACTGCGTCCGCATTCACAGGGGATGGAAAATCTTCGCCATCCATGGTCGTCAGCAACAAGGCTCCGCCAGAGAAAACCTTCTTGACCACGAATGGACCTTCATAATTGGGTGTCCATTTGCCCCTTCGATCGTTTTGAGGAGGAAGGATCCTTTTCAGCACCATATCACCTACGTGATATACCCGAGGTCGTACCTTTCTGTCAAAAGCACGCTTCATCCTCTGCTGGTACAACTGTCCATGACAGATGGCTGCCAGCCTCTTCTCTTCAATCAGGCTCAGCTCTTCGTACTGAATCCTTACCCATTCAGCCTCTTGCAATTTCACGTCCATCAGGACTCTCAAAGAGGGAATTTGAACCTCAACCGGTAGCACGGCTTCCATTCCATATACCAATGAGAAAGGCGTTGCCCCAGTAGATGTACGCACCGACGTTCGATACCCATGCAATGCAAACAACAACATCTCATGCCAGTCTTTGTAGGTCACCACCATCTTTTGCACAATCTTCTTGATATTCTTATTGGCTGCCTCAACCGCCCCATTCATCTTCGGACGATAGGGAGAAGAATTGTGATGCTCGATCTTGAATTCCCGGCACAGTTCTGCCATCATCTTGTTGTTCAAATTGGAACCATTATCAGTAATAATTCTCTCGGGAACCCCATATCTGCAAATGATGTCTCTCTTGAGAAATCTGGCAACGACCTGCTTCGTCACGTTCGTATAAGAGGCTGCTTCCACCCACTTGGTGAAGTAATCGATAGCCACTAAGATGAACCGATGCCCATTCAAAGCCGTAGGCTCAATCTTCCCAATCATATCAATGCCCCACATAGCAAACGGCCATGGAGACGACATCAAACTCAACGGGTTAGGAGGCACGTGCACCTTGTCAGCATAAATCTGGCATTTATGACACTTCCGCACGAAATTGAAACATTGGGCCTCCATTGTCATCCAATAATAGCCTGCCCTCAGCAGCTTCTTTACCATCGCATTCCCACTGGCATGGGTACCGAACGATCCTTCGTGAACCTCTTTCATCAATTGGCTTGCTTCTTTATCATCAACACATCTGAGCAAGACCCAATCGAAATTCCTCTTGTACAGAACCCCATCCTTATTCAGGTAGAACACCATGGCCAACCTCCGCAGAGTCTTCCGGTCCTTCTTGGATGCTCCCTCAGGATATTCTTGAGTCTCTAGATAGCGCTTGATATCGTAATACCACGGCTTCTCATCATCAGGCGCTGTATCAACAGCAAACACATAAGCCGGTCTATCCAGACGACCTACCTCAACACTGGGGAACTGATTCCACCTCTGTACTTTAATCAAGGCAGCCAGAGTAGCCAAAGCATCTGCCAAAGGATTCTCCTCTCTAGGCACATGATGCATCTTTACTTTGGTGAAAAACGTCAACAATCTCCTCGTATAATCCCGATATGGAATTAAATGAGATTGATGCGTATACCATTTTCCGTTAACCTGATTTACAACCAGAGCTGAATCTCCATATATGACAAGGTTCTTGATCCTTAAATCAATCGCCTCTTCAATCCCCAATATACAAGCTTCGTATTCAGCCACGTTGTTGGTGCACTCAAATGTCAGCCGGGCAGCAAAAGGAATATGGGATCCTTTCAGCGTAACCAAAACAACACCAACACCGCTTCCATTCATGTTAAAGGCCCCATCAAACATCAGAATCCATTCGGATTCAGGGTCAGGCCCCTCCTCCGGGATTGGTTCCTCGCAATCTTTCGATTTGAGAAACATGATGTCCTCATCAGGGAATTCAAACTTCATCGGTTGATAATCATCAATGGGTTGCTGGGCGAGGTAATCAGACAATACACTCCCCTTAATTGCCTTCTGAGAGGTATACTGTATATCATATTCTGTCAAAATCATTTGCCATCTCGCAACCCGTCCGGTCAATGCTGGCTTCTCAAAAATGTACTTGATTGGATCCATCTTGGAAATCAATAGAGTGGTATGGACCAGCATATACTGCCTTAGTCGGCGAGCAGCCCAGACCAAAGCACAACAAGTTTTCTCGAGCAGTGAATATCTTGTTTCACAGTCGGTAAACTTTTTGCTAAGGTAGTATATGGCATGCTCTTTTCGACCAGACTCGTCATGCTGCCCCAATACACACCCCATAGACCCCTCGAGGACTGTCAAGTACAGAATTATCGGTCTTCCCTCCACAGGAGGCATCAGAATCGGAGGCTCCTGCAAATACTCTTTTATTTTTTCAAATGCTGCTTGGCAATCGTTATTCCACCTGACCGTTTGATCTTTTCTTAACAACTTGAATATTGGTTCACACGTGGCTGTTAGGTGAGATATGAACCGTGAAATGTAGTTCAATCTACCTAAAAAACCACGAACCTCCTTCTCTGTTCTCGGTTCAGGCATTTCTCTTATTGCTTTTACTTTCGCAGGATCAACCTCGATTCCTCTCTCACTTACAATAAACCCCAGCAATTTACCGGACCGCACCCCGAAAGTGCACTTGTTCGGATTCAACCTCAGTCTGAACTGTCTCAGCCGGTCGAACAACTTGGCCAGATCTACCAAATGCCCCTCTTCTGTTTGGGACTTTGCTATCATGTCATCAACATATCATTCAATTTCATGATGAATCATATCATGAAACAAAGTCACCATGGCCCTCTGATAAGTAGCACCGGCGTTCTTGAGACCGAATGGCATCACCTTGTAACAAAAGGTGCCCCACGGTGTAATGAACGTTGTTTTCTCCATATCATCTGGCGACATTTTGATTTGATTATAGCCAGAAAAGCCATCCATGAAGGAAATCACCGAGAACTGAGTTGTATTGTCTACCAACACATCAATGTGAGGTAGCGGAAAATCATCCTTCGGACTAGCTCTGTTCAGATCTCGGTAGTCCACACACATTCTCACCTTCCCATCCTTCTTCGGGACTGGCACGATATTCGCGACCTAAGGCGGATAATTAGTGACAGCAAGAAAGCCAGCATCCCACTGCTTCTGCACTTCCTCTTTGATTTTCATCGCCATATCAGGTCGAGTTCTGCGCAATTTCTGCTTCACTGGAGGACAATCTGCTCTCAATGGTAGCTTGTGCATAACAATATCGGTATCCAACCCTGGCATATCTTGATAAGACCAGGCAAAGATGTCGACATACTCTTTCAACAATGCTACCATTCTGCTCTTGACACTTTCCTCCAAAGCAGCCCCGATTTTCACTTCTTTCTTGACCTCGTCGGTACCCAGATTCACAACCTCAATCTGCTCTCCATGCAGCTGAATCACCTTTTCCTCTTGTTTCAACAACCTGGCTAATTCCCCTGGCAGTTCACAATCTTCTTCGCTTTCTTCTTCGGCTTGATAGATCGGATTGTCGAAGTCATATGAGGGTGTAACAGGATTGTTATCAATGAGATCCGGAGAATGATCGCATCTGCATGAATGTGGATTCATGCATTGCTTTAGAACCGGAACGAGACAAATTAAAAAAGAAAAATGAAAACATTGCCCTTTTTATTTTGTTTTTATTTTTAAACTGCAAAAATAAATGAAAAACAGGGAACACCGCTTTTAATTGAAAAACATCCTTTTATTAATGATGCAAACTTGCAAATTTTAAACATGAGGTGGCCCTTACAATGAACCATTACGTGTCGGGCAACACGTATGGCTTTCATGCATATAAAATCAAAAACAGGAAAAATATTACTCTTCCAGCAGAGTGACCCGGATGATCTTTTCAGCCTTCCAGTTCTGGATTCCCATCCCTGGTGCGCACGGCTTTATCCACCGGTCTATTTCGCAGTCGCTATCAGCTTCCTCACTCATCATGCAGATGTGATCTGGATCCAGCATTCCGGCACTAGTGAAGGTGACAGACGTACGGCGTCCTCTGCCTTGTCCTGACGAGCCTCTGTTCGGCTGATACCCCACTCCGAAGCGGTCTTTCTTTGCGGAGACATCCATCATCCTGCCCCAACCTGGAGCCTCTCCATTCCTCACCACCTCGGCGGCCTGCTTGTACGAAGCAATGGACGGTTTCTCTTATTCCTTTGCAAACAGGGCATTCTCCACCTTGACGGTTTCGAACGCTTGACTAGGCGTCTCCCATATCTCGCCGTCCATTTCAACGTACTTGAATGAGGACAGGTGGCTGACAAAGATGTCCTCTTCTCCGCACACAGTGACAACCTGTCCTTCCCAAATATATTTCAGCTTTTGGTGCAAAGTCGAGGTCACTGCCCCAACAGCATGAATCCACGGCCTACCCAACAAGCAACTGTATGCCGGCTGGATATCCATAACATAGAAAGTCGACTTAAACACCTCCGGGCCTATCTTCACAGGAAGCTCAACCTCTCCAAATACAGCCCGCTTCGACCCGTCAAATGCCCGCACTATCAGATCAGTGGGAGTCAGAATCAACCCGTCACAATTCAGCTTAGCCAGAGCCTTCTTTGGCAGCACATTCAAAGAGGAGCCGATATCAACCAGCACATGTGAAAGCACGGCCCCTTTGCATTCCATTGCAATGTGTAGAGCCCGGTTATGATTTCTCCCATCCACAGTCAGATCCATGTCTGTAAAACCCAACCCATGGCTGGCATGCACATTAGACACTACTGTCTCCAACTGGTTTATGGTTATCTCTTGAGGAACATAGGCTTTTTTCAAAATCTTCAACAGAGCCTCTCTATGCCCCTCAGAGCTTAACAGCAAAGATAGAATCGAAATTTTGGAAGGAGTCTGCTGCAGATGGTCCACCAGCTTGTACTCAGACTTCTTGATGATCCTTAAGAACTCCTCTGCATCATCATCAAGCTTTTCTTCCGACCCAACAGGCGTCGGTGTCACTACTGGAGTACTATCACTCACCACTGCTTTCCCCTTCGCCCTGGCTAAAGCCTCGGCCTTTTCTTTTTTCTCTTTTTCTCCTTCTTCTCTCCTCAACGCGTCAGGAGCAAACAATCTTCCACTGCGAGTGAAACCGCTGGGACCGACATTATCCACCTTTGAAACGGTGGTTTCACTTGCAGTCTGATCTTCTACTTTCTCTCCGTTACAGTATACCTCTCCACCATAATACCATGGCACGGCATCATCTTTGTCATATGGAATTGGTCCAGGTACCGTGATGGTAACTGGAGCCGCCTCAGCTAGAGTAGACAAATCCACCGGGTCAAAATAAATCGTTATGGTGGAGACCTCTTCTTTTCCCATACCAGCCCTCTCAATCAGAATACTTCCATTGTCCATCAAACCCTGGACAGTCTCTCTCAACAAATCACACCCATTGACAGAAATAGGGCACACAGCACAATCATCACCGCAGCCCGGATGAACCCCATTCAACAACAACTGTCGTTTAACCTCAGCCAACGGAGTTCTCAGTTGATCAACAGTAGACAGCCCAACCCTACTCTCCTCAGAGATAGCATTCACCCCCCTTTGACCATGCGCATGCATGGGATTAGCATTCACGTTGGGAGATGGTGCGAAGTTGATCGCCTTTGAATCCACCAGGTCTTGAACTACGTGCTTAAAAGCTTTGCAGTTCTCTATATTGTGTCCGGGCGCACCTGAATGGAATTCGTATTTTGCATTCTCATCATAATTGGCTGGCCTTTGATCAGGTCTCAAAGGTGCCAGAGTTCTCAACTGTACCAGCCCCAAGTCTTGCAGCTTCTTTAACAAGAAAGAGTATGTCACAGGCGGCCTGTCAAAATGCCGATCACTCATTCTCCCCCTGACTTGATATCCAGCCCTCTGAGGCCTCTGCTGAAATGGTTGTCTTTGTTGTTGAGGTTGCTGCTGTTGCTGTTGCTGATTCTCAGCAGGAATAGTTACCGCAGCAGTGTGCTGGAAGTAACGATCCCTACTGGGTCCTCTCTGAGCGTAGACCGCACTGGTATCACCCTCTTTCTTCCTCTGGCCGTTACTGAAGGGCTTCTTCGACCCAGACGATGAAGCATTGCCCTGAATCTTTCTGAGCTTCAGCCAGCTCTCTATCCTTTCACCAGCCACAACTATATCTGAAAAATTGGTGACCGAACAACCAACCATTCTTTCAGCAAACGCCCCTTGCAAAGTACCCATGAAGAGATCAGACATCTCTCTGTCAACTAGTGGAGGTTGCACTCTGGCAGCCAATTCCCTCCATCTCTGAGCGTATTCTTTAAACCCTTCATTATTCTTCTGAGACATACCCTGCAGCTGGGTACGACTCGGAGCCATATCAGCATTGAACTGATACTGTTTAAAGAATGCGTCCCCAAGATCCTGCCAATTCTTGATATCAGAGGACTTCAGCTTGGTGTACCACTCCAGTGAGCCTCCGGACAGACTGTCCTGGAAGAAGTACATCCACAGCTTTTGGTCCATGGTGTATGCAGAGATCTTACGAACAAACGCTTGCAGATGAGTCTCGGGGCAGGAACTCCCATTGTACCTATCAAATGCGGGCGCTTTAAATTTCTGCGGGATCACGATCCCCTCCACTAGCCCCATATTTGACATGTTGACCACCCCAGGAGTAGCATAGCTCTCCAAAGCTCGGATCTTCTCAGCCAACAGCTGAATCTCTTTGTTTTGTGGTGGGGCACCGTATTGTCCAAACGGTTCGTTGTGCATCGAGAACTGATCAGCCTCTCTGTCATCTTCAACCCCGAAGAATGGCGGGAAAAGACTATCCTTCAAGTTCTGACCAGGTTGACCACCAGCAGCACCAAAACCAGCAGCATTATTCACTATTCCCACTGTTGTTCTTTTTCCACCGTCTCTGGAACCACCCAGCCCCTGGTTGGAGACACCATCCAGGTTGACACCACTATTTGCCGCTGAAGCCCGCTCGAGCTTCTCGACTTTGTCAGCTAGAGCTTTCTGACCAACTGCAAAACCTTGCATGATGTTAATCAGCTCGGTCATCTTGTCTTTCAACTCGAGGATATCTGAATTTGGGAGATCCATCAGTCTGGGAGTATTGCGTCGAGTAAAATATCTGTGCGGACGGGTTGAGTGCAAAGGTACAACTCTACGAGCGCGAGCAATGATTCCTGAAACAATCAAGCACGTTAGAACTGATACCTGCAAAATAAAAACACGTCATTATGATCATGCATGAATGCAGTGTTTATCCACAGGAGGAACACTTTATCTCTCGATCCTGGCTTCATCGAGACATATAATAACCCGACAGCAATATTATGATATTCAGCATTTGATTCATCATACAGATCAGAGATATATGATTTAGCAAAATACCCCCAACCATGTGTGTGTGCTGTGTGAGTGCATACGGTAAAGCAAATAAAGCTTGAAGATCGATCACTGAATAAAAATAACCATCACATAGCAAAATTGCACAAGAGTGCCATAGTCATACATCACAATTGATACAAATCAGATACAATCTTCCAGAATCGGGAAAGAAATACAAGCAAAATGAATTCCGTCAACAAGCCTGACGGTAATCCACACAAATGATAAAGCTAGCTTGATGAGGGTCCCCCAGACGGCCCTATCTTATCAACCATCTTCGCGAACTCTGCGGCGAATCTGAGCTCGGTGTTCTCTTGCTGTAATCTCCCCACCTCTTTCTGGTGAATCTTCATTTGCCTGAAGTAATGATCTCTCTCAGCCATATAATGATCTCTCTCGGCGATGATCTTCACATTCTCTGTTTCCTTGATCTTCAGCTTTGCCTCCCACTCAGCAATGAGAACTCTGACTCTGTCATCCCTCTGATCCCTCACGAGAATTTTCCTCCTCTTCTGATCTTCAATGACCTTTGAAGCTCTAGCCAATCTCTCTTTGGTGATGTCGTGCTCCTTTGTTGAAGATGCCAAAGCCTGACTGACCTTCCCATAGTAGGCAGTATCCATCTCAAAGCGCTTTGCTTCCAAGGCATGTCGCTTGTCTTGATCTTCCATCTTCACTCTGATCTCTTGATTAGCCATCTGAACCCGAGCGACACTCATCTCCAATTCCGTTTTCTCCGCAAGCAACTGATCTCTCTCCCGCTTCATCTCCAGGAACTCTTCCATACCAACAGAAGAAGGAGATTCCTCAATCAACGGATACCAAGGATCAACCATAGGAAACGGTAGACAAGTAAGCTCCACTCTCTTACTGAGCCAGTCATCGAATGGAGGAAAAGACCTGTTATTGGCTCTACCCCAAGAAAACTTGCCTTTCCTTTGAATGCTGCGCCATGCATCAGATACCTGCTTCAACCTGGCCTGATTTCCCTCAGCCGGGAAGTACAAAGTTTCCTGAACCTCACTCTTGAACGGAGGAAGCTCCATAGCGAATCCCATTTGTCTCTTAAGAAGTGTCGGGTTATAATTAATGCAACCCTGAACTCCTATAAGTGGCACATTGGGAAAACCCCCACAACTGCAAATGAAGTCTTGTCCAACCCCACTACTGTGAGTCCAAGCTATGTCTTTGGCCCTCAAACCCATCAGCTTAGTCGCCCAATTGACATTTTGGCCAAGAAGAACAAAAGCACCCCTGGTAGGCAAATATCCCATAAACCACTTGTATAGCAACTGAGTGCAACATCGAATCAATCCCCCACGCCGCTTCTCGTTCCTGTTATGGACCGAGTAATAGACATCTCCGATCAAAGTAGGGATAGGATTCCTCTGAACAAACAAGCGGATGGCATTAATGTCCACGAAGCTCTTCTGATTAGGAAACAGAATGATCCCATAAATGCCCACAGCAACCACGGCACAGACTGTATTCCAATTACCCAACTCGGCATTCTCCTTGGCCTTAGCTTCTAGGAAACTTAGATGAAAACCAGGCAACTTCCCCTTCTCTTTCAGACTCCCCTTAACCATCTCCGGACTCAAATAAAGAGCACGGGAAATCCCACCAATATCAGGCTCTTCCTTAGTAGCATAGAAAGGAACCTGATTTCTGATCTGAATGCCCAAAATATCAGCATAGTCCTTCATCAAAGGCCCGAGTAAGTAATCTGGGAAGACGAAACACCTCAAACCAGGATCATAGAACTGGAGGAGAGTATGAATGGCGCTCCTGTCTCTGTCAGTGAGTCTGAAAACCATCTTTAGAATACCACCATATGCCTCACGAAACATCCCCACATGGTCGGGTGTAATCAAAGCTATCATATCCTTCAGCACACTGATCTCTGGGTCAAAGAAGCTATAGGCAACATCATCCTTCAAACCGGGCCTCCTCATGTCTAAGAAGTCTCTCAACCAGGATCTCGATAAAAAATGTCCCTGCATATGGATAAACATGTGTTAGATGCAGATAAATGCAGAATGTGATGATGCTGATGAATGAATGCAATGCATTGCCATCCTCCAAGTCATCTGAACATCGGTTACACTGAAACCCTGATTTCTGAACTGATCACAACCATCTGAAGGAATTCGTAACCACAAATCCGACTCAAGGTTCCGAAATAAACGGAAGACAGATACATCATCATCATCAAACAATCTCTGAACAGATACCCATAACTTTCTCTGAATCGGCCCGGGGAATCCTGAAATAAACGGATCCCCACTGATAAATAACACGGACGGCACTTCGGCGTCTCAGAAAGAAATGTCCATAAATCCGTCTTATAAGCATGACTCTGATCAACGGAACCACTAGTCACCATCAAAGTCACCACCAGAACATGCATCTGTAAGAATCACCCTCCCCTCACAGGTAAATTCTAATCAGGTCGTCCTAAGGCGGATAATAGTCTCGACAATCGGGCAGAGATACTTAATGGGTTTGCCCTTTCGGGTGTGCCATTGTAGCTCTCCTGAGATCGTCTAAACCAAAGATCCGGGAAATGATCGGTCACCGAAGTCAATAGCTCAAAAGAGGTAACCCAACCAAAGTGGAAAACCCCACTGAGGAAGAGCACTCTCAGATGAACCTCGTCCGGCTTGTGGTATGTCACGTCGCAACAGCATGCCCAACCGGCATGTGAGGAACGTGAGACCACACTAATCCTAGGTGTATACTTGGGCCTGGGTTTTAGCCCCACTCGGAACACCCACCCCAAAACAAGGAACCACCTACACAGAGGACGGCAACATGATAGTATGATGCATGCAAATATTTATGCAAATATATACAGTCAGAATAATAAATGCAATAAATAAAGCGGCACAAGCAACCTAAACTATCCTAGAACGCTAAGAGAGACTCGCTTAGGGAAGATGGACCAGCAATAGGTCAACTTCTATAGGGTCCCCAGCAGAGTCGTCAGCTGTCGCATCCGCGAAAAACAACCGGCGGGCTAAAACAAAAACAACACAGAGCCGCCACCGTGCGTTATTTTTCCCAAAAAAGGGAAAGGAAACGCTCAGAGTAAACCTGGAAAAAGCATGGTCTCGCGACCAAAGAGAAAGGGTACGGGAGTCGGTTATGCGAAGGGAAGGTATTAGCACCCCTATGCATCCGTAGTACTCTACGGGATCCACGCTCTAAAAGAAAGAAAAGGTTGCTAAAACAAACATCACACACACACACACCGAAGACAACACATGTGGGGAAAGAGGAGAGGGCTCGCTAGGACATCGCATCCTATGCCTACGTATCTCGTCTGGAACGAGAATCAGAGCTGCCGTAGTTCGGCTCACGCACGCCAAACAAGACACACACAAACACGGGCAAACTTGGAACCCGAACGCCAATCGCTGGACTTACATCGGCTTCCGAACCAAACAAACACAATCAGGATACGGACAGCCAATCGCTGGGCTTACATCCATATCCTGACACACAAAAGGGTTAACAAGAAAACACACACAAAAAGGAAAAAAGTGCCCGGAGAGACCTTGCACGGTCTCCTGCCTACGTACCTCATCTGGTATGAGGATCAGGGCGACGTAGTTCCCCTGAACGGGAAAGAAATTCTAACCAGATACAAAGGGAGACACACTACTAGGGAGCTGGACTCGAACCTAGATGTTATCATGCATCATTGCCCTATGTTATGGTTTCTATCTACTTGCACAACAGCAAGCTAATCCTAACCAGGAAAAAGCAAAGCATGCAAGCATCAACAAAACAAATCAAACATTCACAGTTAGCACACGCTATATCCAGACAAGGTGGGCTCAATCAAGGGTTAAGTTGCAAAAGCAACACAACTGTGTCAGGTGATATTAGCTCTTAACCCTGACATTGAGAGTCAGGGTGAAGCCAGATGAAAGGTGAGTGAAGATTAGACTTCACAGCTCTTATCCCTGGCCAGGGAGAGCTTCAGACAAAGGAGTGTGGGTTCAGAAAGTAGGAACCCTTCTACACTCATGACTCTGACCCAACTGATCTTGGGTTAATGTCCCAATGCATCAACACAGTGGTGTGAGCAGAGGGACGACTCAACAAGAATAGCAGGGGATGGATTTCACATCCCTTGGGTTCTTCCAATTGCCTTAATCAAGGTCTTTTCCTGCTTGGGGACAAAGTTAAACAATCACAAACATCGCCTCTTAAGGAGGACTTCAGACAGTTGCCTGGCTAAATAACAAGCCAGGTCTTCCAGACTACATGGAGACAAGAGAGTCTACCTCAATTGGTTTATACAACCAAGCAACAGCACAAGCAAGTTCTCAAGGGAATTGTTAGCGACTAAAGTACCTGAAATCAATCTAATTCAGTCAGTATACCAATCACCAAGTCAAAACAGACAAGATAAGAACCAACAGTCAACACAATCAATCATGTGTGCCAAGCACAAACTCAAATGAAATGAGTCAAGCATCCTACAAAATAAACCAAGTTAGTCCATAACAAGCATATAAACCAAACTCAATCAACTTGAATTAAACTCTTCAAAGCATTTGCTTCTTCAACCTGAAAATCACATTCAAACGTGAGAAACAAGACCACTAGGACAAGCCTAGGGTCAAAAGGAGATAAAAAATCCAAAACAGCAAGTGAAAATTATCCAAAATCACAATCAATCAATTTAGAAACGAATCCAATTGGTCCCATGCTCATATCATTCATCATTATCATTTCATGAACAAAATAACACAAAACATGCAATTTGCAACCTCAAAGGACCAAACAGAATGATCACACTCAAATCAATATCAAAACATTCCAATAAATTCCACAAAAATTCAAGTCTAAACAGAACACATAACATGTCAAGCATATAAAATTTCAGCTCATTTGGATCAAAGGGAGTAGGTCAATGAAATTCAAAAAGTCCAGACAAGTTCAAGCAAGCCAACACAAGGCATCAAAACAAGCATCAACTTCCACCAATCATAAAACAGTGACAAAACATGATAAATGAATGGGACCAAAGCCAAAATGTTCTATAAGACGTCCACAATGCACATACCAAATTTCACATCCATCCAATTAATGACCAGAATTTCACAAAGCAAATACAAACATGTGTCACAAAAAATCAACAAATGACCAAACAGGGGGAAAAATTCCAATCAAAATAGGAAATGCCATCAATAAATCCAGAAAAATTCCCATGTATTCTCAACATCCATATGCTCAATCATTCAAAAATTCAGCTCAATCCAATGTCCACAAGCATGGCAAATAAAATCATGAAATTGCACTAAGCATGGTGTGACACAAATTGTCACACCTCTATTCAAAAAATCATATCTCATCATCCAGGAACTCAAAAATTGCAAACCATATATCAAAATCACCAGAAAAGAGTCAAGAATAGGCATGTAAAATTTCATGAATTTCTATGGAAGCATCAAGATTTCACAAGCAAAATGGCATGGCATACACAAATTGGACACATTCAAACAATCTCTAGGAATTTTTAAAATTCACACGTGCACAAAAATATTAAAAATCACCATAAAAAACTACACATCACAAGGAGAATGATGCAAAAAGTTTCATCAAATTTGGACTAAAAATGAATTACTTATAAATTTTCTAAGATCATTGATCAAAATGAAATGAAATGGAGAAAAGAAATGAAATAAAAATGAAATTAAATGCTGGAATGGCAAAATTGTAAATAAGCTACAGCGAAGACAAAACGCAGCGCTTCAATTTATTCAGTGTCAGCATGCAATTGGCTCTAAGGCGCGGGAAACAACAAATTTAAAAAGAAACCAGGCAAGGAGGATCAAACACATCCAGAAACGAGTTTTTGCAGCGTTCATACATGTTCATCACTTCCAGAAATCAACATGGACAAATCTCAACCAAAATGAGCAAACGATATATCAATGGAATCCTCGCTCAATGTACATCATGGAACTAACAAGCATATGACCTAATTCTAACTATACTAACCGGATCGAGCAAAAGAAGCTTCCTAGGTCAAAGTTCAGATCATGATATCTCATTCAATTCTCAACTAAAATGCACGATTTGAATTGCAGTGTGTTCTACATCACAAGATCTACCTAAACCACATCAATATTCTAGCAATTAAAGACTTTGAAATCTGACCTTGTGGAAGTGCAGTCGCTCGATTTGATGGATTCAAGGTGCCAATTGATGAAACAGATGCAGCTTGATGATGTAGAAGATGAATGGAAAAGGTTCTTCAGCTCAGCAAAGCTCCAGCTCGAAGGAAATTCAAAACTCCATGGATGAGCAAGGTTATGACAGCTGCGATTCTTGAAGTTTCTTCCACCAATTGCCTTCAACAGTTGCTTGATTAGACCTACAGATGATGAACACTACAAGAACCAGCACGAAGAGTGATGAATTTTGGTGAAAAAGTGGAAAAAGTGTGAAGAGCAATTGAGAGAATTTTGGATGAAAAGTTTGTTAGATCTGAGAAATGAAATGTGATTATGCATTTTCTGTTATGATTAATGTTTTATACCACATGCTAATCCAAGTGCTAATCATAATTAACAAAATCCAAGTGAAATTAGCAAAGTGAGTTTTATGCATAATTGGCCAAAATGCCCTTTTCTAGATGCATCCAATGTAACAGTGCAAAACCAGTTGGAGAAAGTCATATTTGTCATTTGGAATGTGTTGAAATTGGTTTGGTATGCAAAAGCCATGTATTTCACAAAATCACCTTTTTTCCCACCAATTTTCAAAATGAATCACTTGAAAAATGGACTTTTGCTATGATGGTTTTTGATGAAATGTGATAATGCATCATGAAATAACACATCAAATGTGGTTTGCTCAAAGAAAGATCACCCAATTTGGCCATTCCATTCAAAAGTTATGCCACTTTGAAAATCAACATTTTTGGAAAATGATTTGATCATAACTTGCCAACCACACATGAGAAATTCACGTTCTTGGACTTTTTGGAAAGGTGAGAGCAAGATCTACAACTTTCATGTTGAACAAAATTTCATTTGAAGCATTTTTGGACACGTAATTTTGAGAAGAAAAACTTTCCATTTTTGGCAGTTTTCAATTACAAGTCACTTTCTATTTTTGGAAAGTTTCCATCTGACTTTATTTTCTTCATTCTTGATGTTTGAAATGCCAAATGAAACTTGTCTAGACATGAATGAAGTGTCTCTAACTCTCTCCCACCTCCAAATCCATCAATTCAGGCACAGTTGACCATAATTGACTTTTCTGGCTGATAGATGAATCTGGCTATGCACTGATCAAGTTGAGCCTCAAACTCCTGATGAAATGGCTCAATGATGAAACCCTAGCTTCCATAAGCTCAATATAATCACGAAATGATCCCCATATCCATTGTAAACCTCATCCCCTTCACAAGCCCTGATTGGCCCAATACAACTGACTAGGGTTGACCAGAGGTCAAAACCCTAATCCCAAGGTATCTGATCAATCTCTTGGATGATATCAAGACCATGATGATGATGATGTATCATTGCAACCAAGATGAAGCTAAATCTCCTTGAAGAGCCATGAAACCCTAATTTGTACCACACATCCTCAGATGACTAGTGATCCATTCATGAAACCCTAGGCCTGCAACTTAACCTCTTTATCTTCTGATCAAGACTTAGGAGGATGACTTGCTCAATGTAACCACATGATATGCAAATATGCAATGCCCAATGACCTACAAAATGCAATGCAATATGTTAAGTTAGTCCCAAGAGAGGAGGGCAAATTTTGAGGTGTTACACCTTTGAAAAGAATTTTGAATTTTTTTTCCTGATTTTTGATTTTTCATCTTTTTCACCCTCTTCTCTTTTTTTTTTTTTGATTGCATTTGCAATGCCCCAGTTTGACTGTTGTTGGGTTCTTGAGACGCAGCTGAATGATCTGTTTTTCATTGCTCAAGTGCTCGGGTAATCTCGTCAGGAATCCCCTTCAACATCATCCTCCTCTGCCTCGGATACAAGGAATTCAAGATTGGGAGATGACGTTGGATCATTATGTTCAATGGGTTTAGAAATCCCTGCATAATGATTCTGGATAATGAAAAACTTTAGAATTTAAACAAACAAACCATTGTGCAGATGAAAAGATTATTTTCTTGTTTTTCAGGGTTTTTTGTGATCACTGATTTCATGCAAAAAGCAAAAAGTGAAAACAAATGGAAAAACAAATGTTTAACAATGCATTAATTGAATGAAATATCATTGTATTAAATGCTGCTAACAATGTCATCACTTCTCCTTTTGGCATGGGAGAAGGGTTTTGAACAAAGTGAACAATTACTCTGATCTATGGATGACTGTAGGAACATCTACAGCGACCCAATTGTGGCAGACACCACCAGGAATGACGAAATTGTTCAAGTCCTCTGCATCCTCTTCCAAGATAGCAGCGGCTTCTTCCTCAGGTTGATCATCATGGATGAATCCTCCACTCGTGAACAAACCTTGCTCATTAAACGCCCCAGAACAGTAGCCAATGCCAGCTCGGGATCTATTGTCTTCTAGCTCAATCATCTTCCCTAAACCAGCAATTGCACCACATTCAATGGCCAGTTTCGCATCTTTGTAGGAAGTAAATGAAGGAGACTTCTTCTCGATTGGTTCATCAATATATAAAGCTTGGAAAGGAGTTCCAACTTCATCCTCAGCATCAATATACGAGAAATAAGACAAGTGGCTAACCAGGAGAGCCTTTTCTCCCCCTACCACAACCAGTTTCTTGTTCTTGACAAATTTAAGCTTCTGGTGTAGGGTGGATGTCACGGCGCCAGCCTCGTGAATCCATGGTATGCCTAAGAGACAGCTGTATGATGGGTGGATATCCATTACCTGGAAGGTAACTTGGAAGTCACTTGGTCCAATTTTGATTGGGAGATCAACTTCCCCAATCACGGTCTTGCGCGACCCATCAAATGCCTTCACAACAACCCCACTCTGCCTCATGGGAGGCCCTTGATATGACAACTTGGAGAGTGTGGTTTTTGGCAATACATTCAAGGAAGATCCAGTGTCCACCAGCACGTTGGACATGGCATCTGATTTGCAGTTCATAGAGATGTGTAAAGCCATGTTGTGGTCTCTTCCCTCCTCAGGGAGATCAGCGTCACAAAAACTCAACGTGTTGCAAGCAGTGATGTTTGCAACTATACCATCAAATTGTTCAACAGTGACGTCGTGATCAACATACGCTAAATCCAATACTTTCTGCAGAGCCTCCCTATGGGGTTCTGAATTCAACAGCAGAGATAGTACGGAAATCTTGGATGGCGTTTGCAGAAGCTGGTCTACAACATTGTACTCACTCTTTTTGATGAGTTTCAGCATCTCATCAGATTCTTCATTCACAATTCCACTAGGGCCAACTGAAGAAGCAGGAGTCTTTTGTACAGAGGAGGAGGGTTTGGCAACAGATGCCGGATTCTGAATATTCACAGTTGTTCCAACAGGACGCTCAACGGTATCAGAAGTAACAGGAGCCTTGGGAGGTGCAGAAAATACACGACCACTACGGGTCAACCCGCTCACATCAGCAATGTTGGTGACAGACGTTGAAGGCAAAGGCACTTCTACCCCATCTTGCACAACAACGGGATTGTATCTGAATGGCACAGCTCTGTCTGAAGAATAAGGCGCAGGGCCTGCAGGCTTGATGGTTAGTGAAGGAGAGACCTTCGGCTTGCTGCTATCATAGCGGATAACAACAGGCTCGGGCAACTTGAACACTGGTGAAATAACATTCACCTCCAGCTCATCCTCATCAACATTCCGATTCTGGAGGATCTCAATGGTACCCTCATCCAACAACTCTTGAAGTTCTCTTCGTACCTGATTGCAACCCAAACGATTAACCGAACAGATACGGCACTTGTCGTGGTCATGCTCCATGTGGCTGTACTGACACAGCAATCGATGTAATTCGACCAGCGACTGTCTAATATGGCTTACATATTTGACCTTGTACTTCCCAGGGCATCCCTGGACCATATTAACAGATTTCCCATGCGCAGGCAATGGGTTCTTGGTAACATTCGGACCTGAATCTTCAAAACTCAGAATACCGCATCGCATCAGATCTTGCACTTTGGTTTTCAGCTGAAAACAGTTCTCTACATCATGGCCCGGAGCGCCAAAATGATAAACACAGTGCAGATCAGGCTTATACCACCACTGAGGGTTGACCGGTATAGCCGGAGGATCTCTTGGAGTAATCAGCTTCCGCTCTATTAGAGAGGGATACAACTCTGCATACGACATAGGAATTGGATCGAAACTGATCTTTTTCCTATCATAGTTCATGTTGGCTTGATTACTGGTGCTACCACGAGGCTGGTAAGCCTGTTGCTGTGGACGAGATTGTTGTTGACGATACTGTTGAGAAGGTTGTTGCTGATTGTGTTGATGCTGCTGATATTGCTGAGGTTGCTGATATGAAGCACTGTCTCTGAATACAGGTGTTATATGAGCCACCTGGTGCTGATTGCTGTTATGCCGTGCTGGCTTCCTCTGGACAGAGGGCCTTCTAGGCTTGGTATGGGATTGCACAGCATGTGCCTCTCCATCCTTCTTCTTAAACGCCCCATACCGTTTAGAGGAAGAGCTCTCATCCTTTACTAATCGTCCTTCACGGACACCTTCTTCAAGTCGCATCCCCATGTTCACCATCTCGGTGAAATCAGAGGGAGCG
The DNA here is from genome assembly GCF_024323335.1 of Lathyrus oleraceus. Taxonomy (NCBI): domain Eukaryota; kingdom Viridiplantae; phylum Streptophyta; class Magnoliopsida; order Fabales; family Fabaceae; genus Lathyrus; species Lathyrus oleraceus. The sequence continues at coordinate 264,966,966 of NC_066585.1, read as the reverse complement.
CTTGCTACCATCCGCTCGTAATAGAATGAGCTAAGAGTCTTTAAGAAGATCTTAGTCATCTCTTTCTCCTCTAGCGGTGGAGTAATTTGAGCAGCCAGCTCTCGCCACCTCTGGGCGTACTCTTTGAATGTTTCCTTGTCCTTCTGGGACATGGCCCTGAGCTGATCACGGTCAGGAGCCATATCAACGTTGTACTTATACTACTTGACGAAGGCTTCGCCAAGATCGTTGAAGGATCGGATATTAGCGCTGTCCAAACTCATGTACCATCTGAGCGCAGCACCGGACAGGCTGTCCTGAAAATAATGGATCAGAAGCTGATCATTATCAGTTTGGGTAGACATCTTTCTGGCGTACATGACCAGATGAGCAAGTGGACAGGTGTTCCCTTTATATTTTTCAAAGTCAGGCACTTTGAATTTGATCGGTATCTTGACACCGGGAACAAGGCACAACTCGGCAGCAGACTTGCCGAACAAATCTTTACCTCTGAGGGTCTTCAATTCCTTCCTCAGCTCAAGGAATTGGTCATTCATAGTGTCCATCTTCTCATTAACATTCGGGCCCTCAGACGGCTCGGAATGATAGATGGTGTCGTCTACCCTCGGCATGGTATGCACGACAGGAGGAGCAGCAACAGGGATCGGGCTAGATGCCGGCATATGAGCAAAGGTTGGAGCAGGAATATTCGGCATGAAACCCGGAGGCATTCCCCAAGGGAACCCGGCTGGCATAGCATTGGGCACATAATGAGCACTGGCGGCTGGCACAGTCGGAACCACAATCTCAGAGATGACTGTCCTCTGGACAGGAGTAGCAGGCGGTTGAGCAGGTTGATTCTGGGCAGCGAGGAGTTGCTCCATCAAAGCGCCAAGTCTGGCGACCTCTTCCTTCAATTCACGGTTCTCTTGCTCTAGCTGATCCATAACTCTTGCAGAATTGGCTCGAGTATAGTACCGGTGAGTCAGCTTGTCTTCAAAATAAATGAAGAATACAGAGTCAGAACAAGAAGACCAGAAACAAGGTACCTGCTTATGCAAAATGATGCATGAAATGCTCGTGCATATGCTTTTTTTATTTTCAAGGAACCCTTAGGGTATTATTTGCAATTTTGAATTTTTAAACATTTTAACCTCATATGGAAAATATCTCATTCAATATATTTTGAACAAAGAAGTACATCATTTTTTGATTCAATTACAAGGAGAAAAGGAGAATAACATCCTATGGATCCCTAGAAGCTCGGGATGTTGGAAGACGAGAAGCACACAGCTTCTTGATCTCTCTCTCATAGGCTGCTTCCATATCTGCTTTCTCCTTAGCAAGCTGATCATACTTCCTCTTCCAGAACTTGGAAGACTGAGGAAGCAAAGAAGTCCAAGTATCATTGGGATCGTCGATCACCCGATGCTCGAGGAACTCAATCAGAGCGTCCTTCTCCTTAAGCTGCTGAAGCAACTCTTCTCTTTCACGGATCCAAGCACGTGAAAGGTCTTCTTCTCTCAACTCCTCTACACGTTGGGTATGGAGGGTTGAAGGCCCAGCCACATCCAACGGTGTAGGTCTCGGATGATCATATGGCATCAAGTACACGGCAGCTCTCTGTCTGACCCAAGAGGTATAGGGCTCCAAAGCAATGCAATTTTTCGGACCCAATTCGTTCCTACTCTTCTTGCAGATCTTGCGCCAAGCGCGGACAAATCTGGCTTTCAGGCCTTGGGGATCTTTACCCTCCTGAAAGAACACACCTTCTAACAGAATGTTATGAGGTTTATCCTTTAGGGGGAACCCAAGATGACGACGTGCGAGAATGGGATTGTAGCTGATCCCACCACATGTACCAAGAAGAGGCACATTAGGGAATTCACCACAATAGTCAATGATCTGGACGGTATCATACACGCGATCATACCAAGAGATATCATCATTAGTGAGAGACATGAGTCTCTGAGACCACCGTAGACATCCCTTGTTCTCTTTGAAAGCAAGAGTCTGCGGCAAGTGCGAAATAAACCACTTGTACAGCAAAGGTAGACAGCACACGATAACTCCTCCACCCTTTGCATTTCTCAGATGCAAAGAGAAATAGGCATCACCCAACAAAGTCGGAACAGGATTAAGAACTGAGAAGATCCTAATGGCGTTCATGTCCACAAATTTGTCGAAGTTGGGAAATAATACCAACCCATAGATGAGCAGCACAAATAAAGCCTCAAAGGCATCCTCACTCATGGCCTTCCCATAGATGGTAGCTTGAGCGACGAGGAACTCGGACGGAAAACCCTGAATTCCACCTTTGGTAGTCAGATTAGCTTTAATCAAAGCTTCATCTATGTGCAACAAATCTGCAATCTCTCGAGCGGTCGGAATACTCTCTAAGCCACTGAACGACACCTGATTCAGAATCGGAATCCCAATAAGATGAGAATACTCCTCCAAAGTAGGCAGCAACTGGAAGTCCGGAAATGAGAAGCAGTGATACAGAGGATCATAAAACTGAGCCAAAGTACTCATCAGTCCCTCATCAACCTGAGTAGTCAACAGAGGCAGAAGCTTCCCATAACGAGCCTTGAAACCCAAGGGATCTAATACATAAGATGTCAGATTCCTTAACTCTTTCACATCGGGCTGTCTAAAGCTGTACTTCTTTGTATGCCTTTTTGGTCTTTCCATGTCTGAAAATTTTGCAAATAAACCCTTTAAGTTCCTTAAAAATTTTCTCTTTTTCTGATGACATGAAATGCAGATGAATGCATGAATGCATGAATGCAACAATCACACTCAAGGATCAAGCAAGTCACACCAAACAAAGGTCATGGGAAAGCTCATAGTATCCCTAATATCAATCATCCATTTTGGTGGATTTAGGTTTTCACCCTATCAACACCCAAGTTCCATTGATATTAACGGTACATGAACCGGCTCTAACATCCTTAATATCAATCATCCATTTTGGTGGATTTAGGTTTTCACCCTATCAACACCCAAGTTCCATTGATATTAACGATGTTTGAATGACTCAACCACGAATCACGGGTTTGCTGAGAGTCACGAGCATGGAGTCTCGGTTAAGAACCACCCAAAGGAAGTGTACTAGGGTTTAAACCTGCCGGACATGTTCTACCAGAGGTTCCCATAATCATCGTCCCATCCCTCGGATATTATCGGAGGAACGAATACTCGTATTCCAAAAATATTCTCAAGAGAGACTCTTATGAGTGTAGTATCGCGTAACAATCGCATCAGATCTTACATCTGAACGACCTCCGCACTACGTCCTAAAAATAGGCCAAGATGGGTTTGGTAAACTAAGGTCCTTGGCTTCTAAGGCACATGATTGAAAGAATAATGCCTAACCACAAATGACTTGTGTGACATTATTAATCCAACATGACCTCCACCAAGTGAATGGACTCGCAAGTCAACTGGCTAAGGAATACTCCACACCAGTCAACAAGACTACGCCATTCTCCTATCCTAGAGTGCACTCGAGTTCGGGTATAGAACTCATCTCACAGAGATCACCAAAGCAAACAACAATTGTATATCAAGCAATTCAAATATTACAATCAATACAGTTATCCCAAATTGTACAAAAATATGTCAAATAACACATAAACAAGTATCATACAACAAGGGTGAAAAGTAGGCAATACCACCAGGGAAGGTCTAATGTTCTCCTCAGCAGAGTCGCCACTTTTCTGTAGCGGTGTATTCGTCGCTATATGATTTATTGATTAAACCATAAGCAAAGTATACAATGAATCGAGTCACCACCGCACTTTTATTTATCCTAAGGACTGGTTAAAAAGCGAACAAAAACCTAAGAAGTTTTACACGTAGAAAACTAATGAAAAAGATCAGAGAATCTGGGTAAGGGGTAAATTACGCAATGGGAAGGTGTTAGGCACCCATCACGTCCTAGGTACTCCTAGGGAGCCCTTTTCACACTTGTTGTATAAAAATTGTTTATTTGTTTTTGACATATTGTGCAAACATGAAGGGATGATGAGAAAAGAATGTACAAGTTAGTTATTTTTGTGTTTGAACGGATGAACCCGTTGCCTACGTACCTTCCATCAAAGGTAAGGATCAAAACACCGTAGTTCGGCTAAAAGATTTCCAAAAATTAGTGAGTTCATTTTAAAACACAAGCATTAAGGCTTTTCATTACCAATGGGAGAAAACTCAACCTGAATCAACAATCCACCATGCGAGGACGGCTTCGACGTACTAGAGGGGTTAACCCTGTTTTCAGTACGGAAGTCTTACAATCGACTCACTAAGGATAAGGTAAGATTTACATCAACCACTATGGTAATTGAAACCTATGGCTAATGTGTGAAAACATGTTAACAATGGGCGAAGCCACAAAACAATTGAATGTGTGAGATTAATTGATTATGAGTATTCACAAAATAGGGTCAAGGTATGATTAAGATTGATTCAAAGAAGTGTTATGAAATGGAGTTTGAAAAGTCAAGGACTTAAGGTCTAGGTTTCTAATTTGAAAAGACATGAAAATGTTTGCACAACAAGTCAAAAGTTTTTGAAAGCAAAGTGTGAAAAGGTTTAGGACAAAGAGGGTGTGGATAGTGGAATATAAAACTTCTTAGAAAGGTTCACCTCTTGAGATCATATAGAAGATGATTCAAGTGTGTCCTTAGGAATAGACATCAAAACAAGCAAGCAAATAAAAGCAAGGTGATACCGGATGCCATCAATGGACTTATACCAATCTCACAAACAAAAGCGGATACCGGATACCAATAAATGGGTTTACACCAATCTCCTAAAACAAACAATGATACCGGATGCCATCAATGGACTTATACCAATCTCACAAATCAAAAGCGGATATCAGATGCCAATAAATGGGCTTATTCCAATCTCCTAAGGTAAAACAAAACTTGGATGTCAGATGCCAATCTATCTGGACTTATACCAACCTCCAAAGGATGATCATAGGAATACAAATTCCAACAACATGGACTTATAATTGCATCCTCACATACAACAAACAAACAAGCATTAAGCAATGGACATGAGTGACCAAAAGAAATGGTCTTACACTCTATCCCTTCCAAATCATAGGAACAATAGCCAATTAATGGACTTACTGTTGTCCTCAATGGGTACACCAAAGATGGATCACAAAGATATGAAATGATGATCATGCAATAATGAACAATTAATGATGATAAATGCACAAAGGTATGCAAGCAAACATGGACAAATGCAACAAGCAATCAATCAGACAAAGTCATTTAGCACACTCTATAACCAAGCAATTAGGCTCAAGCAAAGGGTTAGACTTAAAAGTCAACTGGAATAGGGTAAATGGTGCTCTTAACCTTGACATTGAGAGCCAAGGTGAAGCAGATGAAAGGATATGAGGGGTGTGCCTCATTGCTCTTATCCCTGGTCAGGGAGAGCATTGAATATCAGAAGGTGTGGGAGTTCAGAAAGATGGAACTCTCTCCACAAGTTAAAGACTCGATAGATCTTGGGCTTTTACTCACTATGCATCAACACATGTGGTGTGAGCAAGGTGAGTGACTCACAGAATAGTAGGAGATAGGCTACATATCTCTTTTGTCTACCAATTTCCTTATTAGAAGGACTTTACCTGCTTGGGGACAAAAATAAACAATCACACACATTGCCTCTTAAGGAGGACTTCAGACAGGTGCCTGGCTAAATAACAAGCCAGGTCTTCCAGACTACATGGAGACAAGAGATTCTACCTTAATACTGATGCTATCAAGCAAAGCAATAGCAAGTTCTCAAAGGAACTAAAGCAACTATGGTACCTGAAATCAATCAAATATAATCAGTATACCAATCACAAAGTCAAAACAGACAAGATATGAACCAACAGTCAACACAATCAATCACATGTGCAAAGCACAAACTCAAATGAAATGAGTTAGCATCCTACAAAACAAATCAAGTTAGTCCATCACAATCAAGTAAACCAAACTCAATCAACTTGAATTAATCTCCTTAAAGCAATTGCTTCTTAAACCTGAAAATCAAACTCAAATGTGAGAAGTGAACCCTTAGGCCAAAGCCTAGGGTCAAAGGAGGAGAAAATATTTAAAACAGAACATGAAACTTGATCAAAATCAAGATTTATCAAATAGAACAAATTCCAGCTGGTCCCATATCAAAACTATACACCAATTGCATTTCATAAGCAAATCATGTCAAACTAGGCAAGATGAGAACTCAATGGTGTAAACAGAATGAACACAAGCATATCAATACCAAAATGGCTCAATAAATTCCAGGAAAAATCATGCTTAAACAGAACATATTGAATAAGCAACACACCAAATTTCATGTCATTTTGATAAAGGGAAGCCAGTCAATTAAAATCAACAAATCAAAGCATGTTCAAACAAGCTCATACAAGACCACAAATCATACATCATGTTCATGCAATCATAAAACAGTGATCAAACATGAGAAATGAATGAAATCAAAGCCATGGCAAACTTCAAGATGTCTATAATACACATGCCAAATTTCAAGTCCATCCAATAATGCATGAGAATTTCACAACACATATGATATCATGACTCACAAAATGTCAACAATTGGTCAAACAGAGGGAAAATTCTCAAACAAATAGAAAATGCATTCAAAAATTCCAGGAAAAATCACCAGCAAACTAGACATCAATAAGTACCCACATGCAAAAATCCAGATCATTTCAAGTTCAATAAGCATGGAAAATAAAATCAAGAACATGAACAAGACATGGTGTGACATACATTGTCACACCTCCAAAGATTACATCATATATCACAATCCAGGAATGCAAAATTAGCAAACTATATACCAAAATGTTCAGGAGTGAGTCTAGATCATGCATGTAAAATCTCAGCTTCGTATAATCATCCATCATTATTTCACAAGCAAAATGGTAAAACATAGACACAAAGCATACATGATCAAAACCATTAGACAAAATTAAAAATCAACCGTGCACAACTTGTGTTATCATGCCTATAAAAAACTAGATGAAAAATGGAGATGAATGCAAAAATTCCCAACCAATTTGGATGCTCCATGAATTATTTATGATTTTTTGAAGTTTAATCATGAAATGAAATAAAATTTGGAAATTAAAATGAAATTAAATGGCACGAATGGCATTGTGGTAATTAAGCGAAGCAATTTGAATTTACCGCCTGTATGAAACGCTGTGTTTCATTAAAAGAAACGCAGCCCCAATCGTATCGTGACAAGTGGACGAATACATGAAGGGAAAACATAAACGCGCATGCAAAACACGGGAGAGAGGATCAAAGACGATCTGGGAAACAGAAACCCTAGCTTCAACATGAACTCATCGTGTTCATCATCAACATGAACAAACTATTCCAGAAATCATCGAGTCATATACCATTCAAACCAGCATTCAACATACATCACTAATCTAACAAGCATTTGTCCTAATTCTACGCATATCGAATGGATCGAACAAGAACATTTTAGCATGTCAAGATTCAAATCGTGATAACTCACTCAATTCAGCATGGAAATTCACGATCTAAAGTTCTGTGTGATCTACAAACTAAGATCTACAAGATCCATGTCATTATTTCATGAATTAGAAGATTCGAATTCTTACCTTTGTGAAGCAACAGAAGTGAAATCGAATGAATCAAGGCCAAGAAGTTGAAAACAGATGTTCAATGACGATGAGGAAGGTGAATGGAAGCAATGCTTTGGCTCAAAACAGCTCGATTCTCTTTAAGACTTCAACTGCCATGTGAAGGTTCAAGGTTCAACAGTGGTGATTGTCGCAACCTGAAAAATACAGTGCGCGAAAAAAACAACCGGCGAAAGAGAATGACAGAAGAGTCGCCACCGTGCGTTATTCATCCCAAAGGAGGGAAAGGAAACGCTCGAAGTAAACCTGAAAAAAGGAAAGGACAAGACGGGGTCTCGCAACCAAATCTTGGGTTCGGGAGTCGGTTATGCGAAGGGAAGGTATTAGCACCCCTACGCATCCATAGTACTCTACGGGATCCACTTTTGTAGTTCTTGTCTAAAGGGTGTGGGTTTATCTAACATGTTTATTTACTAAAAAGGTTAAGAGAAATGACTCGCGCGGATGTCGCATCCACTACATACGTATCTCATCTGAATATGAGAATCAGAGTCTTCGTAGCTCGGCTGACCTATGAGTTGGGGGGATGTGTGCTCGCTAAGACATCGCGTCTTATGCCTACGTATCTCATCTGGAATGAGAATCAGAGCAAGCCGTAGTTCGGCTAACTACGGGGTTATGGATTGGGTTTTGGACGAACAACGTTACTACGCAATCTACCGGATGCTCGACCTTTGGAGACTTACTCGCCTGTAGTAGAAGGAGTAAACGTGTTGCTTTGGGTTTTAGGGTTTGGGATGCTCGAGGGCAAAAAGGCAGTCCTTGACGAAGGAACCGCGCTACCTGCAGGGATATGAATACAAAACACAAAATATGTATCTCAAAGTAAAATGCCACCAAGGGGCTCAAACATTGCCTCCTATCGAGGTCTTCCAGCTAAGAAAGTGATAAAGTATGAGAAAGGGAAAAAATTACCACACGGATAAAGATCCGAAGCTATAGCAGTTAAAGGGGGCAAGAAACCCTGAAATGTCTCCAGCTGGACCGTCAAAGGAAATCAGTCAACACGAATAATCAGAATAAAACTCCAGGGGGTATCCCACAAATAAAGTGGGAAACCACGCGAGTGTCTCTGCGAAAGCCATGTGAGCCCTCACAAAACTCGACAAAGGGTTAGAGTAGTAGGATGAAATCAAGAGAAAACAATACCATGGAAACACAAGACAGGTTAGAATAAACAAAATAGGGTAACTCAGAGTTGCCCCTAAATCAAAATGTAACCACATGAATAATTCCATCAAAATTCACAAAAGGCCCACAAAAAAAAGTATCAAATTCACACATAATACCTCATACATTTAGAGCATTCAAATTAAAGGCATAAAGATGATGGATATAGGGCAAACCTGATTGGAGAGCTTGATTGAAATTGAGTTGCACCCGTGAGGTTTACAAGTGGAGTTCCCTTCAGGGTTTGGAGGTTGCTCTGAACTCTGTTGGCTTTTCTCTCACTATCTTTTCCTCAGGGTTTTGCTTCTCTTCCTTCTTTCTCCAGTGAATCTCCCAGTGTAACTCCAAGTGTAACTCCAAGTGTAACTCCAAGTGTGTTTTCCTCTACTGAAACTTCAGTATTTATAGACTGATTTTCGTGGGTAATGGGCTCAAATGAGGGAGACCCAAGTCCAAAATAATTTGTTATATTTTATTTATTTATTTATTTTATTTATTTAATTAATTAATTAATTAAATTATTATTATTTATTTATTTTTATTTTTTTTTTCGTTTTTTTTTTTTCCAGGAAAAATGAAGGGTAAATTTTGGGGTATTACAGTGATTCTTCAAGATTTTCCATGATTCTCCTTCAACAGTTCTTCAATCACACCTATAGATGAAGATTAGCACAAGAGAAAGCAGAAAGAATGATGAAATTAGATGGAAAAAGTGAAAAAAGTTTGAGAGAAATTGAGAGAATTTTGGTGATTTGTGATTTGGATCTGAGATTGTGATTGTGCATCCTGATTTTCTGTTATGATTAAGGCTTTATACCCTCTGTTAATCCAGCTACTAAACATGTTTAGCAAAATGAAAAATGGATTAGGTGATTTTAACATGTTTATGCAATTTGGCAAAAATGCCCTTATGATCACCATGCAATGGAACAGTACGAAAATCATGTGTAGCAAGTCCAAAAATCTGATTCAAGGCCATTGGAAATGGCTTGGAATGAAAATTATGCACCTTTTCAAAAATTCAAATTTCCCACCAAAATTTAAAATGAAGTCACTTGAAAAATGGACTTTTGATGTGATGATTTTTGATGAAATGTAATGATGCATTATGATAGCTCATGTCAAATGGGATTTGCTCAAAAAAGAATCACCCAATTTGGCCAAATGGTTCAAGAGTTATGCCTCCTTGAAGTTCAACTTTTCTTGAAAATAATTTGATCATAACTTGCCAACCACAAATGAGAAATGAGTGTTCTTGGACTTTTTGAAAAGGCAAGAGCAAGATCTTCAACTTTCATGTTGGATAAATTTTGATTTTAAGCTTGCTTGAGGATGTAATTTTAAGGAGAAGAACTTTCCATTTTTGGCAGTTGAAAATTACAGGTCATTACTATTTTGGGAAACTCTTTGTCTGACCTCCAATTCCTCAATGTTGATGTTTGACATGTTATATGAGGCTTGTATGGGCATGAATGAGACCTCTCAAACCATTTCACACCTTCAAATCCCCGATTAAATGCACAGTTGACCATAGTTGACTTTGCAAGGGTTTTGGTTGACTGGGCCATGCTTTGATGAATTTCAAGCCTCTACCACTTGAGATCTTGATACCAAATGATGTCACAACTCATATGAATCTCTTATGAATGATCATGGTGCCCAAATTCTTCAGAATGGCCACCATACATTGCTCAATGAATGATTTGACTGTTTTGACCTAATTTGCTTCATCTGCAAGTAACATGGTTAGATGACAATATTTTTGTACTTTTGGGTTAATAAACAAATGAAAAGCTAAGATATACAAATGCAAAACATGCTTGGTGATCAAGAACCACACTCAGAAGATAAACCACCCACTAAGAGGCAAGCAAGGTGCACAATGATCCTTGAGGCAATGATATGATATGATATGATGCCATGAGGGATCTTAGGGCAAAAATTGGGGTCTTACAGTATGCAAAAGCAAGGGCTAAGATTAAAACGTTGAAACCATATCAGATGGCTTGGGACTTGTTAACGTACCACTGGAGCCCTAGCTCCGGTCATCTTCTTCGGTGATCACCACCAGACTGGTCCAACCTCAACTTAATGAAAAATGAAAAACAACGACACTATTTCAAAGAGAAAATGCTCAGGAGCTCGAATATGGCCTCAATTTTCTCCAATTCCAAGTATATAAAAATATACAAGGATTTGAATTTTGAGGGTCATGAACTGAGTTGCTTCAATTTGACCTCAAAGCAACCCAATCTTGTTGCCTATATTGGTAGGACTTCAGCCAACCAAAAATCAATCAAAATGATTGATAAATGAGGGAGAATTGAAGAAGAGAAGTTTCTGAAATTTCACCATCGAGTAGCTTCAATTCAACTTGATCTTGATCTGGATTTGCTTGATTCTTCTTCCTCTTGCTTGCAGTAATCAATTGAGATGAAAAAGGCAATGAATCCTTGGAGTTTGAACTTCAAAATAGAAGGTGAAATTCAAACTCGATTTCAAAGAAATCTTCAAGGAATTCTATGGTGTGAGGTTCTCAGTTCTCTTGGCAAAGCTTGGGCAAGGTGTGTCTGTGATTTCTGAGGCCATGAGCTTGTTTAAATAGGCAAGGGAATTGATCTTTGCACCACTTGAAATTTTGCTAAAATTGTAAACTAAGGTGCATGGATGCATGGGTAATGGTTTGGGCCTAAAGAGTGATGCAATCCATCTCCAATTCTTGCACAAAGAGTATTGAGGTCATCACATGGAAGCATGCAAAAAGGAATGATCATTTGAATTCAAATCTTGCCAAAACAAATCCAACCAAGTAATCATGCGCAAGTCCCTCAATCTTGATCTAAATGAGGTGATCTTGGACTTTTTGGAAAGGTGAGATCAAGGGGAACAACTTTCATGTTGAACATTTTTCCATTTGGAGCTTGGATAATGATGAATTTTGAGGTGGAAGTTTGAAAAATCAAATATATTTGAAAATTTTCTAAGTACCAAGTCAAATGTTCACTTCTTCCACCTTGAATGACTTTTTCTATGGACTTCAAATGGAAAATGATTTTTCACAAAAGTTGTATATCTTTCAAACCTATTCAATTTAGTCATAAATTTGACATCATTTGGATTTTCCATGAAGGAGTTATGCATTTTAGAAGTTGAGGAAAATCACTTGTTCAATGGTAATGGCCAAAAATGACCTATAATCTTTCCTCTTGGCACATGCATTTGCAAGTTGAATTTGAACTTATTCCAAACATAAAAGTTGGAAAGGAAATCTTTAATTTGATCATGGAACTTGAATTTATTTCATCTCATAAGATTTGAGTAGGTTATGGTCCTTGGAAGTTGACCTCCTAACTAAGGTTCAGACAAAATGACCTATAATCTTTCACCATAAAAAATGACTTTACAAGAAAAACTAGCTCTTAAATTAAACATGAAAGTTTTTTGGAACATCATCAGGAGTAACTTTTCTCTTGGAATCATTTCCATGTGACAATAATTGTAGAATATAGGGTCTAGGGAACCCCAGTTTTGACCAGTTGACTTTCTTTGGTCAACCACCATGAACCAACTTGCAAACTTGACATTCTCTTGATATTTGGGACTCATGGAGGATCATATATGTGTAATATGATGTATCCATTGAAATATTTGATCAAATGATGAAGAAACTCGTTGAGAAAGTCACACAAGATACCCAGATGAATTAGGGCTTGAAAGGCAAACAAGCTTCAAACTCTTGATGTTTTATTGATCAAAATGATATGTGAAGACCATAGGGATCCATATATGATGTCTAGAACCAATTTAAACCATCTCTTGTATAGTCTCCTTGCATTGAGGGGCTCAAACCCTAGGTATGAGCTTGATGAGGCATTGATGGATGCACACACTACGTACAAAAGCAGCAAACTATACATTGACATATTTTTGGTATTTTGGTTAGTAAATAATGACAAACAAAGTATGATATAATCAAATGTGATTGATGATATCTCCCAATGTAAACCCAGTGAATGAGGGGTAAGGAGGATGCCAAGGTGTGATCCCAAAGACAATGCATATGATGATGAGGGATCTTAGGGTCATAATTGGGGTCTTACAATGTTCCCAGAATTCGGTCTTCCTATTGGGTACACTCCATCACAAGATGAAAGTCTTGTTCAACCTCGTCTAGCATGCATCGTGGTTTCTAAGGCGAATGAAGGCCTACTATGAAAGAAAATACCGCTAGCCAAGTCGGACGCGTATCACCTCAGCATACTGTTGAGGACAATCAATACTACGAGTCGATTCCTCAATATACACACCTTGTGGCTTGGAGTATCGTGTCTTGGAAGAATGAATGACAACAATGGAAGGTTTTAATATGTATGGTCTTGACATTCTTGACATTTGTGTTGTCCCATACATGGTTATTCCTCTGAAGTTTAAGGTACCCGACTTCGAGAAATATAAGGGTCTAAACTGCCTAGGAACCACTTGCGAATTTTCTGCAGGAAGATGGTTGCTTATGCCTGTGATGAAAAGCTGATGATCCATTACTTCCAGGATAGCCTGAGTGAGGCATCCTTGTATTCGTATATCCAATGTAACGAGCCCACATCCGAATATGGAAGGATCTTGCTGATATGTTCCTCAAGCAATACAAGTATAATCTAGACATGGTTCCCAACCGTATGCAATTACAAAATATTTCCTAGCAAAATAATGGATCTTTCAAAGAATATGCTCAGAGGTGGAGGGAATTGGCCGCTTGTGTACAACCTCCGCTCCTAGAGAGAGAAAGTTGGTCTACATGTTCATGAGAACTTTGTAGGGTCAATATTATGAAAAGATACTTGGAAGTGTGTCGTAATGATTTTTTAATCTCGTGATAATTGGTGGATGAACTGAAGATGGCTAGAAAAATGGAAAAATACAAGGAAACTCCATTGGTAAAGTTGGTGTGAAGAAGTTCTGCAACAACAAGAAAAACGAGGGTGAAACCAACGTTGTTACATCCAAAGGATCTCATTAGGTACCCTTAACTCAGGTACCTTATTACCAATATCCTTATGTGGCAGTGATAGCCTTAAGGCATTATCCATAATAGGTATATCCTACGCCTCCACCCCATCAGCCTTTGACGATGCCTCGACAGAACTAACAATAGCAACATAATGGGTATCCACAAAGGAACACTCAGGCCTAGAAATAACTATGAAAGAAGGGATGTTCGCTTTGACCTTGTACCTATTGTCGCATCCGCGAAAAACAACCGGCGGGCTGAAACAAAAACACAACACAGAGCCGCCACTGCGCGTTATTTATCCCAAAATAGGGAAAGGAAACGCTCAGAGAAACCTGGAAAGGAAATGGTCTCGCGACCAAAGAGAAAGGGTAAGGGAGTCGGTTACGCAAGGGGAAGGTATTAGCACCCCTCACGTCCGTCGTACTCGACGGGATCCACGTTCTAAAAGAAAGAAAAGGTTGCTAAAACATCACACACACACACACCGAAGACAACACAGGTGGGGTTAAGGGGAAGAGAGCTCGATAGGACGTCGCATCCTATGCCTACGTATCTCGTCTGGAACGAGAATCAGAGCTGTCGTAGTTCGGCTCACGCACGCCAAACAAGCAAACACAAACACACCGGCGAACATGGAGCCTGAATGCCAATCACTGGACTTACATCAGCATCCGAACCAAAACGCACAAAACGGCAAACGTGGAGCCCGACCGCCAATCACTGGACTTACGTCGGCATCCGAACCAAACACGCACAAGAAGGCAAACGTGGAGCCCGACCGCCAATCACTGGACTTACGTCGGCATCCGAACCAAACACACACAAGAAGATAACAAGCAAACACACACAAAAAGAAAAAAGTGCCCGGAGAGACCTCGCACGGTCTCCTGCCTACATACCTCGTCTGGAACGAGGATCAGGGCGATGTAGTTCCCCCGAAAGGGAAAGAAAATCTAGCCAGAAACCAAGGGAAGACACACTACCAGGGAGCTGTACTCGAGCCTAGTGTTGTCATGCATCATTGCCCTACGTTGAGGTTTCTACCTACTTGCACAACTGCAAGCTAATCCTATCCAGGAAAGAAGCAAGCATACAAGCATATAAGCATCAACAGATCAAACAAGCATTTCAAGCAAGTATTCACATAGCGCACACTATAGCCAATCAAGTGGGCTCAAACAATGGGTTTGACTGCCGAAGCAAGTCATCTGTACATGGGTAGTATTCGCTCTTAACCTTGCCATTACGAGGCTAAGGTGAAGCAGATGAAAGGTGAAGTGAGGATGAGACCTCACAGCTCTTATCCCTGGCCAGGGAGAGCTTTAGACAAAGGAGCGTGGGTCCAGAATGGAGGGACCCTTCTAGGCTCAAAGACTCTGACTCGATTGTGCAACAGCACAAGATCTTGGGTTGGTGTCCCAATGCATCAACACACAGCCGTGTGAGCAGAGGGACGACTCATAGAATAGTGGGGGATAGATTGCATATCCTTTGATCCACCAATTGCCTCATAGAGGTCTTTACCTGCTTGGCACAAATGTAAACAACCACAAACATCGCCTCTTAAGGAGGACTTCAGACAGTTGCCTGGCCAAGTAACAGGCCAGGTCTTCCAGACTACATGAAGAATAGAAGTCCTACCTCAAGTGGTTTAAAAAAACAAGCAGTAGCAAGCAAGTTCTTAAAGAACTGTAAGCGACTAAATGTACCTGAAATCAATCAAGTATCATCAGTACTCAGACAAACAACCATAAACAGCAAATGTTAATCAGTCAAACTATACAGATTAAGCAACACAGGTTAATGCACATAAGTGCAAACTATAAGCTCAAGCTCAAGCTTCACAACCTACAAAACAAAGTCAAATTAGTTCAAAACATCCAACAATCTCAATTTAATTGACTTGAAGCATTCTCCTTAAGCATCATGCATTTCATCCTGAAAAGTCAATCCAAATGTGAGAAACTAGACCACTAGGCCAAGCCTAGGGTCCAAAAGGGAGAAAAAATTCTAAACATCAAGCAATTCTCAACCAAAATCATCTTAAAGCAAATAGAAAGCAAATGCAATTGATCCCATGCTCATATCATTCATCAATATCATTTCATGACCAAAACAAGTCAAACTAGGTCAAATGGAACCTCAAATGTCCAAACAGAATAACTTCAATCAAAAGCATACCAAAACAATTCCAAAAATCCTCAAATAATTCACACCTAAACAGGACCTATTCAAGGTATAGCATGTCAATTTTCAGCTTAATTGGACAAAAGAAACTAGGTCAATGAAAATCAAGAAATACAGACACAATTATTCAAGCCAATTCATAGCATCAACACATGCATTCACTTCAAAAATTCATAAATCAGTGAGAACATTTAAGAAATGAATGGGACCAAAACAGTGATGTCCTATAATGTGTCTATAATCAGCATACCAAATTTCACATCCATACAATACCATATGAGAATTTCACAAGAGATTTACAAACATGTGTCACACAAGGTTGCATAATGAGCCAACAGTGAAGAAAATTATCAATCAAATGGAAAATGCCATAGAAAAATCCAGAAAAATTCTCATGACATCTCAACATATCAATGATCATCCATGCAAAATTTAAATCCAATCCAACAATCATAGGTCATGCAAATAAATTCATGAATTTGACCTAGCTAGGTGTGACACAAATTGTCACACCTAGATTCAAAAAATCATATCTCAATCATCAGGTATCCAAAAATCATAAACTTTATATGGAAATCACCATCAACATGTCCAGAATGAGCACAAAAAATTTCAATCATTTCTTTAAATGTATGAGCATTTCATGATGAAAATGGCAAAACATGCAAAAATTATACACAAGTCAAAGATCCCTAGGCCAGGTCAACATTTCTCCATGCACAACTTGTGAAACCATGCCTATAAAATTCTAGGGAAAAATTGGAATCCATCAAAAAAATCCTCACTATTTTTGGACTTGTAATTATGTTTTTATGAATTTTTCTAAATTTTGTTAATTATTGAAATAATTATTAAGTGTTTTAATTAATTAAAATGATTCCAATGGCAATTCTGTAATTATCCCTAACCGGTCCCAAAACGCACAGCTTAACTAAATGAGGTGGCATGCGCTGGTTGGTTGAAAGCGGAGGGAAACAACAATTCAAAATGGAACGCGCCTGGCACGGATCAAACTACGAAAATTTCCAGAAAATCTTCACCTTCATCAACGTTTTTCCAGAATTGTCCAAGAACACAAGAACATCAAAGTTCAACCAAAATTCACAAACTAATAACCGTTGGAAAGGTCTAATCATCAGGAGCACGAATATATAACCTAATCAACCTAAATCTAACTGTAGCTCACGGATCGAGCGAAAACGCAAACATGCATCAATCTTCCAAACACGATTACACATTCAATAGTTCACCAAATCAAAAACCAAACCTAGCATGTTGATCTACGTTGCATGAACTACAAAACGCATATGGAAATCGAAGCAATGGTGACATTCGAAATTTATGTACCTTGAATGGCAGTTGATGAATCTTGAGCTTCCACGCGTGGTTCCTCAAAACAGTTGGAGTTCAATGTCCAGGAAGGTAATTGGAGTGATTAGGTAAGCTCACAGTTGATCCAGGAAGAAGAATTCACAAAACTCCATGAATGTGCAAGATGTGAACAGTCGCGGTTTTGATGTTGTTAGCCAGGGATTCGTCCAAACAGATGGAGAGCTTGACTTGTAGAGGATGAATCAAAAAGAATCAAGCCAATTGATGGAGAATTCGTGGAGAAATCTTGAAAAGTAGTGATGAAGTTCTTGGTGAATTTGGAGAATTGGAGGGAAAATTGTTAGAGATTTTGTGAAATGTGATTAACCTTGCAATTCTGTTAGGATTATGATTAAATACTTCCACTTAATCCATCTTTTAATCATCCAATTAGCAAAATGCAAGTGATTAGCAAAAATGTGTTTTACTAAGCAAGGGCAAAATGGACTTTTCACATAGGCCCTGTGACAGCTGTATGACAGCTCACACACTCTCAAAATACCATGTGTGATGTGTTGCAACTTGTCCCATGGTCATTGGTCTTGTAATTTACATTTTCACTATGCTATGCTAAATGGTATATCTTCAAGTGCAATTCAAAAGTGACTTGGTCAAATATTGCACCTCAACATGTTATGACAATTCAAACCGTTTCCAATTTGCATTTGTGAGGTGTTGCAAAAATCCCCATTCCAAAATTCCCATTATTTCTCAAGTTGGACCATTTTGCCCCTGGATTTTTAACTGTACACTTGAAAATTGACTTTTTGTATTGACCATTTTTGATAAATTCCAATTATGCACCATGAAAGTACATGTCAAATGGAGTTTGCTCATAAAAAGATCATTCAATTTGGACACTCCATGTGGAAGTTATGCCACTTTG
Source organism: Lathyrus oleraceus (assembly GCF_024323335.1). Lineage (NCBI taxonomy): Eukaryota > Viridiplantae > Streptophyta > Magnoliopsida > Fabales > Fabaceae > Lathyrus > Lathyrus oleraceus. The sequence continues at coordinate 264,948,657 of NC_066585.1, read as the reverse complement.
ATTATGGGTCATTTTTGAAATTGAATGGACCATAACTTGTCAACCATACATGGGATTTTCAAGTTCTTAGACGTTTTGGAAAGGTGAGACCAAGATCTACAACTTTCATGTTGAACAAATTTTCATTTGAAGCTTCCTTGGACATGTAAATTTGAGGTCAAAAACTTTCCATTTTTGGAAACTTCCATTACAAGTCACTTTCCATTTTTGGCAATTTTTGTCCTGACTTTATTTTCTCCATTCTTGAGCTTTGACATGTCAAATAGCACTTGTTCCAACATGAATGAAGTGTATCCAACTCTCTCCCACCTCCAAATCCATAAAATCAAGCACAGTTGACCACAGTTGACTTTTTCAACTGATAGATGAATCTGGCAATGCATTGATCCATCTGAACCCCAATTCTCTGATGAAATGGCTCAAGGATGAAACCCTAGCCTCAATATGCACAATAAAATCATGTGATGATCCCCATATCCATTATAGACCCTATCTCCTTGCTATGCCCTGATTGGCCCAATGCAACTGATTAGGGTTGACCAGTGGTCAAAATCCTAATCTCAAAGAATATCCCCCCACACTTGATGATGACAAACCATGATGATGATGATGTATCACTTCAATCAAGATGAAGACCAATATCTTTTGAGAATCACAAAACCCTAATTTGGACCTCCACATCCTCAGATGATCAATGACCAGTCTAATGAAACCCTAGCTTGCACATGACCTCTCCATCTTCTGATCAAGACTTGGGAGAATGGCTTGCACAATGTAACCACATGATATGCAATATGCAATGCCTAATGACCTAAAATGATATGTAAATATGTTAAGCTAGTCCCAAGAGAGGAGGGCAAATTTTGAGGCGTTACAGCTGCCCCTATTCAATCCACTGTGAACCTGTCGATATGAATAGCCTCGGCTTTCAGATGATCAGGATGAAGAGTGATTGAATACCAAGAACAGACGAACAATTTGCACTCTGATGGGATATAATTAACAACGCCTGTCAGCATCGGCGAAGAACAAACGTGAAACAAAAATTCGTTTGGTACGGAAGAAAAGTCGGCCTGAATACCGAAAAATGTCGACCTGGATACCAAAATAAATGGTAACACAGGGATAACTATGGCCTGAACACCACACATCCGCTGGGGATTATTATTCCTTTCTTCTTTATGCTTTTCTTGAACCCCGAAATTCTTTCGTGCAAATGATCCCAGATCACTGCATTTGAACCCCGACATCTTGTTTCCTTGTGATAATTCCGCTGGCAACGTCGGAAATAACACCAATCACCACTCTGAGGGCGACATATCAGAGGGTACACCTTCCACCAGACACTGACTGATGACTGGGAAGAAACTCGACGTTTACTGGACATCGAACGATGATGTTTACAGGCACCAAACAATGATGTTTACAAGACATCGAACAATGATGTTGACAGGCATCAACCAATGATGTTGACAGGACATCAAACAATGATGTTTACAGGCATCAAACAATGATGTTTACAGGCATCAAACAATGATGTTTACAGGCATCAAACAAGGATGTTGACAGGACATCGAACAATGATGTTGACAGGACATCAAACAATGATGTGGACAGGCATCAAACAATGATGTTTACAGGCATCGAACAATGATGTTGATAGGCATCAAACAATGATGTTGACAGGACATCGAACAATGATGTTTACAGGCATCAAACAATGATGTTTACAGGCATCAAACAATGATGTTTACAGGCATCAAACCATGATGTTGACAGGCATCAACCAATGATGTTGACAGGACATCGAACAATGATGTTTACAGGCATCAAACAATGATGTTTACAGGCATCAAACAATGATGTTTACAGGCATCAAACAAGGATGTTGACAGGACATCGAACAATGATGTTGACAGGACATCAAACAAGGATGTTGACAGGACATCGAACAATGATGTTGACAGGACATCAAACAATGATGTTTACAGGCATCAAACAAGGATGTGGACAGGACATCGAACAATGATGTTGACAGGACATCAAACAAGGATGTTGACAGGACATCGAACAATGATGTTGACAGGACATCAAACAATGATGTTTACAGGCATCAAATAAGGATGTTGACAGGACATCAAACAATGATGTTTACAGGCATCAAACAATGATGTTTACAGGCATCAAACAATGATCGACCAGACATTAAACAATGACTGGGAAATAACTCGACGTTTACTGGACATCGAATGATGATGTTTACAGGACATCACACAACGATGTTGACAGGACATCGAACAAGGATGTTGACAGGACATCAAACAAGGATGTTGACAGGACATCAAACAATGATGTTGACAGGACATCAAACAATGATCGACCAGACATTTACTGATGACTGTGAAATACTGTTGCTCACAGTGCTGAACTCCTCGGAGTATCGTCTTCACTATCCGGCAAAACCAAATCCCAAGCGGTAACCATGGCTTGAATCGCACTGATCGCGTAACGTCCTTTGATGTTATTTCCATCTCTGTCCGACGAAAACATTTCCTCCAATATCGCACTACTGGGGAACATTGCTGATCTGACGTCGTGATGCTAAACTCCTCGGAGTAACATCTTCCAATTGGTGAACCCAAACTTCAAGCTGTGACCACGGCTCGAATCGCGCTGATCGCGTAACCTTTCCATCTCTGTCCGACGGAAACATTTCCTCCAATATCGCACTACTGGGGAACATTGCTGATTAAAGCACGAGGCTAAACTCCATGGAGTAACCCCTTCACTGTCTGGCAAAAACCACCTCTCAAACGGTAACCACGGCTTGAGACTAGCTTATGCTTGCAATATGATGCATGATTGATTTTTTCTGCGTAATGCTCCATAATTATGGAAATGCTACGCGATTTATTATATTTTTTATGCAACATGCTATGCTATTTTTTCATGATGAATGTATAAAAACGTATCCCCCTCAAGGGATTCTGCTGGGGAGCACGAGACACTCTGCTGAGGAACTCGCCAATACTCCGATTTCGCCCTGCTGGGGAATAGCACTGCTGCTGCTGGGAAAAGGTAAACCTTGCTGAGGAAGAACCTCCCTTGTACCCGATCCACTCGAGAAACTGATGGGGATAAGCACCACCAACGCTCTGTGGGGATACACCAGTCTTTGACTTGCTGAGGATATCAATCCCAACTCTGCTTTGGGAAACCCTCACAGATACCTGACGACTTCACTGGGGAAATGCTCACAGATAGCTCTGCCGGGAAACAGCGACCTCCAGGACTGTCGACTGGGGAAGCATCAATCTGAAACCTGCTGGGGATAAACATCCAAACCCTGCTAGGGAAGCGAATGCTACTCCGCTGGGGACAACCCATGCAATCCACACGTAGGATACACTCAGCTGGGGATGCAGATATCAGTCTGCTACGGAAACTCATCCCATCCACTGGTAGGATGAACACTGCTGGAGATATATTTCATTGAAACCCGCTCCACTCGGGGAATAGCAACCTTCAGGCTTGGCTGCCGAGGAAAGCATCAATTACCTGCCGGGGATAACCATCTCGACTCGGCTGAGGAAGTCACAGACCTCGGATCCGCAGGGGATTTGGTCCTCTAATCCTGCTTTGGGACTCAGCTAGGGAAATGAGAAAATTTGGTACAGAACACCCGTCGACTCGTCGAACCACGGTATCCACCTCCCAAACTCATACCGACTTTCCACTTTTGAGAACTCCCAGACTCGTCTGGACCTTTTCTACTCCATCATCTTGTATTCCAAATCGCTCCACGCTCGACGAGACGTACTCCTGAGCATTATACAGAAATTTCAATTTTCCGACTTTGAAGAGTCTTCTTGATTAATTTCAAGGGTCGTCGGACGTCTCGTCGTTTCTCCGTCCCTTCTTCATGCACTCGTCCCCGATTGGACCCTGCGGGATTTGTTTATCAACAGCTTTCACATCACAACCTGCAAGTGAGTGAAAAATACCTAACAGTTCCTGCAAAACAGATCGTTAGACAAAACCGTGCCCCAGGCGTGTCAAGATTTCAACACTTGGGTCACTCAACCTTCCGACTAAAATTTTAAGCTTTCAATCTTATAAACATGCATTGGAAGGAACCTGTATGTCTTAAAATGCAAGATTCTTTATCAAAACAATTAGATGTTTTTGCAATCAAAGCGGTAATGAAAACAAAAAAACAAAATTATTTGACTGAATGTGCATTTTACTGATTGGAAAAGTGTGCGGCTCAAATATTAAGCAATACAAAGGAAGCAATTCCTGAAAAGAGGTAACTGCACAAAAGGAAAAATCTATCCTAATGGCAATGTGAAACCCGTGATCTCATCGAGTTCCAACTCAGTTACACCCCATATGTCCTCAGACTCTCCATGCTTTCTGCCTTCTGAACAAGACGATTCTGACTGATCCCCACCGGGTATTATCCATGATGCTTTAACCAAAGCGAACGATCATACTGGACGCAGTTGTTCGTTTCAATCCCTCTTTTGCCTGGACCGCCCTTTCGGGTTTTCAGTCCACCGGGATACCCATTTTTGCCCAAGTCGCCTTTTCAGGTTTTCGACTTGCCGGGTGTACATTTTTTCTTCTTTATCCCTAACTTTTGCCCGAACCCTTTTTTCTGTTTTTGGTTCGCCGGGATGCCCATTTTTGCCTGGACTATTTTATTCTTTTCGTCCAGCGGGTCTCTTATACGAAGTATTTTTTAACTGCGTCCGCATTCACAGGGGATGGAAAATCCTCTCCATCCATGGTCGTTAGCAACAAGGCTCCGCCAGAGAAGACCTTCTTGACCACGAATGGACCTTCATAATTCGGTGTCCATTTGCCCCTTCGATCGTTTTGAGGAGGAAGGATCCTTTTCAGCACCATATCACCTACGTGATATACCCGAGGTCGCACCTTCTTGTCAAAAGCACGTTTCATCCTTTGCTGGTATAACTGCCCATGACAGATGGCTGCTAGCCTCTTTTCCTCAATCAGGCTCAATTCCTCGTACCGGGTCCTTACCCATTCAGCCTCTTGCAACTTGACATCCATCAGGACTCTCAAAGAGGGAATCTGAACCTCACCCGGTAGCACCGCTTCCATATCATATACCAAGGAGTTGCCCCAGTAGGCGCACCAAGGTTCGATACCCAGGATACCAACTTCGTATTCCGCCACCATCGTTGGTGCATTCAAATGTCATCCGGGCAACAAAAAGAATACGGGATCCTTTTGGCGTAGCCAAAGCAATACTGACTCATCCATACTACCTTCCCCATCAGACATCAAAATCCGTTCGGATTCAGGGTCAAGCCCCTCCTCCGGGATCGGTTACTCTCAATCTTTCGATTAGAGCACCTCGAGATGTCCTCATCAGGGAACTCAAACTTCATCGGTTGATGATCCTCAACGGGTTGCGGGGCGATGTAATCAGACAATACACCCCTTGATTGCTTTCTGAGAGCATCACAAATCAGTCAACATTCTTTTGCACTCTCGCAACCTGTCCGGCCGATGCTGGATTCTCAAACCCATACTTGATCGGATCCATCTTGGAAACCCACAAAGTGGTATGAACCAGCATATACTGTCTCGGTCGGCGAGCAGCCTATGCCAAAGTACATCAAGTTCCCCGAGCAGTGAATGTATTGTTTCACAGTCGGTAAACTTTTTGCTTAGGTAAATTGCATGCTCTTTTCGACAAGACTCGTCATGCTGACCCACTTCACCTCGCAGACCCCTCGAAGGCCGTTAAGTACAGATTAACAATTGTTCCTTTCACAAGAGGCATCAGAATCGGAGGTTCCTGCAACTTATCCTTTTATTTTTTCAATGCCCCTTGGCAATCATTATTTCACCTGACCGTTTGATTCTTTTTTTCAACAACTTGAATAGGTTCCCACGTGGCTGTTAGGTGAGATGTGAACCATGACATGTAGTTCAATCTACCTAATAGACCACGAACCTCTTTTTCTGTTCTCGGTTCAGGCATTTTTTCTTTGTTTTTTTTTTTTTTTTTTTTTTAACAGGATCGACCTCGATTCCTCTCTTACAATAAACCCCAGCAGCTTACCGGCCCGCACTCTGATAGTGCACTTATCTGAATTCAACCTCAATTTGAATTGTCTTAACTGGTCAAACGACCTGCCCCGATCTGCCAGATGCCCCTCTCCTGTTTGGGGACTTTGTTATCATGTCATAGCATAGCATTCAACTTCATGATGAATCATATCATGAAACAAAGTCACCATGGCTCTCTGATACAGGCACTGGCGTTCTGCTTCTCCAGAGGACAGTCTTCTCTCCATGGCAGCTTGTGCACAACGACATTGGTATCCGACCCTCGCACATCCTGACATGACCAGGCGAAGGTATCCACCTGCTCTTCCAACAGGGCTACCATTCCGCTCTCGACTTGCCTCTGAAACGGCCCCAATTTTTTCCTTCCTGACCTCGGCGGTGCTTGGAGTAACAACCTCAACCCGCTCCTCGTGCGGCTGAATCACCTTCTCCTCTTGTTTTGACAACCTGGTTAATCCCAGCAGATCACAATCTTCTTCGCCTTATTCTTCGGCATGATAGCTCGGTTTGTCGAAGTCATATGAGGTGTAACCAAATTGTTATCAATGAGATCCGGAGAATTATTTTTCGACTTTGGAACGAGACAAATCAAAAAGGTGAAAAAATGAAAATAAACATTGCCATTTTTATTTGTTTTTAAACTGCAAAAATAAATGAAAAACAGGGAACACCGCTTTTTGACTGAAAAACATCCATTTATTTATGATGCAGAAAATGCAAATTTAAACATGAGGTGACCCTTACAATGAACCATTACGTGTCGGGCAACACGTACGGCTTTCATGCAAATAAAATTGAGAAACAAGAAACATTACTCTTCCAGATGAGTGACAGTGCTGATTTTTCAGGCCTTCCAGTTCCCTGGTACGCACGATTTTATCCACGATTCCAGCTCGCGGTCGCTGTCACTCTCTTCACCCACTGTATAGGCGTGATCTGAATCTAGCATTCCAACACTGACAAAGGTGAACGACGGACGACGTCCTCTGTTCTGCTCAGACGAGTCTTGACCTGGATGATAACCAATCCCAAACATATCCGCCTTTACCACAATGCCTATGATCTGTCCCCAGCCTGGGATCCCTCCATTTCTCACCACTTCCAATGCCTGTTTGTAATAGGAAATGGACGGCTTTTTCTCTTTCTCAACACCAATGGCATTTTCCACCTTGACGGTTTCAACTGCCAGACTGGGTGCTTTACACCTTACATCGTCCATTTCTACTTTCATCTTTCTCTGGACCGTTTCCCCAATTACTACACACCCCTTTGTAGCGATGGCCGCACAACAATCATCAACACGAGGGAAAGCTCCATTTTTTGTCGGGCGTTTTGGGACCACAGACATGGGCATTCTTAACTGATCCTTCTCAGTCACCTCTATCCCTTTCTTGTCCTTCGACATCATCTCCACTTTTACAGGACCATGCCTTGTCACGGGGTTAGCACTATCATTTGTCGTCGGTGCAAAGCTGATTGCCTTAGAATCCACCAAGTCCTGGACCACATGCTTAAAAGCTTTGCAATCCTCAACATGATGTCCGGGTGCCCCAGCATGGAACTCGCACCTGACATTCTCATCGTAACTGGCAGGCCTCTGATCAGGTTTCAACAGAGTCAACATCCTTGGCTGCACCAACCCGAGGTCCATCAACCTTTTAAACAGAGAGGCGTAAGTCACAGGCGGCTTATCGAAATGACGATCTGTCGTCCTCCTTCTCACTTGGCCCACAACTCTTTGTGTCCTTTGTTGAGGTGGTGGTTGCCGCTGTTGTGCAGATGAATCACCAACAGGAATGGTTACGGTGGCAGCATAAGGGTGGTAACGATCCTTACCGTATTCTCTTTTAGTCTGCGCACCACCTGATTCAACCTTCTTCTTGGGCTGACCACTGTCAAGGGATTTCTTCACTACAGAGCCAGAGGGATTTGTTACTTCGGATGACAGAGCCTTTCCCTGAACTTTCTCCTTGATCATCCAGCCCTCAATCCTTTCCAATCTCTCGGCCATGGCTTTCTGCCCCAAGGCAAGCCCTTGCACAATACTGAACAAATCCCTCACCATCTCTTTCAATTCGAGTATATCGTCGTTGGGAGAATCCATCAGTTTGGATTTGTTGCCCCTAGCAGGATATCTGAGCAAACAAGCTATGCGCACCGGTTGACACCTACAAAACAGCAAATGGGTTAATATGCATGAATGCAACATCTATTCATATGAGGAAGATTCCGTCCTTTGATTCTGGTTTCATCGAGACAGATAATATTTCACCAATAACATTCTGACATCCGGATGTCTCTCAACCAGATTCTCAATCCATAATACTCCCCATATGGCTAGATGTAGGTTTGATGCAGATGAATGCAAAATGAGAATGATGCAGATGTATGAATTGCAATGCATTGTGCCATCCTCCAAGTCCTCTGATCATCTGTTGCACTGAGCCACAACCCCGATCTCTGAACCGATCACAACCCTCTGAGGGAACAGGCAACCACAAATCCAACTCAAGGGTTCCGAAATAAACGGAAGACTGATACACCATCATCATCATCTGACAATCTCTGAGCAGATACCCAATAGCCTCTGAATCGGCCCGGGGAATCCTGAAATAAACGGATCCCCACTGATAAATAACACGGCCCGGGGAATCCTGAAATAAACGGATCCCCACTGATAAATATCACGGACAGCACTCCGGCGTCACCGCAATACATGCCCATAAATCCGACTTATAAATATGACTCTGATCAACGGAACCGTTAGTCACCATCTGAGTCACCATCTGAACATGCATCTGAAAGAACCACCCTCCCCTCACAGGTAAATTCTAATCAGGTCACCCTAAGGCGGATAATAGTCTCGACAATCGGGCAGAGATACTCAATGGGTTTGCCCTTTCGGGTGTGCCATTGTAGCTCCCTTAAGACCGTCTAAACCAAAGATCCGGGAAATGATCGGTCACCAGAGTCAATAGTTCAGATGAAGTAACTCAACCAAAGTGGAGTACCCCACAGAGGAAAGCACTATCAAATGAACCTCGTCTGGCTTGTGGTATGTCACGTTGCAACAATATGCTGATAAAGCAAATGAGGAACGTGAGACCACACTAATCCTAGGTGTATACTCGGGCCTGGGTTTTAGCCCCACTCAGAACACCCACCCCAAACAGAGGAACCACCTGCACAGAGGACGGCAATATGATAGTATGATGCATGCAAATATTTATGCAAATATATACACTGGTTAGAATAATAAATGCAATAAATCAAGCATCACAAGCAACCTAAACTATCTGTAAGACCCCAATTTTGGGCCCTAAGATCCCTCATGGCCCATATCATATCATATCATAACCTCAAGGATCATTGCATGCCTTTGTCCCCTTCTAGTGGGTAGATTGCCTTGTGGGTTTGTTTCTTGATCACCAAGCATACTTTGCATTTGTATATCTTTGCTTTCATATGTTTATCATTCAAAAAGTACAAAAATATTGTCAGTCTAACCTTGTTGCTTGCAGTTGAAGCAATCATCAGCAATTAGGTCAAAATCAGTCAGTGGTCAGTCAAAGCAATGGATGATGGCCATTCTTGTGGAATTTGGGCATCATGATCAATAATCAAAGGTTCATACATCTTGGGACATCATCTGGAGTCAAGTTCTCAAGGAATTAGGGTTTGGAATTCATCAGGAATGCTCCAATCATTCAAAACCCTAGAAAAAGTCAACAGACAATCAAACTTGGTCAACTGTTGTTTTAATCAGTAATTTGATGGATAGAATTGATTTGAAAGAGTTCATTCATGCTTGTATAAGCCTCATCTATCATGTTCAACCTCATCATGGAAGAAAATCAAGTCAATCAGGAAATTTTCCAGAAATAGCAAGTGGACCTGTAATTTCAACTGCCAAAAATGGAAACTTCTTGATCTTAAACTTACATCATGATACAAGCTCCAAATGAATTTTTGCCCAACATGAAAGTTGAAGATCTTGTCTTCCCATTTTCAAAAAAGTCCAAGAACATCAAAATCCCATGTGTGGTTGTCAAGATATGATCAAATCATTTTCACCAATTTTTGAACTTCAACAAGCCATATCTCTCAAACCATAAGGCCAAATTTGGTGGGGTTTTTTCCTACAAACCACATTTTTCATCCTCTTTCCAAAAATATAAATTTCATGACCTAAAACCTTGCCAATCAAAATGGCATTTTTGGACCTTTTGCATTTAAATTCAAAGTTTGACCAAACTTTGACTTTTTGAGTTTTTGACTTTTTCTTGATTTGGTCAATTGGGAAATGTTCCATATCACATTTGTGACTTGTTCCAATTCCAAAACCATCATCATACCACCATTTTCCCATCATTTTGGCTTAAAATGCAAAATTGACAAAATTGGCAATTGGCTTCACAAAAGCAAAATCAGTACAGCATTTCATTTGTACAACCAAAACAGCAAACATGCTGTCCTTTTTGCAGCCTGTTGCAGGCCCATCCAAGCAGACAAACACCTCCCATTTTCCACTTTGTGCATAGTTAGCAAAATGGCAATTGGTTTTTCATTAAGCTAAATCAACTTAGCACTTGGATTAATAATGTTAAACAGACCTTTATAAGGCCATTTGCTGTCAAATAAACCCTAGTCTTTAGCAGCCTACCACACAGAAAAAAGAGATTTCTCTCATTTGCATTTTGGCTCAAGTAAACTTTTCTGCCAAACCCTTGCAAACCCTCGAATAACCTTGATTCCTCCATCACTTAAACATCATTTGGGATTGTTTTTGCACACCATTTCTCAACTGTAACCCTCTTTCAAGCTCTGCATTTTCAAAGTATCTCCAATGGCAACTTGAGATTTGAGAAGTTTTCGAGCAAGTCTGAGCTGAACAAGCTTCATCATCCATCAACACAAAGCACAAGGGCCACCTGTTTGAGCTTGTGACCACCAAAACAGCACGGCATCTAGCTTTTCTTCAAAAACAAGTGCTTTAGTTGCCTAAGTTCTTTGAACTTGATTGCTTGCTTTGCTATTTAGCATTTGCTTTGAGGTATAAATACTTCTTCTTCATGTAGTCTGGAGACCCGGTCTGTTATTTGACCGGGCAAACTGTCTGAAGTCCTCCTTAAGAGGCAATGCCTGTGTTTGTTTATATTTGTCCTAAGCAGGAAAAGTCCTTCAAGTAAGGCAATTGGTGGAAGGTAGGGATAAGTAATCTATCCCCCACTATTCAGTGTGTCCTCTCTTTGCTCCCATTACATGGTTGAAGCAATGAGATAAATACCCAAGATCCAATCGAGTCAATAATGTGGAGAGAGTTCCTACTTTCTGAACTCCCACACTTTCTTTGATGCTCTCTCTGATATGAGATAGAAGCAATGAGGCACACCCCTCATCTCCTATTCATCTGCTTCACCTGAGTCCCTCAATGGCCAGGTTAAGAGCGACCTTTATCCATTACAGTGGACTTTTTAAAGTCAAACCCTCTTGTGTGAGCCCCATTGTTTGGCTATAGAGTGTGCTGTTTGATATTCATTGATTGATTAATTGCTTCATGTGCACTTGTTTGCCTATATGCTATGCATTTATCATCATCATCAATTGCCATTAATGCACCATCATCTCATTTGCTTGTGTGCTATCATTGTTGTTTGCCCATTGAGGACAATTGTAAGACCATTGCTTTGGCATTTGCTCCTGTGATATGGAAGGATAGAGTGTAAGACCTCATTGGTCACTCATATCTTCTGTTTATCTGTGTGTATGTGAGGATACAGTTATAAGTCCCTGTAAGTTGGCATCTGCTTTCCTGTGATCATAGTTTGTTCATCTGTTTGTATGAGAGGTTGCAATTATAAGTCCCTGTAAGTTGGCATTTGCATTCCTGTGATCATATTGTTGCTTTTGTTCTTGTATGTGAGGATCCATTGTAAGTCCCAGTGATGTGGCATTGGATTTCCTAGGACCATACTGTGGAGATAACCTAAGTCCAGATAGATTGGCAGTTGACTTCCATATTTCATTTTTGTTTTCTTCTGAGGAGATTAGTGTAAGTCCATTGAGTGGCATCTGATATCCTGTTCTGTTTTAGGAGACTGGTGTAAATCCATATATTGGTATCCGGTATCCGCTTTTATTTTCTTTGTCTGTGGAGATTAGTGTAAGTCCATTGAGTGGCTTCTGATATCCCGTTCTGTTTTAGGAGATTGGTATAAGACCATTGATTGGCATCCGATATCCGCTTTTGCTTGCTTTGCTTGTTTGTTATTATTAATTGCTATTCCAAAGGACACACTTGAATCATCTCCCATATGATCTCAAGAAGTGAACCTTCTAAGAAGTTTTACTATCCATCCTCATCCATTCATCATTCATTACGTCCTGGACTTTTCACACTTTATCTTTTAAACGTGACATAAGTGTTGTGCAAACATCTTCATGTTTTTCTAACTAAAAACCTGGACTCAAGTCCTTGACCTTTTTCCAAACTTCATTTCATAATACTTATTTGAATTGATCTTAATCATATTTTGACTTCATTTTCATAATCATAATCAGTAACTCCACTCATTCACTTGTTTTGGCTTTGTCCATTAATGTTTTCATACATGAGCTATAGGTTTGATTTATCTTAGTGGTTGATGTTAATCTCACCTTCTGTCTTTAGTGATTGAATTGTAAGTCTTCCTTGCCTATTATAGGGTTAACCCCTCCCTGGCAAGTTGAAGCTGTTCTCACATGGTGGACGTTGTTATTTGTATAAGGTTGAGTTTTCTCCCGTAGATAACGTAAGACCTAGGGTTTGTGTTTAAAATTGAACCTAACCCACTTTTGGAAATCTTTTAGCCGAACTACGGCGTTCTGATCCTTACCTTTGATGGAAGGTACGTAGGCAACGGGTTCATCCGTTCGAACCCAATAACCCATTAACAATAAAATGTATATTCTTTCCTCATCATCCCAATCATGTTTGCACAATCTTTATGTCATAACAAATAATAATTTTTGCGTAACAAGTGTGAAAAGGGCTCCCTAGGAGTACCTAGGACGTAGTGGGTGCCTAACACCTTCCCATTGCGTAATTTACCCCTTACCCAGACTCTCTGATCTTTTTATTAGTTTTCTACGTGTAAAACTTCTTAGGCTTTTGTTCGCTTTTTAGCCAATCCTTTGGATAAATAAAAGTGCGGTGGCGACTCGAAAATTTCAACGTATCTCTTAGCTTATGATTTAATCGATAGATCATATAGCGACGAATACACCGCTACAGAAAAGTGGCGACTCTGCTGGGGAATCATGCTTCATCCCTGGTTTGTATTGCCTACTTTTCACCCTTGTTGTGATATATGTTATTATTCTTTATTTGACATATTTTTGTACAATTTGGGATGAATGTATTGATTGTAATGTGTGAATTGCTTGATATACATTTGCTTGTTTGCTTTGGTGATCTGTGAGATGAGTTCTGTACCCGAACTCGAGTGCCCTCTAGGATAGGAGAATGGCATAGTCTTGTCGACTGGTGTGGAGTAGTCCTTAGCCAGTTGACTTGCGAGTCCATTCACTTGGTGGAGGTCATGTTGAACTAATAATGTCACACAAGTTATTTGTGGTTAGGCATTATTCTTTCAATCATGTTCCGCAGAAGCCAAGGACCTTAGTTTACCAAACCCATCTTGGCCTATTTTTAGGACTGTAGTGCGGAGGTCGTTCAGATGTCAGTTCTGATACGATTGTTACGCGATACTACACTCATAAGAGTTTCTCTTGAGAATATTCTTGGAATACGAGTATTCGTTCCTCCGAAAATATTCGAAAGATGGAACAATGATTATGGGAACCTCTGATAGAACATGTCTGGCAGGTTTAAACCCTAGTACACTCCCTTTGGGTGGTTCTTAACCGAGACCTCATGCTCGTGACTCTCAACAAACCCGTGATTCGTGGTTGAGTCGTTCAAACATTGTTAATATCAATGGATCCCGGATCAGGTGTAAAACCTAAATCCACCAAAGCGGCTGGTTGATATTAGGAATGTTTGAACCGGTTCATGTACCGTTAATATCAATGGAACTTGGGTGTCGATAAGGTGAAAACCTAAATCCACCAAAATGGATGACTGATATTAGGGATACATAAGAGCTTTCCCACGACCTTTGTTTGGTGTGCTTTGCTTGATCCTTGAGTGTGTTTGTTGCATTCATGCATTCACGCATTCATCCGCATTCATGTCATCAAAGAGAAAATTTTCAAGGAACTTAAAGGGTTGATTTGCAAAATTTTCAGACATGGAAAGACCTAAAAGGCATACAAAGAAGTACAGCTTCAAGCAGCCTGATGTAAAAGAGTTAAGGAATCTGACATCGTATGTATTAGATCCCTTGGGTTTCAAAGCTCGATATGGGAAGCTTCTGCCGCTGTTGACTACTCAAGTGGATGAGGGATTGATGAGCACTCTTGCTCAGTTCTATGATCCGCTCTATCATTGCTTCTTATTTCCGGACTTCCAGTTGTTGCCGACTTTGGAAGAATACTCTCACCTTATTGGGATTCCTATTCTGGATCAAGTGCCGTTCAGTGGCTTAGAGAGTATTCCATCTGCTCGAGAGATTTCCAGTCTGTTGCACATAGATGAAGATCTGATTAGAGCTAATCTGACTACCAAAGGCGGAATTCAGGGTTTTCCCTCCGAGTTCCTTATTGCTCAAGCCATTTTCTATGGGAAGGCCATGAGTGAGGATGCCTTTGAGGCTCTATTCGTATTGCTTATCTATGGATTGGTGCTGTTTCCCAACTTTGACAAGTTCGTCGACATGAACGCCATTAGGATCTTTTCAGTCCTTAATCCGGTTCCGACCTTGTTGGGTGATGCATATGTCTCCATGCATTTGAGGAATATGAAGAATGGAGGAGTCATTGTCTGCTGTTTACCCCTGCTGTACAAGTGGTTTATTTCGCACTTGCCGCAGACAGTTGCTTTCAAGGAGAACAAGGGATGTCTACGGTGGTCCCAGAGACTCATGTCTCTCACCAATGATGATATCACCTGGTATGATCGCGTGTATGATACCGTCCAGATCATTAATTCTTGTGGTGAATTCCCCAATGTGCCTCTTCTTGGTACATGTGGTGGGATTACCTACAACCCTACGCTTGCACGTCGTCAGCTTGGGTTCCCCCTAAAGGATAAACCCCATAACATTCTGTTAGAAGGTGTATTCTTTCAGGAGGGTAAAGATCCCCAAGGCCTGAAAGCCAGATTCGTCCGCGCTTGGCGCAATATTCGCATAAAGAGTAGGAATGAATTGGGTCCAAAGAACTGCATTGCTTTGGAGCCATACACCTCTTGGGTCAGACAGAGGGCTGCTACCTACCTGATGCCATATGATCATCCAAGACCTACACTGTTGGATGTGGCTGGGCCTTCAACCCTCCCTACCCAACGTGTAGAGGAGTTGAGAGAAGAAGACCTGTCGCGTGCCTGGATCCGCGAGAGAGAGGAATTGCTGCAGCAGCTCAAGGAGAAGGATGATATGATTGAATTTCTCGAGCACCGAGTGATTGACGATCCAAACGACACTTGGACTTCTCTGCTTCCTCAGTCCTCCAAATTCTGGAAAAGGAAGTATGATCAACTTGCAAAGGAGAAAGCTGATATGGAGGCCGCCTATGAGAGAGAGATCAAGAAGTTGTACACTTCTCGTCTTCCGACATCCCGAGCTAATAGGGATCCATAGGATGTCATTTACCTTTTCTCTTTGTAATATTTAAAAAGAATGCTGTACTTCTTTGTCTTAATATTTTGAATGAAATATTTTCCATGAGCAATCGAAATGTTTAAATATTCAAAATATTGCAAATGAATACCCTGAGGGTTCCTTGAAAATAAAGCATTTGCGCAAGCATTTCATGCATCATTCTTGCATAAACAGGTACCCATTTTTCTGGTCTTCTGGTTCTAACATCCGATCTTCATTTATTTTGAAGACAAGCTGACTCACCGGTATTATACGAGGGTCAACTCTGCAAGGATTATGGAGCAATTGGAACAAGAGAACCAGAGCTTGAGGGATGAAGTCGCCAGACTTGGCGCATTGATGGAGCAACTTCTTGCTGCTCAGAATCAGCCTGCTCCCCAACAGCCAGCAACTCCGGTTCAGCGGACTGTCATATCAGAGATAGCTACTTCAGCCGTGCCTGTTAGTGCCCATCAGCCAAATGCCATGCCTCCCGGTTTTCCTTGGGGGATGCCTCCCGGCTTTATGCCAGATCTGCCAGCTCCAACGTTTGCTCAAATGCCGGCATCTAGCCCGGTCCCTATTCCCGTCCCTCCTGTCGTGCATACCATGCCGAGGGTAGACGACACCATTTATCACTCTGAAGCGTCTGAGGGCTCAGATGTACATGAGAAAATGGATGCTATGAACGACCAATTCCTCGAGCTGAGAAAGGAATTGAGAACTCTCAGAGGCAAAGATCTTTTCGGCAAGTCAGCAGCCGAACTTTGTCTAGTTCCCGGTGTGAAAATACCAGTTAAATTCAAGGTCCCAGACTTTGAGAAGTATAAAGGGAACACTTGTCCTTTGGCACACTTGGTTATGTATGCCAGAAAGATGTCCACGCAGACCGACAACGATCAACTCTTGATCCACTACTTCCAAGACAGTTTGTCTGGTGCTGCTCTCCGTTGGTACATGAGTCTGGACAGTGCCAACATCCGCTCTTTCAATGATCTTGGCGAAGCTTTCGTCAAGCAATATAAATACAACGTTGACATGGCGCCTGACAGAGATCAACTCAGGTCTATGTCACAAAAAGACAAAGAGTCGTTCAAGGAGTACGCCCAGAGATGGCGTGAGCTGGCAGCTCAAATTACTCCACCATTAGAAGAGAAAGAGATGACCAAGATCTTTCTGAAGACTCTTGGGTCATTCTATTATGAGAGAATGGTGGCCAGCGCTCCCTCTGATTTCACCGAGATGGTGAACATGGGGATGCGTCTTGAAGAAGGCGTCCGTGAAGGACGGTTGTCTAAAGATGATGGTTCTTCCTCTAAACGGTATGGAGCGTTTAAGAGGAAAGAAGGTGAAGCTCATGCTGTGCAGTCTCAGCCGAAACATCGAAGACCCTCTGTTCAGAGGAAGCCTGCACGTCATTCCAGACATCAGCATCAGGTGGCCAGTGTGGCACCTGTATTCAAGGATAATGCTCAACAGTATCAGCATCAGCAGCAATATCCACAACCGCAATACCAGCAACAGCAGCGTCCACAGCAACAGGCTTACCAGCCTCGTGGAAGTACAACCAACCAAGCGAATGTGAACTATGATAGGAAGAAGGTCAGCTTCGACCCGATTCCAATGACATATACAGAGCTTTATCCCTCCTTGTTGGAGAGGAAGTTGGTTTCACCCAGGGATCCTCCTGCAATTCCTGCCAATCCGCAATGGTGGTACAAACCAGACCAGCATTGTGCCTACCATTCCGGTGCTCCGGGCCACAATGTAGAGAACTGTTTCCCGCTGAAGAATAAGGTTCAAGACCTCATGAGAAGCGGAATTCTGAGTTTTGAAGACTCAAACCCTAATGTTACCAGGAACCCATTGCCTTCGCATGGGAAGTCTGTCAATATGATCCAGGAAGACCTTGGGAAGTACCAGGTGAAGTATGTCAGCCATATCCGGCAGTCGTTGGTTTATTTACATAAAATGCTGTGTCAGCACAGTTATTTGGAGCATAACCACGACCAGTGCCGTGTCTGTTCTGTTAACCGCTTGGGTTGTGATCAGGTCCGCCGAGAGCTGCAAACGCTGTTGAATGAAGGTACCATTGAGATTCTCCAGAATCGCAATGTTGATACAGTTGAACCCGAGGTGAATGTCATATCACCAGTGTTCAACTTGCCAGAACCCGTTGTTATTCGCTATAATAGCAACAAGCCTAAGGCATCCCCTGCTTTGATTATCAAACCAGCTGGCCCTGTGCCGTATTCATCTGATAAAGCCGTACCGTTCCGGTACAATCATGTGGCTGTCCAGGATGGAGTTGAAGTGCCTCTGCCGTCCACTTCTGTAACCACTATTGCTGATGTTAGTGGATTGACCCGCAGTGGTCGTGTCTTTTCTGCGCCTGCTAAGGCTGTTGCTTTTGAATCTGTTGTACATCCCGTAGGGAATGCTGTGAATGTTCAGAATCCGGCACTTGATGTTGCCAAACCCTCCTCGTCTGTACAAAAGACTCCTGTTTCTTCAGATGGCCCGAGTGGCATTGTTGATGAAGAATCTGATGAGATGCTGAGGCTCATCAGAAAGAGTGAGTACAATATTGTAGACCAGCTTCTACACACGCCCTCCAAGATTTCTATTCTTTCTCTATTGCTGAACTCAGAGCCTCATCGGGAATCTCTGCAGAAAGTCTTGGATCTGGCGTATGTCGATCACGACGTCACCCTGGAACAATTTGATAGCATTGTTGCAAACATTACCGCTTGCAACACTCTGAGCTTTTGTGACGCTGATCTCCCTGAGGAGGGAAGAGACCACAACATGGCTTTACACATATCTATGAATTGCAAATCTGATGCAATGTCCAATGTACTGGTGGACACTGGATCATCTCTGAATGTATTGCCAAAATCCACACTCTCTCGTCTGTCATATCAAGGTCCTCCTATGAGGCAGAGTGGGGTTGTTGTTAAAGCTTTTGATGGGTCGCGCAAGACCGTGATTGGGGAAGTTGACCTCCCAATCAAGATTGGACCAAGTGATTTCCAGATCACTTTTCAAGTAATGGATATTCACCCATCATACAGCTGTCTCTTGGGCAGACCATGGATTCACGAGGCTGGCGCCGTGACATCCACCCTACACCAAAAGTTGAAGTTTGTGAAAAACAAGAAATTGGTTGTAGTAGGGGGAGAAAAGGCTCTCCTGGTCAGTAATCTATCTTCTTTCTCGTACATTGATGCAGAGGATGAAGTTGGAACTCAGTTCCAAGCTTTATCTATTGATAAACCAATCGAGAAGAAGTCTCCTTCATTCACTTCCTACCGAGATGCTAAGCTGGCCATTGAATGTGGTGCAGTTGCTGGATTAGGGAAAGTGCTTGAACTTGAAGATAACCGTTCCCGGGCTGGCATTGGCTATGGTTCTGGGGCATGCAACGAGCAAGGTCTGTTCACCAGTGGAGGATTCATCCATGCTGATCAACCTGCAGAAGAGGAAGCTGCTGCTATCATTGAAGAAGAAGATGCAGAAGACTTGAACAATTTTGTTATTCCTGGTGGTGTCTGCCACAATTGGGTCGCTGTGGATGTTCCTACAGTTATCCATAGATCAGAGTAATTGTTCATTTTGTTTAAAACCCTTCTCCCATGCCAAAAGGAGAAGTGATGACATTGTTGGCAAAGCATATATACAATGATATTTTCATTCAATTTTCGCATTGTTAAACATTTGTTTTTCCTTTGTTTTCACTTTTTGCTTTTCTTTATGAAATCAGTGATCACAAAAAAAAAAACCACAAAAACAAAAATAAAAGCTGTAAAAGCAACATTCTTTCATCTGCATAATGATTTGCTTGCTTAAATTCTGAAGTTTTTCTTAACCAAAATCATTATGCAGGTTGATCCTAAAACCCATTGAACATAATGATCCAACGCCATCTCCCAATTTTGAATTCCCTGTATTTGAGGCAGAGGAGGATGATGTTGAAGAGATCCCTGATGAGATCACCCGTCTCCTTGAGCACGAAGAGAAGATCATTCAGCCGCATCTCGAAGACTTGGAAACAGTCAACTTGGGATCTGAAGACTGTGAGCGCCTGGTGAAGATTGGGGCACTTCTTGGAGGGTCTGTTAAGGAAGATTTGATCAGCTTGCTACGGGAATATTCAGATATCTTTGCTTGGTCCTATGAAGACATGCCGGGTTTAGATACAGATATTGTGCAACATTTCCTGCCTTTGAAGCCTGAGTGCGTGCCTGTGAAGCAGAAGCTCAGAAGAACTCATCCAGATATGGCAGTGAAGATCAAAGAGGAAGTTCAGAAGCAAATTGATGCGGGGTTTCTGGTGACTTCGACATATCCTCTATGGGTGGCCAACATTGTGCCTGTTCCTAAGAAGGACGGAAAAGTCCGTATGTGCGTTGATTACAGAGATTTGAATAAAGCTAGCCCAAAAGATGATTTTCCTCTACCACACATTGACATGTTGGTAGACAATACAGCTAAATTCAAAGTCTTTTCCTTTATGGACGGATTTTCCGGATATAATCAAATCAAGATGGCACCAGAGGATATGGAGAAGACAACATTCATCACACCTTGGGGAACATTCTGTTATCGAGTGATGCCCTTCGGTTTGAAGAACGCCGGAGCCACGTATCAACGAGCTATGACTACCTTGTTTCATGATATGATGCACAAGGAGATAGAAGTCTATGTTGATGATATGATTGCTAAGTCCCGAACGGAAGTTGAGCATATTGAGCATTTGTTGAAGCTTTTTCAGCGTTTGAGAAAATTCCAGCTTCGTCTGAATCCGAACAAATGTACTTTTGGAGTCCGTTCCGGAAAGTTGTTGGGTTTTGTGGTAAGTGAAAGAGGTATTGAGGTTGATCCTGCAAAGGTCAAAGCAATACAAGAGATGCCCGCACCCAAAACTGAGAAGCAAGTCCGAGGTTTTCTTGGCCGCTTGAACTACATTTCCAGATTTATATCCCACATGACTGCCACATGTGCGCCGATATTTAAGCTCCTCCGGAAAGATCAGTCTCATGATTGGACCGAGGATTGCCAGAAAGCTTTCGACAGTATCAAAGATTATCTGTCTGAACCTCCGATATTGTCTCCGCCAGTGGAAGGAAGACCTCTGATTATGTACTTAACAGTTCTTGAAGATTCGATGGGTTGTGTACTCGGTCAACAAGACGAATCAGGGAAGAAGGAGTTTGCTATATACTACCTCAGTAAGAAATTTACTGATTGTGAGTCTCGGTACTCTATGCTTGAGAAGACGTGCTGTGCTTTAGCTTGGGCAGCTAAGCGTTTGCGCCAATACATGATAAATCATACAACTTGGTTGATATCCAGAATGGATCCAATTAAGTATATTTTCGAGAAGCCTGCTTTAACTGGGAGGATTGCCCGTTGGCAGATGCTGTTGTCTGAGTATGATATTGAGTATCGAGCTCAGAAAGCTATCAAAGGTAGTATCTTGGCTGACCATCTAGCGCACCAGCCAATTGAAGATCATCAGTCTGTTCAGTATGACTTCCCAGACGAGGAAATCCTGTATTTGAAGATGAAAGATTGCGATGAGCCTACACTTGATGAAGGTCCAGAACCTGGTTCCAGATGGACGATGGTGTTTGATGGCGCTGTTAATCAATATGGAAATGGAATTGGGGCAGTAATTGTTAATCCCCAGGGTTCGCACATTCCGTTTACAGCAAGGCTAACCTTCAAATGCACGAATAATATGGCGGAGTATGAAGCCTGTATTATGGGACTTGAAGAATGCATTGACTTAAGGATCAAATATCTTGATGTCTATGGTGATTCAGCTTTGGTTGTCAATCAGATCAAAGGTGAATGGGAGACGAATCAACCAGGTCTCATCCCATACAGAGATTATGCAAGGAGAATTTCGACTTTCTTTACAAAAGTTGAATTTTATCATATTCCTCGAGAAGATAATCGGATGGCAGATGCCCTTGCAACGCTTGCTTCTATGATAGTTGTCAGATGGTGGAATGATGTCCCCAATATTACTGTGATGCGCTTGGATAGACCAGCTCACATATTTGCAATTGAAGAAGTGAAAGATGACAAGCCTTGGTATTTTGATATCAAGAATTTCCTCCAGAACCAGGTCTACCCGCCTGGGGCATCTGTGAAAGATAGGAAAACTTTGAGAAGGTTGTCAGGCAGTTTCTACCTCAGTGGTGAAGTGCTGTACAAGAGAAATTTTGATATGGTTTTGCTCAGATGCGTGGATAGACACGAAGCAAACCTGTTGATGACTGAGGTCCATGAGGGTTCATTTGGTACTCATTCCAATGGACATGCCATGGCTAAGAAGATGTTGAGAGCAGGCTACTATTGGCTGACAATGGAGTCTGACTGTTGCAAGTATGTGAAGAAATGTCACAAGTGTCAAATTTATGCGGATAAGATTCATATTCCTCCGACGCTCCTGAATGTGATTTCATCACCATGGCCTTTCTCTATGTGGGGAATTGACATGATCGGTATGATTGAGCCGAAAGCGTCCAATGGACATCGGTTTATTCTCGTAGCAATTGATTATTTCACCAAATGGGTTGAAGCCGCGTCCTACGCAAATGTAACCAGACAGGTGGTTGTGAAGTTTATCAAGAACCAGTTGATTTGCCGTTATGGTGTGCCAGAAAGGATCATTACTGACAATGGATCCAATCTGAATAACAAGATGATGGATGAGTTGTGCGCTGAATTTAAGATTGCACACCATAATTCCTCTCCTTACAGACCCAAGATGAATGGGGCTGTTGAAGCTGCTAACAAGAATATCAAGAGAATTATCCAGAAGATGACTGTCACCTACAAAGATTGGCATGAGATGCTGCCATTTGCTTTGCATGGATACCGTACGTCTGTACGCACTTCAACAGGGGCAACCCCTTTCTCTCTTGTTTATGGCATGGAAGCCGTTCTCCCAGTAGAGGTGGAGATCCCATCAATGCGAGTCTTGATGGAAGCCAAGTTGACTGATGCTGAATGGATTCAGAGTCGTTATGACCAGTTGAATTTGATTGAAGAGAAGAGATTAACTGCCATGTGCCATGGTCAGTTGTATCAACAGAGAATGAAGAAAGCATTCGACAAGAAGGTTAAGCCTCGTGTATTCCGAGAAGGTGACCTTGTGCTCAAGAAAGTTTTGTCTTTCGCGCCCGATTCCAGGGGCAAGTGGACTCCAAACTACGAGGGTCCATATGTTGTTAAGAGAGCCTTTTCAGGCGGAGCTTTGATGCTTACAACAATGGATGGGGAGGATTTCACTCGTCCTGTGAATTCAGATGCAGTTAAGAGATACTTTGCCTAAAAAAAAAGTATATGCAAATAAAATAAAAATGAAAAAAGAATGAAAAAACAGAATAGCTCGCTAAGTTGAAAACCCGAAAGGGCGGCTTAGGCAAAAATGAGCGTCTCGGTGGAGAACCCGCAAGGGTAATCCAGGCAAAAATTAGAGACTTGAAAATAAATATATTTGCATCCCGCTAGATTGAGTACCTCACCCTGGGGCAATCTAGGCAAAAATTAGGGATTTTGGCAAGTAACTGCATCCCGACAAGACTTTCTGGTTTATCAGTCGTCATTTCGTCAGAAGATTCTCGATTCGTCGTCAACTGAAGCTTCGGATACATCGAGATTCAAATTGGTAGAGAAAGGATCATTATGTTCAATGTAGCCCTCTTCCAATATATATCACTGATTTCAAATTTGTACAGATCTATGGAGTCTTGCCATTTGCAGACTACCATTCCATCAAATCAATTTGAGCTTTTTATCCAATTTATTTGCACTCTTATTTGTTTCAAATCAACAAATGTTTTGCATGTTTTAAATTGATAAGATGTCATTGTTTTAAACGAATCAAATTTTTCAAAATTGTTGTTTTAAACAAAGTGAACATTCACAAGATTGAAAGGATACTCAAGAATATCTCAGTGCTCTCCCGAGGGTGGCATGATTCCCAACAGGTAAGACATTCGTCCATATTCCTGGTTTGGTGGTATCTTCTTTCTTCAGATCTTTGTTGAGGTTGTTCCTCAAACAGAGTTGTTGTTGGGGTTATTCCCCAGTACAGTCGCAAGTAAGTGTTGTTGAAGACTTCGTTTTCTCCAGCAGCAGTTTTTTCCCCAGCATGGGTGTTTTCTTGTAGAAGTTTCGGCGGTTGATGGTTTGTCATCTTGGTGCCCCGTCACTTTCTCCAGTGGGTTGTATCCCCAGACTTTATTTGCCTCCTCAGCACAGTCATGAGTGTAACTGATTGATTGGTACTCCCCTCGGAGTTGCGAGTAGAGCTGTTATTAATATCCCCACCAGGGTTGCAAGTGGAGTTGTTACCGCTTTTCCCCGTGCAGTGTGCCAGTAGGATTTGTCTGTTTCCTCAGCACGTTTGTTTTCTTTTGAAGACTTGGTAAGTCAGTGGTTTGATACCCGGTACTTTACCTTTTCCCCGGCGAAGTCGTCTGCGGAATTGTTGCTATCTCTCCATCAGAGTGCTTATGTCTCTCCAGCAGAGCAGGATTTATTTTCCTGAGCGGTTTTGATTTGGGTTGATATCCCAGTATTGCAACCATCTTTTCCTCAGCTTAGTCTGCAGTTGTTTGTTGTGGCAGTTTCGCCTGTTGATTGCTCCTTCAATCCCCGTACGGTCGGATGATGGCTTTTGCCTCCAGTGAACGGATTTGATTTCCTGACTGTTTGTAATCCCCGTTAGAGTGGTTTATTGCAGAATCTATCTGTTTGATCTGTCCTCCCTCAGTGGGTTGTTCCCCAAGAGAGTAGCCGACTTTTTTCCCCAATAGAGTTGCTTATGCAGTAAGATTCTATCTGGATGTTATCATTCTCCCTCAATGGGTTGTCCCCCAGCGGAGTTGTGTGGAGTTGCTTCTACAGCAGTTCGTGTTCATGCACTTTTTTTTGTTTCTCAGTTAACACTGGGATCCCCTGCAGATATACTTTGGGACCTCTCTTGTTCCCTTACAGATTCGTCTTGGTGGCTGTCTTGCCCGTTGTGACTTTCTGTACCCTGATTGGATTGTTTCCTGATATTTCTGATCCGCTGCTTCTTCAGCAGTACCCGCAGATCTTTGCTTTACAGCATGTAGATCTCCGCAGATTGGCTCTCCAGCTGGTTTTTCCCCTGGAAGTATAATACCGGATGTTTGTTCCTGAACCTGTTTGTGTTAGAATTGTCTGTTTTGTCAGCATTCATCAAACATAAATCACGCATATTCATGCATATTCATAAACATTCAGATATTCATGTTGCATTTCTTGCCATATATCTTTTGTTTGTCGTGTCCCCTGCTATGGTGATATAGATCTCTTTACAGATCTCCCCAAGCAGATGTCGGGTGTTATAAATCTCTCCATATAGAGTCAACCCCATAAGCAGAAAATGTTGTCTTTCCTTCTGCAGTTCCCCACTGAGATTATCCTCGTGGATGACGGTTTCTTCCGTTTCCTCCCAACACATATATTGGGATGGATTTTCCTATTTGAGTTATATCCTCATTAGGACGTGTCTTTATTTAGTCTGTCTTTTCGGATTATTCCCGGATTGGCTATTTGTCAAATATCTTGTACTTCCCAGTGGGTTGTTCCCCAGCGGAATGTTTTTTGGGCCTCTACCCTCGTAACCGGTAGTTGTAAGTCCTATCTTTTCCTGGCTTTCTTAACAGAATCTGTGGTTATACACCTTTTATTCTCCAGCCAGAGTTTTTGGTCTTCTACCTCATACCCGGTAGTTGTAAATCCTATTTTCCTGCTCTTCAGCAGTTTGTGGTTTGTTATAAACCCTATTTTGGTTTCCCGTGCGGATTTGTGTGATTTGTTATATCCCCACGCGGAGTTTTTGGTCTTCTACCCCGTATTCGGTAGATGTAAACCCTAATTTTTGTGGTTATCTTCATCCAATATATTTGATGATGATTTTCCTTTGCTTGTATAATTTGCTCAGATCAGCACTTATATCTTTAGCAAATATTTTGCGGATAATTGCCGTATGCTAGCAATTTTATCCCCAGTGGGTCTTTTCACCGTATGCTAGTGATTTGTTCCCCGGATCATTGATTCTTTATCAATGCATCCCCAGCTAGTCTTCTGTCGATAATTGCCGGATGCTTGCAATTTATCCTCAGCAGTTTGCCTTTCATTTACCCTTTTTGTTGGTAATGTCTGTTGCTCCTTTTGATTGGCCATCATATATACCTAATTTGGTATCCCGATGCCTTTCTGTTCGGTTGATTTATCCTTTGTTAACCCAGTAACCGGTTGTGGATAATCTTCCATGCGAGTATATTATTCACGGTCTGCCGGTAATGAATAATATATTTCATGCACTCTTCAGTCGAAGCCTTTTGTGTTTCCCCAGTCGAGTAAGATTCGTTATTTCCCTTTGCGGAGTCGAATTTTTTCTTGTTGTTGGAAAATTGCCGGATGCTTGCAATTTATCCCTTGGAGTTGTCTTTCGTTTACCCGTATGCTTGGTATCGATTGTCTCTCTTTTTGGTTAGTCACCTATTATATACCCAGTAACCGGTATCTCTGGTGTTTCTTACCATGCGAGTTTATTATCTACGTTCTGACGGTAATAGATAATATATCTCATGCGAGTATCTTATCCACGGTCTGCCGGTAATGGATATTATATCCCATGCACTCTTTGGGTTTGTGTCCCCATTTGAGTAAGATTCGTTTTCCCGTTGTGGATTCGAATGTCCATCCTGTAAGTCGATTTGCTTTTTCAAGCCCTCCTTTCGGATGATGAGTGTTTTGGAAGTGAAAACCAATTCACGTCTTCGGATTTTATCCTATAAACAACCCAGTAACCGGTTCAGGATAATTTTCCTTTCGAGTATGTTATTCACGGTCTGCCGGTAATGAATAATATGTCTCATCTGAGTATTCTATCCACGTTCTGACGGTAATGAATATTATATCTCGTGCGCTCTTGAGTCAATCTTTTGATTGTTTTCCCCTCAGAGTAAGATTCATTTTCCTTGTGGAATTGAATATCCATCCTATAAACAAGTTTGCTTTTTTCTAGCTCTCTTCAGGATGATGAGTGTTTTGGAAGTGGAATCCAATTCACGCTTTGGTTGGTCACCTATTATATACCCAGTAACCGGTATCCTTGGTGTTCCTTCCTGAGTTTGTTACCCGTATGCCTGGTAACATCTCATTTCTTTGTTGCTTCCCCAGTGGAACTTTCTGTTGCTTCTCTCCAGGAGTCAGCTTGTGTCCCTCCAATGGATTTATTTTCCATTTGGAATTCTTTTCCCCAGTGTGAGTCCTTCACTCCCCAGTGAGTTCTCCTGTCTGTTTTTCTGTTTTCCTTAATCAGAGTCGTGTTTTAATCACGTTATGTCAGTTTTGTTTTTCCCCAGTTTAGAGTCGTGTCTTGTTCACACATCACATTTCTTTTATTATCCCCATAGAGTCTTGTTAGAGTCTCTATTCCTGGTGAGTGTACTACTCTGATGGATCGTCTTTTCTTCTGTGTGAATCATATTCCCCACAGAATTTGTGTCTGTTGCATACATACATTTGCATCATGAGGTCTCTTAGGGACCAAAATTTGTCTCATTACTGTTATTTAAGTCCATTCTACCGCGTCGAGATGAAGATTTCTAAACTTCACTTCTCCGGCTAGAATGACCTTAAATAGGGGCATCTGTAAGACCCCAATTTTGGGCCCTAAGATCCCTCATGGCCCATATCATATCATATCATAACCTCAAGGATCATTGCATGCCTTTGTCCCCTTCTAGTGGGTAGATTGCCTTGTGGGTTTGTTTCTTGATCACCAAGCATACTTTGCATTTGTATATCTTTGCTTTCATATGTTTATCATTCAAAAAGTACAAAAATATTGTCAGTCTAACCTTGTTGCTTGCAGTTGAAGCAATCATCAGCAATTAGGTCAAAATCAGTCAGTGGTCAGTCAAAGCAATGGATGATGGCCATTCTTGTGGAATTTGGGCATCATGATCAATAATCAAAGGTTCATACATCTTGGGACATCATCTGGAGTCAAGTTCTCAAGGAATTAGGGTTTGGAATTCATCAGGAATGCTCCAATCATTCAAAACCCTAGAAAAAGTCAACAGACAATCAAACTTGGTCAACTGTTGTTTTAATCAGTAATTTGATGGATAGAATTGATTTGAAAGAGTTCATTCATGCTTGTATAAGCCTCATCTATCATGTTCAACCTCATCATGGAAGAAAATCAAGTCAATCAGGAAATTTTCCAGAAATAGCAAGTGGACCTGTAATTTCAACTGCCAAAAATGGAAACTTCTTGATCTTAAACTTACATCATGATACAAGCTCCAAATGAATTTTTGCCCAACATGAAAGTTGAAGATCTTGTCTTCCCATTTTCAAAAAAGTCCAAGAACATCAAAATCCCATGTGTGGTTGTCAAGATATGATCAAATCATTTTCACCAATTTTTGAACTTCAACAAGCCATATCTCTCAAACCATAAGGCCAAATTTGGTGGGGTTTTTTCCTACAAACCACATTTTTCATCCTCTTTCCAAAAATATAAATTTCATGACCTAAAACCTTGCCAATCAAAATGGCATTTTTGGACCTTTTGCATTTAAATTCAAAGTTTGACCAAACTTTGACTTTTTGAGTTTTTGACTTTTTCTTGATTTGGTCAATTGGGAAATGTTCCATATCACATTTGTGACTTGTTCCAATTCCAAAACCATCATCATACCACCATTTTCCCATCATTTTGGCTTAAAATGCAAAATTGACAAAATTGGCAATTGGCTTCACAAAAGCAAAATCAGTACAGCATTTCATTTGTACAACCAAAACAGCAAACATGCTGTCCTTTTTGCAGCCTGTTGCAGGCCCATCCAAGCAGACAAACACCTCCCATTTTCCACTTTGTGCATAGTTAGCAAAATGGCAATTGGTTTTTCATTAAGCTAAATCAACTTAGCACTTGGATTAATAATGTTAAACAGACCTTTATAAGGCCATTTGCTGTCAAATAAACCCTAGTCTTTAGCAGCCTACCACACAGAAAAAAGAGATTTCTCTCATTTGCATTTTGGCTCAAGTAAACTTTTCTGCCAAACCCTTGCAAACCCTCGAATAACCTTGATTCCTCCATCACTTAAACATCATTTGGGATTGTTTTTGCACACCATTTCTCAACTGTAACCCTCTTTCAAGCTCTGCATTTTCAAAGTATCTCCAATGGCAACTTGAGATTTGAGAAGTTTTCGAGCAAGTCTGAGCTGAACAAGCTTCATCATCCATCAACACAAAGCACAAGGGCCACCTGTTTGAGCTTGTGACCACCAAAACAGCACGGCATCTAGCTTTTCTTCAAAAACAAGTGCTTTAGTTGCCTAAGTTCTTTGAACTTGATTGCTTGCTTTGCTATTTAGCATTTGCTTTGAGGTATAAATACTTCTTCTTCATGTAGTCTGGAGACCCGGTCTGTTATTTGACCGGGCAAACTGTCTGAAGTCCTCCTTAAGAGGCAATGCCTGTGTTTGTTTATATTTGTCCTAAGCAGGAAAAGTCCTTCAAGTAAGGCAATTGGTGGAAGGTAGGGATAAGTAATCTATCCCCCACTATTCAGTGTGTCCTCTCTTTGCTCCCATTACATGGTTGAAGCAATGAGATAAATACCCAAGATCCAATCGAGTCAATAATGTGGAGAGAGTTCCTACTTTCTGAACTCCCACACTTTCTTTGATGCTCTCTCTGATATGAGATAGAAGCAATGAGGCACACCCCTCATCTCCTATTCATCTGCTTCACCTGAGTCCCTCAATGGCCAGGTTAAGAGCGACCTTTATCCATTACAGTGGACTTTTTAAAGTCAAACCCTCTTGTGTGAGCCCCATTGTTTGGCTATAGAGTGTGCTGTTTGATATTCATTGATTGATTAATTGCTTCATGTGCACTTGTTTGCCTATATGCTATGCATTTATCATCATCATCAATTGCCATTAATGCACCATCATCTCATTTGCTTGTGTGCTATCATTGTTGTTTGCCCATTGAGGACAATTGTAAGACCATTGCTTTGGCATTTGCTCCTGTGATATGGAAGGATAGAGTGTAAGACCTCATTGGTCACTCATATCTTCTGTTTATCTGTGTGTATGTGAGGATACAGTTATAAGTCCCTGTAAGTTGGCATCTGCTTTCCTGTGATCATAGTTTGTTCATCTGTTTGTATGAGAGGTTGCAATTATAAGTCCCTGTAAGTTGGCATTTGCATTCCTGTGATCATATTGTTGCTTTTGTTCTTGTATGTGAGGATCC
The DNA here is from genome assembly GCF_024323335.1 of Lathyrus oleraceus. Lineage (NCBI taxonomy): Eukaryota > Viridiplantae > Streptophyta > Magnoliopsida > Fabales > Fabaceae > Lathyrus > Lathyrus oleraceus. Next base: position 264,918,466 of record NC_066585.1, on the reverse strand, counting down.
ATTGTAAGTCCCAGTGATGTGGCATTGGATTTCCTAGGACCATACTGTGGAGATAACCTAAGTCCAGATAGATTGGCAGTTGACTTCCATATTTCATTTTTGTTTTCTTCTGAGGAGATTAGTGTAAGTCCATTGAGTGGCATCTGATATCCTGTTCTGTTTTAGGAGACTGGTGTAAATCCATATATTGGTATCCGGTATCCGCTTTTATTTTCTTTGTCTGTGGAGATTAGTGTAAGTCCATTGAGTGGCTTCTGATATCCCGTTCTGTTTTAGGAGATTGGTATAAGACCATTGATTGGCATCCGATATCCGCTTTTGCTTGCTTTGCTTGTTTGTTATTATTAATTGCTATTCCAAAGGACACACTTGAATCATCTCCCATATGATCTCAAGAAGTGAACCTTCTAAGAAGTTTTACTATCCATCCTCATCCATTCATCATTCATTACGTCCTGGACTTTTCACACTTTATCTTTTAAACGTGACATAAGTGTTGTGCAAACATCTTCATGTTTTTCTAACTAAAAACCTGGACTCAAGTCCTTGACCTTTTTCCAAACTTCATTTCATAATACTTATTTGAATTGATCTTAATCATATTTTGACTTCATTTTCATAATCATAATCAGTAACTCCACTCATTCACTTGTTTTGGCTTTGTCCATTAATGTTTTCATACATGAGCTATAGGTTTGATTTATCTTAGTGGTTGATGTTAATCTCACCTTCTGTCTTTAGTGATTGAATTGTAAGTCTTCCTTGCCTATTATAGGGTTAACCCCTCCCTGGCAAGTTGAAGCTGTTCTCACATGGTGGACGTTGTTATTTGTATAAGGTTGAGTTTTCTCCCGTAGATAACGTAAGACCTAGGGTTTGTGTTTAAAATTGAACCTAACCCACTTTTGGAAATCTTTTAGCCGAACTACGGCGTTCTGATCCTTACCTTTGATGGAAGGTACGTAGGCAACGGGTTCATCCGTTCGAACCCAATAACCCATTAACAATAAAATGTATATTCTTTCCTCATCATCCCAATCATGTTTGCACAATCTTTATGTCATAACAAATAATAATTTTTGCGTAACAAGTGTGAAAAGGGCTCCCTAGGAGTACCTAGGACGTAGTGGGTGCCTAACACCTTCCCATTGCGTAATTTACCCCTTACCCAGACTCTCTGATCTTTTTATTAGTTTTCTACGTGTAAAAATTCTTAGGCTTTTGTTCGCTTTTTAGCCAATCCTTTGGATAAATAAAAGTGCGGTGGCGACTCGAAAATTTCAACGTATCTCTTAGCTTATGATTTAATCGATAGATCATATAGCGACGAATACACCGCTACACTATCCTAAAACGCTAGGAAGGACTCGCTTAGGGAAGATGGACCAGCACAGGTCGACATTCTACTTCCCTAGTGGAGTCGCCACCTGTCGCATCCGCGAAAAACAACCGGCGGGCTGAAACAAAAACACAACACAGAGCCGCCACTGCGCAATATTTATCCCAAAATAGGGAAAGGAAACGCTCAGAGAAACCTGGAAAGGAAATGGTCTCGCGACCAAAGAGAAAGGGTAAGGGAGTCGGTTACGCAAGGGGAAGGTATTAACACCCCTCACGTCCGTCGTACTCGACGGGATCCACGTTCTAAAAGAAAGAAAAGGTTGCTAAAACATCACACACACACACACCGAAGACAACACAGGTGGGGTTAAGGGGAAGAGAGCTCGATAGGACGTCGCATCCTATGCCTACGTATCTCGTCTGGAACGAGAATCAGAGCTGCCGTAGTTCGGCTCACGCACGCCAAACAAGCAAACACAAACACACCGGCGAACATGGAGCCTGAATGCCAATCACTGGACTTACATCAGCATCCGAACCAAAACGCACAAAACGGCAAACGTGGAGCCCGACCGCCAATCACTGGACTTACGTCGGCATCCGAACCAAACACGCACAAGAAGGCAAACGTGGAGCCCGACCGCCAATCACTGGACTTACGTCGGCATCCGAACCAAACACACACAAGAAGATAACAAGCAAACACACACAAAAAGAAAAAAGTGCCCGGAGAGACCTCGCACGGTCTCCTGCCTACATACCTCGTCTGGAACGAGGATCAGGGCGATGTAGTTCCCCCGAAAGGGAAAGAAAATCTAGCCAGAAACCAAGGGAAGACACACTACCAGGGAGCTGTACTCGAGCCTAGTGTTGTCATGCATCATTGCCCTACGTTGAGGTTTCTACCTACTTGCACAACTGCAAGCTAATCCTATCCAGGAAAGAAGCAAGCATACAAGCATATAAGCATCAACAGATCAAACAAGCATTTCAAGGAAGTATTCACATAGCGCACACTATAGCCAATCAAGTGGGCTCAAACAATGGGTTTGACTGCCGAAGCAAGTCATCTGTACATGGGTAGTATTCGCTCTTAACCTTGCCATTACGAGGCGAAGGTGAAGCAGATGAAAGGTGAAGTGAGGATGAGACCTCACAGCTCTTATCCCTGGCCAGGGAGAGCTTTAGACAAAGGAGCGTGGGTCCAGAATGGAGGGACCCTTCTAGGCTCAAAGACTCTGACTCGATTGTGCAACAGCACAAGATCTTGGGTTGGTGTCCCAATGCATCAACACACAACCGTGTGAGCAGAGGGACGACTCATAGAATAGTGGGGGATAGATTGCATATCCCTTTGATCCACCAATTGCCTCATAGAGGTCTTTACCTGCTTAGCACAAATGTAAACAACCACAAACATCGCCTCTTAAGGAGGACTTCAGACAGTTGCCTGGCCAAGTAACAGGCCAGGTCTTCCAGACTACATGAAGAATAGAAGTCCTACCTCAAGTGGTTTAAAAAAACAAGCAGCAGCAAGCAAGTTCTTAAAGAATTGTAAGCGACTAAATGTACCTGAAATCAATCAAGTATCATCAGTACTCAGACAAACAACCATAAACAACAAATGTTAATCAGTCAGACTATACAGATTAAGCAACACAGGTTAATGCACATAAGTGCAAACTATAAGCTCAAGCTCAAGCTTCACAACCTACAAAACAAAGTCAAATTAGTTCAAAACATCCAACAATCTCAATTTAATTGACTTGAAGCATTCTCCTTAAGCATCATGCATTTCATCCTGAAAAGTCAATCCAAATGTGAGAAACTAGACCACTAGGCCAAGCCTAGGGTCCAAAAGGGAGAAAAAATTCTAAACAGCAAGCAATTCTCAACCAAAATCACCTTAAAGCAAATAGAAAGCAAATGCAATTGATCCCATGCTCATATCATTCATCAATATCATTTCATGACCAAAACAAGTCAAACTAGGTCAAATGGAACCTCAAATGTCCAAACAGAATAACTTCAATCAAAAGCATACCAAAACAATTCCAAAAATCCTCAAATAATTCACACCTAAACAGGACCTATTCAAGGTATAGCATGTCAATTTTCAGCTCAATTGGACAAAAGAAACTAGGTCAATGAAAATCAAGAAATAGAGACACAATTATTCAAGCCAATTCATAGCATCAACACATGCATTCACTTCAAAAATTCATAAATCAGTGAGAACATTTAAGAAATGAATGGGACCAAAACAGTGATGTCCTATAATGTGTCTATAATCAGCATACCAAATTTCACATCCATACAATACCATATGAGAATTTCACAAGAGATTTACAAACATGTGTCACACAAGGTTGCATAATGAACCAACAGTGAAGAAAATTATCAATCAAATGGAAAATGCCATAGAAAAATCCAGAAAAATTCTCATGACATCTCAACATATCAATGATCATCCATGCAAAATTTAAATCCAATCCAACAATCATAGGTCATGCAAATAAATTCATGAATTTGACCTAGCTAGGTGTGACACAAATTGTCACACCTAGATTCAAAAAATCATATCTCAATCATCAGGTATCCAAAAATCACAAACTTTATATGGAAATCACCATCAACATGTCCAGAATGAGCACAAAAAATTTCAATCATTTCTTTAAATGTATGAGCATTTCATGATGAAAATGGCAAAACATGCAAAAATTATACACAAGTCAAAGATCCCTAGGCCAGGTCAACATTTCTCCATGCACAACTTGTGAAACCATGCCTATAAAATTCTAGGGAAAAATTGGAATCCATCAAAAAAATCCTCACTATTTTTGGACTTGTAATTATGTTTTTATGAATTTTTCTAAATTTTGTTAATTATTGAAATAATTATTAAGTGTTTTAATTAATTAAAATGATTCCAATGGCAATTCTGTAATTATCCCTAACCGGTCCCAAAACGCACAGCTTAACTAAATGAGGTGGCATGCGCTGGTTGGTTGAAAGCGGAGGGAAACAACAATTCAAAATGGAACGCGCCTGGCACGGATCAAACTACGAAAATTTCCAGAAAATCTTCACCTTCATCAACGTTTTTCCAGAATTGTCCAAGAACACAAGAACATCAAAGTTCAACCAAAATTCACAAACTAATAACCGTTGGAAAGGTCTAATCATCAGGAGCACGAATATATAACCTAATCAACCTAAATCTAACTGTAGCTCACGGATCGAGCGAAAACGCAAACATGCATCAATCTTCCAAACACGATTACACATTCAATAGTTCACCAAATCAAAAACCAAACCTAGCATGTTGATCTACGTTGCATGAACTACAAAACGCATATGGAAATCGAAGCAATGGTGACATTCGAAATTTATGTACCTTGAATGGCAGTTGATGAATCTTGAGCTTCCACGCGTGGTTCCTCAAAACAGTTGGAGTTCAATGTCCAGGAAGGTAATTGGAGTGATTAGGTAAGCTCACAGTTGATCCAGGAAGAAGAATTCACAAAACTCCATGAATGTGCAAGATGTGAACAGTCGCGGTTTTGATGTTGTTAGCCAGGGATTCGTCCAAACAGATGGAGAGCTTGACTTGTAGAGGATGAATCAAAAAGAATCAAGCCAATTGATGGAGAATTCGTGGAGAAATCTTGAAAAGTAGTGATGAAGTTCTTGGTGAATTTGGAGAATTGGAGGGAAAATTGTTAGAGATTTTGTGAAATGTGATTAACCTTGCAATTCTGTTAGGATTATGATTAAATACTTCCACTTAATCCATCTTTTAATCATCCAATTAGCAAAGTGCAAGTGATTAGCAAAAATGTGTTTTACTAAGCAAGGGCAAAATGGACTTTTCACATAGGCCATGTGACAGCTGTATGACAGCTCACACACTCTCAAAATACCATGTGTGATGTGTTGCAACTTGTCCCATGGTCATTGGCCTTGTAATTTGCATTTTCACTATGCTATGCTAAATGGTATATCTTCAAGTGCAATTCAAAAGTGACTTGGTCAAATATTGCACCTCAACATGTTATGACAATTCAAACCGTTTCCAATTTGCATTTGTGAGGTGTTGCAAAAATCCCCATTCCAAAATTCCCATTATTTCTCAAGTTGGACCATTTTGCCCCTGGATTTTTAACTGTACACTTGAAAATTGACTTTTTGTATTGACCATTTTTGATGAATTCCAATTATGCACCATGAAAGTACATGTCAAATGGAGTTTGCTCATAAAAAGATCATTCAATTTGGACACTCCATGTGGAAGTTATGCCACTTTGATTATGGGTCATTTTTGAAATTGAATGGACCATAACTTGTCAACTATACATGGGATTTTCAAGTTCTTGGACTTTTTGGAAAGGTGAGACCAAGATCTACAACTTTCATGTTGAACAAATTTTCATTTGAAGCTTCCTTGGACATGTAAATTTGAGGTCAAAAACTTTCCATTTTTGGAAACTTCCATTACAAGTCACTTTCCATTTTTGGCAATTTTTGTCCTGACTTTATTTTCTCCATTCTTGAGCTTTAACATGTCAAATAGCACTTGTTACAACATGAATGAAGTGTATCCAACTCTCTCCCACCTCCAAATCCATAAAATCAAGCACAGTTGACCACAGTTGACTTTTTCAACTGATAGATGAATCTGGCAATGCATTGATCCATCTGAACCCCAATTCTCTGATGAAATGGCTCAAGGATGAAACCCTAGCCTCAATATGCACAATAAAATCATGTGATGATCCCCATATCCATTATAGACCCTATCTCCTTGCTATGCCCTGATTGGCCCAATGCAACTGATTAGGGTTGACCAGTGGTCAAAACCCTAATCTCAAAGAATATCCCCCCACACTTGATGATGACAAACCATGATGATGATGATGTATCACTTCAATCAAGATGAAGACCAATATCTTTTGAGAATCACAAAACCCTAATTTGGACCTCCACATCCTCAGATGATCAATGACCAGTCCAATGAAACCCTAGCTTGCACATGACCTCTCCATCTTCTGATCAAGACTTGGGAGAATGGCTTGCACAATGTAACCACATGATATGCAATATGCAATGCCTAATGACCTAAAATGATATGTAAATATGTTAAGCTAGTCCCAAGAGAGGAGGGCAAATTTTGAGGCGTTACACCTATGCAATACATTAAAATATTTCCTTACTTGATTCAAAGAGGGAAGGTTGAACCCCGAGCTATCAAGCCTTTGATACCACCATACCCGCCCACCTTTGATGAAAATGCTAGATGTGAGTATCATGCTAGATCACCAGGCCATACTACTAAAAATTGTAAGGCCCTTCAATACAAGGTTTATGAGCTAATCGACAACAAGTTGTTGACCTTCAAGGGCGAAGGACCAAACATTAAGAATAATCCATTGTCTGGTCATGTTAGGTTGTTTGTCAATTTCGTTGAAGAATTGTAGAACCTGAATTGATCAAGGAAGTAGGGAGTGTGAGGATTCATATGTTGATAATCCATGAAAAGTTGACTGAAGCTGGTTTTCCATGGTATTTGTTAAGTATGCTTGTCTTCGCCGGATGAATGCGAAGAATTAAAAAGATGTCTTCAAAAGCTGGTGAATCAAGGGATAATACATATAATACATGTAAAAGATAACGAGAGCATCGCCACACTTGAACCTCTTAAGATTCCATATACAATACAGGATGCTCAAGTATTTCTCTTAGTCATATATGTTCCAGCACCATTTCCTTTTGAGAATACTAAAGCAGTACCTTGGAACTACAATGCCACAACATATGTAGGTGACAAGGCACTAGTGCTAAAGCTTAATGTTACAAACATAACTGGCATCAGAGGTATGACTTGCAGTGGAAGAATGTTCACGCCTGAACCACCATAGAAGAAGAGTGTTGTTAAGCCTTCTAAATGCAAGGGTGTCTTAGATTCCGGCACATAGATAAGACCTTCCCAAAAGGAAGTATCCCAAGAAGCAGTAGACAGATTTTTAAGGATCAATAATAAGAGTGATTACAAGGTGGTATATCAGCTAAATCAGGCCCTTTCCAAGATCTCGATGCTATCCCCATTGTTGAGTTCTGAGGCACACAAAGAGGCTTTATTGAAAATTAAAAATGAAGCTCGTGTCATGAAAAACAGAATTGTTGATCTGTTTGATTGGGTGGTAGCCAACATCACCGCTAGTAGCTGCTTGAATTTTAGAAATGAAGAGCTACCAGCGGAGGGACAGACCCATAATAGAGATCAACACATATAAGTGAAATGCCTTGATAGTATCCTCTTAAGAGTGTTAGTCGATACAATTTCATCCTTGAATGTCATACCTAAGACGACTCTTATGAAGCTAATTATTGAGAAAGCAGTGATGGGGCCAGGTGCATTAGAGGTCAAAGCTTTCGATGAGTCGTGGATAACTTTAATTAGGGAAGTTTATCTACCAATTATGATTGGTCCACATACATTTACCATCACTTTCCAGGTAGTAGATATCCATACAACCTACAACTGTCTTTTGGGGCGACTTGGATCTATGTTGTTGGAGCCATCACCTCAACTCTTCATGAAAAGCTCAAATTTGTGGTAGGTGATAACTTGATAATTTTCGCCAGTGAGGAAGACATGCATGTTAGTCACCTTTCATCATTAAAGTATATTGAAGCAGATGGAGAAATATATAAAAGAGAAATGGTGACTCTCTTTCACGACATGATTCATAAAGAAATAGAAGTCTACATCAATGATATGATTACTAAATCCTAGACAGAGGATGATCACTTGGTTCATTTGCAGAAGTTGTTTGCTCGTCTGAGAAAATTCAAACTACATTTGAATCATAACAAATGAACTTTTGATGTCAGATCATGCAAACTATTGGGATTCAATGTCAGTCAAAGAGGAATCGAGGTCGATTCTGACAAAGTAAAAGTCATACAAAATATGCCAGCACCGAGTACTGAAAAAGAGATTTGTGGTTTCTTAGGGATATTGAACTACATCTCTAGATTTATCTCGCACCTTACAACCATATATGAACCAATTTTTAAATTGTTGAGAAAAATAAAGCCATCAAGTGGAACGAAGATTGTCAAGGGGTGTTCGATAAAATCAAAGAATACTGACAAGAGCCACCGATCTTGATACCTACTGTTCTAGGGAGGCCCTCATTATGTATTTAATAGTACATGACGAATCAATGGTTGTGTGATGGCATATTTAACAATGTCGCACCAAGAGTGCATCACATGCTCGCAGATGATTGAACAGATTCGCCACCAAACTTTATTTATTCCAAAAGTAAAGGGAAAATATCACTAAAACCCAATTAGGATTCGACAGTTGATTATGTGAGGGGAAGGTATTAGCACCCCTCATATCCTTTGTACTCAACGGAAACCATTTAGTTAGATTTGTGAATAGATTGTTAGCGTATGTTATTTGTTTTCTTCGAGTTACGAAAATGATTAAAAAGGAAAAAGAAAAAGTTGCAAAAATGTTTTTATTAGGATGCTTGAAAAGATTGCGGGTCTTGCTCCTACGTATCCTTAGGTGCGATGAGGAATTCAAAATGATGTAGTTCTGAGCAAGATAAAGAGATATGTTTTGGGTTTTTGGTTGTGATGCTTGACGAGACGTTGAATCTTGCTCCTATCTATCCCTATGTGCGATGGGGAACTCAAACCTACATAGTTCTTTGAAGCAAATGAATGTTGGTTGATTGATTTTAATTAAAGAATGTTTAGATTAAAGTCTAGCGGTTAAACATATGCTTGTATGCTCGCACGTGAGAGGATTATTGTTTGTTTGTATCGTGGTAGAAATGATCCTGCTTGATCGTGTTCCAGCAGCTAAACATTGCTTGTATGCTTATGCATGGGAGGCTTAAGCGTTGTTCGTATCACGGTAGAATGGATAAAAAATTGTCCATTTGCATAAAGGTTTTTGATTGCGCAGGGGCGAGAAAAAGTAAGTTTGATGTGTTGAGTCATTTTTGAGTGGATAACGAATGCTCGAATGGTCGAGCTAGACAACTCGTATCTAAACAATTAGGGAAACTAATAGTAGACACTAGGCCGTTCCTTTTTCACCCAATTAGTTGCAAAAGGGTTAGATATGGTTAAGGTGTTTTAAGTGGAATATAAATACTCGAATGTCTGAGCTATACGACACGTATCTAGGTATTCGAGGAAAATAATATTATACACTAGATCATTCCTTTTCTTTGAACTTATTATGAAAATAAGATCGCTTAAGATTGATTATAAAAGAGATTTAAGATGAACTGTGTTAAGAGTTTTAAATAGATGACGTATGCTCGGATGGTCGAGCTAGACAACTCGTATACAAACAATCGGGGAAAAAAGTAGTAGACACTAAATAGTTCCTTTTTCATCTGATTTATTATGAAAATAAGATTTAAGCGAGTTATGAAAATAGGTTTGAAGAAAACTCGTGCAAAATAATCGAAAAAAGTTAATACGCAAAGGTAAAAACGTAAAGATGTGAATGGTAACGCAAGGTCGCGAGTTCTCACGCGAGGACTCGAATTCTAACGTAAGAGTGAAAGTTCTAACATCATGAAAGTTAGCGTGCAAATTGTAACAAAAGGCCACGAATTCTAATGTAAGGTCAAGAGACCTCACGCGAGGACGTAAATTATAATGCAGGGGCGCGAATTCTAACGTCACGAAAGTTAATGTGAGGATAGAGATAACACAATAAAAAGTAACATAGCATAGCGAAAGGTAACACAACCATACAAAAGTTAACATAACGAAATGAAAAGAGCTCTCGTACATAATAGCTTAATGAAACGTAATTATTAGTGTAAATCATCACAGCGATAAACATGCAATATAAAAATTACGGCCATCACCCACACATTGAAATTGAATTAAGAATAAGCATACAAAATGTAACGCGTAGATTGAGTTAAAATAACGAAAACGCAACGAAAAGTAACGTGATGGCACAAAAGTTAACGCGCGAGTTGTAACGTAATATAACGAATCACACGAAACATAATGACGAACGCGACCAAACATCAAGCATACACGTCAACAAATTATATGCTTACATCAAACAAAAATCTAGCAGAGTAACGACATATAAATCGTGTTGAAAATGCGGAACGATCCGATCTCAACACGACAAAAGCAACAAAAAGCAGCAGCAACACATAATATTTACATTTTACCTCAATATTACAAAATGTTTACAATGTTCGAAACTAAAAACAACCAACATCAAAACACAATCAAATAGAAAACTTACATATATAAACAAAATAGAAAATAATGCAATACGAAGGAAAACTCGATTTGAATCGTTATCGCAATGTCATGATGCCAAAGGTGGTGCTTATGTTATCATTGTCGACGTGGTAGTGACGAGTTGGTATCGTTTTGTTTTTGTAGAGACATAAAAGACATGTTGCTAAATGAAGTTGTACGAAATGGTAGTGGTTATATCGTTATTGTCGGAGTTGGTTTTGCTTTTCCAGAAAAAGGTAATAGAGGGAGATGTACGTGGTTGTTTCGAAGCGAGGTCATATGGTGGTGGAGAGGTGGTGGATTTCGTGTTATGTTATTGAGGTTGGGTGCAGATCGGATTTGGTTTCAAAGTGTTGGTTTCATGGTGAACGTGAGCTCCGACGATTGTGTAGGCGAGTTTGGTAGATGTGCATCGAGTTGCTGAAGTGAACAGTGTTCGTAGATACATTATATTGGTCATGTGTTGAATGGTTATGCTTTATGGATGGTTGGCCATGCATTTGGTTTTGGTGGTGGTGGTTTTATGTGGTGTGGGCTAGTGAGGTGGTATGTTGAAAGGTTAAAGAAGGTAATGGTTTACGTGTTTGTGTCACTATATGGAGGGAAAGTTATGAGGTTTTTGAGAAGGATGAAGAGGTTTGGTATGTGAAAGACGTTTTGAGTGGTCGTGTTACGTTTGGATGGTGGGTTGAAGTAGTAGTAGTAGTAGTAGAGAGAGAGAGAAAGAGAGAGAGAGAGAGAGAGAGAGAGAGAGAGAGAGAGAGAGTAGGTTGGTAGGTTGTTGTTGTATGTGGAAGAAGTTGATAGTAGGGGTGGAAAAACGGATCCTGACACGTCAGGTCGGCCCGCGCATCTGCCAAAAAATGGGGGGTTGGGTTAGGATTTTATGCTCGCCTACCCGGTTAGTATGCTCTGCCTTAAGCTCTCCAAAAAAAGGGGCGAGTTGGCCCATCAACCTAGTTATCAAGCACTAAAAAATATTTATTTTGTTGGTTGAAGGTTAATACTTGAACTATAGTTTTGGAATACTTGTTGATGATTCTATTTTATACATTTATTTTATATGCAATATTTTTTTAAGTAAAATTTGTTAAAAAGATGCTTTATAAAAAATTGTTCTAAAAAATTATTCTAAAAAATAAGTGAAAAATCTAATTGAAATGTAAAAATAAGCCTACTAATCTATTAAAAAAATGAAGAAAAAAATAGGCAGCCAAGTCCTCCGCCCGCCAACCCACCACCTTGGCGGGGCATACTAGATTTTTTAGCCCAATTTCCTTGGTGAGCTTGCCCGCCCCGCCCTTTTTTTGGCGGGCTTAAGGCGGGGCAGAACAGGCGATCCGTTTTGCTACCCCAAGTTGATAGAAGTGGGTGTAGGTGGTGTGAGAAGGGATTATGGAAATAAAGAGATGAAGTTTTGTTTTTAACAATTAGAGAAAGTTAATGAGTATGTATGGTGTACTGAATGGGTTGATTGTATGGTGATAGAAATGTGATGAACCACACAGGTGAAGAAAATGTGGAATGAAGAATAATGAAAGAACCTCTATCCGTTTTTTTACTCTCCTTTTCTATTTTCACTTTTTAAATTTTGGTTTCAATTGGAGAGAGATGAGGATCCAGGTTGGGGCCGCCACTGGTGAGTTTCTTCGATTCCTTAGCCAATGAGCTCACATTAACTGTATATAATAGATATTAGGGTTAACATTTTCAATTAAGTACAAAAATACCACTAGATGTTTTGAGTGTTAAAAAAAGAGTTCAAAACTTAATAAAATAAAATCCAAATATTTCTTCAATAAAAACAAATAAAACAAATTAATTGTTTTATATATTTCTATTTATTTTTTCTTAATATTTTGATAAAAGTAAAAATAATCGATTCAACTGATATGTCTGTAAAATCGTAATTTTATTCTAGACAAAACTAAATAAAGTCGGTTGCTTAAAAATTTGAAATGCCCGAACAAAATTGGGATATGACAGGTAGCACGATAAGACAAGAAGAAAAGAGCATGTCATTCACTACTTACGCAAGAAGTTTGCAGACTTTGAATCCAGATACTCATTACTTAAGAAGATTTGATGCGCACTAGTATGGGCCGCCCGACGCCTAAGGCAATACATGTTTACCCATACCACAAGTATATCTACGAGAAACCCGTTCTCAGTAGGAGGATTGCTTGTTGGCAGATGTTGTTGTCTGAATACGATATTCAATATATTACCCAGAAGACAATAAAAGGAAGTGTGGTATCGAAATATCTTGCTCACTGACAAGTGGAAGATTATCAACCAATGCGATTTAAGTTACCTGATGAAGACGTCATGGTTCTAAATGACAAGAAAATCATAGGTGACAATGAAGGGCCCAAACCAAGAGCTCGAAGGAAGCTCATGTTCGATGGCGCCTCAAATGCCATGGGGCATGGAATTGGAGAAGTCTTAATATCTCCAAGGAATAGTTGTACCCCTTCAAAATAAGTTTGTGCTTGGACTGCACGAACAATATGGCAGAATACGAAGCATGTATCATGGGCATTGGAGCTGTTATTTATCCAGTAAAAGGAAAATGGGAAACTTGTCATCCTAAATTGATCCGATACCGTGCTCATGTCATAGAATTGATGAAGCATTTCAAGGAGATCACCTTTCATCACATTCCTAGAGAGGAAAATCACGTGGTAGACGCTTTAGCTACATTATCATTAATGTACAAAGTGAACTTCCATAATGAAACGCTGATTATAAGAATGGGTCGTAGAGGTAAACCAGCATGTTACTTAGCAGTTGAAGAGGAGCCTGGTGATAAACCATGGGTTTATGACATCAAATTCTACCTTCAGAAACATGATTACCTCACAAATGCTTCGAGTAGGGACAAGACAAGTCCAAGAAGGTTGACATCAAATTTCTTACTAAATGGTGATGTGCTATACAAGAGAAACTATGACATGGTCCTGCTTAAATGTATGGATAGACATGGAGAGGACAAGCTCATCAAAGAAATTTATGAAGGATCTTTTGGCACCCATACCAATGGGAACGCAATGGCCAAGAAAATCCTCAGAGTTGGCTATTATTGGTTGACTACGAAAACTGATTGCTTCAGATATGTCAAGAAATGTCATAAATGTTAGATTTATGCGAATAAATTACACATACCATCAACTCCTCTAAATGTTTTGACTACACCAGGGTCATTCTCTATGTGGGGAATAAACATGATTGGGCTCATCGAACCAAAAGCTGCAAATGGAAATTGCTCCATCCTGGTTGCCATTGACTACTTTACCAAGTGGGTAGAAGCCACTTCTTAAATTCTCTAATGTGATGAGACAAGTGGTCACCCAATTTATTAAGAAAGAGATAATTTGCCGCTATGGCATTCCCAATAAAATTATCACCGATAATGGGTCAAACCTAAACAACAAAATGATGAAGGAGGTATGCGAGAACTTCAATATTGAGTACCATAACTCATCGCCATATCGGCCAAAGATGAATTGCAATGTAGAAGCAGCAAACAAGAATATCAAGAAGATCATCCAGAAGATGGTGAAAACCTACAAAGATTGGCACGAGATGCTTCCTTTTATGTTGCATGGTTATAGAAAGTTATTTTGTACTTCAACAAGGGCAACCCCCTTTTCTTTGGTATGTGGAATGGAAGTAGTACTTCCTATTGAAGTCGAGATCCCATCGTTGAGAGTCTTAATGGAGACTAAATTAGAGGAGGCAGAATAGGTCCAAACAAGATTCTACCAAATGAACCTCATAGAGGAGAAACGTATGACCGCACTATGTCATAGTCATCTATATCATAAGAGACTCAAGAAAGCGTTCGTAAAAAAGATTCGTCCTCGAGAGTTAAAGTAAGACGACCTAGTGCTGAAAAAGATATTACCCATCCAAAAGGATTCATGCGAAAAATGGTCCCTAAACTATGAAGGGCCATATATCATAAAAATGCCTTCTCTAGCGGAGCCTTGCTCATTACAATCATGGATGGAGAGGAGTTTCCACTATCAGTGAACTCTGACGCAATCAAAAAATATTATGCCTACAAAAAAGAGGATAAAAAAACCCGCTAAGTCGAAAACCCAAAAGGGAGACTTAGGAAAAAATTAGGGCACCCCGGTGGACTGAAAACTTGAAAAAGCAGTCTAGGAAAAAATTAGGGATAAACAAAAATAATAAAATCCGATAAGTCGAAAACTCGAAATGGCGGCTTAGACAAAAAAGGATATATCATCCTGATGGACTGAAAGCTCGGAAGGGCGGTCTAGGAAAAAGTTAGAGATATCCAAAAGGAAAATGACTGCAACGCACGATCCTATATCGCAACAGGAACTCATATGGAAAGGATCATTCCAATAGTTATCTCTGAAAGCAAAGTATTGTGACTTTGATGGTCATATGGAAAGTAACATGTGTTGCAATTAAGTGGCAACCCAAAAAAATTCCCATTGCCATTTTATCTTTTTTGTCTCAGTAATCTCTTCTTATAGGAATTGCATCCTCAAGTATCAATACCAATTCATGGGTCAAAATTCTCAATCGAAAATCTCTTCGAGTTTTTTTTTTTTTCATTTTCCCATTTTTTCTGCTTGTTTACAAAATGTTGATTATTTTTTTATAAATAATGCGTTAAAACTTTGGGAATAATAAAAAGCTTTCAAAATGTATTTTGCTTTGATTTTAAAATGTCTAAGGTATACTGTCGACTTCCAGTATTGCATTCAGTACATAAGGCATGATATCATTTACGTGTCGCCACGACTTGACCAGTGATGAAGCTGTTATTCTTCGACGAGAATAAGTATGTAGTTCATCAGCAACGAATCACATCTGAAGCATCAAGGAGTTGATAATTCTTCCAATAAACTGCACCCTCACTCTTTGCAACCAAAAATCCCGACCGCATTCGGCAATACCGAAAGGAAAAAACCAATCTTCATTGGCCCACCAAAGCCCATTCTTCACTGGAATTCCAAATCCTAATCATGCTTGATCTTTTTTCCATCAAAAAGCGAAGCCTGGATTAAGATACTCACCTTAAAGCCCAATCACCATTGGCGCACATCCATTACATGCATCGACCATTAATTTCATTTTATCATTGCATGTACATCATATGGCATGCATTCACAAATGCATCAACACATAGCATATCATGCATTAATAAATGCGTCGACTCAAAACATCATGCATCTAAACAAAGCATGCATACATAACATAAGGTAAGATTACACGGCTTCTCATGGAAACCCAGATTAATCATCGGTTAAGTCAATTGCATATTCCCAAGTAGAGTTTTCATCTCAACAGGAATGCTTATTGGTTTCCCTCAGTAGGCAACTTCCCCTCAGTACGATCTTTTTTCCATTTTTAGGTCTAAGCACCGAACCTTGTGTTGCCAACGACTCTCCTTGATCTAAGCATCAACCTTTGGGTTGACGATGATCAGTTTGTTTTCTCTAACCACCGACCTTTGGTTTGCGATGATCTTTTCCTATTTGATCTAAGCATCAAATCTCTAGTTGAAGACGAACTTTTTCTCGTTTTTAGGTCCAACCACCGACCTTTGAGTTGGCGACGATATGTCCTTGATCTAAGCACCAACTTTCGGGTTGACGACTATTTGTTTGTTCAATCTAAGCATTGGCCTTTGGTTGGTGATGAAATTTTCCTGTTTGATCTAAGCATCAACTCTCAAGTTGAAGACTATCACCCCATGCGATCTAAGCACTGACCCTTGGGTTGACGATGATCTATTTCTCTAGATCTAAGTATCAATCTTCGGGTTGACGTCGATCTTTTTCTTCTCCTTGTTCTAAGCATAAACTCTCGAGTTGGCGATGATCAATTTACTCAATCTAAGCACCGAGCTTTAGGTGGCGATGATCACCTTTTGTTGATCTAAGCATCAATATTTGGATTGACGATGATCTATCTACCTAGATCTAAGCATTAATCTTCAGATTTATGATTATCTTTTCCAGACTAATATGAGCACGGACCTTTGTTGGAGACGATCACCCTTCGTTTGATCTAAGTACCAATCTCTCGTGTTGACGGCGATATTTTCCCTTGTTATCTAAGCATCAACTCTCGAGTTAACGACGATCATTTTCCGTTTGCTCTAAGAATCAACTCTTGGGTTGACGACGATCTTGCATTATATCCTATTCTATTTCTCCCGTATTTCCTTTTATCTCTCGGCTGACAAAATTGACGTCTTTCTATATTTAATTATCTTATATTATGAGAATATGAAGACTGAAGTTCTTTATCCTCTCCGATTAAAAATATTTAAAAAAGAGGTAGCTGTCACACCCTAAATTTTGCACACCATTTTTTATCAGAGATTTCTATTTTAGGTCATCAGTTATGTCTAGATCATTGTCGTTGTCTGAGGCATTGAGCCTCTAACTGTGTACTTTGCATTTTGTCTGAGTCATTGGTCCCTGACTAGGCCATGTTGGTTCATATGAGTCGTGTCATTTTGTATGAGACATTTGTCTTTGTTGGAGACATGTGTCTTTAATCATATGTTTTTCATTTGTCTGAGTCTTTAGTCCTTGACTAAGTCATATTGATTCAGCTGAGAGTTTGTCTGAGTCAACCATCTTTCTATGTCTTTGACCGGGTCATAGCTAGTTCATTGGAAATATGTGTTTTTGTTCAAATAGGCTTGTATTTTGTTTGGGTCAAATGTCAACTCAATTGACTAAAAGTCAAAGGGGACATTTTGACTTTTTCCATTTCTTTTTTGATTTTGTTTTATTTCTTCTGTATTATTACTATTAATAATAATTAATCTTTTGTGTTTTAGTCTTTTTTAATTACTTAACCATTTCTTTATTTTATAATTATCATGGGATCAACTTTGTAATTTTTTTTAGTTTTATTTTATTATTATTATTATTATTTTATTTTAAATTTGAGTTCAAAAATCACAAACATAAAAAAAAAATCAAAACTTGTCAAAATGGGTCAAATCACAAAAAGGAAAATCGAATAACTTTTCATTACAAAAAGATATCAGTTACATTTGAACTTCCCTAATATACACAAACTTGAACCCGAAGATAAATTTGAATCAAAATCAATGAAATATTTCCTAAAACAAATCAATCACTTGAATGGTAAATCTAATTTTTTACCTATATAAACCTAAACAATTCGCACAAGAGGGGAACAATTTGTACACAAAGAAAAAGCCTCCCCCAAATTCTATCTTAAGTGTGATTTTTTCAGAAAAAGTTAAAATCATACAAAGCATCGTCGCCCTACAACGACCATTTCAACCTTCAAACTTAAACATATTATCTCTTCACCATCAACCTTTTTCAGAAAAACACAATAATATTTATCAACATAAACACCACATGAATTCAAACCAACAATAACAAATCACTACATATACATCACCATAAACATACCACAACAAAGTCACAATATTATAACATAAATCAAAGCAAAACATCAACAAGAACATCACCATAAGAGAAAATATATCAAAAAATATATACATCACCGATTTTTTTTTAAAAGCTATATTTTTTTTCCATTATTTTATTTTATTCATATTATTAAATTAGGGTTTATATTTGTGGGAATGGGCCTTAGGTCCATATTGGCTTGCTGTCCTTTCCTTAATTTTTGGCACTTTTTTATATATTTATTTTCTTTAATTTTCTATGGCCCTAGGCCATTTAGGTTTTAATTATACCACACGGAAATTCTACTTGCACCCATTTTTGAATTTATTTATATTTATTATATTCAGTTTATCTAGTTCATTTTAATTCAGAAGTATAAAATAATAATAATAATAATGATGATGATGATGATGATGATGATGATGATGATTAAAATACCAAAAATAAAAATAAAGTTTGAAAATGCAAAATAACTTATTTCTTTTTTAAACTAAATTTAAAATATCCTAATTAATTTGGAATGAATGGGTGAATGCAGGCTCACCCGATTTTTGAATGATCGAGAACTTAGCGCTTCGTCTGAATGATTATTTATCTTTACAAACAATCTTCGCAATAAACTTAATATCAATATTATTCCATCAAATCAATTTTTTATCTAGTGAACTTAAAACTAACTTTTCATAAAAAGAATGGTGTTTGACTCATTTCAACGCGAAATACAAACATACGCTTCATCCTCCATCATGCGAGCATACAAGTAGATGTTTAACCGTTCGAATGACGTAGATAGTATTCTCTAAAAAAAACCAACACACAAACCTTTTTTTTTTAATAAATAATTATGTAGCATTGAATTCTCCATCACACTTGAGGATATGTAGGAACATGACTTAATATCTCGTCAGACCCATTAATAAAAAAAGCTAAAACTTTTCCCTTTTTGTAATTATCTTTTAATAAACAGAAAACTATAAACATCTTTAATATAAACACTCTATTCCTTAAGCTAATTAGAATATTCTCATTGAGTACAACAAATGTGAGAGGTGCTAATACTTTCTCTCACATAATCGACTCCTGAACTCGAAACGGGTTGCGACGATCATGTTTTTGTTCCCCTTTAAAATAAAACTTTGGTGGTGATTCTGTAGTTATTTTGAGCGTTAGTATGCTCAGACATTTTTCGTGTCGCGACAACTGGTTATGTCGACAACTGAAACATAATACACGACGAGATGTGAAGTTGTCAAAAAATTGTTATGGTTTACATGATTTGTTAGAGAATTGGGTGTTGCGCAAGGTGGAGTTCGGTTGCATTGTGATAATCATAATGTCATTTATTTGACAAACAATCAAGTGTATCATGTTAGAACAAAGCATATTGATGTGAGGTTTCACAACATCAGAGAGTTACTTGCATATGCATAAATATTACTTGAAAATATTCATATTTTAGATAATGCAATTGATATGTTGAACAAGTCAGTCATCAGTGACAAGTTCAGGTATCACTTGGACTTGTTACATGTTTTTATGTGTTAATAAGGAAGTATACTTCCCCAATTTCCAAGGTGAATCATAATGCATAAAATATTCATAGGAGTTTGATATTCGTCAAGGTGGAGATTGTTTAGTATGGCTCATATTGTAAAAATTATTACGAGTATTGTTGAGTATAAATCATATTGTTGTGATATTATAGGTAGAAATAATATTTTGTTTTGGGTAACTGGGGTTTAGAGTTTAGGTAAAATTAACTCTAGTATTATATATATGACTTATAACACTATAATTGCTCTATAGACAGAGAAGGACCTTTGACCGAACTCCGTTAACAAAGATCGTTTGTGTTCATTGTCTTTTACTTCTGTTTATCTTTAATCTTGTTTACTTCTTGTTGTTTTAACATTGATAATCTTGTTTACTTGTTGTTGTTTTAACATTGATAATGATTTAATTTCAATGAGACAGAGTTATATTGAAATCAACGAATTTCAAAACTTTCAAGAGAAACTTCCAATCAATTTCGGCAAAATCTTTGTAAATATAAATTTTAGGCTCAAGGTCCCCACCAAATGATTTCTTTTGCTGCATGTTTATTGTATCTTAAGTCAAGAAAATATGGTCTTTGATTTATCTATATTTGATGAAACCTCTAAGCTCTTTTGAGATCATATATGGCATAATTTGAGTCAATCTATACAAAATCTTTGAGATGATCTTGAATTTGAACTTTCCAATGAAATAGGTCTATATTGATTCACACCGTCTACATTGTGAACTTTAGAAATGAGCAACATTGTGTGTGCACGCATGATCCATCTAGTGATTGCATTATCAACTTCTACCTTTATGATTTCCTAGCTGCGTTGCAAAGGTACATGGACATACCCGGTACAGAATACGACATTTTTAGAAAAATCAAGGTACAAGTACGCGAGTATAAATTCATATGTGCTTCGATTTTTTTCAGTAGAAGATGAAGAATTTGGTTATGCAAAGAGTTTCAATGCAATGGACTGAAGTTTAGGGATTGAAAATCCATAAGTTATCCATAATTTCTTCGGTTCAAGATCCACCGATCTTGCAACGAATCAAATTGACCAAACTCTAAGTCAGTATTTGAAAAGTCCATTAAAAAAAGTCTAAGACTATACCATTAGAAGAAAACAAATTGAGTTCGCGTACCCAATATATATCCGTTGGAATGCCGACTTAAAATATATATATATATATATATATATATATATATATATATATATATATATATATATATATATATATATATATATATATATATATATATATATATATATATATATATATATATATAGAAGTTGTTGGTATGAACCATGACATACTGGTACGTGGTACATATTCGGTACCTATACTTTACCTAAAATGGAGTAATTATGCTTCATAGTTTCCTAGTAGATTTGAAAGAAATATGCTCTAAATACATTTAGACCCGGAGATTCATCTTTGTTCATAGAAAATATTGCATTATAAATCCCATATATGGAAGGAAGCATGGGGGAATGTTGTTAACAATGTCATTCACAAGGTTGCATTTCTACCCTTTTACTATCTTGCTTAACTCTACTTTTTCTTACTCATAAGTTTCTTCAAAGTTTGAAGCTGGTACGATTTGTTTTTATTGGCCCGTCAAAAACTCACTAATACCTAATATGTAAATTTGATTATGAAATTTTTTTCACTTGAGCATAGACATTACCAAAAAAAAATTGTTCCAAGTTTTCAACTAATCTTTAAGCAACTTTAGGTTTGATTTAGAATAAACATAGGGAAACCAATGACATTGGATATACAAACTCTTTTGATGAGATTAAGAAAATTATGGCTATTGGACCACATTTTCATCGATAACCATTTCACTTGGAAGTGCTTCTAAATCCATCATGAGTTTCAATACATCTAGAAGTAGCAAATAATATCTTTTTTGGAACTAATATACTTGTGATAAATCTGAAAAATAGATTGTTATTTAATGCAGGTTACAATGTATAGTTAGTTGTGAAGAGTCAACTCATAAAAAAATTCATAACAAAATTTTAACTTAAGGAAAATGGAGAGAACTTAACTCATATTTCTATTAATCTTCTTTCATTTTTTATTTTTTTTAGATTTTAAGTCTCACATTGGTCTGATAATAGAGTCTTAAAAAAATTTATACGTAGTAACATTCCCATCTTATAAGTTAACATTCCCATCTTATAAGTTATATTTATAAAAATGAGTTAGATCAAACTCTGGAATATATTTTCAATAATTTCATGATGGTTGACCAAGTTGAATGTTTGTTTTTATTCATAACACTAAAAACCCCATCATTTAATGAACTTAAATTTTGTATTAGATGAAGGTTTTGGAGAACTTAGAATCTCAGACAAATTTTTTAAATATAATTTTTGTTGTTATAATATTTCAAAAATTAAAAATATATTAATGATAAATCATTTTATGATTCTAAATAACAAAATTTTCAAAAAAAATATTAAAGATTTCTCTATATTTTCTTTAATAAAAATATTTATTTATAAAAAAAGTGAGAACAAAAAAGACAAGAATAAATCTCATCCATTTATTATCACCACTACCACATGATTCCTATTAAAAATAAATTAAAAATTATGCTCTAAAATAATGAGATACATACATTCTTACCTTTCTTCTTCAAATTATTTCGTAAAATTAAGTTTATTACCAATTAGTATAATCTTACAAATCCATTCTTAGGATAGATAATAATTTTACGACTTAAGTGCATTATCTGAATTTACGACTTAGAAAGATGCATGACTGGCCAACTTCCACCTATTGATTCAATATGAAATCCTAGGAACAAAAAAAATAAAACTGAGGTGTTGCTGAACCTTTAGCCAAAACTTATTTTGATCAATGCATAACAAAAGAATTGGCCATGTATCAAATGCTGTTAAGCAATGACTTTAAATCAACTACATTTTTATGTTCAAAAGAAAATTGGCAATTTATTTTCCCCTGAAGCATAAGAAATGATTCTTCTCTTGAGTGGTGATATATGGTTTGCTCCATTGAAGGCTGCAGCTCGCAGAAAATTAAAAGGCCCAAAATCAACAGAATAAGCTTTTTGGAAGCCGTCGAGTAACGCCATCATCGCAACGTTTGCTGGTTTCCTATCTGCTTCATACTTCTTTAACAAACTTACCTGCAGACAGACAGTAAGAAGATTAAATAAAGATATACTTTTTAGAAAAGAGGTTAAGGGATTGTGGAATTGCTGAAAACCGTCCAATGTTTTGTTTGGTTCCCCGAATTCGGAGGCCTCCCTCTCTTCACTAGTTGGGCTGGTTGATACATTAGAGAAGTTGAGGGCATGTTTGGATTGGCTTATTCGAGACTCATTGAGAGAATTTATGCATACAGTTTATGACATTGTGTCATACCCCAAAAATTACCCATCATTTTTCCTAAAAAAAAATAAAAAAAAAAAAAAAAAAAAAAAAAAACGAAAAAGAAAAACGAAAAAAAAAAAAAAAAAAAAAAAAAAAAAGAAAATTTTTTTTTTTAATTAATTAATTAATTAATTAATTAATTAAATAATTAAAATAAATAAATAAATAAAATATAACAAATTATTTTGGACTTGGGTCTCCCTCAGTCCAAGCCCATTACCCACGAAATTAGTCTATAAATACTGAAGTTTCAGTAGGGGGAGTTAGACTTGGAGTTACACTGGGAGATTCACTGGAGAAAGAAGGAAGAGAAGCAAAACACTCTGAGGTTTCCTTGAAACAAAACCTTGAGAAAAAAGAAAGAAAGAGAACAGAGAAGGACGGATAGAAACTTTGGCATAGGAACCCTGCCTACCCGGAGAATTCAGAGTAAAGAAACCCTGAAGGCAGCCCATCTGCACCGAAGCCATCGCCGTCCAATTCCCGCTGCCTAACTTATTCCGATACTACAAGTGGTCAATCCCTTCAACCTTGAATTGGCAAACAGGTTTTGCGTATCTCTATTGTTTATACTTTCAATTGGCCATATCTACATATATAATGCATCATGATTAAATGTTGATATATAATTTGCTTTCGTATGGGAATTTAAATATGCCTGAATACCCTGAATGTTTGACCATGTTATTCCTGTGATAAAATGCCATAAAATTCAAAGTTCCTAACATGGGGCTGTTTTCAAATTCAAAATCCGTGGCCTTCGCTAGGCGAGGCAGAGGCGAACGAGACAGTAGCTGACTTTTCTATTCTGTTTTTTTTTTATGTTTTATCATAGCCATGCATTATTCATCCTATCCTATTTATTGTTGTGATATTTCTCCGGTGTAATCTTCGATTGCACCCTGATTTGGTGTTCTGACATGTTTCTTTTTTTGAGTTTCGTAAAGGTTCACATATCCCAGGAAAAGGTTATTGACTAGGTATTCCACTTTATTTGTGGGATACCCTTGTGGAGTTTCATCCTAAATTAACTTTTAATGTATTAATTTCTAATGTATTAATTTTTTAATATATTATTTTTAATAATTTTAATGTGGAGTTTCATCCTAATTATATAATTAATTGTAAAACTTTGCCTTTGAATAAGTGATCTTGGACCTCTCTTTGTTGCCTTACGATTACGATATTACGGTCATGTCCCGCGAACGTGGGGATACCCTTAGCAAAGACCCTTCGGTTAAATCATCATAAAATAAATTATAGTCCCTCGGATGTTGCCTTCGAATATACAACTTTGTCCCTCGATGACCCTCCGATGTTGCCTACGGTTAAATGATGATAGTCCCTTCGAATGCTAAGGTATCCTCATAACTGTTGCCTTCAATGACCAATCGATGACCCTACGATGACCCTTTTACATCCAAAGGATAAAACTACTTATTTCTCAATAATAAGGACAGTTTTACCCTCATAAGGATAGGAAATGCCCGTAAAGACCTTGGGTCGGTATAACTCTTAATTGCTGGCTCACAATTTAAAACATTTTTTTTGCACCTCACACCTTTCAAAATGCCTTTAGAAAATCACCACTTGGTATACATTCATACTAGAATCATTACCGAGTTATATTTTTCTAAACAATTTTCAAAACTAAAACGGGATAACCACTTTGTATACATTCATACAAGAATCATTACAAAGTTAAATTCTCTTTTCAAAACAATTTTCCAAACAATTCACAAACACTTTTTTAGACAAAAATAATATAAGTGATCGAGCAATTAAGAGCCCATGGATAACCATGGATACAAAGGGTGCTAACACCTTCCCTTTGTATAATGTACCTCCCGAACCCAAAATCTAAATTAAGGTCTTTCCTGTTCTTTTCCACCTTTCCTTATTGGATAAAAGAAAAGTCGGTGGCGACTCTTGCTAACCGCGACATTGCGATTAAAACCACAAAAAGTCCAGTTCACCGTATGACAGAACTGGCGACTCTGCTGGGGAGCCTAAATATTTAAAAAGAGAGGTTACCTTAAAAACAAGATCACTTATTCAATTTGTCTGATTTATTTTAAGGGATTGCTTGGGTATGTTATGCTTGAGTGAAAGATCCTACACCCGGATCTAGTGTACCTTAGGTAAGTAGCAAGAGATCATCGCGACTGTCCGGCGTATACTGGAATGGTCAAAATGATGGCTACGGTTAATGTGGCACTTTGGATGTCCTGATGTTCCTCATGTTAGTTGAGGAAATATTTGGCATTCGCGTGGTGTCATAAAAGCATTAACCAGACCTTTAGAACCCTAATTGACTCATCCTGGCCATTAGAAAGTAGTGAGATAACTGGCTTCGGTTCCGACTGGAGTTGGTTGAGACTCGATACTACACTCTTTGAGATTGGACTTTAGGGAAGCTTCGGTCAACCACTTGGTGTTGCACTGAAGTGGACTTAAGGAAAGGTCAATGATTTGAGATCCTTCTAGAACCCGGTTACTATTCTAAGACAGGTTGAACCAACCAAACTTCAGTGGGGAGGGTATTTACCTATGGAACTCACGCAAGCCTTAAAACCTAGGAATGATTGTTGTGTGACTTGCTTGTGCTTGTTATTTATCTAACAACATAACATCATAACATCATAACATCATGGCATTGTACTAACCATTTCAAGGATTTAGGGATTTAACTCTGCTAAAAAAAAACAAAAACAAAAGTAAAAACAAAAGAGAAAAGAAAAAAAAAAGCTCTTTTTGTTAGTTTATGCAAAGTTAAATCCCGAAAGTCCTTGAAAACATTTCATACATTGCATTGCATCGCATAACAGGTATTCTAAAGGATCAATGTTCTCACGATTTTCCTATCAAACAGATTCCAACAGATTCCAGCAGATTCAAACAGATTGAACAATGGCTCTCGAACAAACTGTCAAAGATCTCCAGGCCCAGAATGCTCAATTCCAGGAAATGATGCTGAGCTTATCTAAGGGGCAGGAAGAACTGAAAGCTCTTTTGATGGAGAAGAAGAAGGACCAGAAACCTGTGGGTTACATCAACCCGGGGAGAAGACTTAAGGGACAGGTTACAGGAGTCAAGATTAGAATTCCGAAGGATTCAGAAGAAGAGACCGAGAATGATTCGGAAGATGAGAATCCTAATCTCGTCAATTCTGAGGACGACGATGAAGATTATGAACATGAACAGTACTCTCCGAAGGATGATAAGTACAAGTTGCTGGAAGAACGTATGCTAGCTATGGAGGGGCAGAAAGTGTCCGGTCTGGATTTCGAAAACTTGGGTCTGGTCTCTGATGTGGTCATTCCCCGCAAATTCAAGGTTCCCATTTTCACTAAGTATGATGGTGCCTCTTGTCCTCAGATGCATCTAAGGGCTTATGTGAGAAAGATTCAGCCGCACACTACTGATAAGAAACTGTGGATCCATTTCTTCCAAGAGAGTCTGTCTGGCACACAGTTAGAGTGGTATTATCAGCTTGAGAGCTCTAACATCCGCACATGGACTGATTTAGCAACAGCTTTCTACAAGCACTACCAGTATAATTCTGAGTTAGCGCCTACTCGGCTACAGCTACAAAATATGACTATGGGCTCTAAAGAAAGTTTCAAAGAATATGCTCAAAAGTGGAGAGATTTGGCTGGCAGAGTCAAACCCCCTATGACTGATCGAGAGTTAGTGGACATGTTCATGGGTACACTGACTGGCCCATTCTACAGCCATCTACTGGGAAGTTCCTCGTCAGGTTTCACTGAACTTATCTTGACAGGTGAACGGGTTGAAAGCGGCATTCGAAGTGGAAAGATACAGGCAGCTACTTCTGCAAGCACCAAAAAGTCCTATCAGGGAAAGAATGAATCAAATGCTGTGTACAGTGAGAGGAAGCATAACAAGAAGAATCGTGACCATACTGTTGGGGCAGTTACAATTGTCGCACCGCCATCTCAGAACTTCCAACACAGACAAGACAGGTCGAGAAGACAGTTTACCAAGATCAATATGACTTTAACCCAAGCACTGCAGAGTATGTTAAAGGCCAATTTGATTACCCTCAGAGGCCCTCCTGCAAATCCCAACACTACTTCTCCTCGTTATAATCCCAACGCCAGGTGTGCCTATCACTCCGATAGCCCCGGGCATGATACGAATGATTGCTGGTTGTTGAAGAACAAGATTCAGGATATGATCGACGCTGGAGAAATTGAATTTGATCCTCCGGCGACCCCCAATGTCATCACAGCACCTATGCCTAATCATGACCAGAATGTTAATGTTGTGGACGACAATTCTCACATTACTGACGTTGCTGATTTAGCATCTCCTCTCCTGATCGTTAAGAAGAATTTATTGCAAGCTGGTTTATTTCCAGGTTGTGCTGAAGATTGCGATCTCTGTGTACTCCGACCCAATGATTGTTTGAAGTTGAAGAACGGCATTCAACGGCTGATGGATGATCGTACAATTCTATTTGAAAGGGTTCCTAAGGTGGACAACTCTATTGAAGAGGTATCTGTGATTGCTAGGTCCAAAGCTCCAGTGAAGATTACTGCTACTAGAGTGCCTGTGAAGATTACCGCTGAGCCCAAAGTGGCTCCCCTGATTATTACCGCACCTAGCCCCGTGCCATATTCCTCCAGCAAAGCTATTCCGTGGAACTATGGAGGCGACGTTTACATCCATGGCATAAAGCAAGTTGGTAGTTCTGCTAATCCTAATGATATTGTGGGGACTAGTAAAGTTACTCGAAGTGGAAGGATCTACTCCCCAGAAATCTCACCTCCCGCTCCCGAAATTCGAGGAAAAAGACCAGTCAATCCTCCTCAGTCAGAGACATCGGTCGAAGTTACTTCTGAAGATGTTGCCAAACAGGAAATGGAAGAGATGCTGAAAATCATCCGTAAGAGCGATTTTGATGTAGTGGAACAATTGGGGCATACTCCGTCTAAAATCTCAATGTTGTCCTTGTTATTATCCTCTGAATCCCATGCCAATGCATTGATGAAATTCTTGAAGACCGCTCATGTGCCTCAAGAAACATCCGTCGATCAATTCGAACATTATGTTGCTAATTTGACTGTTGACAATGGCCTAGGCTTTTCCGATGCTGACCTGACGCCAGCAGGAAAGAATCACAATAAAGCTCTGCATATCTCCATCGAGTGTGAGGGGATCACCCTGGCTCACGTGTTGATCGACAACGGCTCTTCCTTGAATGTGCTCCCGAAAGCTGTACTCGATAAATTTGACTACAAAGGCATTGAACTGAAACCTAGTGATGTTGTGGTGCGTGCTTACGATGGTGCGAAGAGTGTTGTCTATGGTGAAGTGGTTCTCCCTATCAAGATAGGACCTCAAGTCTTCAACACTACCTTTCACGTGATGGACATTCGTCCCGCCTACTCCTGCTTGTTGGGGCGCCCTTGGATCCATGGGGCAGGTGCGGTAGCTTCGTCGCTTCATCAAAAGCTGAAGTATCCAATAGCAGGCATGGTTGTCACTGTATGTGGAGAAGAAGAGTATATTGTCAGTAGTGTGCAAGCCTTCAAATACGTCGAGATGGATGGTGAATTCTTTGAGACTCCTTCTCAGTCATTTGAAGTGGTTCCTCCACCCAGTCCTGTCCTTAAGCCAACTCCCCTTGTGCCCAAGGTTGTTCGTGCTCCCCCTGTCATGATCTCTCTGAAAGATGCTCAAGCCGCGATTGAAAATGGTGATCGTGCTGGTTGGGGTCAACTGATCAATGTACCGTACAAGTCTGATAAAGCTGGCCTGGGGTTTAACTCTGGAAAGATAGTCAAAAATCAGATTAATGCTATGGAAGATGCTGATAGTGATTGCGACTTAGATAGCTGGATTTTCCCAACAATTGGTGACGGACTCAACAATTGGAAGACTGAAGACATTATCCCGATTTCCTTTAGTCAGGAGTAATTGTTATTGTTTATTCTAGAATTGCAAATTTTAATTTTCTTTTACAATCAAACTTCTTAAAGCATTGTGTCTATGCCCGAGGCACAATGGCTAATTTGTTAGGGGTTTGTCATTTTCATAAGCATATTCATATTCAATAGATCAATGGACTTTTTGCATTCAAATATTGCGCTCTTTATCTTTCCTGTCATTTTTCAAACAAGCTATGTTTCTTGCACACACTTACGTAACAATTTGCCGATCCATATCCACTCTGGATCCTGTTGGTAATGACTCTGCTACTGTTCATTATGACTTTGAAAATCCGATCTACCAAGCCGAGGATGGAAGCGAGGAAGATTGTGAAGTCCCTGGAGAACTTGCCCGACTACTGCGAGAAGAAAAGACTATACAGCCGCATGAGGAATCAATTGAAATTGTAAATCTGGGTACTGAAATAAACAAGAAAGAAGTCAGAGGTTTCTTGGGGCACTCGAATTACATTGCCCGATTCATTCCACACTTGACTGCTACCTGCAAACCCATTGTCGCATCCTGCGAAAAATCAACCGGCGAGCCTAAAAATAAAAACACACAGAGCCGCCACTAAACGTTATTTATCCCAAGATAGGGAAAGGAAACGCTCAGAGAAACCTGGAAAGGCATGGTCTCGCGACCAGAGAGAAAAGGTTCGGGAGTCGGTTACGCGAGGGGAAGGTATTAGCACCCCTCACGTCCTAGGTACTCCTAGGGATCCACGTTCTAAGAAAAGAAAAGGTTGCTAAACATCACACACACACACGGGGAACGCAGGTGGGGTTAGGAGAAACGGGCTCGATAAGGTATCGCACCTTATGCCTACATATCTTGTCTGGAACAAGAATCAGAGCCACTGTAGTTCGGCTTACGCACGCCAAACAACACAACACATACAAACAAGCAAGGGTGGCAAACATGGAGCCCGACAACCACTTGATGGAATTATGTCGGCATCCAAACCAAAACACGCACAAAACGGCAAACTTGGAGCCCGACAGCCAATCACTGGGCTTACGTCGGCATCCGAACCAAAACACCAAACAGCACAGTCAGATAACAAGTAAACGCACGCAAAAAGGAAAAAGGTTGCCCGGAGTGGTCTCGCACGACCACCTGCCTACATACCTCGTCTGGCACGAGGATCAGGGCGATGTAGTTCCCCTGAAAGGGACTGAATTGCTAACCAAAAACCGGGGAGAGACACACGACTAGGGAGCTGAGACTCGAGCCTAATGTTGTCATGCATCGTTAACCCTAAGCTCGGTTTTCTATCCTACTTGCATAAGCGAACTATCCTAACCAGGAAAGAAGCAATCACACAAGCATACAATATACAAGCATATATCAGATGAGAACAGGCATCTCAAACAACACAAGCATGTCAATCAAATATCCACATAACACCCACTATAACCAAACAAGAGGCTCAATCAACCGGGTTTGACTGCCTAAGCAAGTCGTCTGTACAGGCTGGTTTTGCTCTTAACCTTGCCATTACGAGGCTAAGGTGAAGCAGATGAAGAGGTGAAGTGAGGATCAGACCTCACAGCTCATATCCCTAACCAGGGGGAGCTGACAAATGAGCATGGGTCCAGAATGGGGGAACCCTTCTATACTCGATGACTCTGACTCAATGTGCACTGCACAGGATCTTGGGCTTTTGATCTCAATGCTACAACCATGAAATGGGAGCAAGGAGAAGACTCACTGAATAGTGGGGGACAGGTTGCTTGTCCCTACCTTCCACCAATTGCCTTACTTGAAGGACTTTTCCTGCTTGGGCTTGAAAAATAAACATACACAATCATTGCCTCTTAAGGAGGACTTCAGACAATTTGCCCGGCCCGGTAACAGCCGGGTCTCCAGACTACATGAAGTCAAGAAGACCTACCTCAATGCAAGTTGCTTAAGCAACGCAAAGCAAAAGTTCGCAAGGAACTGAGCAACTAAAGGTACCTGTACAAAAGTCAAACAGAATCAGCATCTACATCCACAAACAGACAACAATATAATGCTCAATTAACAATCACAATGATGTGCATAGCACAAAGCTCAAGGCTCAAACATCCTACAAAACAAACACATTAGTTTATAGGTCAAGCAACACAATCCCAAATGTGAAACAAAGCCTTAATCCTTAACTTCTTAACCTGAAAAGGCACAATCAACTTCAAATGTAAGTAACATGACCACTAGGACTAGCCTAGGGTCAAAAGGATGGAAAAATCCTAAAACAGCAGCCAATTCATAATTGAAGTCCAAGTAATATCAAATACAAAGGGATCCCAATTGGTCCCATATCCAAACTATGTTCCTATTTTAAATCATGCAACCTAGAAGGCAAATGAAGCAATGTTGAGTCTCATACAAACAACCAGCAAGATCATATCCAACCACATGTCAAAAAGGATCCAAAAAATCCACAAAAATTACACCTTATTCAGAGGGTATTCAATAAGTTGCATATTAAATTTCAAGTCATTTGGACTAGTAGATCAATAGGAATTAATTAAACATGGTACAGCATGCAAAAACTACATCAAATGAAGTCCAAATTATGCACCAACTTCAATTAGATGGTAAACAGCAATGGTTCATGGGAAATTAGTAGGACCAAAGCCAAAAGATAGCTACAGGGGTTAAGAACTATCCTATCAATTTTCATGTCCATTGGATTAATTATGAGGATATGGCAACATAAATGCTAAAGGTTACACCAATGGAACTCTAACATGCTAGGCAGTAAGAAAAAATATGAATCAAATCGAAAATGGATTGTAAAAATCCACAAAAATTATCAGTGATAGCTAACATGTTAAACAAACTTCATGCAAAAAATTAGGGCCATTGGCCAATGGGAAGCATGGTAATCAATTTGGTGAATTCAGCATACCAAACTATGTCACATATGTACATGTCCAACTTCAATAATTCACATATAATGGACCATAGGCTAAAAAATTCCCAAACCTATGTCAAAAAATCCAGAAGGATGTCTAGAACAAGTGTCTCAATTTTCAATTATTTTGGATATAGTATGTGGTCTATACAATTAAAGTGGTAATGTGTATGAAAATATGTACATGAAAAGGACCTCTATGTCAAATTCTAAAAATTCCCCAAGCACATATATATTTTTTATTTTTATAAAATAGCAGAGGAGAAAATAAGATTAACAAAAAAATTGTGGTATTTTTAGGATTAAAATTGAATATTGTATGCATTTTTTAAGTTTTGAAATGTTTATTTAATAATTATTTAGAAATTGAATTAGGATATATTAATTAAAATGGTGCCAGTGGCACGGATGTAAATTTTAACCCCTCAGCCAAAACGACGGCGTTTTAATTAAAAGAAACGGATGGTCAGGATTGCGTCGGGGCTTCACGAACACGAGATGGCAAGGCGAAAGCGAGAAGCAAGATCCGAGCGCAACATTTTCCAGAAAGATGATGAATGTTCATCGTCTTCTCATCAGTGTTCTTCATCTGGAAATCCAGATTTCGCAAATGGCAACGAGAATCAACAAACTATATACCGGTCGAACCGGTTTTGCATCCCGAGCACAAATATGCAACCAATTTCTACAATGGATTCATAAACAATGCAAATCGAAGGAAGAATGGAATCGCTACAAAAACCTAAATCGCGGATTACACACACGAATCGCAATGAAAATTCAATCTACAACTCGATATGGACTCTACAACAAGCGTTCTACAATAGCCATAACTCAATCGACGCTATTTTGAAGTTTGATTCCCAACCTTTTCTTGATGACAGTTGCGATGCCGTTGCGATTGGAGCTCCGGTGATGCGAAACAGATGACGGAGTCGGTGTTGGAAGGTACCTAGAATGATTCTTGGAGCTCGAAGATGCTTAGATTGTCAAGAATCAACAACTGTTATGGACGTTCAAGGCTTCGTAACAGTTGGAATCGGTTGCGGTTTTGCTCCAGCTTTCATCAATAGAGGCTCAACAATACCTGCAATTTTTCAATCAACAGAGAAAATTCCAAAGAACTTGATAGGATTTGTCAAAAAAAAAATCAAAAAGATTTGTGGAAGAATTTGAAAAAAGAGAGAATGTGAGAGTGCGATCTTTTTTTGCTGAAGGATTTTCTGTTAGCTTTTGTGTAGAATCAATGTGAAAATGTGATTAGATTAGCGTGATTAGCAGAAAAAAAGCTCCTCCAAATTCTGTTAGAGTTTTTGTTTTTATATGCCATGCTTAATCTAACTATAATTACAATTAAGCAAGAGAAATGATTAGTGGAAATTGGTTTATGTGCAATTTGGAGTTAAGCTCTTCAATGCTTAGAAGCAAATTCAGCAGAAAATTAACACTTGAAACAAGTCCAAAATATCCATTGGAAGCTAATAGCATTGGCCTTTTTTCCAAATTCTCCATATTTCCAAAATTGGACCATTTTGCCCCTCTCCTTAAATTGATTCACTTCAAAAATGGCATTTTGCATGGAGCCTTTTCCAAAAAATCCAATTATGCAACTTTGAAGTACACATTAAATGGAATTTGTGCATATAAAGAACTTGCATTTTGGATAAACCACGTGGTAGTTATGCCCTCCTGATTACGGGTCTTTTCTGAAATTCACTGAGCCATATCTTGCAAACCGTACATTGGATTTTCAAGTTCTTGGACTTTTTGGAAAGGTGAGAACAAGATCTACATCTGTCATGTTGAACAATTTTTCATTTGAAGCTTCCTTGGACTTCTGTTTTTGAGGTCAAAAACTTTCCATTTTTGGAAACTTCAGTTACAAGTCACTTGCTATTTTTGGCAGTGTTTGTCCTGACCTGATTTTCTTCAATTTTAAGCTTTGAGATGTCATTTAACACTTGTTCCAACATGAATGAAGTGTGTCTAACTCATTTCCACCTCCAAATTCACCAGATCATGTACAGTTGACCACAGTTGACTTTTCAACTGACAGATGAATTGGGCAATGCACAGATCAATCTGAACCCCAATCTCCAACTGAAATGGCTCAAGGGTGAAACCCTAGCCTCAATAATCACCATATAATCACAAAATGATCCTCATCTCCTTCAGAAACCTCATCTCCTGATCCAGCCCTGATTGGCCCAATGCAACTGATTAGGGTTGACCAGTGGTCAAAACCCTAATCTCAAGGAATCTTCTTCAATCTTCTGATGACATCCAACCATGATGATGATGTATCAATTCAATCAATATGAAGACCAATACCCTTGAGAATCATGAAACCCTAATTCACGGCCCAATCCTCAGATGGCCATGATCAGTCAGTAACCTAGGCTTGCACTTTTGACTTCCTCATCTTCTGATCAAGACTTGGGAGAATGGCTTGCATAATGTAACCACATGATATGCAACATGAACTGCCTAATGTCCTAAAATGCAATGCAAATATGTTAATGCTAGTCCCAAGAGAGGAGGGCAAATTTTGAGGTGTTACAGCTGCCCCTATTCAATCCACTGTGAACCTGTCGATACGAAATAGCCTCGGCTTTCGGATGATCAGGATGAAGAGTGATTGAATACCAAGAACAGGCGAACAATTTGCACTCTGATGGGATAATAATTAACAACGCCTGTCAGCATCGGCGAAGAAACAAACTTTGAACAAAAATCCGTCTGGTACGGAGAAAATCGGTCTGAACACCGCACATCCCCTCGGGAGTATTATTCTTTCTTCTTATTCTTTTCTTGAACCCCGAAATATTCTTTATCTTTTTTCATTTTCTTGAACCCCGAAACTTTTGATAATTCTTGGTCTGAAAACCCCTTCGGTCTGAACACCAGGACATCGGCCTGATCGCCACTTCGGTCTGGATACCGCCTCGGTCTGAACTCCGGGAAATTGGCCTGATCGCCACTTCGGTCTGGATACCGCCTCGGTCTGAACTCCGGAAAACTGGCCTGAATACCACAAGTACATCAACCTGATCGTCGGAAGCTTCTTCGATCTGAGAATCGGAAACTGGGCCTGAATACCACAAGTACATCAACCTGATCGTCGGAAACTTCTTCGATCTGAGAATCGGAAACTGGGCCTGAACGCCACTTCGGTCTGGATACCGCCTCGGTCTGAACTCCGGAAAACTGGCCTGAATACCACAAGTACATCAACCTGATCTTCGGAAACTTCTTCGATCTGAGAATCGGAAACTGGGCCTGAATACCACAAGTACATCAACCTGATCGTCGGAAACTTCTTCGATCTGAGAATCGGAAACTGGGCCTGAACGCCACTTCGGTCTGGATACCGCCTCGGTCTGAACTCCGGAAAACTGGCCTGAATACCACAAGTACATCAACCTGATCTTCGGAAACTTCTTCGATCTGAGAATCGGAAACTGGGCCTGAACGCCACTTCGGTCTGGATACCGCCTCGGTCTGAACTCCGGAAAACTGCTAATCGCGTAACGTCCTCTGATTTTATTTCCCTCTCCGCCCGACGGAAACATTTCCTCCAATATCGCACTACTGGGGAACATTGCTGATCTGACGTTCTGATGCTAGACTCCTCAGAATAACACCTTTATCTTTCAGCAAAACCACCCCTCAAACGGTAACCACGGTTTAGGACTAGCTTATGCTTGCAATGATGCATGATTGATTTTTCTGCGTAATGCTCCATAAACATGGAAATGCTACGCGATTATTCATTTTTTATGCAATATGCCATGCTATTTTTTCATGATGAATGCATAAAAAGAAATATCCCCCTCTGGGGAATCCTCTGGGGGACACGAGACTCTCTGCTGAGGCTCTCGTCACTGCTCCGATTTCCACCCTGCCGGGGAATAGTACTGCTGCTGGGAGAATGCCACCCTTGCTGGGGAATACCTCCTTTGCACCCAACCCTCTCGAGGACCTGCTGGGGCAGAAGAACCATCATCGCGCTCTGTGGGGATACCACAATCTCTTTGTCTTGCTGGGGATACACGCCCCAACTCTGCTTTGGGAACCCTCACCGATACTCCCGCTGAGGAAATGGGCAATCTTCAACCTACCGGGGATGACCATCCAGACCATGCTAGGAGAAACGACTGCTACTCCGCTGGGGATTACCCATGCAACCCATAGGTAGAATCGGCTCAGCTGGGGATGCAGAAACCCGTCCGCCACGGGAATTTGTTCAATCCTCCGGTAAGATGAACACTGCTGGAGATATATTTCTTTGGAAAAGACCCGCTCCACTTGGGGGTAGCAACCTTCAGACCTGACTGCTGAGGAAACACCATTATAAACCTGCCAGGTATAACCACACTGACTCGGCTGGGGAGCTAGTCCTACGATTCTGCTTGGGGACTTAGCTGGGAAATAAGAATTCCCGGACTCATCCGGACCTTATCTGCTCCATCATCTTGTATTTCAAGCCGCTTCGTGCTCGACGAGAACGTACTCCTGGGAATTATACAGAAATTTCAATTTTCTGACTTTGAAGAGTCTTCTTGATTAATTTCAATGGTCGTCGGACGTCTCTCGTCGTCTCTCCACCGTTCCTCCTTCTTCCCTGATCGAACTCTGCGGGGAATTACAAACTTTCCAGTCTTCCGACTTTGAAAAGTCTTCTTGATTACCATCAAGGCTCGTCGTGCGTCGCAACGTCACTTCGTCGTTTCTTCAGGTATCTCTGTCCCTGGTCGGACTCTGCGGGGAATTACAAACTTTCCAGTCTTCCGACTTTGAAGAGTCTTCTTGATTATCATCAAGGCTCGTCGTACGCCTCAACGCCTTCGTCATTTTTCATACACTCGTCCCTGACCGGACTCTCTGGGGATTTCTCTTGTCAAAGCTTCCACATCACACCCTGCAAGTGAGTGAAAAGTATCTACAGTTCCTGCAAAACAGATCGTTAGATAAAACCGTGCCCCAGGCGCGTCAAGATTTCAACCTTTGGGTCACTCAACCTTCCAAATAAGATTTCAAGCTTCAATCTTATAAACATGCATTGGAAGGAAACCTGTATGTTTTAAAAATGCAAGACTCTTTATCAAAAATATCTGGACGTTTTCGCAATCAAAGCGGTAATGAAAAACAAAAACAAAATTATTTGACTGAATATGCATTTTATTAATTGAAAAAAAAGTGTGGCTCAAATGAGCAATACAAAAGGAAGCAATTCCTGAAAAGAGGTAATTGCGCTCAAAAGGAAAAATCTATCCTAATGGCAATGTGAAACCCGTGATCTCATCGAGTTCCAACTCGGTTACACCCCATACGTCCTCAGACTCTCCTTGCTTTCTGCCTTCTGAATAAGACAATTCTGATTGATCCCCACCGGGTATTATCCATGATGCTTCAACCAAAGCGCAAACGATCATGCTGGACGCAGTGGTTCGTTTCAATCCCTCTTTTGCCTGGACCGCCCTTTCGGGTTTTCAGTCCACCGGGATACCCTTTTTTGCCCAAGTCGCCTTCTCAGGTTTTCGACTTGCCGGGTGTACATTTTTTCCATTTTTTATCCCTAATTTTTGCCCGAACCTTTCTTTCTGTTTTTGGTTCGCCGGGATGCCCATTTTTGCCTGGACTATTTTATTCTTTTCGTCCAGCGGGTCAATTATACGAAGTATTTTTTAACTGCGTCCGCATTCACAGGGGACGGAAAATCCTCACCATCCATGGTCGTTAACAACAAGGCTCCACCAGAGAAAACCTTCTTGACCACGAACGGGCCTTCATAATTCGGTGTCCATTTGCCCCTTCGATCGTTTTGAGGAGGAAGGATCCTTTTCAGCACCATATCACCTACGTGATACACCCGAGGTCGCACCTTCTTGTCAAAAGCACGCTTCATCCGTTGCTGGTACAACTGCCCATGACAGACGGCTGCAAGCCTCTTTTCCTCTATCAGGCTCAATTCTTCGTACCGGGTCCTTACCCATTCAGCCTCTTGCAATTTCACGTCCATCAGGACTCTCAAAGAAGGAATCTGAACCTCCACAGGTAATACCGCCTCCATCCCATATACCAATGAGAAAGGAGTTGCCCCAGTAGATGTGCGCACCGACGTTCGATACCCATGCAATGCGAACGGCAACATCTCATGCCAATCCTTGTAGGTCACCACCATTTTCTGCACAATCTTCTTTATATTCTTGTTGGCTGCCTCAACCGCTCCATTCATCTTCGGACGATAAGGAGAAGAATTGTGATGCTCGATCTTGAATTCCCGGCACAACTCTGCCATCATCTTATTATTCAAATTAGAACCATTATCAGTAATGATTCTCTCGGGAACCCCATATCGGCAAATGATGTCTCTCTTGAGAAATCTGGCCACGACCTGCTTCGTCACATTCGTATAAGAGGCTGCTTCTACCCACTTGGTGAAGTAATCAATAGCCACTAATATGAATCTGTGCCCATTCGAAGCTGTAGGCTCTATCTTTCCAATCATATCAATGCCCCACATAGCAAACGGCCATGGAGACGACATTAAGCTCAACGGATTTGGAGGTACGTGCACCTTGTCAGCATAAATCTGGCATTTATGACACTTCCGCACGAAATTAAAACATTGGGCCTCCATTGTCATCCAGTAATAACCTGCTCTCAGCAGCTTCTTCACCATCGCATTCCCACTGGCATGGGTACCGAACGATCCCTCATGAACCTCTTTCATCAATTGGCTTGCTTCTGCATCATCCACACATCTGAGCAAGACCCAATCGAAATTCCTCTTATACAAGACCCCATCCTTATTCAGGTAGAATACCATGGCTAACCTCCGCAGAGTCTTTCTATCTTTCTTAGATGCTCCCTCAGGATACTCTTGCGTCTCAAGATAGCGTTTGATATCAAAATACCACGGCTTCTCATCATCAGGCGCTGTATCAACAGCAAACACATAAGCCGGCCTATCCAGACGTCCCACTTCAACACTGGGGAACTGATTCCACCTCTGCACCTTAATCAAGGCAGCTAGAGTAGCCAAAGCATCTGCCAAAGGATTCTCCTCTCTGGGCACATGATGCAACTTCACCTCGGTGAAAAACGTCAACAATCTCCTCGTATAATCTCGATACGGAACCAAATGAGAT
This sequence comes from Lathyrus oleraceus, assembly GCF_024323335.1. Classification (NCBI taxonomy): domain Eukaryota; kingdom Viridiplantae; phylum Streptophyta; class Magnoliopsida; order Fabales; family Fabaceae; genus Lathyrus; species Lathyrus oleraceus. The sequence goes on along the minus strand of NC_066585.1, from coordinate 264,879,396 downwards.
TGATGCGTATACCATTTTCCGTTAACCTGATTTATCACCAGAGCTGAATCTCCATATATGACAAGGTTCTTGATCCTCAAATCAATCGCCTCTTCAATTCCCAGTATACAAGCTTCATATTCAGCTACATTGTTGGTGCACTCAAATGTTAGCCGGGCAGCAAAAGGAATGTGGGATCCTTTCGGCGTAACCAAAACAGCACCAACACCGCTTCCATTCACGTTAACGGCCCCATCAAACATCAGAATCCATTCGGATTCAGGGTCAGGCCCCTCCTCCGGGATCGGTTCCTCACAATCTTTCGATTTGAGAAACATGATGTCCTCATCAGGGAATTCAAACTTCATCGGTTGATAATCATCAATGGGTTGCTGGGCGAGGTAATCAGACAATACACTACCCTTAATCGCTTTCTGAGAGGTATACTGTATATCATATTCTGTCAAAATCATTTGCCACCTCGCAACCCGTCCGGTTAATGCTGGCTTCTCAAAAATGTACTTGATTGGATCCATCTTGGAAATCAATAAAGTGGTATGAACCAGCATATACTGTCTCAGTCGGCGAGCAGCCCAGACCAAAGCACAGCAAGTTTTCTCGAGCAGTGAATATCTTGTTTCACAGTCGGTAAACTTTTTGCTAAGGTAGTATATGGCATGCTCTTTTCGACCAGACTCGTCATGCTGCCCCAATACACACCCCATAGACCCCTCGAGGACTGTCAGGTACAGAATTAACGGTCTTCCCTCAACAGGAGGCATCAGAATCGGAGGCTCCTGCAAATACTCTTTTATTTTTTCAAATGCTGCTTGGCAATCATCATTCCACCTGACCGTTTGATCTTTTCTCAACAATTTGAATATTGGTTCGCACGTGGCTGTTAGATGAGATATGAACCGTGAAATGTAGTTCAATCTACCCAAGAAACCACGAACCTCCTTCTCTGTTCTCGGTTCAGGCATTTCTTTTATTGCTTTTACTTTTGCAGGATCAACCTCGATTCCTTTCTCACTTACAATGAACCCCAGCAATTTACCGGACCGCACTCCGAACGTGCACTTATTCGGATTCAACCTCAGTCTGAATTGTCTCAGCCGGTCAAACAACTTGGCCAAATCTACCAAATGCCCCTCTTCTGTTTGGGACTTTGCTATCATGTCATCAACATAGCATTCAATTTCATGATGAATCATATCATGAAACAAAGTCACCATAGCTCTCTGATAAGTAGCACCGGCGTTCTTGAGACCGAATGGCATCACCTTGTAACAAAAGGTACCCCACGGTGTAATGAACGTTGTTTTCTCCATATCATCTGGCGACATTTTGATTTGATTATAGCCAGAAAAGCCATCCATGAAGGAAAACACCGAGAATTGAGCTGTATTATCTACCAACACGTCAATGTGAGGTAGCGGAAAATCATCCTTCGGACTAGCTCTGTTCAGATCTCGGTAGTCCACACACATTCTCACTTTCCCATCTTTCTTCGGGACTGGCACGATGTTCGCAACCCATGGCGGATAATTAGTGACAGCAAGGAAACCAGCATCCCATTGCTTTTGCACTTCCTCTTTAATCTTCATTGCCATATCAGGTCGAGTTCTGCGCAACTTCTGCTTCACTGGAGGACAATCTGTTCTCAACGGTAGCTTGTGCACAACGATATCGGTATCCAACCCTGGCATATCTTGATAAGACCAGGCAAAGATATCGACATACTCTTTCAATAGCACCACCAATCTGCCCTTAACACTTTCCTCCAAAGCAGCCCCGATTTTCACTTCTCTCTTCTCCTCGCCGGTACTCAGGTTCACAACCTCAATCTGTTCCTCGTGCGGCTGAATCACCTTCTCCTCTTGTTTTAACAATCTGGCTAATTCCCCTGGCAGTTCACAATCTTCTTCGTCTTCTTCTTCAGCAAGATAGATTGGATTGTCGAAGTCATACAAGGGTGTAACAGGATTGTTATCAATGAGATCCGGAGAGGAATCGCATCTGCATGAATGTTGATTCATGCACTGCTTTTAGAACCGGTGTGAGAAATCGAAAAAGAAAAATGAAAACATTGCCACTTTTATTTGTTTTTATTTTTAAACTGTAAAAATAAATGAAAAACAGGGAACACCGCTTTTGACTAAAAAACATCCTTTTATTAATGATGCAAAATCTTACAAATTTATGAACATGAGGAGGCCCTTACAATGGACCATTACGTGTCGGGCAATCACGTATGGTTTGCATGCAAATAAGAAAGAAAACAAGAAAAATATTACTCTTCGAGGAGAGTGACCCGGATGATTTCTTCGGCTTTCCAGTTGTGGATTTCCATCCCTGGTGCGCACGGTGTTATCCATCGGTCCATATCACAGTCGCTGTCAGCATCTTCACCCATCATGCAGATGTGGTCTGGATCTAGCATTCCAGCACTGGTGAAAGTTACAGACGTACGACCCCCTCTTCCTCGTCCCAAGCCTCGGCCCGGTTGATATCCAACCCCAAAACGGTCTTTCTTCTCAGGGACCTCCATTATCCTGCCCCAGCCTGGAGCTTCTCCGCTTTTGACCACCTCAGCAGCTTGCTTGTATGAAGCGATGGATGGTTTCTCTTCCTCTTGCTTGGCGAACAAAGCATTCTCCACCCTGACGGTTTCAAATGCCTGACTCGGCGTTTCCCATATCTCGCCGTCCATCTCAACATACTTGAACGAAGACAGGTGGCTGACAAAGATGTCTTCCTCTCCGCAAACAGTAACGACTTGGCCTCCCCAGACATACTTCAGCTTCTGGTGCAAAGTCGACGTAACTGCCCCCGCAGCATGAATCCATGGGCGACCCAACAAGCAACTGTAAGCTGGTTGGATGTCCATAACATAGAAGGTTGACTTAAACACCTCCGGGCCAATCTTCACTGGCAATTCCACCTCCCCAAATACGGCCCGTTTTGACCCATCAAACGCCCGCACAATCAAATCAGTCGGGGTCAAAATCAGCCCATCACAGTTTAACTTTGCCAAGGCCTTCTTAGGCAACACATTCAACGAGGAACCGGTATCAACCAGCACATGCGAAAGCACGGCTCCTTTGCATTCCATTGCAATGTGCAAAGCCCGGTTATGATTTCTCCCATCCACGGTCAAATCCATATCAGTAAAGCCCAACCCATGGCTGGCATGCACGTTGGATACGACCGTCTCCAATTGGTTAATTGTAATCTCTTGAGGCACATAAGCTTTCTTCAGAATCTTCAACAGAGCTTCCCTATGTCCCTCAGAACTCAACAGCAGTGAAAGAATTGAAATCTTTGAAGGAGTCTGCTGCAAGTGATCGACCAGTTTATACTCAGACTTTTTGATGATCCGGAGGAATTCTTCAGCTTCATCATCAAATTTGTTATCCGACCCCGCAGGCGCCGGTGTCATCACAGGAGTACTATCATTATCCACCACAGCCTTTCCCTTTGCCCTGGCTAAAGCCTCGGCCTTTTCTTTTTTCTCTTTTTCTTCCTCCCCCCTCCTCAATGCGTCGGGAGCAAACAACCTACCGCTGCGAGTGAAACCGCTGGGACCGGCCTTATCCACCTTTAGCACGGTGGTTTCACTAGCAGATTGTTCTTCCAACCTCTCACCATTACAATATACCTCTCCCCCATAATGCCATGGCACGGCATCCTCTTTGTCGTATGGAATCGGCCCAGGTACCGTGATGGTAACTGGAGCCTCCTCCACCAGGTTAGACAAATCAACCGGGTCATAGAAAATGGTTATGGTGGAGACCTCTTCCTTCTTTCCTTCAGTCCTCTCGACCACAATCTCACCACCGTCCATCAGACCCTGGACATGCTTCCTCAGAAGCTCACAACCATTCGTAGAAATAGTGCACTCAGCACACTCAAACCCACAGCCCGGGTAAACCCCATTCATCAGCAGTTGTCTTTTCAACTCAACCAAAGACGTCTTCAACTGATCGACCTCAGACAGCCCCACTCTATCTTCCACAGAAATAGCGTTTACTCCCCTCTGACCATGCGCAGGCATGGGATTTGCATTTACGTTGGGAGAAGGCGCAAAGTTGATTGCTTTGGAATCCACTAGGTCCTGGACTACGTGCTTAAAAGCTTTGCAGTCCTCAACATTATGCCCGGGCGCACCCGAGTGGAATTCGCACTTAGCATTTTCATTGTAACTGGGCGGCCTCTGATCAGGTCTCAAAGGCGCCATCGTCCTCAGTTGCACCAGCCCGAGATCCAGAAGCTTCTTCAACAGAAACGAATAAGTCACCGGAGGCCTGTCGAATTGTCTATCATTTGCTCTGCCCCTGACCTGGTATCCAGCCCTCTGGGGCCTCTGTTGGAACGGTTGTCTTTGTTGCTGCTGTTGTTGTTGCGGTTGTGCTGACTGAGACTCAGCAGGAATTGTTACTGCAGCATTGTGCTGGAAGTAACGGTCCCTACTGGGTCCGCGCTGTGTATAAACTGCACTGGTGTCTCCTTCCTTCTTTCTCTGACCGTTATTACCGAACGGTTTCTTCGTTCCTGAAGAAGACGCAGATGCACCACCCTGGATTTTACCCAGCTTCAACCAACTTTCGATTCTTTCTCCTGCCACCACAATGTCAGAGAAATTGGTGACAGGGCAACCCACCATTCTTTCTGCAAACGGCCCCTGCAGGGTCCCCATGAACAAATCGGACATCTCTCTGTCCACCAGAGGAGGTTGCACCCTTGCAGCCAGTTCTCTCCACCTCTGCGCATACTCCTTGAATCCTTCGTTATGCTTTTGAGACATACCCTGCAGCTGGGTACGACTCGGAGCCATATCAGCATTAAATTGGTATTGCTTAAAGAAAGCATCTCCCAAATCTTGCCAGCTTTTGATATCGGACGATCTCAACTTGGTGTACCATTCCAAGGAGCCTCCAGACAGGCTGTCTTGGAAAAAGTACATCCACAGTTTTTGATCCGCGGTGTATGCCGAGATTTTGCGGACAAATGCCTGGAGATGAGTTTCCGGGCAAGAACTACCATTGTATTTGTCGAACGCAGGCGCCTTGAACTTCTGAGGAATGACAATCCCCTCCACCAATCCCATGTTGGACATGTTAACCACCCCTGGCGTGGCATAACTTTCAAGCACTTTTATCTTCTCAGCCAGCAGCTGGATTTCCTTATTCTGGGGAGGAATGTTGTAAGGCACGAAAGGCTCGTTCTGTATAGAAAATTGATCAGCCTCTCTGTCCTCTTCCTGATCATCATCAAAACCATAAAACGGAGGCACAAAGTTGTCCTTCAAGTTCTGACTTGGTCCAGGTTGACCACCAGCATTATTCACCAGACCAACTGTTGTCCTCTTTCCGCCATCACGAGATCCCTGCCCCTGGTTGGAGACTCCATCCAGGTTGACCCCACTGTTCTGAGCAGAAACCCGCTCGAGTTTCTCAACTTTATCCGCCAGCGCTTTCTGACCAATGGCAAAACCTTGCATTATATTGATCAGCTCGGTCATTTTCTCCTTCAATTCCAGCATATCAGCACTGGGAAGCTCCATGAGTCTGGGAGTGTTTCTTCTTGTGTAATATCTGTGAGGGCGAGTTGAGTGCAGGGGTACTACTCTTCGAGCGCGAGCAATGGTTCCTGTTTACAAACAAGCACGTTAGTAATAGTCACCTGCAAAATAAAACACAGTTATCATGATCAATGCATGGATGCAGTGTCTATCCATATGAAGGACACTTTGTCTCTCGATCCTGGCATCATTGAGACAAATAATAGTCCGGCATTAATATCTTGATTTGCAGTGCTTGATTTCATCGTGCAGATCGGAGATATGTGATTTAGCATGATACCCCTAACCATGTGTGTGCTCGTGTAAGTGCATACGGTAAAGCAAATAAAGCTTGAAGATCAATCACTGCATGAAAATCACCATCACATAACCAAAAGAGTGCACAATCAGTGCAATAGTCATATATCAGATCAAATATCAAATACAATCCCCCAGAATAGGAAAGAAAGACAAATGAATTCCGTCAACAAGCCTGACGGTAATTCAACACAAATGAAAGATCTAGCTAGATGAGGGTCCCACAGATGGCCCTATCTCATCTTCCATCCTCGCGAACTCTGCGGCGAACCTGAGCTCGGTATTCTCCTGCTGTAGTCTTCCAACTTCCTTCTGATGAATCTTCATCTGCCTGAAGTAGTGGTCTCTCTCAGCCATATAGTGATCTCTCTCTGCAATGATCTTTAGCTTCTCTGACTCCTTGACTTGCAGCTTTGCCTCCCACTCAGCAATGAGACCCCTGACTCTGTCATCTCTCTGATCCCGGACAATGATCTGCCTCCTCTTTTCATCTTCAATCACCTTCGATGCTCTGAACAGCTTCTCCTTTGTGATGTCATGCTCCCTGTTGGACGATGCTAAAGCTTGGCTGATCTTCCCATAGTAGGCTGTATCCATCTCGAAGCGTTTGGCCTCCAAAGCATGTCGCTTGTCTTGATCTTCCATCTTCACTTTGATTTCCTGATTAGCTGCCTGAAAATGAGCAACACTTCTCTCCAACTCCGTTTTCTCTGCAAGTAACTGATCTCTGGCCCTCTTCATCTCAAGGAACTCCTCCGTGCTGACAGAAGAACTTGGACCCTCAATCCTAGGACACACTGAGTCACCTCCAGGGAACGGTAGAAATGTAGACTCAATCCTCTTCCGCAACCAATCCTCAAATAGTGGAAAATACCGGCAGTTGACTTTGCCATAAGGAACCTTACCCCTCCTCTGGATATCTCGCCATTCGTCCAATACCTGCCTCAGCTTGGTCTGGTTACCATCAATCGGGAAATAGAAGGACTCCTGAATCTCTCGCCCGAGAGGAGGACCCTCTATAGCAAACCCCATCTGTCTCCGGAGAAGCATCGGGTTGTAATTAATGCAACCCTGAACTCCCACCAAAGGCACATTAGGTAAACTCCCACAACTGCATATGAAGTCCTGACCAGCTAAACCATTATGAGTCCAAGCAATGTCATCAGCCCGCAGACCCATCAATCGGAAGGACCACTTGACACTAGGGTCAATCTGAACAAAAGCACCTCGGGAAGGCAAATACCCCATGAACCATCTAAAGAGCAACTGAGAGCAGCATCTGACCAGACCCCCACGCCTCTTCTCATTCCTGTTATGCACTGAATAGTACACATCTCCAATCAGGGTAGGAATAGGGTTTCTCTGTATAAACAATCTGATAGCATTATGGTCCACAAAATTCTTCTGGTTAGGAAACAACACAATCCCATAAATGCTCACAGCAATCAGAGCACAGACCGTCTTCCAGTTACCCACAGCAGCATGTTCCTTGGCATTGGCCTCCAAGAAACTCAAATGAAACCCGGGTAGCTTTCCTTTTTCCTTCAAACCTTCCTTGACCATTTCCGGACTCAAATAAAGAGCACGTGAAATTCCAAGGACATCTGGCTCTGCTCTGGTGACATGAAAAGGAATCTGATCACGGATCTGAATACCCAGGATGCTGACATAATCCTCCATCAGAGGTCCCAACAGATAGTCTGGAAAAACGAAACACCTCAACCCAGGGTCATAGAACTGAAGAAGAGTGTGGATAGCGCTCCTGTCGCAGTCAGTGAGCCTGAAAACCGTCTTCAGAATACCGCCGTATGACTCTCTAAACATCCCCACATGATCGGGAGTAATCAATGCTACCATATCCTTCAAGACACCAATCTCTGGATCAAAGAAACTGTAAGCAATGTTGTTCTTCAAACCGGTCCTCATATTGAACAGAAAGTCTCTCAACCAGAATCTCGATCAAAAGTGTCCCTGCATATGGGTAAACATGGGTTAGATGCAAATAATGCAAAATGCAATGATGCTGATGAATGAATGCAATGCGTTGCCATCCTCCAAGCCATCTGATCATCTGCACTGAATCTGGGCTCTGAACTGATCATAACCATCTGAGGAATGTACAATCCCAATTCTGACCCACGGGTTCCGAAATAAACGGAAGACAGATGCATCATCATCACCATCATCACCAAACCATATCCGAGTAGACACATCGCCTTTATCTGAATCGGCCCGGGGAACCCGAAATAAACGGATCCCCACTGATAAAATATCTCGGCCCGGGGAATCCGAAATAAACGGATCCCCACTGATAAGTCACGGACAGCACTCCGGCGTCACGGCAATAAATGACCATAAATCCGACTTATAATTATGTCTCTGAATCACAGATCAAAAGTCACCATCTGAAGGCTATCTGAACAAACATCTGACAGAACAACCCTCCCCTCACAGGTAAGTTCTAATCAAGTCATCCTAAGGCGGATAATGGTCTCGACAATCGGGCGGAGATACTCAATGGGTTTGCCCTTTCGGGTGTGCCATTGTAGCTCCCTTAAAATCGTCTAAACCAAAGATCCGGGAATGATCGGTCACCAGAGTCAACAACTCAAATGGAGTGACTCAAACAAAGCGGAATATCCACAGAGATGAGCACTATCAAGTGAGCCTCGTCCGGCTTGTGGCACATCACGCCGCCAGGCACATGTTGACTTAACATGAAAGAGGCAACGTGAAACCACACTAGTCCTAGGTGTATACTCGGGCCTGGGTTTTAGCCCCACTCAGAACACCCACCCCACACAACAGAACCACCTGCAGAGGACAGCAACAACATGATAGTATGATGCATGCAGACATTTAATGCAAATATGTACACACTGGTTAGAATAATAAATGCAATAAATAACACAACAAGCGACCTAAACTAATCCTAGAACGCTAGGAAGGACTCGCTTAGGGACGATGGACCAGCATAGGTCTACATCGCAAATCCCCAGCAGAGTCGCCAGCTGTCGCATCCTGCGAAAAATCAACCGGCGAGCCTAAAAATAAAAACACACAGAGCCGCCACTAAACGTTATTTATCCCAAGATAGGGAAAGGAAACGCTCAGAGAAACCTGGAAAGGCATGGTCTCGCGACCAGAGAGAAAAGGTTCGGGAGTCGGTTACGCGAGGGGAAGGTATTAGCACCCCTCACGTCCTAGGTACTCCTAGGGATCCACGTTCTAAGAAAAGAAAAGGTTGCTAAACATCACACACACACACGGGGAACGCAGGTGGGGTTAGGAGAAACGGGCTCGATAAGGTATCGCACCTTATGCCTACATATCTTGTCTGGAACAAGAATCAGAGCCACTGTAGTTCGGCTTACGCACGCCAAACAACACAACACATACAAACAAGCAAGGGTGGCAAACATGGAGCCCGACAACCACTTGATGGAATTATGTCGGCATCCGAACCAAAACACGCACAAAACGGCAAACTTGGAGCCCGACAGCCAATCACTGGGCTTACGTCGGCATCCGAACCAAAACACCAAACAGCACAGTCAGATAACAAGTAAACGCACGCAAAAAGGAAAAAGGTTGCCCGGAGTGGTCTCGCACGACCACCTGCCTACATACCTCGTCTGGCACGAGGATCAGGGCGATGTAGTTCCCCTGAAAGGGACTGAATTGCTAACCAAAAACCGGGGAGAGACACACGACTAGGGAGCTGAGACTCGAGCCTAATGTTGTCATGCATCGTTAACCCTAAGCTCGGTTTTCTATCCTACTTGCATAAGCGAACTATCCTAACCAGGAAAGAAGCAATCACACAAGCATACAATATACAAGCATATATCAGATGAGAACAGGCATCTCAAACAACACAAGCATGTCAATCAAATATCCACATAACACCCACTATAACCAAACAAGAGGCTCAATCAACCGGGTTTGACTGCCTAAGCAAGTCGTCTGTACAGGCTGGTTTTGCTCTTAACCTTGCCATTACGAGGCTAAGGTGAAGCAGATGAAGAGGTGAAGTGAGGATCAGACCTCACAGCTCATATCCCTAACCAGGGGGAGCTGACAAATGAGCATGGGTCCAGAATGGGGGAACCCTTCTATACTCGATGACTCTGACTCAATGTGCACTGCACAGGATCTTGGGCTTTTGATCTCAATGCTACAACCATGTAATGGGAGCAAGGAGAAGACTCACTGAATAGTGGGGGACAGGTTGCTTGTCCCTACCTTCCACCAATTGCCTTACTTGAAGGACTTTTCCTGCTTGGGCTTGAAAAATAAACATACACAATCATTGCCTCTTAAGGAGGACTTCAGACAATTTGCCCGGCCCGGTAACAGCCGGGTCTCCAGACTACATGAAGTCAAGAAGACCTACCTCAATGCAAGTTGCTTAAGCAACGCAAAGCAAAAGTTCGCAAGGAACTGAGCAACTAAAGGTACCTGTACAAAAGTCAAACAGAATCAGCATCTACATCCACAAACAGACAACAATATAATGCTCAATTAACAATCACAATGATGTGCATAGCACAAAGCTCAAGGCTCAAACATCCTACAAAACAAACACATTAGTTTATAGGTCAAGCAACACAATCCCAAATGTGAAACAAAGCCTTAATCCTTAACTTCTTAACCTGAAAAGGCACAATCAACTTCAAATGTAAGTAACATGACCACTAGGACTAGCCTAGGGTCAAAAGGATGGAAAAATCCTAAAACAGCAGCCAATTCATAATTGAAGTCCAAGTAATATCAAATACAAAGGGATCCCAATTGGTCCCATATCCAAACTATGTTCCTATTTTAAATCATGCAACCTAGAAGGCAAATGAAGCAATGTTGAGTCTCATACAAACAACCAGCAAGATCATATCCAACCACATGTCAAAAAGGATCCAAAAAATCCACAAAAATTACACCTTATTCAGAGGGTATTCAATAAGTTGCATATTAAATTTCAAGTCATTTGGACTAGTAGATCAATAGGAATTAATTAAACATGGTACAGCATGCAAAAACTACATCAAATGAAGTCCAAATTATGCACCAACTTCAATTAGATGGTAAACAGCAATGGTTCATGGGAAATTAGTAGGACCAAAGCCAAAAGATAGCTACAGGGGTTAAGAACTATCCTATCAATTTTCATGTCCATTGGATTAATTATGAGGATATGGCAACATAAATGCTAAAGGTTACACCAATGGAACTCTAACATGCTAGGCAGTAAGAAAAAATATGAATCAAATCGAAAATGGATTGTAAAAATCCACAAAAATTATCAGTGATAGCTAACATGTTAAACAAACTTCATGCAAAAAATTAGGGCCATTGGCCAATGGGAAGCATGGTAATCAATTTGGTGAATTCAGCATACCAAACTATGTCACATATGTACATGTCCAACTTCAATAATTCACATATAATGGACCATAGGCTAAAAAATTCCCAAACCTATGTCAAAAAATCCAGAAGGATGTCTAGAACAAGTGTCTCAATTTTCAATTATTTTGGATATAGTATGTGGTCTATACAATTAAAGTGGTAATGTGTATGAAAATATGTACATGAAAAGGACCTCTATGTCAAATTCTAAAAATTCCCCAAGCACATATATATTTTTTATTTTTATAAAATAGCAGAGGAGAAAATAAGATTAACAAAAAAATTGTGGTATTTTTAGGATTAAAATTGAATATTGTATGCATTTTTTAAGTTTTGAAATGTTTATTTAATAATTATTTAGAAATTGAATTAGGATATATTAATTAAAATGGTGCCAGTGGCACGGATGTAAATTTTAACCCCTCAGCCAAAACGACGGCGTTTTAATTAAAAGAAACGGATGGTCAGGATTGCGTCGGGGCTTCACGAACACGAGATGGCAAGGCGAAAGCGAGAAGCAAGATCCGAGCGCAACATTTTCCAGAAAGATGATGAATGTTCATCGTCTTCTCATCAGTGTTCTTCATCTGGAAATCCAGATTTCGCAAATGGCAACGAGAATCAACAAACTATATACCGGTCGAACCGGTTTTGCATCCCGAGCACAAATATGCAACCAATTTCTACAATGGATTCATAAACAATGCAAATCGAAGGAAGAATGGAATCGCTACAAAAACCTAAATCGCGGATTACACACACGAATCGCAATGAAAATTCAATCTACAACTCGATATGGACTCTACAACAAGCGTTCTACAATAGCCATAACTCAATCGACGCTATTTTGAAGTTTGATTCCCAACCTTTTCTTGATGACAGTTGCGATGCCGTTGCGATTGGAGCTCCGGTGATGCGAAACAGATGACGGAGTCGGTGTTGGAAGGTACCTAGAATGATTCTTGGAGCTCGAAGATGCTTAGATTGTCAAGAATCAACAACTGTTATGGACGTTCAAGGCTTCGTAACAGTTGGAATCGGTTGCGGTTTTGCTCCAGCTTTCATCAATAGAGGCTCAACAATACCTGCAATTTTTCAATCAACAGAGAAAATTCCAAAGAACTTGATAGGATTTGTCAAAAAAAAAATCAAAAAGATTTGTGGAAGAATTTGAAAAAAGAGAGAATGTGAGAGTGCGATCTTTTTTTGCTGAAGGATTTTCTGTTAGCTTTTGTGTAGAATCAATGTGAAAATGTGATTAGATTAGCGTGATTAGCAGAAAAAAAGCTCCTCCAAATTCTGTTAGAGTTTTTGTTTTTATATGCCATGCTTAATCTAACTATAATTACAATTAAGCAAGAGAAATGATTAGTGGAAATTGGTTTATGTGCAATTTGGAGTTAAGCTCTTCAATGCTTAGAAGCAAATTCAGCAGAAAATTAACACTTGAAACAAGTCCAAAATATCCATTGGAAGCTAATAGCATTGGCCTTTTTTCCAAATTCTCCATATTTCCAAAATTGGACCATTTTGCCCCTCTCCTTAAATTGATTCACTTCAAAAATGGCATTTTGCATGGAGCCTTTTCCAAAAAATCCAATTATGCAACTTTGAAGTACACATTAAATGGAATTTGTGCATATAAAGAACTTGCATTTTGGATAAACCACGTGGTAGTTATGCCCTCCTGATTACGGGTCTTTTCTGAAATTCACTGAGCCATATCTTGCAAACCGTACATTGGATTTTCAAGTTCTTGGACTTTTTGGAAAGGTGAGAACAAGATCTACATCTGTCATGTTGAACAATTTTTCATTTGAAGCTTCCTTGGACTTCTGTTTTTGAGGTCAAAAACTTTCCATTTTTGGAAACTTCAGTTACAAGTCACTTGCTATTTTTGGCAGTGTTTGTCCTGACCTGATTTTCTTCAATTTTAAGCTTTGAGATGTCATTTAACACTTGTTCCAACATGAATGAAGTGTGTCTAACTCATTTCCACCTCCAAATTCACCAGATCATGTACAGTTGACCACAGTTGACTTTTCAACTGACAGATGAATTGGGCAATGCACAGATCAATCTGAACCCCAATCTCCAACTGAAATGGCTCAAGGGTGAAACCCTAGCCTCAATAATCACCATATAATCACAAAATGATCCTCATCTCCTTCAGAAACCTCATCTCCTGATCCAGCCCTGATTGGCCCAATGCAACTGATTAGGGTTGACCAGTGGTCAAAACCCTAATCTCAAGGAATCTTCTTCAATCTTCTGATGACATCCAACCATGATGATGATGTATCAATTCAATCAATATGAAGACCAATACCCTTGAGAATCATGAAACCCTAATTCACGGCCCAATCCTCAGATGGCCATGATCAGTCAGTAACCTAGGCTTGCACTTTTGACTTCCTCATCTTCTGATCAAGACTTGGGAGAATGGCTTGCATAATGTAACCACATGATATGCAACATGAACTGCCTAATGTCCTAAAATGCAATGCAAATATGTTAATGCTAGTCCCAAGAGAGGAGGGCAAATTTTGAGGCATTCTAGTGTTCAATAATCTTCCACCTCCAGACCACGAATGGCATACACGCCATCCTAACTCTCTCGGTTCAAGAATATTGAACAGGGGCAGCTGTCATACCCCAAAAATTACCCATCATTTTTCCTAAAAAAAAAAAAAAAAAAAAAAAAAAAAAAAAAAAAAAAAAAAAAAAAAAACGAAAAAAAAAACGAAAAAAAAAAAAAAAAAAAAAAAAAAAAAAGAGAATTTTTTTTTTTTTAATTAATTAATTAAATAATTAAAATAAATAAATAAATAAAATATAACAAATTATTTTGAACTTGGGTCTCCCTCAGTCCAAGCCCATTACCCACGAAATTAGTCTATAAATACTGAAGTTTCAGTAGGGGGAGTTAGACTTGGAGTTACACTGGGAGATTCACTGGAGAAAGAAGGAAGAGAAGCAAAACACTCTGAGGTTTCCTTGGAACAAAACCTTGAGAAAAAAGAAAGAAAGAGAACAGAGAAGGACGGATAGAAACTTTGGCATAGGAACCCTGCCTACCCGGAGAATTCAGAGTAAAGAAACCCTGAAGGCAGCCCATCTGCACCGAAGCCATCGCCGTCCAATTCTCGCTGCCTAACTTATTCCGATACTACAAGTGGTCAATCCCTTCAACCTTGAATTGGCAAACAGGTTTTGCGTATCTCTATTGTTTATACTTTCAATTGGCCATATCTACCTATATAATGCATCATGATTAAATGTTGATATATAATTTGCTTTCGTATGGGAATTTAAATATGCCTGAATACCCTGAATGTTTGACCATGTTATTCCTGTGATAAAATGCCATAAAATTCAAAGTTCCTAACATGGGGCTGTTTACAAATTCAAAATCCGTGGCCTTCGCTAGGCGAGGCAGAGGCGAACGAAACAGTAGCTGACTTTTCTATTCTGTTTTTTTTTATGTTTTATCATAGCCATGCATTATTCATCCTATCCTATTTATTGTTGTGATATTTCTCCGGTGTAATCTTCGATTGCACCCTGATTTGGTGTTCTGACATGTTTCTTTTTTTGAGTTTCGTAAAGGTTCACATATCCCAGGAAAAGGTTATTGACTAGGTATTCCACTTTATTTGTGGGATACCCTTGTGGAGTTTCATCCTAAATTAACTTTTAATGTATTAATTTCTAATGTATTAATTTTTTAATATATTATTTTTAATAATTTTAATGTGGAGTTTCATCCTAATTATATAATTAATTGTAAAATTTTGCCTTTGAATAAGTGATCTTGGACCTCTCTTTGTTGCCTTACGATTACGATATTACGGTCATGTCCCGCGAACGTGGGGATACCCTTAGCAAAGACCCTTCGGTTAAATCATCATAAAATAAATTATAGTCCCTCGGATGTTGCCTTCGAATATACAACTTTGTCCCTCGATGACCCTCCGATGTTGCCTACGGTTAAATGATGATAGTCCCTTCGAATGCTAAGGTATCCTCATAACTGTTGCCTTCAATGACCAATCGATGACCCTACGATGACCCTTTTACATCCAAAGGATAAAACTACTTATTTCTCAATAATAAGGACAGTTTTACCCTCATAAGGATAGGAAATGCCCGTAAAGACCTTGGGTCGGTATAACTCTTAATTGCTGGCTCACAATTTAAAACATTTTTTTTGCACCTCACACCTTTCAAAATGCCTTTAGAAAATCACCACTTGGTATACATTCATACTAGAATCATTACCGAGTTATATTTTTCTAAACAATTTTCAAAACTAAAACGGGATAACCACTTTGTATACATTCATACAAGAATCATTACAAAGTTAAATTCTCTTTTCAAAACAATTTTCCAAACAATTCACAAACACTTTTTTAGACAAAAATAATATAAGTGATCGAGCAATTAAGAGCCCATGGATAACCATGGATACAAAGGGTGCTAACACCTTCCCTTTGTATAATGTACCTCCCGAACCCAAAATCTAAATTAAGGTCTTTCCTGTTCTTTTCCACCTTTCCTTATTGGATAAAAGAAAAGTCGGTGGCGACTCTTGCTAACCGCGACATTGCGATTAAAACCACAAAAAGTCCAGTTCACCGTATGACACATTGTCCTTAAGTTGTTTTTAGCTTATTTCCATAAGCTCTTAATAATACATTATAAAACATCTTATAACTTATATGAGGACTGTTTTTATCTTTTGTTATAGAAATAACTAATACATAGTCATTAGTCACTTCTATTAATTAAGTTGTTTATCCAAACAGGGTCTTAATCTTATGAACACCATGAAATAAGCATCAAAGACATAACATACCTCTCCAATATCAGATCCCAAAGCAATACCCTCTGCAATAACTCTTGAAAGAGAAAATGCATCTCCAAAACCTAAATTAACCCCTTGACCGGCAAGAGGATGGATCGTGTGGGCAGCATCTCCTATTAGAACAACGCGTTTTGATGCATAGGAACTGGCATGCCTTAAAGAAAGCGGAAACACCATCCTTTCAGATGCCAATCTTATTGCTTTTGGAGGAATTTCAAAGGATTCATTAGCTGATAAAGTTGCATCCATTTTAAGCCAAGAAAACAGGTCTCGTGTTCCTACCGAGCTTGACGTCGGATGAGGTCCATATCCCTCATCAAGAGCAGAATTCACATCCTTCAAAAACATTTCCTCGGTGATTGATTTGCGATCTTTTGACTCTGTTGGACTCATGGTCCAAACAATGTTGCTAAAATTATCACCCATCGGTAGAAATGCAATTGGGCCGTTAGGTAGAAACCGTTGCCACGCACAATGGTTAGCAGAAGTATGCTCTACAGTGCAAATGATTGCATTCTGAGAGTAATTCCATCCCGTTGTTTTGAATCCTGCTAGTTCCCTAACACGGGATTTTCCTCCATCGGCCCCAACCTTGAGAACAAAGCAAACATCTTTGTGATTAGACTCCAATTGTAGTATATTAAATTATAATGATCAAACTGTGGCTAATGGAACTTCAGATATGAATTCATCATCCACTACTTATAGCACCGCAACATAAATTACATAACAGGTAAGCAAACTTTCCCTTACCACCAACTTGGCATATATGCTACTGCC
This sequence comes from Lathyrus oleraceus, assembly GCF_024323335.1. NCBI lineage: Eukaryota > Viridiplantae > Streptophyta > Magnoliopsida > Fabales > Fabaceae > Lathyrus > Lathyrus oleraceus. The sequence goes on along the minus strand of NC_066585.1, from coordinate 264,862,483 downwards.
ATCACTTAGTTGCAGCTTTGAAGTATGACCCTGAGCAGATGATAGTTCTTTAGATGGTATACTCTCCACAGTAGACATAGAGTTTGTATTCAAAGTCATTGAAGTTAACCTCAACGGATAGAATGTAGTCTTGAAATCAGAATCCTGTCAAGAAGTTTGTAATTCTCAATGAAATGCAAGAGTCATGCCTTGGAATAAAAAATTCTACTCATTGAAAAATATAACAAGCAAAGTTTCTGATCGAGAAACCATCGAAGCAGACAAAAGATAGCTAAAATTAGTGACATAATGGCGCCTGACATTAAAACATAAAAGTGAAACAGTACAATTACATATAAATTTCTAGAACAGACAGAGACAAGACAGTATTGCATCTCAATTACATTGTACACTAGTACTAGCAAGCTTATCTTAGCGCACACAGTAACAAAACTAGTGAAAGAGTGTGAAAATATGAGACTTCCTAATTAATTAAGTCCATTTTTATCACATGAATGAGACTAAAATTGGCACCAAGTTGCTTGAGATATTTTTACTAAAAAAATAGGGAAAGGGAAAATTATTAATATAGTGTCGTTAATGACCATTTTACAACTGTATCCGAGAGGATTTAAACTCTGTCCCTTGAGGTTACAAGATCAAACTCTTACCGCTAGCTGACATATCGGCAAAACTAAGTGACCAGTTTGTTGGTAGAAAAACAAAAGATTGAACACAAACCAGTTACTACCCTAATGAGTCCTAATGGTAAGCTGGGAGAAGCTAAAGAAAAACCAGTCATTGATAAGAGAATGAACCAAAGGTTGCTCACACTAGACCAGACATAGCATAGTCGATGAGACTTATAAGTCAGTTTATGCTCAACCCAAGAGAAACTCACCTTCAAACTACATACTGGATACTACATTACTTGAAGAGAAGTCTTGGGAAAGGAGTTTAATGCAAGAATAATGAGGCTCTAGCCTTAGAAGCTTACACAGGTGTTTACTGCGGTAGAATATCAACTTCTGGTATTGCACCTTCTTTCAGGGTATTTTAGTGATGTGAAGGGCAATAAACACAATGTGGTGACTCGATTATCAACATAATCAGATTTTGGGGCTATTTCCCAATGAGTATGTGAACTACTTTAGCTGAAGATTATACTACATGATAAAGAGTCAAATTGGAGGATTCTATGAAACTCTATTGTACAAGTCAGCTACCAATATTGCTTGAAATTCTATGTGCATTATAGGATAAAACATGTAGAAATAGATGGGCGGTCGATAAAGAAAAATTGGAAGGTGTGCATGTCCTATGTTTCCATCAGGATAACAAATAGCCAATGTTTCTAAAAAAAAGGGCCGGATAGCTCAAGATTTCTAACATTAATCAAAGCTGGGAATGGAAGCTTGAAGGGATGTGTTGAGCTGCAAATACTGTAGTATACTGCAAAAAGATTAGGAAAATCAGTTTTGAAATCCTTTAAATTAGGGGATTTTATTTTGCCAGCTTCAGAATTAAAATCCATTTTGCTTCCTTTTTTGCACCTTTTATAATATTATAAAATGTTTGATACTATAAGTTCAAAGTCAATAAAAATAATTCATATTTCTTCTCATACAGTGTTGTATCACAATCAACTGTATCACAGACTAACAAGGTGAGTTATACCTTTACGCATGACAATAAGGCACTATGAAGCACTTTATTCTCTGCTACACACCTAGTTTATCAATTTTTTGCAATCAGTAATGTGATAACCATTTTCAAAGAAATTTTCTTAATCACAACATGTCTACACTTACCCTAGAAAGTCTTTATTTACATCTCCTGCATCGTATCTAGCATACCCAAAACCGGTATAATCCCACACCTGCAGAAAGATACAAAAGTATGCAATTTTTAATAATGGCATTAACTATGTAGTCAGAATAAAAAGGCATTCTTAGGGCCCAAGGAGAGAGTCTACTGCATTGAAGCAAGAAATACATGAAAAGCACTTGTTTAAAAGAACTTTTGTGCTTAAATTGGGAAAATAAATAAATATTACAACCAACAACAAGAACAACCAAACATTTATTCCATCAGATGAAGTTGGCTCTATGGATCAATTGACACCATTGGCCTCTTATCAAATTTGAGAGCTTGATCACATTTTGAAACATCAATTTTTTGTTGTTGTGAAAGGTTGTTCTTTTTTTACAAGCTAAACTATAAGAATTTTATGTTGGAATATGTTTTGTTGAAACTTTAGGGTTTAGACTTTTGATAAGGTAAAAGAAATAGATGGCTAAAAGTAGACTGTAAAAGTAATTTTAAAAGGAATGTGTCATTATACGATATCTTAGTACTCCTAATGACACTAATGATAATTGGGCCAAACACTAATACTACTGGTGAAAGCTCAATCCCCAAAAAATAACGCTAAGGATTAAGGGTGACAATAGGTCACACTGTTTGCCAGGGGCCTACGGCCTGGCACATATTAGGCCTAGCCTGACTAAGATGTACTACTTATCAAAAAAAAGTTAATCTTACACTATTTTAAAGGTCTATTAAGCTAAAAAACAATGTTATCGAGGGGGGAGAGCTAAAAATCCAACACATGGCGCCACCATATTCGGCGTATGGTGCTGTGGTGCCATCATCCTTCACAAATCTGGCCATGCCAAAGAGCCAACATTCTGTCACCGATATACGCAAAGGCCGATATTTGACAACATTGTTAAAAAAGTTAAGCTTTAGGCATTTCTGAAAGCATTGATAGGTCTAAAGAGGCCTGCATATTTTTTTGTTTTAAAAATAAAAAGCCCTAGATTAGACAGGCCAGACTTTAAATTTGGAAAATTGGCTAAGCATGTTTAAGGTAAACCCTAACCTAACCTGACCACTTTACCCCATCCAAAAACCTAATATCTTTTAACAAGCATAATAATCTTTATAGTAAAATATGATAAGAAAGGCTTCTTGTTTTTAAAGTTTTTCAGTAATGAGGCAACAAAGGCAACTAGGCATTAGAAAACCCAAAATGGAGCAAGAAGCAAGGACCTGGCTGAAGAGGTCTCACGTGAAATGCCAAGAGGCAAAAATCCCTCGTGCATATTTTTGGTTCAGTTTGGCATCAAGGGTAGAAAATGATTAAGTTCTAAAATGAAGCCTTTTGCATCCTTTAGGTTGGACAGAGTTATTTTATTATTTTATCCGGCTTGTCATGGAGATCTCATCCATAGGTTAACCAACCAACAACAACCAAGTTTTATCCCACTAAGTGGGGTCGGTTATATGGATCAAATTACGCCATAATATTCTATCAAAAACCATGTTTTTATTCAACTCATCTTGAGATCTTGTTTTAATAATTTTTCTAGGTCTTCTTATACATTTAGACATTTGACTACCCTCCATCTGATCTACTCTCCGTACTACAAAATCTACGAATCTTCTATTTACATGCCCAAACCTTCTAAGTATACTTTCTACCATCTTTTCTACTTTAGGTGTTACCCCAACACCAACACTCTAATGTTTTCATTTCTAATCTTCTCTCGTCTAGTCTTACCACTCATCCAATCCTCATCTCTGCTACACACTTAGTTTATTTTCGAGTTGGTTCTTTACGGCCCAACATTTGGTCTCATCCAACATCGTCGGTCTTATAGCTATCCGATAAAATTTTCCCTTCAGTTTGAGCAGTACTTTCGTGTCACATAGAACACATGATCCCCTCCTCCATTTCCACATATTAACAAGGATAAATAAACTACTAGACTTCATTTTTAAAAATATAGGCCGACAACCTATTCTCCAATCAAAATCCCAACTATACTCAAATAATTCATTTACAACCATTTATACTTTTATGATAGGAAACATATATAATGTTTGTATATAAACTAAGAGAATAGCATTTATGAGTCACAACATTCAATTCAATTTCCCTAAATAACTCCCAACAATTTTGCACTTCGAGAACTCATCCATCATTGAAATTTTATATAGTTTAAACTTTAAAGCTTAATCACTATAATGAATGAGAAAGAAAAAGTACCTGCATTTTTTTAAAATAAGCATGTCTGTTTTGCTCAACATATTTCCAAGCACCAGTATCTGGAAATAGATCAGGCATCAAGAGGACATTAAATTCAATTTTAGCAAAACATCCTCGTGTTGAAGCAAATACGCTCATCAACCAGGGTCTAATTACCGCTTGATATTTTCATTTTATACCAAGTAAACCAGTGAAAATACAGGCTATGCAAAAAAACCGGGCTACTCTTTTGGTCATAAATTATGATAAGATTGATAGTGATATAGACTTGAGAGAAATGATAGATTGTCCAGATGCAGGAAACTGTATTACGTGAATGACTTGAATAACCAAAAGTTTAGAGGTAGACAAAGTAGAAATAGCACCGAATTAGAAGTAAGATACACACAGTTAACATTCTGTATTTTCCATTAAATTTCTTGAGCATAGAAGATCAGCATATGGATATGGTTGTGTACAAATAGGACAGGAGGACTGTTAAGCACTTAATTTTTAGGGAAGTCACCATTTATGGCATGTAGGACGATTTGGTGGCCATGCTTCTTGAGTAATTTTATAAAAATGTCACTTATAAATCAATTTGAGAGAGCTAAATTCAACAATTTTTTAATGGTTGACGCATTTCAATGAGTGGTTAATGGGTATATAAAGATTGGCCAACTCATTAACCATCAACTCAACTTAATTAACCACAATCTCAAGTGTTACACCTACATGTAGATTTGAACACTTGAAAACCAAAGTTAGTCACATAGAAGTTCATGGTTAATGAAGTTCAGTAGATGATCAATAAGTGGAGACACCTAACATAGCTATTAACCAAATCTAACACTTCATTGACCATGTGCGCGAACTGTGTTAACCATTTAGAAAAATGAATTAAGGTTTCCAAATTGATGTTCAACTAACATCTCTTCTTTTTTATATATGTTCCTTAATCTACCTTGATTATACTACTTTGGACCATATCTTATCCTCTGCATAGTTGTACTTTCCTCATTTTCTCTCTAATACAAGTTTAAGAAAAAATGCAGAAGAAGAGAGAATTTGAAATTGACCGCGCAGCGATAGTAAAAAACAAACCTTAAAAAGTGGATACCTTGGAGAAATGATATAGAAGCAGGAGTCACTGTACTGACTCTAGGATCAGGAGGGTCTTCTCTTTGGATGCTTATGCCACTACCCAGAGCTGGATTACTGTCAATTATTGCCACACTCAACTGCTTTGTCATTGGCATAGTAGCTGGAAAAACAAAACGATTGGACAGGGTTGTTGCTTTAATAGCTTTTTACATCATAAGTAATACTCCTAAGCATCATCACCATCAAGGTTGAATGAATGAACATTGAAATATTTGATTAATTCTAACATGGTTAAAAGTTAAAACCTACTACAAGCTCTTTTTGCTTAGCATAATCTTTCAACGATGGTAGAATGGTATCCAAATTGCCATGCCTTTCTCTTAATAATATTGAAACACATTCTCAAATATTTTATGGTTTCGGAATGTGAAACTATTCAATGGTTTATTGACCTGAGAAAGATGGTAACTAGGTGCAGATCAACAAGATTAAACTTTGATGACGATGTGATTAGTTAAGGATGATAGGCAAATCATACCTAGCTAAAACAATATATTTCAATGACTCATGTAGATGATGGCATGACACAATATATTGCAGTCTAGAAAAAATATGACTCCGACATGTGATCGGTCACCATTTCCATTGAATTCCCGACGGTAATCCGACGTATTTTCATCACTCTGGTAAGATTTATGTTTGTTTTTAGTTGCATTTGAGTCAAGTATCAAGTTTTGTTGGTTTGGTATTACATTACATTCGATTACGAGTTTAAGTCAAAAAGACCTCGTTTATGCTTCGTTTGGGTAGTGTCATTGTTCCAGGTTCAAAAGCAAGAATGGTGAAGTTCGGGACACTCTGAAGGACGAAAATATGATAGAACAGCAGGTCAACACGGCCACCCGTGTGCCACCACACGGCCGTGTTGTTGGTCAAGCAGAGAAAAAGACGAAGCAGAAAACAGGGATCAACACGGGCACCCGTGTGTACACACACGGCCGTGTTGATTAAAACAGTGCATCTACACGGGCACCCGTGTGTAGGGACACGGCCCGTGTTGTTGCTACTGTAACAAATGATGAAATTAATTAATGCAGGAGAAAAAACACGGGCACCCGTGTGTACACACACGGCCGTGTTAATTGCACGCAGCCTGGAAAACCTAATTTTGCATTGTGAACCGATTCTTCTCATTAAGGGCAGTATGGACCTTTTGCTTGGAGAGGAGGCATCTGAAACTATAAGAAGACTTGGAAGAGAAAGAGAAAAGCACCTTTGGAGAGACGAACGAAGGCATTACAGTGGAGAAGATAGCGAATACAACGGATTCGAAGACGGCGAGATTCAAGGGTAGCCACCATTGAAGATCAAACTCTCCTAATTCTTTGTAATGTCTAATCTTTACTTTATGAGTTCTTTAAGTACTATGAGAGGCTAAACCCCCTGATGCTAGGGGGGTGGTCCTGATGTTATCGTATGTATGAATCTGAACCGATAATTTCCTGATTTCTATGTTAAGTATTTCAATTTAATTGTGTGATGTTATTATGCTTTTGTATCGGACAAATACAAATTAATCTATGACTTCCAATAACAGGACTGTGATTGGTAGGGTTTTCACACAATTAGGTTTATGAATGCATCATCTAGGACTAGTAACTTTCGTAAATCACCGTAAACCTTGATATTTTGTATGATTAAAACCAACGATTAATTAAATGGACATTTAAGTAATAATTGGTAGTTTAATAGTTTCTTCCTTAAGGACTTAAGTAAGAGCATTCTGAGGTTAGGTGATTGAAGGCTTCATAGGCAGTAAGGAAATTGGAACGGAATTCATAACCGGGTAACTCAACCACTCACCCTAGCATCCTTTATCTTAATCTATTCTTGTTATCAATTTTGTGTTTACTATTCTAAATTCCAAAACAAACCAACCATTATCTTTTTGTTTGAATAGAATCGAATTGAAATAAGTAATTCCTACGCAATCCTCGAGATCGATACTGGGAAATAAACTCCCTATTACTACATCGGTGAAAATAGTACACTTGCTATTTTTCCGATCAAGTTTTTGGCGCCGTTGCCGGGGATTGCCAAACTACATATTTTAATTTCTATTCTATCGAAATTTTGTTGCTCGCCAACCAAAATTTTATCTGTGACACTTTTGTTATTCAATTTTAATCTTTGTCTAACTTGTTTATGCGAGGTAAGTCCTCAGCGAATTTTTCTTTTGACGCAGATCCAGAAAGAACTCTTCGTGCTAGACTAAGACAAGCCAAGCGAGAAAAACTGGAATTAGCAGAGAAAGCAGACGAGGAAGTTGTTTCAGTGCATTCAGAGAATTCAGATTCAGAAACGGAAACAGTTCCTGAAATCATGGCTGCAAACCCACCACCACCAGAGAGACTTTTAGGTGACTATGGCCGACAGAATAATCCAGCAGTGCGGTTGACCATTGTGAATCAACCTGTTAATGTTGCTCACTTCCAGTTGCACCCGTCTACTATCCGCCAGTTAGAAAGCAAACCTTTTGCAGGAAAGATCAATGAGGATGCAAACAAGCATCTGCAGAGGTTTCTGACTATGACTACATCATTGAAAATTGATGGGCATTCTGAGGAGGCAAAGAGATTGGTCATGTTTCCATTCACGTTATCTGAGGACGCTGAGGAATGGTTTTATTCCCTACCTGCAGGGAGCATTACTACATGGCAACAAATGGAAACAGCATTCTTGAATGAGTATTTTCCTGCTTCTGTGTATATCCGTAAGAGGTATGACATTGTGAACTTTAAACAGAAAGAAGGAGAGACACTTGGAGATGCCTACAAAAGATTCAAAAGATGTTTAGTTGCATGTCCTACACATAATCTGGATGAAACTGAACAAATGCAGAATTTTGTGAATGGGCTGAAGATGAGAACTAAGCAACTCATTGATACAGCTGCTGGTGGCTCGTCTAATTTTTCTACAGCAACCGGTATCAAAAAAATCATCGAAGCTATTGCAGCAAATGAGCATTTGGAATTGTATGACCGTACTGTAAATCAGCCGGAGGGAAAAATTGACTTGAAATTAGCAAATCAGGTAGTGAAAATGGAAGACCAGATTGCTGCTGAGGTTGAAAGGAGATTGAAAGCTATGAACTTAGGTACCCAGACTGTTGCTCAAATTCAGCCGGTTCCGACCATGATTTGTGAAATTTGTAGTGGACCACACTTTGCCATGCATTGTGTTGCAACCGCAGAACAAGTGCAAGCTATAAATTACCTGACGCAGAATAATCCCTATTCAAATACATATAATCCGGGGTGGAAAAATCATCCTAATTTCTCTTGGAAAGATCAGCAAGGTCAATATCAAAATCAATATCAGCAGCAGCAACAACAGGTACCTCAGAAGGCAGATTGGGAGATTGCAATTGAAAAGATGGCAGCTCAAAATATGCAATTTGAAGAAGAGACTAGAAACAATCAGAAAAACACCACCGCCTCCCTAAGGAATCTCGAAGTTCAGCTGGGGCAGATAGCACAACAACTGTCAAGTTCTAGAACACCAGGTTCCCTACCAAGTGAAACAGTGCAAAATCCGAGAGGTCAGGAGAATGTTAACATTGTCACGACGACAGAGAAAGAGGTTGCTAAGAAGAAAAAAATTATATCACCGAGCGAGCCGACTAAAGAAGAAACTACAAAAGGAACTAAACCGGTGATTAAGTTGCCCTACCCTCAGAGAGTGACAAAGAAGGAACCTAGTGAGTCAGACTTCGAGAAATTCATAAAAATGTTTAAAAGGATTGAGGGTCATATGACTTTGTTTGAAGCACTTGAAAGGATGCCCATGTACAAGAAATTCGTGGAAGAGGTAATGGCTGAAAAGAAACCAACCACTGAAGAACAGGTATCTGGTAAGGAACAATATAATGCAAACTCCCTGGAGCAGAACATTCCTAACAAACAAAAGGATCCAGGAACCGTCACAGTACCGTGCACAATCAAAGAAAGAACCTTCAAAAAGGTACTAATAGATTCGGGAGCCAGTGTGAATCTGATGCCATTATCGGTCTATCACAGGTTGGGTATTAAAAATATTAGTGATATAAAGACCAATCTGAAGTTTGCGGATCACTCAAGGAAAGATGCATATGGTATAGCTGCAGATGTGCTGGTAACAATAGCGGACTTGACTTTCCCAGTTGATTTTGTAATCCTAGACATACCTGAAGACAATGAGGCACCCATTATTCTAGGTCGACCTTTCATGAAGACGAGTCGATGCAAGCTCGACATGGATGAGTGCACGCTAACCTTGAAAGTTCACAACAAGGAAATAACATTGAATGCTATTGAAAATCAGGAGATGGAAGAAGATACAAAATCTCAGTATCAAGTAGGCTCAATCAAGACATTGAATACTATCAAAGGCTCACCACTGCCAGTAGCCACCCGAAAGGAAAAGGGACAATTTCCTAACACTGAAAGGAGAGTTAAAAAAGGAATCGTGGTACAAAGGAGTCCACACTGATAAAAGAGACAATTTCCGTGTTGTAGACAAGAGGTGCAAAAAGGTTTTGAACCGGAAATATCCCCCATGATAAGGGAAATGAACCGTCGAGCCATGCGACGTTAAACGAAGCGCTTCGTGGGAGGCAACCCACGCGTTTGATTTCTAATTTATTTCGTTTTTATATTTTTGGTGTGTGCTAAAATTTTGTGTAGGAGAATTAAAAGGGCAAAGTCACAAACACCTCCAAGTGGAAGGAAATTACACAAGTGCATTAAACCAACAGTAGTCGCTGTGAGTCCCCTTAGTATCTGGATTTAAACATTGAGGGCAATGTTTAGTTCAGGTGTGGGGGGGTTTTCCTTTCATGTTTTATTTCCATCGCTTTTGTTTTTGTTGTCGTCGTATTGTTTTTGTTTGTTTTCGTTGTTTACTTGTGTGTACAGAGTGATGAGAAATGGTTGGACGAATCCGGGATCAATGGTAGTGGATGAATGACAACCCTCATACTTATTCTGATATGGCACCCCGGAAGTTGATGCAACCATGAGAAGGTAAAGTCGGACACAATTTGGTGACACTAGACCAAGAGAGCGGTATGGAAAGACCAAGTCAGGAAAGAACCACATAATACGAAGAGACTTCAGAGCTTGCAAGCTAACCAACATGGTGAGATCACAAAAAGCCAAACACGAAACATCAATATGAGAGTTCAGCCAGGTATAACTTTATCACTCTGATTTTGCGTATGTTCTGTTGACACGTCACAGCATGACAACACACACTGAGGCAAGTTGTTTGTTTAGCCAGGGCCTTTCTAGCCATCCCTATATGTATGTTTCCCTTCGTAAAACCCCGTTGAGCCTTAGCCATTTGTTCATTGTAAACCCCATGCTAACGTCAAGCATTATTCCTCATAAATCCATGTTAACTTTTAATTATCCATTCCCTTTTGTGTCATAACTCGGTATGATTGTGTGAATTGCAAGATGTGCAATGAAAATAAGTTTGGGGTGAAAATTTTGAAAGGGAAGGCAAGTGCATAAGATGAGATCATACAAAAAGAAAAACAGTATGTATGTCCTTTATAAGAAAAAAAAAATAAGAAAAGAAAAAATGCACTTGCCGAGACCTTAGAGATATGAAAGGCTCGGAAAGAGAAAAAAAAAAAGAGAAAATAAGAAAAGAAAAAAATGCACTTGCCGAGACCTTAGAGAGATATGAAATGCTCGGAAAGTTGAGTAGAAAAAGAGTCAAAAGAGTTTTTACCCCAAAAATATATGTGATGCACAGGAAAAGAAGAAAAAAGTACACAATATGATTACCGAGTTCAAAACCCTTTGTTACCCATTTTTTTGTTTATCCCACCGTACCCAAGCCCCGTTACAACCTAAAAAGACCTCAAAAAGTGTGTGAAATCTGCTGTGGTAATGACATTAGAATGTGTTCAAAGTTAAGAGTCTGATACTGTATACTGTGCTGTGAGTGTACACACCTAACCCCGAGAGATATTGTGAGTGTGTGAAAAGCTTGCAGGTGAAGAGGTTTCGGATATGGAAATGTGGTAAACTGCCTGAATCGGAGAGACTTGAAACTCGATTGGAAAAGTGGAACACGAATGGTGAAAGACTCGGTTGCATTGTGGAAAGCAAATTCGGGGGGTGACCTTTGTTTGGACTCAATACATCACTTGAGGACAAGCAATGAGACAAGTTTGGGGTTGTGATCGGTCACCATTTCCATTGAATTCCCGACGGTAATCCGACGTATTTTCATCACTCTGGTAAGATTTATGTTTGTTTTTAGTTGCATTTGAGTCAAGTATCAAGTTTTGTTGGTTTGGTATTACATTACATTCGATTACGAGTTTAAGTCAAAAAGACCTCGTTTATGCTTCGTTTGGGTAGTGTCATTGTTCCAGGTTCAAAAGCAAGAATGGTGAAGTTCGGGACACTCTGAAGGACGAAAATATGATAGAACAGCAGGTCAACACGGCCACCCGTGTGCCACCACACGGCCGTGTTGTTGGTCAAGCAGAGAAAAAGACGAAGCAGAAAACAGGGATCAACACGGGCACCCGTGTGTACACACACGGCCGTGTTGATTAAAACAGTGCATCTACACGGGCACCCGTGTGTAGGGACACGGCCCGTGTTGTTGCTACTGTAACAAATGATGAAATTAATTAATGCAGGAGAAAAAACACGGGCACCCGTGTGTACACACACGGCCGTGTTGATTGCACGCAGCCTGGAAAACCTAATTTTGCATTGTGAACCGATTCTTCTCATTAAGGGCAGTATGGACCTTTTGCTTGGAGAGGAGGCATCTGAAACTATAAGAAGACTTGGAAGAGAAAGAGAAAAGCACCTTTGGAGAGACGAACGAAGGCATTACAGTGGAGAAGATAGCGAATACAACGGATTCGAAGACGGCGAGATTCAAGGGTAGCCACCATTGAAGATCAAACTCTCCTAATTCTTTGTAATGTCTAATCTTTACTTTATGAGTTCTTTAAGTACTATGAGAGGCTAAACCCCCTGATGCTAGGGGGGTGGTCCTGATGTTATCGTATGTATGAATCTGAACCGATAATTTCCTGATTTCTATGTTAAGTATTTCAATTTAATTGTGTGATGTTATTATGCTTTTGTATCGGACAAATACAAATTAATCTATGACTTCCAATAACAGGACTGTGATTGGTAGGGTTTTCACACAATTAGGTTTATGAATGCATCATCTAGGACTAGTAACTTTCGTAAATCACCGTAAACCTTGATATTTTGTATGATTAAAACCAACGATTAATTAAATGGACATTTAAGTAATAATTGGTAGTTTAATAGTTTCTTCCTTAAGGACTTAAGTAAGAGCATTCTGAGGTTAGGTGATTGAAGGCTTCATAGGCAGTAAGGAAATTGGAACGGAATTCATAACCGGGTAACTCAACCACTCACCCTAGCATCCTTTATCTTAATCTATTCTTGTTATCAATTTTGTGTTTACTATTCTAAATTCCAAAACAAACCAACCATTATCTTTTTGTTTGAATAGAATCGAATTGAAATAAGTAATTCCTACGCAATCCTCGAGATCGATACTGGGAAATAAACTCCCTATTACTACATCGGTGAAAATAGTACACTTGCTATTTTTCCGATCAACATACACCCATTGCAAGAAGATACCTAAGAAACAAGCTAAAGACATGCCAACCATGCCTCCTCCAACAATAGCAATATCATATTCTGGAATAACTTCGCTAATAATTGACTTCTTCTCATGCTCCTGCATATTTTCAAGAATACAAATTATTCAATTTTCAGTTTCTTTTCAAGTGGTAAATCATTATCTTTCAATTGAAAATGCACAAAGACATTAAAATAGTATGAAAGAAGAAATGACGATAGACAAAGATTATGAAGAAGCTAAGCACCAAGACACATCACAATAATCCCTTTAACCAATGTTACATGAATAAACTAACACGCGTAAAACTATAAACCAGAACTCAAAACTACGTTACAAGACTAAAATTCACCCCGAACCAACAGAAGGCTTTGTTTTCCTCTATATTCCCAGTCTTTCTCCCTCAACTCTATAGGTATAGTTTCACAAAAGTATTAATTAATTTAATATAAAACAAAAATTTATTTTCTTTAAATCCCATTTCGTTATCTTGGAAAAACTCAATTTTTTATTCTATCTGGTAAAAACAAAAATACTAAATACTAGAGCTATTCATAAGAATAATGATAAACTCAAATCTCAACTAGATTGGCAAACAGTTTTATAAAACTACATCTTGAAAATTACCATCATCTAGAAACTTTCCATGACGCCAAAAAAGTAACTATAGGACTTGCTGTTCATTATTGTTTCCTAAAGTGAACAGAGCATAATGGAATGGAGCAGCGGAACGGAATGAAGGTAAATTTTTCATACTTCCCATATCAGAGGGGAAGAAATATCGTGGTAAGTGGTGGAAGAGAATGGAATCCATACCACCACATTCCGTTCCATCCAATTTTAACTTATCCAAACAATGGAATAACACTTCATTCCATCTCATACCACTCCATTCCATTCAATTTCATCAATCCAAACATACCCTAACAATAGAAATAAGGGTACATCTTTCATATATACCTACAAACTAAGACTCCTCAATCTGCCAGACAAGAAACTCAATGAGGCGTGACATCAAAGTTGCAAATTTCAATCTTAAAGTATATTCCATTCCAAATGGTCATTTAAGAAAAACAAGAAGCAAACCCCGTGATCTTATATCGTTAAACTCTAAAATTTCTAGAATCTAAATTCTCATCATAGTTCTAAATTGCAGTCTGCAACCCCAATTTCAACTGCAAAATCAAGGTTTTACAGATTCTGCAAAACCTTGATATTGCGGTCAAAATTGCAGCACATCGGCGGTGTTTACCACAATTTGGAACCATGGTTCTCATTGCAGTCTCCAACTTGCTCTCTCAAACTCATCCATTTTCATAAAATGCTATTATCGTCTCCATGAAACCATTTTGTGACAAAAACCATATGTCCCCTTTTAAATATTATTTTTCATGTAAACCTCCAAAATATAAAAAACATAAAATATTGATATGTAACATAGTTATAGTTATAGTTATTTGCTTACATTGGAAGGTACAAAATCAGTGGAAGCAACAAGTTTAACAGTCTGGGAACAAAAAAACTTGCTTGGAATTTTCAGTGCACGCACATTTGTAACAGTCTTCTTTATCACCCTGTTATATCAAACACATTCGGTTAGACCCAAAAAGATGAAGAAGAAGAAGAAGAAGCAGCTTGAGAATCGTGAAATTGGGAAAAAGAGTATACCTGATCATTGTGTAAAGAGAGAAAGTGTTAGAAATGCGTTTGTTGTTGATGATTGATTCCAAACCATGCGAGCGAGTCTGTGATGTGTTCGTTACTCGAATGTACGTTTGTTTTATTTTATTTTTATTGAAATCAAATTAATTTTTCTTCTAAGAAAAATTATTTTAGATTTAGAAAAAAAAAATGGATTCAACTGTGGAGTAGTGTAAAAAAATTTTAAAAATATATTATTTTGTCATGTCATACAAATATTTTAAAGTTTTTATTTTGATTTTACCGTATAAAATAATATATCATCCATTTTCTTTAAAAAAAATATTTTTGATAGAATATTAAAAATTAATTCATATAATCGATCTCATTTAGTGGGATAAGACTGAATTATTATTGTAATACAAAATTGAGTTTTTTCAAGATAACAAAATGGAATTTAAATAAAGTAAAGTTTTGTTTTATATTAAATTAATGAATACTGTTGTGAAATTATGACTATAGGAGTTGAGGGAGAAAGACTTGTGATATAGAGAAAAACAAAATCTTTTGGTTCGGGGTGGATTGTAGTCTTATAATGTAGTTTTGAGTTTTGGTTTATTGTTCTATGTGTGTTAGTTTATTCATGTAACATTGGTCAAAGGGATTGATGCTTAGCTTCTTCATAATATTTGTCTATCGTCATTTCTTCTTTCATACTATTTTGATGTCTTTGTGCATTTTCAATTGAAAGATAATGATTTACCGTTAAAAAAAGAAACTGAAAATTATATAAAATTTGTATTCTTGAAAATATGCAGGAGCATGAGAAGAAGCCAATTATTAGTGAAGTTATTCCAGAATATGATATTGCTATTGTTGGAGGAGGCATGGTTGGCATGTCTTTAGCTTCTTAGGTATCTTCTTGCGTAGTTTAATATGGAGTGCTCGGTTTATTTTTCAGTTAATTATTCAACCAAATTTTGATCCATCTGAGCCTTTTAACCAGTCAGATTTTATTTCAAAATTGGCTCAAATGTTGTATGTTTCCAAGAAGTTTATTTCGCACCGATCATTTTGGTGCATTCATTTTAGTTTTTTGAGCATTTTTTCGTCCAACTTTTATTCTTTTTGAGTCATTTTTATTTTTATTTTTTTAGTTCATAAAAATAATTAGAATGTATAATATATTCAACTTGATTTTATTTATGTTTTATTTTAATTTTTTAATTTAGTCTCAAAATTCATTTTATTTTCAAAAATATAGTACAAAGGGCATTATGGTCTTTAGATACCAACTTGATAAACCCTAAGCACCTCACATACAAGCTATGCATGGATTTTGGGAAAGGCCAATCCACAAAAAACTCTGTTGCAGCGCAGAGAATCTCTCTCTCTCGACCAATGAAATACAACGAAGCATAAAAAGGAAATAGACAAGAATTGGCAATGAAAAATAACTTTGATTTTTTCACTAATTAGAGGTATCTTCTTACACACTTAAACAAGAGGCCACTTTGTTCATAAAAAAGAGAAAACCACATTCAGACCATGGATCCCAACAAACATGCGCCTACTAAAAACTATGTCTCAGAAAAAGACAACATTGTTCTTAAGGAGAAACTCAGAGGCGTGTCGTTTTCTTTTTACAAAAAAAAATATTACACCATATTATACTTTAAAACTCACCATTATCACATTCATCCATCAATAAAAACCACAAGAAAATAACCTTTCTCAACTAACAAACTTTACCACACCAAAAACCCAAAAGCTTTGACATATCTCTTAGCATGAAAAGAAAACAAAGAAAATTGCAGTAATGCATTTGTTCTTCACACCAACCATAGAAAACTCGCATAACTCTACCACCAACTCTTCTTTATTCCAAACACACAACATGAACACCACTCTAAACTCCACCTCCATTTACACACCATTAACTCATCTTTTCGTCACCCATAACACCAACATCACAAACACTAGCTACCTTAACAAAACTCATTCACACTTACCTTTGTAAAAAAAACCTCTCAAAAGCATACCATTGAAATCTCTACCAACATACCTTTCTTTCATTTTTGACCAACAGAGGAAAATAATGAAACACCACCACCACCTTCATGTAAATACACCATGAAACTCTAATGCATACTCCTTCAACTTTCACTAAGCCAAGCACTATTTTCATCGTCAAACAACTACAACAAGTCGTTTTCGTAGTGCACCTTCGAATGAGAAGATGAAGGAAATCTAAGTCATAATCGTAAATCCATTATGGTCTCATCCCTTTCGTTTACTCCATGCGCAATTGTGTCCTCTCCAACACCCTCTCGTGTCTTGCCTAGAACCACCTTGCATCACCACTATACCTGACAACTACAAACCACTATGAACATGTAAATAACACTAAACACTCTACATCTTCAACTCATATCATCAAACCTCATACCATTTTCTTCACCAAAACACAACACAAAACCTCAAGCAACAAGACAAACTCACGTTTCGCAAACAACCACGATAACTCTTCATCACATGGAACCAAAGCATCTTCTTATGGCTAGCTCGTGAAAACACTTCCACCTTTAAACTGATCCCTCTGCCAAAAACTCTAGTTTCGCCGTGTTCACACCATCACACACCCTTTTCACCTCCGTAAGACAAATCCTCATTTCCATAACCACCATTCCTCAATTTCTTTCGTCCACCATCACAAACCGGTCTTCCATGACCTTCTCGGCATGAAACTCCTATCATCACCTACATAACCGCTCCGATGAACCACCACAACCACATCCGGTGAGACACTTTGCCACCGCTACCGTTGACATGTCGATACGGTATCTTTTATTATGTTTGTTTCATTGATTTTCGCTTGGTTTGTTTGTGAAGTGAGATTAGAGTATTGAAAGAGAGTATAATGCGAGAGTAGAACGAGAGATATGAGAGTTTTGTTTTATCCTTTGGAAGCCATTGTTATTGCTGTGTCAAGAGAGAGGAAAGTGTACGTTTTGTTTATGTTCTGCAATTGGCCTTTACTTTTTTATTATTATTGTTTAGAGTTTGCCAGGTGTCGCAATATGAGTGGTGGCATTTTAAAATTTGAAAAATTTCTAACAGCAAGGATTGAAATGGTTCCCATGCTCTAACTTTGTGTTATTTTGTTACTTTTTATTTATTTATTTATTTTATCTTTATTATTTATTTTCTGTGATTAGGTGTATTGTTTTTATTATTTGGGCCTTAGGCCCTTTGTCATTAGATCCCTTGTAAACCCCCATGTGAATACTTCTACCTCTATTGTGTTTGTTATTTTATTCTCTTGATTTTATTTTGTTTTTTAGTAGTTAATTATTTAGTTAGGAGTTTACTTGATAAGTTGATAAATTTCAATTATAAATTACTTGATAAATGGTTTGACCGATTTTTCATGTGCTTGGTTGATTTAGTTGGTCAATTTATCTCTCCCATGTCCATACTCTCAGACATGTAAATAATTATGATCAACATCTCACTCCTTATCATTCCATTCAAAATCATTTCAAAACATTAAGCCATTTTCCAAATAAACTCAAAATGAATAATAACAACTTTGACCATAACTAAATTGGAAGAAAAAGATTACCTGGATGTAGGGGTGGCAAAACGGGCCCGGCCCACGGGCCATGCCCGTTTTACCCGTCATTTTTGGCGGGTCGGGCCAAGGATTTAGGCCCTCACCCTCAAATGTGTCCGTCCCGCCCCGCCCCGTTTTTTTCGCGGGCTTTTGCGGGCACGTGTATTTACATAATTTTTTGTATTTTTAGGCTTAAAGAGTGCAGTGTCCGCGGACTTTCCCCACCCCGCTCTCACTTTTTTGTAGGGCGGGTCTAAGTTTTAGGCCCACATCCTCAACTATGACCGCCCCGCCCCGCCCCGTTTTTTTGCGGGCTTTTACGGGACGGGCCTAAACGGAGCGGGCATGCCCGTTTGCCACCCATACCTGGATGGAAGGTCCAGATGTAGTCCTGAATATTAGGCCAAAGTTGTAAGAGCTTTTAAGCCCTATGTATTCGTCTTCTCTTCAAAATGCTCCAATTTTCAAATCATTTTCTAAGTAAAGTCTGAAGAAAACGACTCCCTGGATGGAATATCCAGTTGTAATTCCGAATGCTAGGCCCAAGTTGTAAGAGCTTGCAAACCATAAGTGTTCATCTTCCCTCTAAAACACTTGTAAATATTCAAACCCTTTTCTCAATAAAATTGAAAGAAAAAGATTACCTGGGTGAAAGGTCCAGACGTAGTCCCGAGTATTAGACCCAAGTTGTAAGAGCTTGCAAGTCATAAATAGTCATCTTTCAAGCCCAAAATTACATTCAACCAGTCAAACTCTTTTTTTGCCGTCGTGCAATTGATCAAAAAAACTTTTTCATAAACGAAAGATATCTTGTCTTAAGATGATGTAAAGCAATGTTTCATCCACAATTGTTGAGTTGAGATAAATGATGTTTTTCCGAATGTTGATTTGTAAATCCATTCGATGTGTGATATACGTCTGCTCCTCATCTATTTTGGGTAAAACAATGTTTTTTCATCGATTAATACAATATAGTTTTCGCTAAAATCGACCAACAAACAAACATTTTCTACCCAGAACTACGTAAGCCTTGAGTTCTCTATTGCACCCGGAGATACGTAGGAGCAAGATTTGTAAATCTTGTCAGGCCCATTAATAAAAAACTTAGGTTTAGTCCCCTTCGTTGCAAAAAAATCCAAAAACATTCTTCCTTTTCTATTCCTCTATCCCACCTAATAACTTGAGAAGCCTAAAATTTCAAGCTAACACTAACCTGCAGAACTAACCTAATGGTTCTCGTTGAGTATAACGAACGTGAGGGGTGTTAATACCTTCCCCTTGCATAATCGACTCCCGAACCCTGATTTAGTTGCGACGACCATAATCATTGTCGTTCTTGCTTGGGTTTTATAGATATTTCCCCTTTCCTTTTTAGGAATAAATAAAGTTCGGTGGCGACTCTGTTTAGTCCATCATTGTGAGCGTGCGATTGCGCTTCGCTAAGTCGTGTTCTCATTTTTCGAGGTGCGACACCTACCATGTCACGCAAGACACGTGGATGGAAGTTTTTGTTGGGGAAGTTTTTCACTAGGGAGTATTGAATATTGTGAGACTTCTTTTCTAGAGCAATATCTTTGTGAGAGACACATCACATATTCACCTAAAACCTTAAGGTGTTAGGTGGATCGGTTTTCTCATTTATAAATGCTCAAGTCTCCATATTTCCAATTAATGTGGGACTATTATCTACACTACTCACACTTGATACATTCTCAACACTCCCCCATCAAGTTTGAGTCCACAATGCTCCCCCTTAAGTGAAAGCTTTTCTTACTTCCACAAACTCTGTACCACACTGAACGTTTCTTATTCACCATATTGGCGCTGCTGACACTCTTTCTTACTTCCACAAACTCTTGTACCATACAGAACGTTTCTTATTCACCATACTGGCGCCATTGACACTCTTTCGTACTTCCACAAACTTTTGTACCGCACATAATGTTTCTTATTCACCATATTGGCGCCGTTGACACTCTTCAACGGAATGTTTCTTATTCACCACACTGGCGCCGTTTGACTTTTGATACAAGTAAGCTGGTCTCTTTCTCGTACCAAAGGCTCATGATACCATTTGTTGGGGGAGTTTTTCACTAGGGAGCATTGAACATCGTGGGACTTCTTTTCTAGAGTAATATCTTTGTGAAAGATACACCACATATTCACCTAAAACCTTAAGATGATAGGTGGGTCGGTTCTCTCATTTATAAATGCTCAAGTCTTCATATTTTCAATCAATGTGAGACTATTATCTACACTACTCACACTTGATACATTCTCAACAGTTTTTGGTATTTCTATACTCTCTTGGCATTCCACTTTATCTGATCACTCTTATCATCCTGAATTTGATCTGAAAAGTTATCTCAATTCATGTCTAAAAGCTCCATGGTCAGATCACTCCATGGATATCGTGTCAATGGGCTCCTTGAAGAGAATTTCTCGTATCCTTCATTGGATTGTAACTCGTGTGTTACGTCCAAGGAAAGGAGGCCATTCTCGCCTTGACCAAGTCGAGATACGTCTTACGTATCTTCTTCAAATAAAAAGTTTATAAGTTGGCCAAACTACTTTGTGACACGAATGTTTGCTGTTAGGGAATGTAATCGAGGATCCTCTTTGTGTTTTCTTCAATGATTGCAAAGCTTCTTAGGAACTTTGGTATTGGTGTGCCAAACCTTCAGAACATATCTCCTGGTCAAGCTCAAGAATTCAACATGAGCACAATGAAACACATGCGATATCATTGGGATGATTATCTCAAGGTTTACTACTATAAGATGGAGGGATTTAGTAAGATCGTCTATAATTATGATGATTCGACTGAGTTTGGTATTGATGAACGACATGTAGAAGAACAAGCTCCCAATGTGGATACAGACATGGTTGACACTCACCTTGATGTTGATAATTGTTGAAATAAGTGAGACTAAGATACATTTAGATTAAACTGTGTGTTGAATAGCACAGTGGAAGGTGATTTATATAGGGAAAAATACAGATCAATGTATTAATTACATAGATATCTTACTCTATTCTAGAATATATTAGGGAATATTCTCTTCCTATATATATACATATGTAAATATTAACACTCCCCTCAAGCTTGAGCATATAAGTCAAATGTACCAAGCTTGTTACATATATAATTGGTTATGGGACTTCACATGGATTTTGTAAACACATCTGCCAATTGATCACTAGAGTAAACAAAGCATGTGATGATATCGCCTGACTCGATCTTCTCTCTAACAGAGTGATAGTCTATCTCAATATGTTTGGTCCTCTCATGGAAGACTAGATTTTAAGCAATGGGCAATGCAACTTGACTATCACAAATAAGTGTCATTGGTTTTGCTTCTTCAATTTTAAGTTCCTTGAGCAACTATTTTAACCAAATAAGTTCACATGTTATCATTTCCATGGCCCTATACTCTGCCTCCGCACTTGATCTTGCAACTAGATTTTGTTTCTTACTTTTCCAAGATATAGGATTTCCTCAAACAAGTATATAATACCCGGAGGTGGATCGTCCATTAATGGGTGATCCTGCCCAATCAGCACCCAAGTATACAACTATCTAAGTATGACATTTATCTTCATACACGAGACCTTTTCTTGGAGCATATTTGATATATCTCAGAATCCGGATAATAGATTCCATGTGTTCTTGACACAGGGAATTTAAGAATTGACTTACCATACTAACTGCAAAAGAAATGTCTGGACGAGTGACTGTGAGATAATTCAATTTTCCAACTAATCTCATATATCTTCTTGGGTTAGATAGAGGACCCTCTGATTGGATAGAAGATTGACACTTGGATATATAGGAGTATCAACTGGTTTAACATTCAACAACCTTATTTCTTCCAAAATATCCATAGCATATTTTCGCTGGGAAATCACCAAACCATCTTTAGATTGGGCCACCTTAATTCCCAAGAAGTAGCGGGGTTTACCAAGATATTTTGTCTAAATTTGATTCGAGAGATGTTGTTTCACCTGGAGTATTCCCTGCCGATTACCACTAGTTATGACGATATCATTTACATACACAATAAGATAGATGCACCCTTGGGTTGAGTGACGATAAAAAACAGAATGGTCAGTTTCACTACAGACCATACCAAACTATTGTACTACAACACTGAATCTGCCAAACCAAACTCTTGGAGATTACTTAAGAGCATAAAGAGACGTGTGTAGCCTATAAACCATATTCGATGACTCCCTTTGAGCAACAAACCCAAATGGTTGCTCCATATATACTTCCTCTTCAAGATAACCATGTAAAAAGGAATTTTTGATGTCAAGTTGATGAAGAGGCCAATGTCGAATGGCTGCAATGACTAGAAGAATTCAAACAGATGCCATATTGGCTATAGGTGAGAAGGTATCACTATAATCCAACCCAAAAATTTGAATGTATCCTTTGGCTACCAAGCGAGCTTTAAATCGATTGATATTACCATTTGGTTCAACCTTCACTATATAAAGCCAATGACAACCTACTAAAGATTTCCCAGGGGGTAGAGGAACTAGTTCCCAAATACCACTACTTTGAAGAGTACACATTTCATCAATCATTGCTTGCCTCCACTCAGGGTGACATAATGCTTCACCTGGAGTTTTAGGAATAGAAACCGAAGACAAAAAAGACAAATAAGTATACTGCAAAGGGGAAAGATGATGATAACTAAATTAATATAATATGGAGAAGGATTTGGTGTTTGACATATACCTTTTTGAAAGGCAATCAGAAGATTAGACTCAAGTTGCAAGATCGAATTCAGTGATGGAGAAGGCGTCGAAGTAGAGTTTGCAATGACCTCAGAGGCATGTATGACCTCAGGGATAGGTATGGTAGACGTTGGTTAGCAATACTAATATGTTTGAAATGGACGAGGAGTAAGGGGTCCATTGTAGTGTTATTTAATGTTTCTAGTTCCCTAGAATGATAAGGAATAATGATATATGGGACTTCCAGAAGATGTGTGGGAGTGCTTTTTTGAAGGGGTTCCAGAGTTACTTAGATGGACTCGCAATATGGAACAGACTCAAAAAAGGTAACATTGAATTGAATTCCTCCTCTTCAAGAATCAACTCTGAAAAATTCTGAATTAAATTGTTGTTGTTGATGTTGATTATGTGAATGTAGGGATGATTGTTTAGTGCAAGAGGTTTAGCTTAATTGATAATAAACTTCAATGTGAAGCTTGCTCCAATGGAGGTTTGAGCTTTGGTGTAGGGAGAGGAATTGGAGAAGATGAAGTGAGAGAGTGAAAGTTGAATTTGCAAAGAGTAATTTGAGAGAATTCTGATTTTGGTTATTGCTCTTGATTTGATGAGAGTGATGAGTTTAGATAGGTTATATGTTTGGATCAAATGGAGGTTCAGAGTTAGTTTTATGAGGATTGGAATTGGTTAAATATATAAGGCTTGGAGTTAGTTGAAATGGTTTGGGATTTGGTTTGGGACTGTTATGAGTAACTCACAAATGTTGAGAAGTTTGGTGAATTGAAGTGTTAAGAGCTTGGTTCAATGCATGAATGATATGGCTGGTTGCTGCATGATTATATAAAGATTTCAATGTGTATTGACGCAAGCATTGGAACTGGTTTAGGGTGCAAAAGATATTGCATTACTGCTGTAAAATGCAGCATTTTGGCTCACTATCCCAGGTTAATCGATTAACCAATGTATGGTAACCGATTAACATCACGCAAAATGATCTTTTTTGGCTACTGGAAGCAGGTTAATCGATTAACCAATATATGTTAATTGATTAACATCAAGCAAAATGGCATTTTCCTTTGTTTTGATACATGGGCTCATGTGTGAGGCATAATGGCTTGGCTTTTTTCCTTGTGTGTGATTTTGCAGGATTGGTATGATTGAGGCTTGGTGTACTTGTTAATTTCGGCCTATTTGAACATTTTGTACTGCAACGACTGTTTGAACTACGTTTTGAACTTGAGTAAATCCGAACCAATCTTGAATCCGATTTCTTTAACTTGAATGAACATTTGTACCATGAATTGAATAAATCAAAGATCAAGATAGCCCCTAGTAACCCCAATCCAATGTCATGATGAAATCAATACAACTACCAACGTATACCACATATTGGAGTCCCACATGACTAGATCCATTAAGGAGTGAGCCAACCGATATTGTTGTGTCGGTACCACTTTAGTAAAACCTTTGAATTAATGATAAAAATACAATTATAAATGAATGTGCTATAATGGATGGATATGCAGACACAATGGAAAATAAGCCAGACAAAAAACTGCAAAAGGTAGGGAAAATTTTGGGGTACGACAACTACTTATGAAGGAACCAACAAGTCAAGGAAGACAAAACTAATCTTCTAGTTCACCAGTATAAGTTGTTCAAAATGAAAGAAGATGAGAACATTGAAACCATTTTCTCAAGGTTTAAAGTTCTTGTGTTTGGACTTCAAGTTTTGAACAAGAGCCACACTACCTCTAATCATGTAAAAAAGATTCTTAGGAGTCTTCGTATCAGATACAGACCTAAGGTGACATCTATTCAGGAAGCTAAAGACCTAAACAATATCAATCTTGAGAGTATGATAAGTAATCTCCAAAGCCACGAATTAGAGATCAATGGAGATGAAGAACCAACCAAGAAATCAAAGTCTCTGGCTTTGAAATCGTTTGGGAGGTCTGAGAAAACTTCTCAGACTTGAGAGCATACATAAGCCACTCATGTTGAAGCCTCTGATGAAGATTTTGATAATGATGAAATGGATTTCATCATAAATAGATTTCAGTATCTTGCTAACAAGAACATAAGGTTCTCTGGAAGAAGATCTGACTTCAGAGGAACAAGCTCTAGAGATAACAAGGATGATCATAAAGGCTTCTTCAATTGTCAGAAGCCTGCTCATTTCATAATTGATTGTCCAGAGCTTCAGAAGGATACAACCAAAAAGGAAAGTTTCCAAAAGAACAACTTCATAAGCAAGTTCAAGAAAAGTATCATGGCAACATGGGATGAACTTGATGATGAAAAAAAAGCTGGCAAGAATGAAAAAGAAGGCAATCTAGCTTTGGTGGCTTCAACATTCCCAGGCTCAGAATTAGAAGTTAATTCTGACTCAGATTCAGAGGATGCAGATGAGGTATTCTTTAAACTTTCTAGATCTTATTTAATTATTTATGTCAAGATCTTATGGATATATGTCAGGAGAAATCCATACATATGAAAATTATAAAAAAGAAATATGGTCTTATGAAAGATGAATTAAGTTTCTCTAAAGATAAGATTGAAAAACTAGAAGGAGATCAAATTGCTTTAGTAAAAGATATGTATGGCAAACCTCTTAATAAGTATGAATTAACTCTTCAAGAGTTTGTCATAACTGGATTTAACAGAACCAAAGTTGCATCCATGATTTATGGTGTAAGTAGAAGCAAAGGAGAAGGTCTTGGTTATCATAAAAAACCTTTTAATCCAAGGACTTAAACCTTGACTAAGCCATCATACCCCTTTTCTTCAACTTGTGCTAAAAAAGGATTGTACTCTCATTTTCTACCTGCTTCTAATGCTAAGGTTCTAAACTAAGATTAACTTATAACTAAAGAGTCATATGTTCTGAAGAAATAAGAACCCGAGACCTCAAGGTCAAAAGTTCTAAAGAAATCAGAACCAATGATTCTTAAGTCAAAGGTTCTAAAAGAATTAGAACTTGAGGCTTTAAAGCCAATGGTTATAAAGAAGATAGAACCTAAGACATCAAGTTACAAGGTTCTGAAATGTTCAGGACCTAAGGATAAGATTCATTCAAGACAACAAACCTTTAAATCTAAAGTCTTGAATAATCCAACGCCTTATTACAAAGAAAAGGCTAAAAATAAGAGGAAGCCTAGTAAAACTAACCTCAAAGGACCCATAAAAGTATGGGTACCAAAGAGTGAGATTATTTTTGTTGCATATATGCTGAAAGGAAAGAACAAAGCAACAACTTCAGTTTCAGGACAATGGCTGCTTACAACATATAACAACAGAAAATCCTATGTTCCAAATCCCAACTTAGAAATAGGAAGAAAATGTGGAGTCTGGAAGAAACTAGCAAGCAAAGATCACTGGTACTGGGAGAACTAAAGTTGATTAATCAGAAGTTGGTGCTTCAGATGATTAACAAACCTCTGAAGCTCATCTAGTTGAAATGGCCTTTAAAAATGCTCATGATGGTTATCATATGAGCATTGTTGGAACAAAATGGTTCCTCCAAGAACAATCTCATTAAGCGGGTCATAAGCTACATAAAGAAAGGTACTACAATTTCTTTGTTTTTATTCAACCATTTCTAATCCTGATATTCTAATATCAGTCAGTAGAACTTCACATTTATGAAAGTAGAATTACACTTCACTATGATAATACTACATCTATCTGAGTTGCAAAAAATCTTATTCTATCTTAGAATCAAGCACTTTAAAAATCTTTTAAAAAATTTGTGCTTGCACATGAGTGGAGAATCAGAGTCTGATGATGATCAGAAGCACTGAACAAGTTTCTGGTGAATAGTAGCCTCTAAAACTTTGAATAAGATTAATTGCCTCGGATAAGAACACAAGTGGCAAAACCTTTTCAACTTCCTCTGGCAACTGTCCACTTACGTGTCATGAATCTGAAACGTCTTCTGAGACGTGGCTTGTAACTGCTGGGTAAAAACCCTTCAGATTATGATGATTTGTCTTAAAATATGTGCATTTCTCCTCCTTAGTATTTAAGTTTTGTTTTGATCAAAAATTCATTTTCACTTAAAATAAGTTACTTAATCAGACTCACACACTTCTCTCTATCTCTCTCACTTCCCACATTTTTGTCTCTCAAACTTTCTCTAAAAACTACCCATTTCAAAAGAAATCCTAAGAACCCTAAAACCGCTTTTGCAATGGCGTCATCATCTTCTAAACAAGAACCCATGGATGTCGGTTATGGTAAAAGTCTGCATATCAAACCCAAAACCATTGATATCAATAAGGAGGATTTGAAGCTCATTGTGGAGCAGATTGTGGATTTTGAATCCTTCAATCTGAATGGTTACTCCCTCTAGAGTTTCTTCAAAGTGCAAGAATGGTCTTCACTCTTTAATATGTTGATTGGTCCAACTTATCCTCATATGTTCATAGATTTATGGGTAAGAGCTGAAGTTTTTGATGAGCTTGCTGCTTCTATGGAAGAAAGTCAGATGATACTTAAAGACAAATCATTGAAATGAGAGAATAGAAAGGAAATGAGTATGAAAGAGTTTGAATAAATGAAAATTAGGTCAGTTGTGATGGGTGTTGATGTTGTCATCAATCGGAAGATTATTTCCAAGCTTCTTGGTGTGTCAAATACAGGAAGACTTGCTCTGAACACTAAGGAAAGGAGTACAGAAGATGATATGATCAAGACATGGTTGTGTGAAAATTCATCATCCGCTTATGAATTTGGAAAGATGAAGAATATGAAGACTACTTATAAGCTTCTATTCAATATCCTCATTGGGTGTCTAACCCCTAGAGAAGGAAGCACTGACCAAATCTCTTGGGACCATAGACACTTTATCTGGTATTTGGAAAATGTAGAGAACACCAATCTCCATGGTTACATCTTCCATCATCTATGTGAGTTTATGAAGGATAGTAAGAAGCATAAAAAATAATGTAACCTATGATATACTCCCATTTTAATCGTTTCATCAGGTCGTCTGATTGATTCTCTGAAAGCTTATATTGATTATGATGATCTGAAGGTTATTCATGGGAACATTCTTTCTGCTTCAGTTTTGGCCAACATGAAGCTTCTAAAGAATAATGAAATGGTGTTATAAAAATATCCTCTCAAAGTCAGAAGTACAAAAATTTACTATCTTGAAGACTATCCTGTCATTACGAAGCATGACAATCCTGATGTAATAAGGATATACATTGAGATGGCAATAAAAGAAGTTGTTGTGGTTCTAAGATATGAAGACTTACCAGATGAACCAGCTGGTGTGTACAAACCTTCTAAGAAGAGAAAGAAGGTTTCTTCTGATACCCAGAAGTTAGTTCAGAAGTCTCCTAAGAAGAAGGTTGTACATCAAAGGAGACTTAAAAGAAGATTAAAGAAGTGGCCTTTTCCACTATCTTAATACCCTATAAGACAAGAAGTGGAATAACTCCTCAAAAGACATATTCATCTTCTATGACTACTGATGAACCTGTGAAGAAAAGGAAGTTAAGAAAGATGATTCGTCCTTATGAAATTGTAGAGGAAGAGGAAGAGGAAGAGGAAGAAGAGGAAACTAAGGTATCTCTTTTCAGGAGGACAAAGGCTGCTGAAATTGGAGATCAAAAGGTTGTAGAAAGAGCTATTCAGAGGGGAGTACAAATGATTTTCTCTACTATAATGGACCAAGTAGAGAAACAACCTGCTACTTCTGAAGCTCACTTAGTAGAAGTTACTGCTGGAGGAGAAGTTTTGGAGACTGCTAAAGTCCAAGATGCTAAAGCTGTAGTTGGGTTGAAGTCTGCTGAGGGGGCCTCTAAAGTTGAAGCTTCTGGTGTACCAAAATATGTTGTATCATAATTTGCTATCAACCTTTCTTATGAAGCTGTTGATGAAGAGAAGCAAGCTGCTTCAAATGTTATGGAGACTGATATGAAAAATAACAATCTGAACTCTATCTTTGAGGATTGTTTTGATTATTCCACAGTAAACCATATATCACTAACACCCTCACCCAAATCATCATATAAACCTTCTCCAAAACACATTTCATCACTTGTTCATAAATCAGAACATGTGATGAATTCCACCAACCTAACACCTATCATTTAGATTCTAGAGAATGTTATGAATCTAGTTGACTCTAAACATTCCGAGGATTAAAGACAATTGGCATACATTTTTGATTCTAAACAAACTGCACCCTTAAACACCATGTCTGGACCCCCCATTGAGGTTTCTAGTGGGAAAGCTTCTTCTAGCTCCGAGTCAGAAACGAAAGAAGCAGATTTCATTGCTTCTCTAAGTTTGAAACCTATGTTTGTTAAACCTATCCAAACTGTCAAACTTAAAATTGTCACCTTACAAAAACCACAAAATGACCAAGCATGTTCAACTAAAGCAACTTCTAATTAGAATAACTTGTTTGTTCAAGTTGAAGCTGTACATGTTACTCAACCTCAACCTACACCAAAACATGAACCTTCACCTGAACCTACACCTCAATATTAACCTAGTCATGTTCAGAGTCAATCTCAAGTTTAAGTCATATCTAAACCTCAGATTGAAACTGGACAAGTTTCTTTGGACATACCTCCTCCTGTAACCAACCTTAACCAAATTGTCCAAGAAAACCAACCATCTGACCATCACCCCTCACCCAAAAGAACAAATGTTATGTCATAATCTAGCACAATAATCCTATCCATTCCCTAATCAACTAAAAATCCACAAACAAATATTCCACTCCCCCACCCTATATCCAAGCCCAAATGGAAGAATACAAAATTGTCCTCTTTGATAGGTTGAAAATCTAGTTGCTAAGAGAACTACATCCTCTGACCTAGTAGCTTATCTTGCAAAATGGGATTCTCTCACAGGCTTTATGGTATTAGTTCTTCATAATCTGAAGTACATCTCCTCAGAGTCTATTTCTTCTTTCAGTCAGAGACAAAATCTTTTGGAAGCAAAGTTGTCTTTTGTTACTGCTAATCAGGAAGCCATGGGTAATAAGAAAAGGGAGATGGATGATAAGATGAAGGTTATGTCTTCTAGATAAGATGACATGGGTGCTAATCTGAAAGTAGTTCTTAAGCTTCTGAAGCAGAAACCTTAGGCTCTAGGATTTAGTCACCCTTTGTTTTTATCTTTTCTGAACTTACGCTTTGTATCTCTTATTTGGTTAATGAAAAATTTTCTTCAGTATCTTTTATACCCTTTTATTTATATTTTTG
Source organism: Lathyrus oleraceus (assembly GCF_024323335.1). Taxonomy (NCBI): domain Eukaryota; kingdom Viridiplantae; phylum Streptophyta; class Magnoliopsida; order Fabales; family Fabaceae; genus Lathyrus; species Lathyrus oleraceus. Next base: position 264,832,440 of record NC_066585.1, on the reverse strand, counting down.
TTGATGACAAAAGGGGGAGAGGTAAAGAGTATTTATTATAGTGCTTCTGAAGATTAATGTTATTGTGTTGTTAAAGGAATTTAATTAATTTGGACAGGATATAGAGGGGGCTTACAAACCTCACCCTCTGGACTATAAGACTTAGGGGCAGCTTGCAAACCTCAGACCCTAAAGTCAACAAGTTAATTAAATTAACAACCATTATTCTTAAATACTTATGTTTTTCATCATAAAAAAAGGGAAGATTGTTGGAACAAAATTGGTTAATACCATATCCCTTGGGTTTTGATGATAATAAATTATTTAAAGAAGAATTGGGTATGCTAACATCTGTTCAAGTTTGCATGAATATATTCATTAAGAATATATGAAAAGATGCTTGAAGATTCTGAATCTAAAGATTAGACTCTGGCTCTGAAGATCCCTTTTGAAGACCTTGGCTCTGATGGAGATCCAGACTCTGAAGAAGTCAACTTTGAACAAAGTCATCCTCTGGTGATCTAGACTCTGAAGCTTCAGAATCCAAGAAGTGGACTCTGATGTGATCAACCTCTGAAGAGTGAAGTCTGAAGAAAGTCAACTTCTGAAGCAGAAGCTCTTCAACCGAGGCAAATCTGACAAACTCAGAGACATTTTGATCACATGAATATTAAAGGAAAAATATCTACTTGGGTGTCTGAGCTTCAACGAATGATTCCTCTTGCAGAAAGGTGCTTTCTAAATATGTCTAATCAAGTACAAAGTTAGCCCAACCTTTTGGTGTAAGTATTTAACATCTCTTTTATCCCTCTTTATTTAAAGAGTAGAAGATCATAAGAAGAAGATAATACACTGCATTACAAGACTCTCAATCTTGATATTTCAAAGAGGAACTACTTTGTCGAGATGGTAAGACTTAGAACATCTTAACACTTGTATATGTTTAGAATTTCTTAAGTATTAGAGTCTTCCAAAGTTGTATTTTACCTAAAACTCTGATTGTATATCGAGTGTAGTTGTTACCTAAATCTCTTAATAATTTGTTATAGAGTCAGAAGTCTCCTGCTTGTGTGCTTGAGAAAAGGAAGTCTCTTATTGTGTGCTTGAGCAAAGGAAGTCTCTTACTTGTGTGTTTGAGAAAACAAAGTCTCTTGCTTGTTTTCTTGAGAAAAGGAAGTCTCTTACTTATGTGTTTGAGCAAAGTAAGTCTCTTGCTTGTATGCTTGAGCATTTGTAATCAGTTTGGTTATAATGGAAATCCCTTGGAAGTACAAGAGGACTGGACTATTCTCAAGTTGTGAGAGGAACAAGTATAATTGCTTGTGTCTCTTTCTTTACTTGATTTGCTTCTGAACTATATTATGCTGCTATTATTATTTACCTCTAATTCAGATTATGTTACAGAATATGTTAAAGATATTCAAGAGTTCAGACTCTGAGTGACTCTGATTCAGGCTCTGAAAGGAGTGTTTAAAGTATGATTAAGATCAATTAGAAGTAAAAGGAGAAAACATTTTAGAAAAGCCAACACAATTCAACCCATCTTCTTGTATTTTTCTCACCTTCAAATCCAAGGTAAATGCGTGGTCCAAGATAATCTAATCCCAACATTGACGAGGAACGCTCAAAATTCAGAAAGATTCGATTAACCAAACGATTAAGACCATTAGCAAATTGATTGACAAGTCCAATTTGGAATTATTTCGTCTTAATTTTCAATCAACACAATCTCCATTGATTGCTGGCCAAAAATACACGATTAAATCATCAAGAGGCACATTATAAATAGGTATTCATCTCCCTTTCTTTTTTATTGCTTCTGTTTTAAGTGTGTGAGTGTGAGATTATTCTCTCAAAATCCTCATGAATCCTAGAAGGATAAGATTTTCCTTAAGCCCTCTTTGTGATTCCTTCACTAGTCAAGAAGAGATGAAACTCATCAAAGAGTTTGCCAACTGATCCCTTGTAAGAATTCATATCCTAGATTCAGAAACCGTTAAAGAATGAAAATTATTTAAAAGTTTTGAAGAGCTAAACCTATCCACATTTCTCTGTTGCTCCTCAAAAAGAGTATACTTATTACTAGTAAAGATGTTCTTCTCAAATTTGTACTTCACTGATGAAATAGTAAAATATGAAGTAAAAAAAGACATATGATATCTCTGTTAGTGGAGAAGTTTGGGGAGATTTTGAATCTTCATCATGAAGATATTATCCTAGAGTCAAGAGATAAAGGATATAACTATAATCACAAGATTGTTACATCCTCTCTAATGAAGAATCCAACACCTTATATACTAAATTCATTCACTTATGGATAGATTTACCCTAATAGTAGAATGATCCATACATGATCAATCACATATTTTTTTCAAGGAAAAGTAAATTTGGCCTCATAACCCAAGTTGATGTTTAATCCATATGGATAATAGAGAAAAAAAATTAAGTTAAATTGGGCAAATCAAGTAACAAAATACATGATAGGAAGCAAGAATAAGGAATTATGTCTATCATATAGAAATCTGATCATAAAGATTCTAGAACAAGCCAAATTCAATTTCAGAGAAGAAGATTACATAGAAGATGTCACAAAAATAGGAAAAATAGTGTTATATGGAATGAGATTTGATTTGAGATCCTCAATGGAAACGTGACTAAAAAGTACCATTCAAATGAGAAGAAGATAAAAGAAAAAAAATCAAGAAATACCCATAGAAATAGATGATTTCGACTACTTTATTCCTCAACCTTCTCAACTACCCTCAACTGAAGACTTACTCAAAGTCATAACTAGAAAGAAAAATGTGATTAATGACAAGTTCAACTTCATAACTCGACATTTCACCCGAGACCAAACACAACTACTACAAGACATGTTTTTAGATGATGATTGTGATATATAATAGTCTTGCTTACGTGTGTCTAAGTGTATTTAATTCCATGATATTTCCTACTTTCTGTAATATTTCAATTCCGTAATTTCCCTTTTGTACTTTGAATTCCTAGAAATCTCAATTAATAAAAGGAGTGATGGTTTTCCTTTCTCCTAAATTCTCATTTTCTAACATGTCTACATATCTAAATTATTACAATGTATCTTTACCCGCCTTTTTGATGTTGGCAAATGGGCAGAAGTATACTCTTGGGAGTAGTAGTATACTCTCTACTTAATTGAGGGGGAGTTCAATTACTCTAAAATAAACACATGTTATTTCTTTTACCACCTCTCTGAGAGATGCATTATCATCATTAAAAAGGGGGAAATGTGAAACCTTGTTTTGTAGGTTATTGATCTAGATGGATCCATTAAAGACAACTAGCTTTTGATGATGACAGCTAGTTTCTGATGACAACAACTAAAGTCAAGTATAAAGCAGTTAAAGATACAACTAAATCATCATGGTTTAATGAACTTGACTATCAGATGATGACACCTAAATGGAATATAACCCAAGCCTCGTTTCAAAGTAAAGCTCAAGCAAATGTCTACAAGAATGATGTATTTGACAAGACTTGAAGTGTGTGAAAGTTCGCCCTGATGCTTCTAAATGAATAACATTGTAAAAGCATAAAGGCTCTATCGCAAAGTTATACGGCTAATCAGACACACAATAAAACAAAATTTTAAACCTATTTTTCTATAGAAAATATTTATAAAAATGTCTTGAAGTCGTGCCAAATAATTTGGGAACCGTTAGAAAAGTTCTAGGAATTTTTTGTTCTTGCCAATCAATTGGTACTTCTTCCAATTGATTGGGACTACTAAAAAATACGCCATAAACGACTAGGACAACATCTTAATGAGTGACAATGACTATGTATATTTTCTTGCCTTTTAAAATAAGCCAAATGATTATAGTCACGCCAACCAATTGATTGGTACATGACGCCAATCGATTGGCTCATTAATTATAGCCACATAAGATTTCCTTTTGTGTGCCAACCTTTAGCCTATAAATGAAGGTCCATTCCCACTTATTCTCACTTCAAAAATGTGGGTTTTCATTCCTCATTCCTCACTCTCTCTCTAAAATACTTTTTGTTTACTTTATCTTACTAAAGTTTAGTCGTAGCGCTTTCGACAAAGTCATTTTAGAAGTGAGGCAGTTGTAAATCTGGAAGGGTAAATTTGTAAGTTCGCAAAGAAGTTTTAACCTGGGTTGAACAATTCATCCATTTAGGGACTATTTATTTGGGTTCGAAGCTAAACCCATGAAATGCTTTGTTTTTGGCATTATGTGATCAAGTATCCGATTAGGTTTGATATCAACCCAATGTTAAAATCTCACATGTACTTGATTAATCCGACATAAAACTAAGGTTCGATTCAAGCTTAGTTCGGTGTTAAAAGCTTTCTTTGATTTGAGATCAACCCTATAGTAAAATCTCATAAGTTCTTTATTAGCTCGATATAAAATCAAGATCCAGTTCATGAGTTCAGTCTGTTGTTAAAAGCTCTCCTAAGTTCAAGATCAACTCGTGTAAATTCTTGGTTTAAAACTTGAAGACTAACCACTCCAAGTTTCTTGTGGAAAAGAGACAAATTGCTTCTATCCATCATTTGCAAGGAAGACTCACCGTTTCTCTTTGTGTTTTCTATTTGGTTGGTGTTAGCTACCAACTTCATTTTCCTTGTATAAGGGGGTTCGAGACTTTAACATACTAAAAACTCTCAAGTTTATTGGATACTATCAATATCAAATCTTGGGGGCATGACTAAGTCATTTTTTACTAAAACTGTATAATTTTTAGTGTTCTTCTCTTCTCCCTTAAACTCTTTATATTTATATTTTTTACATTTTGCAATTAAAATTTCCGTTGCTTATTTCTAAAATATTTTCTAAAAACATTTTCAAACTCTGAAATTGATCCTAAATTTTTTTCAAAATCAAGTTTTTCTAAAACATATAAATGACCCTCCTCTTGCATGTGAATTCACATGTCCGACACACATGTTTCCCATAAGACCAATATCACTCCATCTCCTTTTTGAGTGCTTCCCACTCCGCACGCACTTGTTGAGGTCAATCTGCGCTTTGCAAAAAAATTGTAAGGTTTCGTGCATCAAACGACACCACACTTTCTCATCCCTTTCAACCACAACATGATTCAAATGTATCCATCAGATCCTCATCCCTTTGCGCCAAATATTAACTTGTGCATCTTCTAATCTTCCATCCCAAACCCCACACGACAACTACCCCTCATATCAAATGTGGATCTCAAACGACTCTCTCATCTCTCCTTCTAGGGACATAAATAAATATCATCCATATCATTTAAACTAACGGCATAAGTTGAGTAATGCAAAACTCATCTTCAACTACCATTCTTTTTCCTTATTTTTAATGACAACAAAGTCTTATTTTCAAATACAAATTCATATTCAATACACTTGACTTGAGCACCAAGAAATGCTATATTCTTTAGCATGACAGTACATTTGACCATTTTAAGGAAAAACAACAACCTTCCCTATACTAGAAGCTCTTATTTTAGTTGAATCAAGAGGGAAGAAAAAAGGGTACAATTCATATCTAACATAACAAGAACTATACAAAACTCTACAACCCTTACGATCATTACAAAAAGTTTGAAAATTATTCACCGCAATAGCCAAACACTGAGCACAAGATACCTCATCCAAGTCCCTTGTACATTGAACCAAACCATAAACGGTCAAAAATGGTGACAACACAGTTTTTCCCTTTCCAAGCCCTTTACCTTTAACCATAACAGCTTCTCCTCTAACTTGATCCATTAAAGCTCCAAGTTTTTTATTAAAAACCTCAGAATCAGTTACATTTTCAGTGTTAAAATAAAATATACCAAAAGATGTATCAACTTCACCAATGAAATTCTTGTTACTATACCTTAAAAAACAATAATCATACCAAATCCTTGCGTCGGCTTGGTTCGGACAACGCTGTCGGATTTGCTTTGTTGCATCATGGATACAACTGGTGCAGTCTTGTGTGTTGATATCTCCTCTGCATTGAGCTAAGCCATACACGTTGTCTTTGTTATTACCATATGATGTAGTAGTAAAGAAAGTGGAAGGAGTTTTAAGAGCTAAGTTAGATAATAACTTATCAATATTGGTTGATAATTTTCCTCCACTGCTAATGTTTGTGTCTTTATTGCAGAATTCTCCTAAAGGGTCTTGTGAGATTGCATTTGAAGTGCATAGAATTGATAAGAAAATGATTTTGTATAATAGATACATGGTTTTCTTTTCACTTGTGAAATTTCATAATTTTAGTGCTTTTTATGAAGGAAAATGAATGTGAGAGATAGTGGAATGTGGAATCATTCAGCAGCAGACAAGTTTGACTTTATATAATGCCTGCCTTCTCCACCACAATTGTGGGAATATAAAGGAAGCATTATTGTTAGGTTTTTGTTGACTTTATGTAGTTGGAATTGATAAGGATAATGACGAGTTTTTTTTTAAATATTCAAAAATTTAAATTTTTTTTCAAAAATACACCAATTTTCAAAATAATTACACAAATGGCCATTTTTGGCCAAAATTTACACCTAGGCGCCACCCTAGTTGGCGCCTACCCTTAATGGGTAGGACAAGTCGCCACTAGGAGTGGCGCCTACATCCATTCCATTTTTTTTATATGTTATATTTTTTTTTTAATTTTTTTTAATTTATAATTTTTTTTTATTAATTATATTAATTTATATTAACACATATATATAAATAAAATTATTTACAAGATATTATATATATATATATATATATATATATATATATATATATATATATATATATATATATATATATATATATATATATATATATATATATATATATATATATATATATATATATATATATATATATATATATTATATATATATATATATAATATAATTATATATATATTAATTTATTATATATAATATATTAATTTAATTTATAAGTAATTAATATTATTGTAAATTTTTGGAAAAAAATTAATTTATATACGTGTAAATAAATATTTATACATATATATATATATATATATATATATATATATATATATATATATATATATATATATATATATATATATATATATATATATATATATATATATATATATATATATATATATATATATATATGATAGACAATATCTTTAAAGATAAAGATAAAGATATAAAGATAATAAACAGAAAATATTTTTATTATAATAATAGACAAGACAAATATTACAAAGATATGATTAATCACATATGATGTGGTCCCTGGTACGATCCGCACGGGGGAGGTCTAATTACTCGCCTAGACGGTTCACGTGGTGGTGGTGCTTCCCTATTACCACCCCTTGCCCTAACGCGTCCCCTTGCCGTTTGCCGCTGTGGTTGGGTCGAAGTCCCTTCAGTGCTGTAGGAAAGACGGGTCCCCTCTGCGCCCTCAAAGCTTTGTCTCGGTGGGACAAACTGACTACTGCTGGGTGCGCCCTCGAATTGTGGTCTTTGGTAGTTTAGGGTTGAGTCGGGTTGGCCAAAGTACAATGTTTGTTGTGGTGTGTAGTAGTCCTGTTGGTAGTCCTCTTGTATACCCGTGTCGGGGCTAGGTGGAGGACTGGAAGAGCTCGGGACATTGTCGTGATGGAAGTGTTGGGATTGGTGGAAGTGGGGGGATTGATATTGTGGTAGGTGTTGGGACTGTTGATGGTGGTGGGAATGTTGAGTTTGTTGTTGGTAGTCTTCATGGTATTGGGGTTGAGTTTGTGGTATGTATTGTTGATTTGGTTGGGGGGTGGACATGTGTTGTGGTGGTTGTTGTTGGTAATATGGTGGTGGTGGTTGTTGTTGGTAATAAGGTGGTGGTGGTTGTTGTTGGTAAAATGGTGGTGGTGGTTGTTGTTGGTAATAAGGTGGTGGTTGTTGTTGTTGGGAATACTGTGGTGGTTGTTGTTGTTGGAAATATGGCTGTTGCATCCGGGGATCGTCCAAATAGAACGGGTCAGACACAATCATTTCTGGATTTGTATTTGCTCTATACCAATCCACATATTCCCTTGTCGGCTTCATTTCGTTGGGCGCCACCGGAAATTGTAGAACATAGTGGGCACGGTCTTTCCACATTTTACGAAACTCCTTAGCAAATTCCTTCCAATTTTGGGCATACCACTGGTGGCTGACTTTTTTTAGATGCCAAGGTTCCATAGACATTGGGGGGCCTGGGATTTCTTGATGCATTCCGAATTGAAGCTTGACACGGTCACTTTGGTGCATCTCCACAGTGGTGAATCGCATTATGGCCGTTTTTGCTGTCCAAACAGCTGCATCTTCGGGGTTGGGTTGATGTTTCAATCCCAAATATGGCCTCCAAATAAACTGCAAAGAAAAAAGTAAATATGTTATTTATCGAGAATGCATGATATTAATAAATCAGTTAGAAGCTGAGTGATTTAGTGGTAATACATCTTGTGCTCGTAGACGATCCAAGAGTTGACGATAAAATATAATTTTATTTTTGGGGGTAAGACTGTAATCCAGTCCGGTTGTAATGAACCTAAACAAAAAAAGATAAATAATATTATTTACAAATATTTATAGAATAAATATACAAAATGAAATAACATCATAAATTTACCTAGTTGCGTATGGGAAGGAGTAGTCGTTAGGATTTTCTGGGGCTAGCCTCGGCAATCTCCACCACCCCCATGCTTGGAGCAAAAAAGCACATCCAGAAAAGGTACAATGCTCATTTTGTGCATTTTTACACAAAGAGCTATATAGGAATGCTAATACTGCAGAACCCCAACTATATGTGCTTATTCTATCAATGTCCCCGAGCAAACTCAAGTACATAAAGTTTATGCTATTTCCCGTCCCTTCGGGAAATAGCAAGTTCCCAAACAATAGCATAATGTAAACCCGGGTTTTTATGACTTTTTCTTGTTCGGAGGATTCCTCAGTCAAAGTTATGGAGTCGTGGTACAATTGTAAGCTAGATAATTTAATACCCTGACCCCTTGCTTTGGCAGACCCCTCACCCTCGACCAGATCTACCCCCAACATTTGAACACATATTTGGTTAGGCTGTTGAACATTTCCGGTCACAGACTTACCATCTATTCTAAGACCCAAAAGCATGTACACGTCCTCTAATGTGACGGTACATTCACCAGTTGGTAGGTGAAAAGTGTGTGTCTCAGGTCTCCAACGTTCACACAGAGCCAAAATGAATTTGACATCAATTGTGGCATTTACGACATGCATAACATGACCGAAACCCGCACGCTCTATGTAAGGTACGCACCATGGGTCTGGATAAGGCATTGGGTGTGAACGTTGACGAAATTTCTTGGGATCCTTTAAAAACAAACAATATAAACAATCATTAGATTAGACTTTTAAAAAACTAATTACAAACATACGAAAGAGGCAATGTTCAAGAAAAACTTACGAATGAGGCAATGTTTGCCCTAGTGCCTCTATGTTCTTGGCCCATGGTAAGAAGAGACATGACTGCAATGTAGAACGAAGCTTGGTGGATGAGAAGTTTCGCCGGAGTTCTCTGAATAAAAGTGTTAGTGGTTGATGAAAACTTGCAAGAATGACCCTCTATTTATACTCGTTTTCAAGTAGACTGAATATGCAAAAATGTGACAAGTGTAAGGCATGCGTGGTAGTGTTGGCATGCATTGGTGGGAGTTGTCTTGTCTTGGGGAAGACTTGGTGGAATCTGATGATGCAAAGGTGTGACACGTGGAAGGCATGCGTGGGAATCTTGCAGAATAGGTGCAGACTAGGTGGTAGTGTTGGCATGCATTGGTGCAGACTAGGTGGGAGTTGTCTTGTCTTGGGGAAGACTTGGTGGAATCTGATGATGCAAAAATGTGACAAGTGGAAGGCATGCGTGGGAATCTTGCAGAATAGGTGCAGACTAGGTGGTAGTGTTGGCATGCATTGGTGCAGACTAGGTGAGAGTTGTCTTGTCTTGGGGAAGACTTGGTGGAATCTGATGATGCAAAGGTGTGACACGTGGAAGGCATGCGTGGGAATCTTGCAGAATAGGTGCAGACTAGGTGGTAGTGTTGGCATGCATTGGTGCAGACTAGGTGGGAGTTGTCTTGTCTTGGGGAAGACTTGGTGGAATCTGATGATGCAAAGGTGTGACACGTGGAAGGCATGCGTGGGAATCTTGCAGAATAGGTGCAGACTAGGTGGTAGTGTTGGCATGCATTGGTGCAGACTAGGTGGGAGTTGTCTTGTCTTGGGGAAGACTTGGTGGAATCTGATGATGCAAAAATGTGACAAGTGGAAGGCATGCGTGGGAATCTTGCAGAATAGGTGCAGACTAGGTGGTAGTGTTGGCATGCATTGGTGCAGACTAGGTGGGAGTTGTCTTGTCTTGGGGAAGACTTGGTGGAATCTGATGATGCAAAAATGTGACACGTGGAAGGCATGCGTGAGAATATTATTTAAAATAAATAATCAGGTTGTTTAAAATAAATAATTAAGCTTAAATAAAATTGAATAAAAGAGGTTGTTTAAAATAATCAGGCATGCGTGGGAATTATATTTAAAATAATTAATCAGGTTGTTTGAACACATAATGGAAAAAAGAGGTAGTTTAGTATTGGAAGTGTGATATTCAGTATTGGAAGTTCAAGAAGTTTAAGTTTTTGGTGGAAGCAAAGCTAAAGCTGAGACTAAGTTCAGACTATGTGGAGAATACATTTGATGGATAGGCAGTAGACGTGGCAAAATTATTACATGCATGCAGCTCCACGTTGCCTGCAAGTTCTTGCATGCTTTACACGTGTCCAAGTTTTGCATGCGTTGCTCTTGGGGAAGGCTTGGTTGAAGACATGCATGCAAAGATGTGTCGGAATCTTGCAGTATAAATATTCACACACATTTTCACAAAGGTATTCACAATATCTTCACAGCAATCTTCACAAAACCTTCACAATATCATCACAAAACCTTCACAAAACCTTCACAATATCATCACAAAACCTTCACAAAACCTTCACAATATCATCACAAAACCTTCACAAAACCTTCACAATATCTTCACAAAACCATCACAATATCTTCACAAAACCTTCACAAAACATGGCATCTTCATCACAATACAAAATCAAAGCTCACGTCAATGGTGAGACTTATGAATGTGATATGTCTGGCTTCCTATTTAGAAACACCGAATGCACTCGTTTTTGTCTAAATAGAGAAGCTGACTTCTCTTATCTGAAGAAAAAGATTGAGTCCAAACTAAGACAACCCGTGTCCCAAATTTTTTATCAACAACCTTTTTTTTCAGAAAACAACTCTGTCAAGTTTCGTAAGTCATTGATTCAAAATGACATGGAGACAAAATACATGTTTCGTAACCATGATTATTCTGGTTACGAATACATAGTGTTGTACATTGTGTTGGAACAATTTCAACCAACTCAGAATATTCAGTCACAGGTTATTGATCCTGTGATTGATGACGAACAAGATGTTGAGCACCACGTTGAAGACGATGTGGTTGATGATGCTGAAGACGTGGTTGATGACTTGGTGAACCGTGATTCTGAAGACGAAGACCAAGTTCAAATACCTATAGCGCAACGCTACTCACCGCCTGCGCACTTCACAACACTTAACTTGGGCGAGGATGAGCCCTCATCAGATATGTTCTACAACCCATATATGAGGTCTGATGAGGACTTAAAGAAGGGTGACCAATTTCGGACCAAGGAAGAGTGTCTGTTAGCAATAAAGAACTGGCACTTGAAAAACTGTGTTGACTACGATGTTATCAAATCAAATCCGGAAAGATACGTTATTGTATGCAAAAATCCGGAGTGTGGGTATAGGTTGATGGCATCGTACAAGAAGAAACATAATGCGTGGGTGATAGGGTCCATTTCTCAAGCTCACATTTGCGTCAACACCAACATGGCACAGGATCATCGCAAACTTAGCCATGATATGATCTGCCATTCCATATTACCTCTAGTTGAGGCTGACCCGTCACTGAAGGTCAAAACAATTATCTCCCATTGCGTGGCTGTTTTCAAATATACACCGTCATACAGAAAGGCTTGGTTAGTGAAAACCAAGGCAATTGAACTGGTATACGGTAACTGGGAGGAGTCATACAAATAACTACCACGCTACCTGGCTGCACTACGATTGTATTCACCTGGGACGGTTTCTATAATGGAGACCTTGCTGGCACAATCCCCTGACGGAACTCGTCTAGAAGGTAATGGAATATTCCATAGACTTTTCTGGGCATTCCGTCCCTGCATCATCGGTTTTACATTCTGCAAACCACTTGTTCAAGTCGATGGAACTTGGCTGTATGGGAAATACAAAGGATCGTTACTGATGGCGGTCGCACAAGATGGAAATTCTAATATTTTCCCAATAGCCTTTGCATTGGTAGAAGGAGAAACGGCTGCTGCTTGGAGTTTCTTCCTTAAGAATCTCCGAACGCACGTGACTCCACAAGCTGGCATCTGTGTTATTTCTGACAGGCACGCTTCTATAGACAGTGCATACAATAATCCAGCAAATGGTTGGCATGACCCCCCGTCTACCCATGTCTACTGCATTAGGCATATTACTCAAAATTTTATGCGGGAGTTCAAGGATAACTTCTTGAAGCAACATTTAATAAACGCGGGGTATGCATTAAACCAACCTGGATTCCAATACTACCGCCGGGAAATAGTGTTGGCAAATTCTAATGCAGGGAGGTGGATCGATAATATCGACAGAGCGAAGTGGACTAGATCATACGACGATGGGGTGAGGTGGGGCCACATGACAACAAATCTGGTGGAATCAATGAATGGCGTCTTTAAGGGCATACGTAACCTCCCGGTAACCGCATTGGTGAGTGCGACCTATTTTCGGATGGCAACGTTGTTCGTAACAAGAGGCAGGCGCTGGCATGAAGTGTTGCAGACGAGTCAGGTATATAGTGATGCCTGCATGAAGTTTATGAGGCAGGAATCTGCCAAAGCCAGCAGCCATCGGGTTACGGAATTCGACCGCCATGGCCACACTTTTAGTGTCAAGGAAACAATTGACCACAACCAAGGGCTGCCCAGACAAGAGTATAGGGTCCTAATACCAGACCGTTGGTGCGACTGTGGTCAATTTCAGGCCTATCGTATGCCTTGTTCCCATGTCATTGCAGCGTGTTCACACAGCCACTTCGATGCATTATCGCTAGTGTCTCCCCTCTACAAAGTTGCAACATTGCTCAATGTATACGACAATCCCTTTCCAGTGGTAGCATTGGAGGCATATTGGTCAGAGTATGACGGGGAAATTGTTTGGCACAACGAATCAATGCGGCGGAATAAAAGTGGTCGCCCAAATAGCAGGCGCATTAGAACTGAAATGGACGTCGCAGAGAAAATGCAGAGGAAGTGTAGCATATGTAGACAACTAGGGCATAATAAGAACAAATGTCCATATCGTGGATCTAGTTCCACAACTTAGTTTTCATATTCATAAATCTGTGTACCAATGCTATTTATCATTAAAGTTTACTTTTTATTCCAAATAGAAGATGACACTTGAACAACAAACACAAACATCTAACATTACAACACCAATTACTAAAACAAAAACAAATACTGGAACAAAAACAAGTACTAAAACAAGAACAAGTACTAGAACAATAACAAATACAACAACAACATGACAAACAACCATTAAAATCTAAGAAATTACAACAGTTAACACTATGTCGTCTGATCCATGCATCATTTGGATGCAATCAATGTCGCTTTCAACTTCAACCCACCAACGTATCGTTTCTCCAGTTTCAAATGAGAACCTTGTTCTAAGCCTTTGAATCCTTCTGATGACTTCACCAGGTTGGTAATCTCCCTCTAACCAAGACATCAAGGACCTTTTTAGTTGGTCCAACGAACGGATGTTCCAAAATTTCATCTCCATTGGGGGTTTCAAAGGCGAGAAAATAACATGCCCATCCCTTTTTAAGATTACTTGTTCAGGATCCGGGCGCCTTGATGATGTTCGCTGCCATGAAGACGGTCTTGGGGATGCCATGAACTCAACTTGATACAGAAAGTGATAGGAAACAGTGGTGAAGAAAATGCAAGGAAATAACACTTTATTTATAGGAAAAGATCTGGGTTGTACACCAATCTACTTAACCCTAATTAGTGTCGCACTTGATAAATTAACCTTAACATGATAAACCCTAATTTTCCCAAACATTTATAAATAATATTAATTACTTAAAAATTTATTTAAATATATATATATATATATATATATATATATATATATATATATATATATATATATATATATATATATTAATCTTGTAAATAATTTTATTTATATATATGTATTAATATAAATTTATATCATTTATAATAAATCTAAATTAATAAATTAAAAAAAATTAAAAAAAAAATTAACAAAAAAAAAAAAAAAAAAAAAGAAATTAGAGTGTAGGCGCCACTCCTAGTGGCGACTTGCCCTACCCTTTAAGGGTAGGCGCCAACTAGGGTGGCGCCTATGTACAAAATTAGGGCAAAAATTGCTCAATTTTATAATTTTTTTGAAAAAATATTTATTTTTGAAATTTTTTTAAAAAACCTGGATATTTAAAAAAAAAACTCGATAATGACACTCATGATATATATATATATATATATATATATATATATATATATATATATATATATATATATATATATATATATATATATATATGAGAAAATTATTTGTAATCATAAATATTTATAGATCAATAAAATATTATTTAGAATGAATTATAAAAATATTCTAAGGACCTTTTCTAGCAAGAGGCTTATAAAAATATTCTAAGGACCTTTTCTAGCAGAGGCTTCTTAAAATTTTCAAATCAGCTACTAAAAATGAATTTTCTAGTAGTATTTTTTCACATGTTAGTGGTGCTCCAACTTTAGATACAAGAGTCTTGGTAAATGATCCTCTACTTTAAAAGAAGAGAATATGAATTAAATTTCAATATATTCTTGATCAAATAAGGTGTACATGGTGACCTTTAGATAGGCTGATACAAACCAAAAGCCTATTTGTTACAATTGGAAAGACATATTGATATGAGTTTGTTGTAACAAACATAGGAATTTAGTTAAACAAACGCATAAACTCAGGTAATTTAGTGATCAAATAACTAACTAATACAGATTTAAAATACAGTTAATTAATTAATTTTCTATACCCTCTAGTTAATACTCTCTCATAATTGGAAATTGAGGATTATGAACTCCTAACTTGAATACGAGATTGTGGAAAGTTTGTGTCTAAGGATTTTGTGAAAATGTCAGTTTGTTGTTATTTGGATGGTAAGTGAGCATTTTGTATAAGCTCTCTTATGAAGTGACAATCAACATCAATATATTTAGTTCTTTTATGAAAAAACTGGATTCGCTATTATATGTAAATTCGGTTGATTGTCACAATCAAAATGGTTGGATCCTGAAAATTGGATAGCAAACTTGAGAGCCAAAATATTTTACTGACTACACTTGAGAGATTTATACAGACTGATCCCCCAAATCAAATAAAGCTTTTGACGGATGTACTCACAAACCAAACAGAGATTTCACTAACTAATATCAAAAACCAAATAGATATTTTACTAAGAAAATCTCAAGAACCAAAGAAATCAAACAAGAGAATCACATTCTTGATAGTTGGACATGTGACTCCACACATAAAATAAGGGGGTGAATTATGGATTTAAAAAACATGATAGTTTGAAAACATGTCATTATCATTTTCAGAGTTTAAAATCATTTTAATAAAAATGTTTTAGAAATTGGTAGTGGAAAGTAAGTATGCGGAAACTAAAAAGTTAAGGGTAAGAGAAATGACAACAGAGATTTATATTGGTTCAGTTAAGAAGATTTAATCATGTCCCCAAGATTTGATCTTGAGAGTATGAACTCCCTTATACAAGAAAAAATAAAGTTTTAGGCTAACTTCCAACCAAACAAAGAACATCAAAGAAAAGCGGTTAGTCTTCCTTCCAAACACAAATTTGTGGAGAAAACGTTTAGTCTTCCTTCCAAACATGAACTTGAAGCGGTTAGTCCCTAAGTTAAACGAAGAATTTCTACTGACTTATCTCGAACCAGAGTGGGCTTTTAACCAGGTTGAACTCATGAATCAAACTAGATTTTTGACCAAGATGACCACAAACCAAGATGAGATTTTAAATCAGACTTATCTCGAACCAAATTTAGCTTTTAAACCGGGTTTAACTCACGAACCGAATTTAGATTTTGAATTGGGCTGATCTAGAACCGAAGTAAGCTTTTAACAAGACTGAGCTTACGAACCGAACCAACAACTTAGAAACTAAATCCCCTCACCAAAGTTTTTAAAGGGTTTAGGTTTTAACCCAAATAAACACTCTATTATTCTTTTGCGAGTAATCTTTAAATATCACACCCATTCGAGCAAGAACAATCAAAACGGTTCCCATGGAGTACCATGGATGTTAGGGGTGTTAATATCTTCCCCTTGCATAACCGACTTCCTTATCCAATATTCTCTTTCCCTTGGGTTTTATCTATGTTTTCCCTTTCCTTCGGAAATAAGTAAAGTTCGATGGCGACTCTGTTGTATGTTCGAGCGTGTGATACATTCGAGTATATTTCCGCTAGCTTCAGCTGGAGACTCTGTTGTGGATGTGCTTCTTGGAGCATTTCCTAGTCGCTAAAAGGAGTCGAGCCTAGCTTTGGTTGTTTTCGCTTGTTATAGGTGTTTATCTTTATTGCTTTACTCGCTCGCGCGTTGGGTTGTCACGAGAGACACACCTAGACTAGATTCACTTGGAAGTACTTTTGTTCTGCAAGAATTCGCTACGGCAGGGTATTTTCATTTCGAGTCGGTGACTCTGAGAGACCTTATAGGGACTACGTTTTGAAGAATAAAACCTACATGTGAGGGGGATATGGGTTTTTCTGCAAGAAACCATATACTATACATACCTTATTCTCATGGACGTCGGACCTTTGATCCTGCATCGGGCAGTATACGCAGATTATCCAGATTACTTTGTGTTGTTAACATACATTATTGCATTGTTGTACATATGTCGAAGCTTTAAACCCAAGTTGTTGTACCGGCAAGGCTTTGAATATGTGGATGTGGCATAATTATTTGCGCTCCATCCCCAACATTTACATCTCATCCTCTCATTCATTTACTTTCATGCATGTTAACCAGAAAACTAACCTTATCCATTCCTCTGTCACAAAGACATCGATTCGCCGACACCGATCATCGAAGAGTCATGAAAAAGGGTAAGAGCATTGACAGAGCTGACATGGTCTTGGGGTTATTCTTGGATAGCATGACAACGGACTTTCTAAATCAGGTTGTGATTAATGAGCAAGCTGAAGACAGTTTGAAGAAAGATAAGAAACAAAAGGTAGTTACAGGTATTCTGCCACTTCCTCCTCAAGAACAATGTTTATTTCCATATCAGAGGCCTGCTCAAAACAACCAGAAAGTGAAGCATAAGCAAATCATCCAAAAGAACAACAATTAGGATGGGAGACGTCCTTGCAATGATCCAATTCCTATGAGTTATGCACATCTGCTACCTATACTGGTTAACGCTGGGGAAATTGTGCCTAAACAGATCCAACCTGCTAGGTTTCCCTATCATCCCAAGCATGACCCCAATGTCACGTGTGGGTATCATGTTGGACATGTGGGCACTCTATTGAGAATTGTAATCCTTTTAAGGCCATAGTTCAAGAGCTCATTAATCAGAAGTTTCTATGCTTCACACATGTGGCTGTTGAGGCGCCTACTAGGAAGGAGTTTGAATACAAGGGTCGTCTGATTCATGTGCAAGTTCCTCCACCTATGGTTCAACCTATTATGCAGTATCTGAACCAAGGATACCACTCTGAAATGTTGTTGGCCTATCATGGGGCATCATTCACTACTGTTGCACCTTAATACACCTATACTGGGGCACCCTATGTCCCATCTGGAGTTCAGTATGGTCAGACTTTTAATTAGATAGTCAATCCTGGATTGGTGCACTCTGCTCAAATGTTCCCACCAATGGCCACTCCTCAGATTCATCCTCAGTTGCAAGTATCTTTGGTACCCATTCCATGCTACTCATTCCTACATGGTGTTATGTCCCAGTACCGGCAGCCTCCTCAGGCTCAAGCTCTGAAAAGTGAACAAACTGCGCCATGTAACCATCAAGGGCAGAGGAAAACCAGACGTTATGATAAGAAGCGTCCTCAACGTGATCAGATCCCTATGACATATGCTCATCTACTACCTTACCTTGTCTAGCAATGACTCAATATGACAAAGGAGATTCCACCTTCCAATTTCCCGTATCATGCAAAGCACAACCCTAATTCCCCATGTGCTTACCATGCTAGGCATAAGGGGAATTCTACCGAGGATTGATGGGTTTTCAAAGCTAGGGTACAAGAACTTATGAATCAGAAGGTTCTGACTTTCACCAAAGAAGGGCCTAATGTCAAGATTGGGGAGGGTGAATACAATCATTGGTGAAGAATGCTCAGAATTGAGGTTACATCTGCAGAAGAATAATGAGGCCAATCACGCTAGCAATCATGTTTGTAGATGTGTTTGATTGGCTGCATTTTGTGTTAAAACACTAACTGTACTCTGATGTCTTGACTGATGTCATGACATGCTTGAGTAGTATGCTACAGGATTAGCTAATACAGGATTTACTGAATGTCAAACTGGATGTTATGACATTCATCCCTGACAGTAGATACTGAACTATAGAATAGTTGGTTTTCTGTTACAGTTCAGTATTTAGTTCAGTCTGTCTTCAGGAGAATAACAGACCTGGCACATAACCTATTGTCTGAATGTCAAACTGAATGTTATGACATTCATCCTTGACAGCAGATACTGAATTATAGGCAGGTTGGTTTTTCTGCTACAGTTCAGTATTTATTTCAGTCTGTTTTTCAGGAGACTAACAGACCTAGCATATGGCCTATGTTTTGGACGTCAAACTGAATGTTATGACATTCATTCCTGACAGCATATGCTAAAGTGTAGGCTAGTTAGTTTTTCTATTTCAGTATTTTTCTCAGGCTATTTTTCAGGAATCTAACAGCTGAGCTAAAATCCAGGAATCTAACAACTGAGCTACAATTAAGAGGCCTATTATATAGCCTATTTGTTAGCACCCTAATATGTGGAAATTAGGTTAACTTGCTTAACCTTAATTTTAGGAAATACAAGTACAAGGCCCAAGTGATGCATTATAAAAGGATGGCAATCCTAGTTTCAGCAATTCAAGGGTTTTGAAGCGTGAAGCATTTATTGTACCAACATACTTTACTGCTGTATTGTATTTGTGTCGTGTATTAGGTTTTACTTGTGAGCCAAGAAATTATCACCTAGATGATTGCATTGGACTAGGGTGTTCATTGAGTTGTAATTGTTGTGTCACTCTAAGCTTTTAAGCATGAGTGTTGTGTTTCTTGATTAAAGCTGTTAAGCACAATCAAGAGTTGTTTGAAGTGTAACTTCGCCATTAACTTTAAACTAATTAAAGGTTGTAATCACTGTGGTGATTGAGGGGGAGTGAGTATGAACTCTGATCTTAGTTTTAGATTGAAATTGCATTGGGTAGGTATTAAGTGATAGGATTAAACAGTTGGTTTAAGGCATGAATTAATACTGCTAATAGTGGATTTCCTCCCTGGCTTGGTAGCCCCCAGACGTAGGTGTGTTTGTCACCGAACTGGGTAAACAATTCTTTGTGTTATTTACTGCACTTTACATTTACCTTATGTATACATTCCTGTCTGCGCATAATTGGATGTCATAACATCCAGTGTGACATCGATAGTCTGTTACTAGAATTTCAATTGGTATCAGAGCAGGCACCCTGCCTGTTCATTTCTGGGTGAGATCTAGGGACGTTATTTTCTAGTACCATGGACAAGGATGTAGGATTCTCAAATAGACCACCCATGTTGGATGGTTCTAACTATGATGACTGGAAACCTCGTATGATAGCCTTCTTGAGGTCTCTGGATAGCAAGGTCTGGAGAGCTGTCAACAAGGGACGGGAACATCCAACGAAGACAGGTAAAGATGGAATCATTATGAAAATTCCTGAAGAAGAGTGGGACAAGGAACAAGAGGCATTAGCCCTTGGAATCTCTAAGGCCTTGAATGCACTGTTCAATGGGATAAATAAGAACATCTTCAGACTGGTGCATCACTGTGAGCTGGCTAAAGAAGTTTGGGATACTCTCAAAACAACTCATGAAGGTACCTCCAAGGTGAGGATGTCTAAACTTCAGATGCTGACCACCAAGTTTGAAAATCTGAGGATGAAAGAGGATGAGACTATTCATGACTTCCACATGAATATTCTTGAAATTGCCAACACTTCTGGTGGCTTAGGAGAGAAAATGTCTGAAGAAAAACTTGTAAGAAAGATTCTCAGATCATTGCCAAAGAGATTTGCCATGAAGGTCACTGCTATGGAAGAGGCTCAAGATATCTGCAATATGAAGGTTGATGAGCTTATTGGTTCTCTCCAAACCTTTGAAATGGGCCTGTGTGAGAATGTTGAAAAGAAGAACAAAAGCATAACTTTCATATCAAATACTGAAGAGGATACAGAAGAAGGAAGTATTGGAGGTGATGAAAGCATATCAGAAGCTATAGCCATGCTTGGAAGACAGTTCAACAAGTTCATAAAGAAGATTGATAAAAAAGGGAGACCAAATGTCAAGAACATTTCGTCTGACTTCAGTAAAAGATCAACATCTGAAGAAAAGTTCAACCAAGGCAAGGGAATCCAGTGTCATGGATGTGAAGGTTTTGGACACATTAGAACTGAATGTCCTACCTACCTCAAGATGCAAAAGAAGGGACTATCTGTCACCTGGTCTGAGGAAGACTCTGAGAGTGAATCTGAAGGAGAATCTGCTAAACATGTCACTGCACTAACTAGTGTCCGTGCCTCTGATGATGACTCAAGTGGAGATGAACTTACATTTGATGAACTTGCTGCTTCATATAAGGAGTTATGTGTCAAAAGTGCAGAAGTGTGTATACAAGGAGAAAAGCAGAAGACACTCATCAAGGAGCTGGAAGCTGAGAAGAAGAAGCATCCGACAGTCATAGATGGTCTAAATGGTGAGATAACCTTGCTGACCTCTAAGCTAGATCAAATGACAAAATCCATCAGAATGCTGAATAAAGGAACTGACACTTTGGAAGAGATTCTAAAGATGGGTCAGAAATCAGGAACCATGTCTGGTTGAGGCTTTGTTTAGAAATCCTCAACTGAACTCAAAAGCTCAAAGGCTGAAGTTCAAAAAGTCAAGCAGAAGTCACAGCCAATGTCACAACATCGGGGAAACCGGAGGATTAACCATCAGAAGAAGAAATTTCAAAGATGGAGATGTCACTACTGTGGAAGATTTGGTCACATAAAACCCTTCTGTTACAGGCTGCATGGTTACCCTAACCAGACCCCTCAAATCAGACCTAAGCAGAAGGCATCTAAGCATAATGCCCCTATCAAGAAACAACAATGGGTTGCTAGATTAGCTCACACAGCTCTAAGGGCATCTACAAGAGAAGACTGGTACTTTGATAGTGGCTGCTCAAGACATATGACTGGTATGGAGAACTTATTGGTGGATATACAACCTCATACTACTAGTTATGTGACCTTTGGTGATGGTGCTAAAGGAAAAATCAAAGGTGTTGGTAAGCTGGACAGTTCTGGAGTTCCAGAACTGAATAATGTGCTGTTAGTAAAAGGACTAACTGCTAATCTCATCAGCATAAGCCAGCTGTGTGATCAAGGTTTCTGTGTTTAATTCACTAAGGAATTATGTGTTGTGACGAATGGAGATAGTCAGGAAGTTATGAGAGGATCCAGATCCAAAGATAACTGCTATCTATGGGAGCCTAAAGTCTCAAACTACTCCTCAATTTGCTCCTCAGCCAAGGAAGAACATGAGGTGAAGCTGTGGCATAGACGTCTTGGACATCTTCATTTAAGAGGAATGAAAAAGATCATATCTAAGGAAGCAGTTAGAGGAATCCCAAAGCTGCTTATTAATGAAGGAAGAGTCTGTGGAGAATGCCAGGTTGGCAAGCAAACCAAGATGTCACATCCTAAGCTGGGACATCCTACAAAATCAAAAACTCTGGAACTGTTGCACATGGACTTAATGGGACCTATGCAGGTTGAAAGTCTGGGTGGGAAGAGATATGCTTATGTGGTTGTTGATGACCATTCTAGATACACATGGATAAGATTCATCAGAGAAAAATCAGATGCATTTGATGTCTTCAAAGATCTGTGCATCAGACTCCAAAGGGAAAAGGATAGTTGTGTTGTCCGAATTAGGAGTGACCATGGGACGGAGTTTAAAAATTCCAAGTTTGACGAGTTCTGCTCATATGAAGGGATAAGTCATGAGTTTTCCTCACCTATTACTCCTCAGCAAAATGGGATAGTTGAAAGGAAAAACAGAACTATTCAAGAATCTGCTAGAGCTATGATTCATGCAAAGAAGCTTCCTATGCACTTTTGGGCTGAAGCTATGAATACAGCTTGCTATGTTCACAATAGAGTTACCTTGAGAAAGGGAACCTCTTCCACTCTGTATGAAATATGGAAAGGCAGAAAACCTACTGTGAAGTACTTTCATATCTTTGGAAGCAAATGTTACATTCTTACAGATCGTGAACAGAGAAGGAAAATGGACCCCAAAAGTGATGAGGGTATATTCCTAGGATACTCTACTAACAGCAGAGCTTACAGAGTTTTCAACTCCAGAACCAATGTCCTGATGGAATCCATAAATGTGATTGTGGATGATAAAGAGGAAGGAGCCAATGCCATAGAGGATGTTGGAACATTCCTTGAGACTTCAACAGACATACCAGTCAAGACTGAAGAGGTACAGGATACTCCTCCTGAATTTGAGGTAGATGCATCCAACAAGGTGCCTTCTATCAGAATTCAGAAAGACCACCTTAAGGATCTTATCATAGGGGATCCCAATAGTGGTGTGACTACCAGATCAAGGGAGAATAGCTCAAATTCCTGTTTTGTATCCAAGGTTGAACCAAAAAAATGTGAAAGAAGCCCTGACTGATGAATATTGGATCAATGCCATGCAAGATGAACTGGAGCAGTTTAAAAGGAATGAAGTTTGGGAGTTAGTTCCACGACCTGAAGGGACTAACGTCATTGGTACCAAGTGGATCTACAAGAACAAGTCTGATGAGAAAGGAGTAATCACTAGGAATAAAGCAAGACTAGTGGCACAAGGATATACTCAAGTTGAAGGGGTTGATTTTGATGAGACTTTTGCACCAGTTGCAAGGCTTGAATCAATAAGATTGTTGTTAGGTGTTGCCTGCATTCTGAAGTTCAAATTGTTCCAAATGGATGTGAAGAGTGCCTTTTTAAATGGCTACTTGAATGAAGAAGTCTATGTGGAACAACCTAAAGGGTTCTGTGATCCTAACCTGCCAAAACATGTGTACAAGTTGAGGAAAGCTTTGTATGGGTTGAAGCAAGCTCCTAGAGCTTGGTATGAAAGGTTTATTGAATTTCTGACCTCTAATGGGTACAAAAAAGAAGGGATAGATAAGACCTTGTTTGTGAAGGATGAAGATGGAAAAATCATGATTGCCCAAATTTATGTGGATGATATTGTCTTTGGTGGAATGTCAGATAAAATGGTGAAACATTTTGTTAACCAGATGCAATCTGAATTTGAAATGAGTCTGGTTGGGGAATTGACTTATTTTCTTGGACTGCAAGTTAACCAAATGGAGGATTCTATGTTTCTCTCCCAAAGTAAATATGCCAAGAACATAGTTAAGAAGTTTGGTATGGATAATGCTAGTCACAAAAGAACTCCTGCACCTACTCATTTAAAATTAACTAAAGATGAAGGAGGTTCTAGTGTTGATCAATGCTTGTATAGAAGCATGATAGGTAGTCTACTATATCTAACTACCAGTAGACCTGATATTGCCTATGCAGTTGGTGTGTGTGCTAGATACCAAGCAGAACCCAAAGTGAGTCACTTAAATCAAGTCAAGAGAATTCTCAAGTATATCAATGGGACTTGTGACTATGGTATGCTATACTCTCATGGCTCTGAGCCTGTCTTATATGGGTATTGTGATGATGATTGGGCTGGGAGTGTTGATGATAGAAAAAGCACATCAGGAGGATGTTTCTTTTTGAGAAACAATCTCATATCGTGGTTCAGCAAGAAACAGAACTGTGTATCATTGTCCACTGCAGAGGCTGAGTACATAGCAGCTAGAAGCAGTTGTTCCCAACTGGTATGGATGAAACAAATGCTGACTGAGTACAATGTCTCTCAGAATGTCATGACACTGTTCTATGACAATCTCAGTGCCATCAATATTTCAAAGAATCCCATCCAACACAGCAGGACCAAACATATTGACATTAGACATCACTTCATCAGAGATCTGGTGGAAGACAAAGTGATTACCTTGGACATGTAGCTACTGAACTACAACTTGCTGACATATTCACAAAGGCTTTGGATGCTACTCAGTTTGAAAATTTAAGGGGCAAATTGGGAATATGCCTTTCTGAGGATTTATAGCAACCAAGGATGTTAGGAATGTATTGTTTAATATTTCAAACTATTAAACAATTGAAAGTGTGCTCTGATTGGTCAACAAATCATAGCTATTTCACTTGCAACAAGTGTGTTAACAGGATTTTTAAAGGGATATCCTAACATGAGACAACCTATGTACCAGCTGGAGTTCAAGAACATGTTCATGCAGGAGTGGTTCAAGATGTCATACACAAAGTCATGGCATCTGATATGGTTGTACCTGCTGTGAAGCAAGAGTGTGTGTCTACTTGATCAAAGTTGTGAAGCAAGATCAAGTGGGTGTTGTCTTGATCAAAGCTGTAAAGCAAGATCAATAGGGGGTATTCTTGATTGAAACTTTGAAGTAAAATCAAGATTGTGTTTCTGAAATGTGTGTGTAAGTTATTTTATTTTGGTATGTATTATTAAGTGTTGCTTTGGCAACATTTTTGACAAAAAGGGGGAGTAACATCTGTACCCCAGGACAACAAATTTGTTATTTGCTTGAACAAATCTATTTGAAGTTGAAGGTCCTCTAATCCAGAGGTTATGTTGCAGCTTGATGTTTAACTTCTATGTGTGATGAGTGTGTTGCTGTGTGCTATCTACTTGTGCTGCTGCTGTTTGAAGTTTTTTTTAACAAATATATGTGATGAGTGTGTTGCTGTTCAACTTCTATGTGTGCTGAATGTATTAGCTATGTTAATTCTCTGCTTGGATGTGTGTTTTCCGCTGCTGTGAACTCTGTTGTGATGCCAAGTTGTTTTAGCCAAAAATTTGCCAAAGGGGGAGTTTGTAGATGTGTTTGATTGGCTGCATTTTGTGTTAAAACACTAATTGTACTCTGATGTCTTGACTGATGTCATGACATGCTTGAGTAGTATGCTGCAGGATTAGCTAATACAGGATTTACTGAATGTCAAACTGGATGTTATGACATTCATCCCTGACAGCAGATACTAAACTATAGAATAGTTGGTTTTCTGTTACAGTTCAGTATTTAGTTCAGTCTGTCTTCAGGAGAATAACAGACCTGGCACATAGCGTATTGTCTGAATGTCAAACTGAATGTTATGACATTCATCCTTGACAGCAGATACTGAATTATAGGTAGGTTGGTTTTTCTGCTACAGTTCAGTATTTATTTCAGTCTGTTTTTCAGGAGAATAACAGACCTAGCATATGGCCTATGTTCTGGACGTCAAACTGAATGTTATGACATTCATTCCTGACAGCATATGCTAAAGTGTAGGCTAGTTAGTTTTTCTGTTTCAGTATTTTTCTCAGGCTATTTTTCAGGAATCTAACAGCTGAGCTAAAATCCAGGAAACTAACAACTGAGCTACAATTAAGAGGCCTATTATATAGCATATTTGTTAGCACCCTAATATGTGGAAATTAGGTTAACTTGCTTAACCTTAATTTTAGGAAATACAAGTACAAGGCCCAAGTGATGCATTATAAAAGGATGGCAATCCTAGTCTCAGCAATTCAAGGGTTTTGAAGCATGAAGCATTTATTGTACCAACATACTTCACTGCTGTATTGTATTTGTGTCGTGTATTAGGTTTTACTTGTGAGCCAAGCAATTATCACCTAGATGATTGCATTGGACTAGGGTGTTCATTGAGTTGTAATTGTTGTGTCACTCTAAGCTTTTAAGCATGAGTGTTGTGTTTCTTGATTAAAGCTGTTAAGCACAATCAAGAGTTGTTTGAAGTGTAACTTCGCCATTAACTTTAAACTAATTAAAGGTTGTAATCACTGTGGTGATTGAGGGGGAGTGAGTAGGAACTCTGATCTTAGTTTTAGATTGAAATTGCATTGGGTAGGTATTAAGTGATAGGATTAAACAGTTGGTTTAAGGCCTGAATTAATACTGCTAATAGTGGATTTCCTCCCTGGCTTGGTAGCCCCCAGACGTAGGTGTGTTTGTCACCGAACTGGGTAAACAATTCTTTGTGTTATTTACTGCACTTTACATTTACCTTCTGTATACATTCCTGTCTGCGCATAATTGGATGTCATAACATCCAGTGTGACATCGATAGTCTGTTACTAGAATTTCAATGTTGACTTTCAATCTTTTTATTTGTAATATTTTTGTGCTTGTTAATGTATTGTTTAATTGTGAACTTGTTTGTTTTTGAATAAATTATCATAATGAAATAAGCGTGCATGTTTTGATTAAATCCATTCGTGTTCACTCATATTTTATTTATTAGTATCAAATTGTTGCTCAAGTAAATCAAAAGAGAATGATGCAATTAAAAGTATGCAAAATCGTTGCATGTATGTTTTTGAATAAGGTCGTGTTGATGATGTAAGGCATTGTTCAAATCCCTAAACACCGGAAATATAAGGAAGTTGATCCCTAGTCAACCCCTTTGGATCTTGAAGTATGAGTTTCTTCTTTACACATAAAACTCTCAAATTTAACCAGGGGCAGGGTAGTCTTCAGTTAGTTTGAACATGCATGCAAAATTCAGAAGGAGAATATCTCATCAAATGATCAATCAAATCATATCCCTCTCAATAGGATGGAATCACAAATTCATAATGGTTGTCCTTTACCAACAAAAAGAGTAACATGGTCACGAACCTTGCAACAAATCAAAATATCACAGGATTTGCTCCGATACAAAAAAATATATAAAAAATCAATAAAAAGCCCGCTAAGTCAAAAGCTTGAAAACAAAACTGACTTAGGAAAAAGTTAGGGCATTCCGGTGGACAACGAGTCCCAAAGGATCAGTCCAAGCCAAAATAAGGGAGGACGTAAAACAAAAGAAACGAGAGGATCAATATCAAAATCCGCAATAAGAGTAAATGTCTATGACTGCAAATAAAAGAGGATGGTGAGTGAATGTCGCTCCAAAATCCTTTTTTGAAAAATGAATGTTCGTTTTAAGTTAACTGAATGTATGACTGGAGAACATCACGGAGAACGGGTGGGTTAGAATATGTTTTGAGCCTTATATCCTTTCTTTCTAAAATCTAAAATCAGGCCACGTTACAACCCTCAAAAGACCTAATTGAAGCAGGGTTTATTTCGAAAGCATACTATGGTAAGATCGCGTTAAGTTGACTCCTAAAGATTTGTTCATCATTTGTATTGATACTGATAGGGCATTCTAATTAGTGATTCATTCACTATATGTCATAATCTTAGTGGACACACCTGAATTTCAAAACTTGCATGAGCATGACATTATAATTATCATTTTCAAAATGAGCATTTTTACTTGCGAACAAGCACTTGACACCAAGAAATCTTACATATTGGGAAGGTTGAACATTCCTTATGGTACCCATGGCTCATATCTCTTCAAGAGTCAGTCAATCTGGGGCAACCATGTTGAGATTCTATAAATCTCTCTAAATCATCCGGATAGGGGCAAAGTCACTTCAAGCCTCGTATTGGGACATGTCACCTTAAGAGCACGAGAAGTCAATCACTCCCAGAAATGGTTATTCAAGATAATATTGTTTCAAGAGGGTGGGGTAATCCAGTTGGAAATACTTAGATTATGAGACTGCTTCATAACTCGTGACTAGGGCAATGTGCAGATCCCCAACTGACTGGGGCAGAGGCAGGCTACGAAGGTACAAACTCTCGCTATGTTTCAGATCAAGTTCAGAGGTGTGACAATGACGATTCAACTTGAAATAAGTGTCAGAGAATCATATTTGTATGACCATTATCCTAGCCCAAAATTCCCACCTCCCTCTATATGATCATCTGACTTAAACATCACATAAATCATTATAATGCATCAATCATGTCGTTTCACTCATTCATATCATTCATATAACATAATATGAAACCTTGCAAACAAAAAAAAGCCAAAAAATCAGTTTTATTAACTCACTCAAAGCCCAACCTTTGCTTGGCAAATCACAAAACTCATGTTACATTACATCCATTCCCAACGGGAATTTTTTTGATACGCTAGTATTTAATCCTCTTCTACCTTGAATACCCGAAAAGCTTCTGCCATCCTTGTATTCAGGTTCAAGAAGATTAAATCGGGGCAGCTGATGTACCCCAAAATTTGTCCTCCCTTTTTCATCCTTTCATTCACCTTCAACTTGAGAATCATTTGTATATCTTCATGCTCCATGCATATACATCAATCATGCATTCACATATAGTAGCTGATCAATGTGGATTTAAAAATCTTGGCTTGCAAAAATAGGGTTTTTGAGTGGATGAAACCCTAAAGGCTTAACTTGGGTATTCATCTGGTTGTAGGGGATGCAAAACCCTAATGATTTGATATGTGAAGCCTGAGTTCTATCGTGATGCCCTTCAGAGGGGTTGAAACCCTAATCTTCTAGTGATTGGGTGTAAGGCTTCATGTTGGTTATATGGGTCCTATCTTGGCCTCTAAACCCTAGTTAGGGGGACCATATGTTGAATACTTGGTTGAGGAGTATCCTATTTCATTCAAGGCCTTTGATGGAAAGATATGTTCTTGAAACCCTAACTCCAGATGCTTGAAGGCCCATGCAGGTAAGGAGTTATCTGAGATATCTTGTTTTGACTAAAACCTTAATTCATGTGGGAAAGGCTCATGCCCATCATCTTGTCCATCATACACACATCATCATAACTCTTGCAAGGTCATATCTCTTATGCATATGGTGTAGATTGCTAGTTCTTGATACATGAAGTCATGCTTGTACCAACCCATTAATCTTTTAGGCCTTGGTGATCCAATCCAGGTCTTCATTTTGGGTCCATCTATGTTTAGTCAAAATTCATGTCCACCTACACAAGTCTCTACAAGAAAACCATGATTTGAGATCTACAATTAACTTTGGTCAGCTATTGACTTTTTGGTCAACTAGTTGACCAAAGTCAACCACCTTCCATAAGTCATTTTCAAGCCATTTGTCTTTAATCTATTTCAAAGGTAAGATCATTCCACCTTGCACAATTCCATCACATTCTTTGACAAAAATCAGCATGCTTTGTGTATCATGGTTATTCATTCATAAACCATTTCATAAGCCATCACATTACATGTTCATCTTAGGTCACTTAATTTTTTTTGTCATGTCCATCTTTAAAGCATCAGGAGTTTTCTTCCAATATGAGCCATTTGGTTTGCTTGACTTGCAAGTCTTGTCATCATTTGGATTCATTAGTCCACTATATGTTGTTTTCAGATTCATCGTTGTGTCATCCATTGCATGATATATTGTTTGTGATATGTGTTTGAATTTGGATTTGATTTTGTTTGAATTTCCATGTGAAACCACATTTGATCATTTCATTTAGCATAAATGTCCATAATCATTTCATCTTTTTTTCACATTAATTTTAGAAATTCGAATTATTTCATACTAATGGGCCTTGGTTGATCAATTAGAAGTTGGCCATTCATTCATTCATTTTATGACAAAAATTCAGCATTAACACCATGAGTCACCAAGTCCAAACATGGTTATGTGATCAAAGTTGGCCCATTCATCATTTTTTTATGTTAAATTTCAGAATGAGAATTACATTTCATCAAACCCAAACAGATCGGCCCATGATTCAAATTACTAGCATCCAATATCCACAATTCCAAATTCACCCAACATCAATTACAATGTTCAATATCCAAAGTACAATATCAGAATAAGGCAAAAGAAGAAGTATGCAATTGGAAATCCACTTAATGAAATGAAGGAAATGTAATTGCCATACGAAACTAAATATGCAAGCCAAGAAGACGGAGCTCCAAAACTCAAAACGCAGTAAAGGAAACGAAAAGGCGGTCCTAAGTATCAGTTCAAATTTCACTCACATCTAAATACAATTAATTAGCATAACCTGCATTCTAACAGTTGCTTTTCAATTCACAAACCCTGCATTTAGAATTTCATTTCATTGTTCACATTTCGAACTAACTAACTGCATTTACATTTCATCTTAATCCCAATTGAAGGATTTCGGCGATGAGGCGCTATTGGCGATGGCGAGCAGCTTCGGTGTGATACGGAGTTCATGTGAGCTTCTTCGGTAAGATAAAATTGGATTTTGGTTGAGTAATTGGGATTTTCGCCCAAACATGTTTTAGGGCCCGCGAATCATTTATGTTTGCACCCCCAATGGCACTCTTGGCATCGCTTGGACCAGCAATGGGCCTCTGCTGTGAGGCCCATCCGAATCCCATTCCATACTCCATTACTGGGCTTGGTTCTTGTTTATTACGAGTTTCTTTTTAGTGATTACAATTGGTGATTAGTAATTAGGGTAATTGCTTAGTTTTGATTAATTAGGTCTACTCAAAATTTGGATTTAATGATTAGGAATTATTTCTTGATTAGTGATCAGTTAATTATAATTTTTTAGAAATACACTTTAATTAGTTTAAATAAATTTAGAAATTAGGAAATATTTTAGTATTGGTTGTTATTTTAGTTTTTTAGAGTAAAATAGAATGGTTTAGGTTTTATTCGATTTTATTTGTTTTCTATGAAGTAGAATTTAATTCATACCAATATTCTTGTGAATTGACCATTTTGCCCCTTAAAGGTTTATTTTGTCACTGTAGCCATATAAATGCATGTTCCCTTTAGAATTAATCTAGGCTTAGAATGTTAAATAGTTTTAATCAAGTTTTGACTAACAAATGCATGTTCCCCTTAGGAATAGCCTGTGAATATTATCTTAACCTTTAGATTAGGTTAACTAGTAATTTTCCAATTAATTCAAACCCTCGATTCAAGTTGGTCAAAAGTAATTTTGATCAACTAAATTTTTTTGATCTTGTATGATCCCACAGTCTATTCAAGTGATCAAATGAAGCTTGATCACTTGACAAGACTCTTTTTGTAAGTTGTAGAGCTCGAAGCCTTAAGTCAGACTCTCAATCAAGGCATCCCCAGTCATATCAAGCAGTGGATCATATAGGGTACATCAAAGGTGGTTCTTCAAGAGCTTGCTAATCAAGGTTAAAATTGTGTGACATGAGCCTTAAGCAATAGAAAATGAATGAGAGTGGAGAATTCCATTAACTCATTATGAATATCTTTGGATACGGGACGCATGACCCAGTTGCTCATCGTATTCACCTTTATTCATAGACTTTAGCACAATTCAAATCACGAGTGTCAAGTCTCTCCCACGCAAGCAAACAATGCAACAAGCAGAAGACTCTATCAACAACTATCAATCATAATTCAAGTTGTATACCATGAGCCTTAAACAACAAAGAATGATGAGAGTGGAAAATTTCCATCCTTGTCTAGGGTATCCTTGGGTGCGAGACGCATGACCCAGTTGCTCAAGGTATCCGCCTTTGTTCATAGACTTTAATGCAACCTAAATTTTGGTTGATAAGGCATTCATCATCACAGGGAACAACAAAGATTCTTCTTCATCAACTTGAAAGTTAGGATAAGAATTACATGCCACAAGCCTTAATTAGTAAAGAATGGATGAGAATGGAGAATTCCATTATGGGTACGGGACGCATGACCCAGTTTCTCATTGCATTCACCTTTACTCATAGACTTAAGTGTGGTTCATATCCAGTGACTGCCAAGTCTTCTTCTTACTCTATTTTATCAATCAATCACTTATTTTGCCTCAATCATCTTACCGTCAGCCCTAGTGGGCTGAACTATGAAAGCTTTGACTTTCTCATTGCACGGTGAGAATATGTAGGCAGGAGGATTCAGATTCTCCGCGAGCTATCTTATTTATTAACTATTCATTCATTCAATCAATACCATCTTTTTGAGATCTAATACATTTCTTATTCGATTCCATAATCAATGCTTTTCTGTAAACCAAAAGTTGTTTGGCTTGTACCTGTAGCGGTAAATTCATGACCATCAAGCTCTGGATAAACTTGACGTCAATAAAACCAGAGTCGCCACCGCGCTTTTATTATTTCCAAAGGAAAAGGGAAAAAGTATGAACAAAATCCGAAGATAAGAATTTTTCAAATCAAAACTAATAAAATGCTAGAGATTACAGGTAAGGGGGTTGATTACACAGAGGGAAGGTGTTAGCACCAAAAGTGTCTTAGGTACTCCTAGGGAGCCCTTTTTTGTGTGCAAATGATTTGGTCAAAATGATGTTTGATAAAAATATAGTGTGGGGAGATGAGAAAAGAATACATTAATTATATTTTGTGTTTGGCAAGACCTTCGGTCTTATGCCTACGTACCAACACAAAAATGAGGGATCAAAACCCCATAGTTCATGCTAAAAATTTCAAAGAAGTTGGTGAATTGCTTTTAACAAAAGTTTAACAAAGAAGGCACAAAAGGCCAAAGATTTGAATGGGTTGTTAGTTCTTTTTGTTTTTTGAAATTAAAGTCAATATTTTTAAGTTCATTCACAAGTTTGATTAATAAAATATTTGAAAATTCATTGGCATAAGGCCAAAGTTTCTAATCATTAAAACATGTCTAAGTTAAAAAACACAAATAAAGAAGGTTTTTGAAAAGAGGGATAGATTTTGAAATTTAAGAAGTGGGAGGAGATGAAGGGACTATCCTAGACAAAAAATTAAAATTTGAGAGTTGAAAAGATCTAACCAATGAGATGCAATCCAACAGACAAGAATATCATATAGAAACCCATTTTCCTTGGGACTTTAGCAAGCAAAAAACATAAGCAATATACAAGCAAACCATATGAAGACCAAGGCATCAAATAAAGATAGCCATAATATCCAAGCAAGCAACCCAATAGCTAGCAGTCTTCATTGTCTTCCAATGTATTAGATGAAAATATTCCTTGGTCAACTCAGAATAATCATCAGACATCAACAATAATAACAGGATAACAATTAAGCATAAAGACAAAGTGACAGATGAATCAAGGTCACTCAAGGCTTGCATTAGATGGAAGGCACAATCAAATATAACTCAGTCTCAGATAGTGGCATTGGCCAAGTCCTCAAAGCATAGAAAAGTTCCCTATCCTAAGTCCAAAAGTTCATATCAAGCCCAACAGTCCACCAAAATGTTTTTAAGGTTTTTGTTGTTATTAAATGTTTTAAAGGTACTAAGACCACAAGCAAAACCAAAATAAGCAAACAATATATACAATAACAAGATATGGCTCAAGTGAGCAAAGTGAAAAGGACTGAAACATAAACAAGCTGCATGAAATGTAAATGGCAGATGAATGATAAAGGTACTGAAATTTAAAGTGCATTAAGTAAATGACTTGAAAGTAAAGCAACATTAATAAAGTGTTAGTCAAATGTTAGTGAAGAGTTTGAATTGATTAAATCATTCTTTGGAGAACACTCAACCATTCATTCACAAGTATGAATTCTTGAACCAAGACATCATCCATGAGAAGGGCTCCAACTTGGATAAATCAACAAGTATGCCACTAGCTCTCATGAAAGAAAAAAAGGTCAAGTTTTCACACAATGCCATGAAGAATGAGAGACTTACAATCTCACTTACAAGAATGATATGCCTTCTTGGTCAAATTTAGCTATATGTTAAGCAATCGTAATTTGACTTATGTAGAAGTCACAACTATCTGAAGTCGCGCAATAAAAATATAGGTGTTAATGCATGTTAGATATTTGGTACAAAGAATCAAACTCCTAAAATATACCACACACTGCAAAAACGGGAGGGACCTATCTCAGTCAGGCTCATGTTGATTCATCTGACACAAGGTCATTGATGAATCAACTAGCATTAGACATGAAGAGAATTCATTGGTCAATGATGAATTGGGGAAGAATAGGGATGAAAATGAAGAGGGAAGGGAAAATAGAAACCCAAATTGATCATAGGAGGAATCTCATATGATCAATACCATCCATTCATTTTGGGAGATGAAATGTATATTTCATCAATCCCCTAAATCCAATAGTATTGGTCAAACAAAAGTCAAATAAACCATGATCAAGGCCAAACAGAAAGTCAAACATCACAAGACCATAAAAATGGCTCAACATAATTTTCAAACAATTATTCAATTAAAAATCAAATTAAAAATGAATTAAAATGCATTTTAAAATGGATAAAACCTCAAATCCCTTCAAAACACCAAATAAACGGCCAAGGAATTTATCCTAGGTCAAACAAGGTCAAAGGACCTTAAACAAAAAAATTTAGAATTTTTGGAAAGTCAGAAGTATTTTAAAAATATTTAAAACAAGTTAAAAATCATTTAATTCATGAAAAATATCAAAATTAATTAAAAAATGATTTTAATTCAAAATATGGAAGAGGGATATATTTAAAGATTTTTGGTGAAAGTTCCATATTTTTTGGATTAAAAATGAAATTAATATGAATTAAACAAAATAAATGGATTAAATGGAAAATCAAAAATTAAAAAGAAAAATAGAAAAAACAAGGGCCATCAGATCTCCCTTATTAATTGAGGTGGTAGATCTGACGGCCAAGTGCACGCGTTCCATGGTGAGTCCGAGTCAACGTGTCATATGCTTGGTAATTAAAAGGAATGACTCAGATTAAAACATTTCCACATGATGAGATGGCCAGGAAGCGTGCCAACACATCACTGAAGCCCTAGCTCCAGTCGTCTTCTCCGGTGGTCCTCACCAGACTGGTCCACTACCAAAATTCACCAAAATAAAAAATGCATACACTATTTTAACGAGAAAAAGCTCAGGAGCTTGAATCTGTCCTCAATTTCTCCTAATTCCAATTATATTGAAAGATACAAGGAATTGAATTTTGAGGTACACGATCTGAGTTGCTTCGATTTAATCTCAAAGCAACTCAATCTTTTTGCCTACATTGGTAGGACTTCAGACAACCAATAAACAAGTAGAATTATGGAGAAATGAGGGAGAATCAAAGACTTGAAAATCTGGAAAAATCAGCTTCGAGTTGCAGTGATTGAGCTTGATCTTGATGCAATTCCAATTGGTTTTTCCTTCTCTTGCTTGTAGTGAGTGATTGAGATGAAAATGGCTATGAAGTCTTGGAGTTCTTGTTCATAAACAGAAGTTGAATCAAGAACTTGATTTCAATGAAATATCAAGGTATTCTATGGAATGAGGTTCTGAGATTGTTTGGCAAGGGTTGGGCAAGGTATCTCCTTCAATCTGAGGTCAATGAGTTCATTATATAGGCCATGGAAAGTGATATTCACACCATTTAATAATTTAGCCAAAAATAGAAATTCAAGTGCATGGGTGCATGGACATGTGTTAGGACCAAAATTATCATTGCAATCTGATCAGTCACCATTTATGCTAGACATTCCACTGTTTAACCGTAAATAAGTCAGGTAAACTGCGTAAACTGAAGCATTTTTAGTTAGATATAAGCTCAATTCTATAATATGAAGTATGTTGTTACTTATGAATTTCTTGAGGATATTTTACACTTTCGGGTATGTTAGCAGGTCAAAAAAGTAGTCTGGAAGCTCAGGGGATCAAACGTCAGATGCCAAATTAAGCCCGAGCAAGAAAAAGGAAGAAAAAACCAAATTCTTGGAGAATCTACTGTCCATACGCGTATGGCCTTACTTGATACGCGTATGGACCTTCCCAATACGCGTAGAATACGCAAATGCCCAGAGGGGTTGGAAATCAAGCAAAAAGACAAGCTTCTGGTGATACGCGTACCAAACTGGTGATACGCGTACCAGACTGGGCAATACGCGTACCAGACTGGGCAATACGCGTATCAGAGGCTGGCCTACGTGCAGTACGCGTACCAGACTGGGCAATACGCGTATCAGACTGGGCAATACGCGTATGGCCCCCAAAATCAGGAAAAGCCCAACTGCATAGCTATTTAGAGGGGAGAACACGATTTTCCGAGGGTTGGACGATTTGGAGAGAAAAAAGACGCGTTTTGAGAGCTGGAGACTCTACGAATATCAAAGGATTCATATGTTCAAGAGTTTTCCGACGATTGAAGATTGATTCCTCACGAAATTCTGTAATGACAACAATGTTAATCTTTGTTTTTATTTCGATTATGAGTAGCTAAACCCCCCATTGCTAGGGGGTGACCCTGATTCTGAATGTGACAGATTTGATGTTTATGAATGCATTGATTATTTCTTCTTTTCCATTGATTTGTTCTTATTACTGTTCTTTATGCTTTATTCGTCGGACCAACGAATGATGACTAATATGAATAGTTTAAGCTGGACAGCGATTATTCATTGACCTGGATAAGAACTTTGGGTAGTAAAAATAACCTAGGACTAGGGATTTTCTATCTGACCGGTAATTCTTGATATTTGAATGCTTGAGTATGAACTTAATTATTTATGGACATAGTAATTAGGTTACATAATCAAAGGTCTTTTCACTAAGGACTTAGGAATAGATACCCTTGAGGACCGGAATTAATTTGACAGGAATATTGTCTAAGCCTTCATAAATTATATCTGTTACAGGAAGTTTCATTCACCGAACCCTAGAAATCTTCTCTCATTTGTATCTCGTTCAACCTTTTTACTTGTTTTATTGATTTGAAATTGGTAGTATAATTACTCACAACACAAAAACTAAAGGCTTTTGTCTGATTGAAACAATCTATAAACTCTGTATCGTCAAGCAGTCCTTGAGATCGACAAACGGGGAATTTCCCTTTTATTACTACAGTGAGAAAAATAGTACACTTGCTATTTTCCCATCACAATCCACTCCAATTCGTGCACAAATGCTAATGATGTCATAACATGGAGCCATGCAAAGCTAAATGGAAATTGAATTCAAATGTTACCAAAATAAACCATGAGAAGAACCCATGCGCAAGTCCCTCAATTCTTGTCCAAATGGAGTGATTGGATGCTTTGGAAAGGTGACATCAAGGGGAACAAATTGGATGTTAAACACTTTTTCATTTGGATCTTGGATCATGATGAATTTTGAGGTGGAAGTTGGAGAAATCAAACATAGTTGAAAATTTTCTAAGTATAAAGTCAAATGATAACTTTTTCCACCTTGAATAACTTTTGCTATGAGCTTCAAATGAAAATGGTTTCTTCACCAAAGTTGTATCTATTTAATTCCTATTCATTTTGGTCAAAATTTTGACACCATTTTAATCTTTCATGAGGGAGTTATGGATTTTAGAATTTGAGGAAAATTGCTTATTCAATGGTAATGGCCCAAAATGACCTATAATATTTTCTCTTGGCACATGCCCTTGAAAGTATAATTTGACATTTCTCAAAGAATCAAAGTTGGAGAATACATCTTTAAATATATCATGAAACTTAGGTGGTCTTCATATCATAAAAATTGAGCATGTTATGGTCCTTGGAAGTTGACCTCCTAACTAGGGCACATACAAACTGACCTATAATTGTTCACCATAAAAAATGACTTTACAAGAAAAATTAGAGCTTGATGCGAACATGAAAGTTGTTTTTAATGTCATAAAGAGTAACTTTCATATTGGAATCATTTTCATATGACAAAACTTGTAGGAGATAGGGTCTAGGGAACCCTAGATTTGACTAGTTGACTTTCTCTCGTCAACTTCTTTGAACCAACTTGAAAACTTGAGGTTCCTTTGATATTTGGGGCTCATGGAGAATCATATATTCATAAGATGATGTAAAATGGAGTATCCCTTGATATCTTTGACCAATTGGTGAAGAAACTTGCTGAGGAAGTCACACAAGATACCCAGATGAATTAGGGCTTCCAAGGCAAACAAGCTTCAAACTCTTGATGAATTCTTGATCAAATTGACAAATAAAGAGCATGAGGATCCATATATGATTCCTAGAACCAATGTGAGCCTTTCCTTGATTGATATCTTGCACTAAGGGTCTCAAACCCTAGGTATGAGCTTGGTGGGGGCATAGATGGACACACACACACACACCTACAAAAGAAACAAAGACATATAGACATATTTTTGGTATTTTGGTTAGTAAACAAAAGAAAATAAAGTATGATACAATCAAATTTGCTTAGTGATCTCTCCCAGTGCAAACCCAATGAATGAGGGGTAAGGAGGATGTCAAGGTGTGATCCCAAAGCCAATGCAAATGATGAGATAACATGAGGGATCTTGGGCCAAAATTGGGGTATTACAGTACCCAAGCACTTAATTATCTTTATTTTTGGTTATGATAGGAGTGGGTATGTGTAGTTCCTTCCACATCGTAGTTCATACCTCCTTTACTCATCGGTTCAAAGTCTATTCCTTCATGGGTCCAAGATACCATTTCTTCTTTGATTTTAAATTGTTTGTTCCCCAACAAGTGATATATTTTTCCTTGTACCCAAACAACATTTTATTGTGGGTCCAATGCTCATCCTTTTAGGAAATTTGTCCATCTTATGAACCAAGAGATGTTTTCCTTGATGTCAAACAATTCATTCTTTTTGGTAAGACAATACAGTGGGTGTGCCTCTGTCCCTCCACATCTTAGTGTGTATCTTTTTACTCTTGGGTTCAAAGCTAGTTTGCTTTATGGGTTTCCCATGTTATCATTATGTTGGTACAAGTTATACTTTTTCATCATTGCAATCATATCCTTGAAGTTGTTTGTCTTGTTAGTCCTATTTGCTTAGGCAAACATTTCCTTATCTTTCCTTTGTTTTCGTGGTTCCACGAACTACGAATGCTCTGACTTTCTCATTGCATAGTGAGAATACGTATGCATGAGGATGCGAATCCTTGGTAAGCATACTCCTAATTATTTTGTCTTCCGCCTTAGGGCATTATTCATATCTTTCATGAACCATTACCTACCTTCAACCATTACGACGCACCCCAGTGACATACTATTTCTTTGAAATCAATTACATTTTCCTTTGGAATGCCATAAATACACTTTTAGGACATTTGTCCACATTTATGCCAAAATATATTTGCCTGATGCCAAACACTTAATTCATTCTTTTTGGTCATGACAATACAATGGGTATGCCTCTGTCCCTCCACATCTTAGTCGTGCCACCTTTATTATTGGTTGCGAATTTCATTTATCCTATGGATTCCAATATACCCTTACCATTGGTTTCAAATTTTACCTCTTCAGTCACTTGTTACCAAAACCCCGATTCTGTGACTTTGGTCATCATCCATCCACCTTCATGATACATTCATATACTACCTTCATTCACTTCATGTGATATGCTCTTGCTTTGAGCCAAATACATTATCCCTTTGAGCCAAATACACTATCCCTTTGAGCTCCATCTTGTATCTCTTTGTGAACCAAGAGGTGTTTGTGTTGTAAAACCAAACACTTAATTCCTTTGTTTTTTGTTATTCCAATATAGTGATACCATGTTGTAGGCCCCTCCCTTGTTGGTTCATACCAGTTTTACTCTTGGGTTCATATTTCATCCCTTTTTGGAGTTCAAATCAGATAATACTTTGGTTCAGACCATACCTTTATCACAACTTCTTTTCACCTCTTACCATTAGTTATCTGAACTACGAAGCTTTGAATTCCTCATTGCACTATGAGGATACGTAGGCATGAGGGCCCTAATCATCACCGAGAACTTTATCTATTCTTTTCCTTTCCCTTATTCTTTTGCGAGTAATCTTTAGATATCACACCCATTCGAACAAGAACAATCAAAATGGTTCCCATGGAGTACCATGGATGTTAGGGGTGTTAATACCTTCCCCTTGCATAACTGACTTCCTTACCCAATATTCTCTTCCCCCAGGTTTTATCGATGTTTTCCCTTTCCTTCGGAATAAATAAAATTAGATGGCGACTCTGTTGTATGTTCGAGCGTGCGATATGTTCAGGTATATTTTCGCTAGCTTCAGCTGGCAACTCTACTGACCAATACTACTCAACCTCTCCTATCTCAAGCAAGCTTTCAGACTCGGGTGGGAAGTCTTTCACGCAAGGTTTTCTTTGCAATCATTATTGCATCCAAATTTTCTTTGTCACGGAATCATGGTTACGGACCAACTGAGAAACAAAGAAAACATACACAAGTTAGTAATAAAATGTATAGAAAAAATAAATAACAGATAAAACTCCACGTACGTAAAAGGAAAACAACCCAAACTAGGATAGATTTTCTTAGGGAAACCGGGTCCCCGACAGAGTCACCAGTTGTCGCTACCGGGGTTTAGGAGTGAGGGAACTGGACAAGCTGAATAAAGGAATTGCCTCCATAAAGAGGAGAGGCAATATCAGAAGAGTCGCCACTGAATTTTATTTGTGTGCCTCTATCGGAGAGGCGAGGGGAAATAGTCGATAAAAGCCTCAAAAAGATATGCGCACGGGAAATGCTTATAAAGGGATAAGGAATCGGTCTCGCAACTGAGATTAGGGTTCGGAAGTCAATTACGCGACGGGAAGGCATTAACACCCCTCACGTCCATGGTACTCTATGGGAACCATTTGGGTTATTTACGTACACGGGGATTTATCTTATTATCGTTTTATTTTAAAAAGAATGTGTGTGAAAGAGAGAGGTTTTGGTTTTTTATTATTGTGCTCGATAAGGATTGTGTCCCTTGTACCTACGTGTCACTCATCGGGTATGAGGAATCAGAGCTCCGTAGTTCGGAGAAGAAAATGTTTGTGTGTTGATTGATTTTACCTTTGAGAAAAGGGTTTTCAGGATGGGTTCCCTAAGGCACAAAAATTAGGTTTGATAGGTTGTGTTGATTTTACCTTAAGCAAGTGTTTATGAAAAGAATGTTTGTGATTAGATTGCACTAAAGTCTAGGGGTGAAGGTGAATATTCTAGATAACAAGCCAAGTATCCTTCATCCAAAATAATCAGAGTGAGGGTGAGAATGCTTCATTCTCACCCATTCCCCACCACTTAAGACTTGTGGTGCATAATACTAATCATAGTTATTAAGTGTTTTAAATTTGATTAAGAAAAATTCACTTGACGTTGAATCAAGGGTTTGTTTATTTGATTGAGAAATTTGGCTTAACGCAACATGAATTCAAAGTAACCAACAAGAAAGTAGAGGGGGTCATTGTAAGGTATCCCAAGAGAAATCCTTGTGTGTGAAAAAGTGACCTAAGCTAAAAAAAGGATAATGGTCTTATAAACATGTCCCCCTAAGGTGGTGTCATGATGCCAATCTTATAATCGGAATGTAAGTACAGATGAAACCCAAAGTTCACAAAGTATCACAAAAAAAGAATAATGG
This sequence comes from Lathyrus oleraceus, assembly GCF_024323335.1. NCBI lineage: Eukaryota > Viridiplantae > Streptophyta > Magnoliopsida > Fabales > Fabaceae > Lathyrus > Lathyrus oleraceus. Next base: position 264,790,720 of record NC_066585.1, on the reverse strand, counting down.
AAAAAGGCCTCGAAGCAAAGATCCTAGGATGAGATCCTCTAAGTCCAAGTGAATTAAATAAAGTGGATTGTCTTTGGTCTTATAATTTTATTATGTTTTTGTTGTTTTTAAGTGTATGATAATAATAAAGTAAAGAAAGATGATAAAGTATGCATGATGAAGTTTATACAATGATGATGATAATGAGTACTTAAATGTAAATGACATAAAAGTAAATAACAATGAATATAACAATGATAATAATAACAAAAGGTTAGTAGTAATCAAGGTTAGTAAAGTTAAGTTAAGTTAAGTATTATGAACAATGGACCAACACTTGAGGATTATTTATCCTTAGGTCAATAAATTCAAATATGGCGCATCAAGGGATAACTTATCATTGATACAAAGTATGGAAGATGGTCAATGAATCATATTACCATGGATTTGTAACAAAGAAAGTTATTCAACCCCAAGTCCATCTATCAATAGATTGACAAAAGGAAGATTATAATAAACCCAAGGTTGAAAGATATAATTCATTAAGTTTTTAAGTTATCAAGTTATTATGACAAAGTGTAATATCAACAAGGTAAGAAGGGTTAGTGTATAATAAATACAAGTAAGTATTATGTTAGTGGGTTGGTATAAACCAAAAGGAAAAATAATGTATCGGATGAATCCATAAGTTAACAATTGCAAGGCCTCATCTACATGTCCAATTACCTAGGTTGGTTGGTGTAGGGGCAACCTATCCATGATCCAAAGTACCACAGATGAACATTTAATCATCCATTAGTAGATTTGAAACAAGGAAGGTTCAATCAACCCTAACCAAACCAACATCATGACAAAAGTAGATCTCATTAGCCCTAAGATTCAAGACCTCATAAGTCTCTCAAAAAATAACCAAATGACTTGAAATAAAATAAAATAAAATACTAGAGGAAAAAATAAAGGGGGTCTATGTTGAGCATATTTTCAAAATAATAAAAATAAAAGGGATAAAAATTAAATAAAAATGGAAATAGGAAAATAAATGACTAAAAATAAAAGCAAGTGAAAAAGAAATTAGGATTTGCACATGTCGGGGGTTGAACCCCTGACCTTGAGGTCGTGGGGGGATCAACCCCCTATCCCACTGGGCCACTGGCTCAGTGGTGTTAACAAAACACGCCGAAGCAACAAAATAACACAAACAAATTAAAAATGGGATTCACGCGCCATTTAATCAACCAGAACACGACACTGTATCTTTTTGAATTCGAAATTCGCGCGAAGCAACGACCCTGATGTCGTCTTCAACCTTGGGATTTTTGAAAATCGAAACTTCGAAATACACACTTTCAATCAGATTTTTTTATGGAATCACATTACATGATTATAAAAAAAATCATCCTCCACACTCATGAGCCATTGATTGGCTCTAAGTGTGGAGTTTTCTCTCACGAACCAGAAAAATGAACTTGACCTAATCTAAAAATTAAATTCCAAATAATGAGTAATCAAAGTTAGGAACTTAGGATAAATGATCAGAAGATCATTTCGAGGGAGATGGTAACTTGTTTGGATGATGGGGGTGAAGAGAACTAGGGAGTTTTTCTGATGACATAATTCAGCTCAGGTAAGGCTTGGAGAAGGTGAGTTAGGTGTTTGGAAAGCTTGAATGATGGTTAGTGAAGGTTTCTGGATGGTTGTTTGAAGCTAAAACACTTTGAAACTCAAAACACGATGTTCTATTTTTGAAGCTTGATGTGGAAAGTTTAGCAGAGGTTTTAGGGGCTTTGAAGCTTGGGTCTAAAGTAGAACACCTTCCCTTATTTATAGGGAATGTGATGGAATGGTTTGGAGGGAGAGAAAAGATGGCTTTCTCAGAAAAGAGGAGTGGCTCGAAGCATGCTCAAGGTTGAACTTGGGGGGACATGTGAGGTTGAGTCTGACCTTGCTTGCACTCAATATCAATTGGTTTTGGTCCTTAGCATTGTTTAGGAATAGACAAAGGGCTTGAATCAGAGATGTGTTGGTTTTTCTTTTTGCCATTTTAGGGGGGAAATCACTTTTCACATGGGGTCGAGTTTTATGATTTGTGAGGTTTCCATGTCCAAGTTGACTTCCAAACATACCACACTACCATATGCAATGTGTCTGGGGACCATTGGGATCAAATTGGATTGGTTTGGAGACTTGGTGATTGCATTTGCAAAATCTGACTAGTGTGGTTTGGTCTTGCACATCAGGATGAACCTCGATGTTTGAACAAAGGCCAAATAAAATTGGCTCGTGCATTTTCTCTCAACTTTGGGCCATTTGTTCATTTCCATGATCTTTATTGAATGCAAAAAGAAACAGGTCAAAAGGGTTTTGTCATACCCTAAATTTCAACCCTAAGATGCCACCATCATTTGTATCATTTGCATGACATCTAGCATCTTTGCACTACTAACCTATTGAAAATACAAAAAGATTTTCTATTTTGTTTGTCTTAAGCTAGGGTTTTGCACCAAGAGCTTTCAAAGATTGATCAATCAAGACTTGACATGAGTTTTAACATTTAAAACTCCTCATCCTTTGATCATGACTTTATGAGTCGAATGGGGTACTAACTGCAAGTGCACAGTTCTATCGCGTAGTTTTAAAAGATATCGATCCCACAGGGACTTATGAATCGATATACCGTTTTCTAAGGTTACTTCGTAAAGCTAAGGCAGATGGTATTTTGATTGTTCGGGGGAAAAGTAAAACTAAGATTAGGTCTAAATTAAATATCAATTAAGCGGATATCGGTATGTAGTTCGTCGTAATTAGGGAATCAAATCTTCGTTGGTTTCTTGGTTTTAAAATAAATCTTTTCAGTAGACACTATTGATTAAAAGCCTTTTCTCAAACTCTCGCTCTGTTGAATAGACCATGACTTTATATTAACGTAGCTGTCACTTATTAGTTAAGTCCAAAATCACTTTTTGAAAACAACCGAATCTATAGAAACTCTTTTTTAAGAAAATACTAACCGTTTAAACACCCTCGTCTCAAACTCTCGCTCTATTGACTTAGATTATATAATTAAACTTAAATGCTTAACTCTCGTCCTCACATTTAACCTTTAAAAATACTTTTTGAAGAAGGTTAGAATTTAATTAACTCTAAAAATTGCTTTCGCCCTGATTTAGAATTAATGTCCAATTTACACTGTCCAGTTAAAAACTCAAACTTTCGTTCTATTGATTTTAACTTCTTTATGTCTTTTACTCTCGTACAAAAACTTTGGGATTAATGCTGTAAATTGAGGCCATAAAAAGAGTGACTTTATTTTTAAATGAAATTAAACCAACTTAGTTTTGATTCCTTCATTCCGCTTACTTTACATACCGATATCTAAAATACTTAGCCGGACATGCTAAACAGGAGTAAACAATTATCCGGTTTAAATAAAATCATATCAGGCAAACAATATAAATAAACAGTGATGCAGGGCATATATAAATTAAAATAATAAATTAAAGAACCTGAATGATTAATAGCAATCTTGAACACTCCACCACAGACCGATTGGATTTGTTCTTGAATTCTTCAATCGGACAGGAAAATAAAAGCGAAGGAATAAAATTCTAGGATCTAACGTAAGGTTAGATCTAGTAAAAGATACACAATAGTTTCCGGTGTAGAAACTATTGTGTGAAAAATTAATTTAGTGCTTAAACGATTTGCTGGAAAAGGAAATAAAAATTGCAAATAAAGTAGAAAGCTGTAGAAAAGTAATGTTGTAAAATATGCTTGCACGGCGGAAAGAGAGCGGCTTCAGGGTTGGCTAAAGGCAACTATTTATATTAGTCTACTTTGTAACGGTTTCCAAAAGTCCTTTCCGTAATTGGTCTTCATGTTCCAAAGGTCAAGCGTAAGAATAGGCTTCAACGTCCTCTGTTGCGCTTCTGAAGCCTAAAATATAGGAGAGGGGTGTTACGGGCGTCACACCATGTGTTACGCTCGTAACACAAGGTAGTAAGGCGTGACGCTCGTCACAGCTTGTGTGGCGGTCGTCACAGGTTCAGCGCTCCTGGCTTGTAATTGTGGGCTGGGCTTTTGCTTTCCTCATCTTTTTGCACCCCTTTTCTTCCTTTTTTAATTATGCTTCAAATAAATTACCTGAGACAAATAAAAGGAAAAATACCAAGTAATATCGAATAAAATGAAATAAATCGAAACAAATAATAATATAATTTAATTAAATCGAGTCCAAAAATGTGATATTATTTCATGTTATCAAACTCCCCCATACTTAGACCTTTGCTTGTCCTCAAGCAAGATACAGTATAGAAATCGTTTAAAAATTTGGCCAGGTGAAATTTCAAAACACACATCGATTCGTACTAGGTTGCAAGTAGATCTTGTTTAGAAGTAACTTGGGTTTAATCTTGACATCAACAACTACCGTTACAACCTCAGATAACCTCACCTTATGCAAACCAGTTCGAGTCATGCTATTATAACTAGCCTAGTTCTTTTACTCTTATTTCACCCGTTTTCATTCTAGCGAAATCACATTAAGCTCTTTATCGTTTCGCGCACATAGTGGAGTGACCGGTTAGTGATTCTGATCCCCTTTTTAGCTTGAAGTTCTGGTACATAAGTTGGATAACTTCGTTATTTAGTCCATTGCGAATTGCGGGGGATCAGACCGTAGTCCGCCCTACCAAGTTCAGCACCAGATACCTGCTGAACCAACTTATAATGGATCTTTCGTATCATGCTTTTGTATGATCTGCAACCTTTAGATTAAATGATCTGGTAAGGATCACCTAACTTAATTAGTGCATTTCCTGATATATATATATATATATATATATATATATATATATATATATATATATATATATATATATATATATATATATATATATATATATATATATATATATATATATATATATATATATATATATATATATATATATATTATTTATTTTGGGAATCATTCACTTATATTCATCGGCTCTCCACGTAGTTTGCTATTAAGATGGTGCTGACTTCTTGTATAAACTACTCGGGGTTACTATAAAACTAAAAGTTCAAGGGGTTGGTATAATAGGTACTTTTCTGATCTAACATGTTGAGGTTTGTTTAGAGCGTTGGGGCGGTAGTAATTTTTTTGTCTTAATTTTACTCAAGTTTTGTAGAATAAGCAACCTTTGTATTTATTGATTGTGTTAAATTTTTGTTATGGCTCAAGAAAATTGAGGGGAATAGATAATGGAAATTTTTTTTCACACTAGGGACTTAACTTAAAATAAATCTATATTATAATAAATATTTTTTTTATATAATAAGAAAGGGAAATAACAATGAAATGGAAAAAGGGAAGATAACATACTTGAAAAGGGAAGATTGAAAGAACAAGGTTTTCCCTCCCACACTTAAATGAAACATTGTCCCCAATGTTTCAAAGAAAACAAAAGAAAGAAATAAATAAAAAGAAAAAGAAACTAAAATCAATGCTGTCTGCCGCCTCTTGTTCTTGGACCTGGTGAGCGCTGACGGACTTGTAGGTCGTCAAACCTGCTGAGCAACTCGGTGAACCGCTGGTCGGTTATGGCATTTCTCGCTTCCTGTTGTTGTTGCATCTGGCGCATCATTTGCATCACTTCGAGATTCTGCGTTTGCATACCATCAATAGCATCCATGATGTCGTCGTTGGTTGCTGGCCTTCTTCGTCGACGACGTCGTGAGGATGGACCAGCTGCGTTATCGAAAGGGTTGAGCGGGATGGATTATTGCTCAGGACCTTGATCACCTTGTTCCATTTCTTCAAACTCGTCTGGAGACGGGTTTGCGTGTGAGGGCTCGGTAGCTTCGGGAGCAGTCAGGTCGTAGATGAAGCGGTTTGGGTTGGTGACATCCGTGAGGGCAATGTTGGGTAAAACAACGCTTGGGACTGCGTGGTTGTTTACCATAAGATAATACCTTCCGCCTACCCTGTTTTTGATTAGGCGGCTGGAGCGACAGTAACTGGTATCCATAAATAGGGGAGGCAGAGATTGTAAATGTTGGAGTCGGTCCCCTAGATTTAAACCAAGTGCTATGGAAGTTATTAATCCTCCAATCACAAAAGGTTGGCGGCCTCTAGCACATAGGGTGCGGGTATGATGAAATAAGAAAGAAGCAGCGTTTACCATTGTGTCCCTTTCAAAGACGCAGTGGAGGAAGAATAATTCCTTGGCGTTGACTTTGCTGTTGTTCGGTCTTCCAAAAACGGTGTTTTGCAGGATGCGGATAAAGTACCGGATGGTAGGGTTATGTATATGGGAAGCAAGTAGTGCATCCCAATTATCGGTTTCCACACTGGATATTTTCCTAAAGAGGTCGAAGGCGTTTATTTGCCACTGGGAATTCGGAGGGATGCTTGGGTGGACTTGGTCTCCTACAGGGAACTGCAGCATGACACTCAACTGATCCTGGGATAGTGAGTATTCGGTGTTGAACATGCGGAAGGTTGCAGTACCGGTTAAGTACTCGTCTTCACCGGTGAGAGTGTTGTACGAATAAGAACTTAAAAATTCTAAGGTGAGGGATGGGTAGGTAGGTTGATTGTGAGTGCATAGAAAGGTTAAATCGGCAAGGCGGAGCATCCATTGGATACCTTGAAGTAATCCTAATTCTTGTAAACAATTTAAATCAGGATACCTGGTAGATAGGACGCCTCGCTGTTGGAAACGCTCGAACTGCTCCCTTTGATAATTATCATCTTCGGATCGGAAGATGATATTTCCGAATAGTTGGTTTCCCGCCATACTGATAAGTGGGTTGAAAGAAGTGGAAGGTAAGAAAATGAAATGTATTGTATAGAATGGTTTGTGGTGTATGAAGAAAGGTATGGTGGGTATTTATAGGAAAAAAATTGGAAGTTGGAAAGGGAGTGGGTGAAAAATAAATAAATGTGGGTAAATGTGAGTAAATGGGTGAATGAATGGGGAAGGTAAAAAGTAGGGGTGGTGTAACGGTCGTGTCTCCAACGGTTACTAACGTTCACCTAGTCTGAAGGTGTCACGCTCGTGACATGGGTGTTACGGGCGTCACAGGCACTTGGTGTGACGGTCGTGATGGCTTGTGTGACGCTCGTCACACGGTCAGCTTGTAACGGTCATTTGCGTGGGTTCTTCATACTCTGTTTTTATTATTATATTTTATTTTTGTTATTTTGTTTTTCTTATGTTTATTTTATTTTGCTATTGTAATGCTTTTAAATTGTCTTGCTTGCTATTCTATTACCATAATATATGTATTTCTTTAACAGGCATAGTAATTGTTAGCATATAGTGGATAGCATTATTTGTAATTATAGAAATTGCATAGATCAAAATAAACCAATAATGCAATAGCTTCATTAAATAATCATAATGTAACATTGGAAGACAAAAGCAAACATGCGAAAGGAAAACAAATACTAATATTAAAAATAATGTGAAACAAAACTAATAAATAGCCTAAACTAAAACTAAGTAACTAAGAAAAAACAACTTCTAGCCACTTGCAGGATCTCTGGCCGGAGGAGCAAAGGAGTTAACACGGTTTAGCAACTCGTGGAATTGATTTGTCATACTGCTCATGTATCCCAGAAATTCTTGTCCCATGTTAGCTAACTCTTCTCTGAGGGCGTCTTGTTCTGACATCAAAGCTTGAATGATGGTGTTATAATTATCTCAGGGCATATGATGTCTAGGATCAGGTATTGTCGACTCTTCGGTCGGGATAGGTTGAGGAGGAGGGTCAATATCATAATAACCAGATGGTGTCTGAGGGTCAGACTCAGCATAAGGGATCTGGTCGTCACAAATCTCATAGTCCTGGATGGATTCAGTAGATCTAGCTGGAGAGGGTATTCCGTTCAGGTTGTAGAGCCAGTTATTGCGGTTATGAACACTAGTCCTCGGACTAGGCAAGGTGAATAGGAAAAGAACTTGGTTGTTAATTATAAGCTCAAACTCTTCAGGCCCGAGGTTTGCTATAAACATAATGTTGAAGAGGAAGGGTATACTCATAGTCGCAATGCCACAAAAAGGGCTTAGGTCAAGCATAGGCTGACGTAACCCGATAGCATTACCAATCATGGTTATCAATCCGCCTATTTGAAATGGTGCTCATTCATCTTGGATAAGGCGGTCAAAGTTCGCCAACATAAAAGTGGCACCATTCACAGGACAGTTCTGGGAAGCACAAAACATGACGAAGAGTTCATCACGTGATACTGTAGTAATGTTTGACTTCTTCCCAAAAAGGGTGTGGGCTAGGATCTTATGGAAATAATGAAAGGCTGGGTTATTTATGTTTCCAGAGAGAAACTCATGTTCCTCGGGGTCGTCATTTTCAGTCAAGCTTCCCCAAAAATGTTCAAGTTCTCTATATTCAAACAGGTCTTCTTGGCTCACTGTGAATGTATCAAAAGAGGTAGGGAAACCTAAAAGGTTAGTAAAATCTTGAATGTTAAATTGATACTCCATGTTGAACATTCTAAACTGAATGAAACCTCTGCTTATTCCTTTTCCATGGCTGGGTAGATAGATCAGAGAACTAAGGAATTTTAGAGTCAGTCTCCGGTAAGTGACAAATTGTCTTCGGATAGGAGTGGTTTCCCATCCTATTTGACTCAGCAAATACAAGACACTCTCTCTCAGTCCAAGGGAAGTCATTACCCAATCATCAGCATACAAACTAGGTAGCATCTCTCTCTCTGCTAGTTCCTCAAACTTTTGTTTCTGAGCTTTCCCTCTGAATTTGATACCCATACGATCAATTTGTCCCATCAGGTTAGTGTTAGCTAGAGAAAAGAAAAACACGAGTTTTAGTCAGGATTTGGCCAAATGCCGAAAGGAGAAAAGAAGAAATTTTTTATAAGTTAAAATAAATTAAGAATGAATACTAAATAAAATTTAAAAGAATAATTAAAGAAGAAATACAAATAAGAAATATTTGTGGGTTGTCTCCCACGAAGCGCTTTGTTTAATGTCGCAAGCTCGACATAAAAACTATCAAATATAATCTATAATTTCTGGAGGCATTTCGTCTAAGTGCCGGACTTGTGAATCTTCATTGTTCTCTGCGTAGTGATAATGTTTTAGACGCTGCCCGTTTACGATAAATGGTTCCATAGATTTGCCTTTAATTTCCACCGCTCCACTTGGAAAGACATTGGTGATTTGGAAAGGGCCTGACCATCTAGAACGTAGTTTTCCTGGGAATAACTTAAGCCTAGAGTTGAACAAAAGGACTATATCGCCTTGTTTGAAGATTTTTCTGGATATACGTTTATCATGCCATTTCTTCGTTCTTTCTTTGTAGATTCTGGCATTTTCGTAGGCGTCTTGTCGAAGTTCCTCTAATTCGTTTATGTCAAGAATTCGCTTTTCACCAGCGGCCTTATAGTTTAAATTTAGATTTTTAATAGCCCAGTAGGCCTTATGTTCTAATTCTACTAGGAGGTGGCAAGATTTTCCATAAATAAGCTTAAATGGGGTTGTCCCTATGGGAGTTTTGTAAGCGGTTCGATATGCCCATAAAGCTTCTGGTAGTTTTGATGACCAGTCTTTCCTTGAGGTGGCGACTGTTTTTTCCAATATTTGTATAATTTCTCTGTTAGACACTTCCACTTGTCCACTGGTTTGAGGATGGTAAGGTGTCGCTACTCTATGTCTTACACCATACTTAAACAGTAGTCTTTCGAGTATCTTAGATATGAAATGCGATCCACCATCACTAACTACTATTCTTGGGACACCAAATCTTGGAAATATTATATTCTTAAAGAGTCTAGTTACTACTCGTGTGTCGTTTGTTGGAGAAGCTATAGCTTCAATCCATTTTGATACGTAGTCAACCGCTACGAGTATGTACTTGTTACCGAAAGAAGGCGGAAAAGGTCCCATGAAATCTATTCCCCACACGTCGAAAATCTCTACTTCCAAAATACCCTTTTGTGGCATCTCGTCACGTCTAGATATGTTTCCTGTGCGTTGACATCTATCACATTTCTTGATAGCCGCATGCACGTCCTTCCATATGTTTGGCCAATAAATACCGGCTTGTAGGATTTTGGAGCAGGTCTTGGATGTACTTGCATGTCCACCATAAGGAGCGGAGTGACAGTGTTGGATTATATTTTCTATCTCTTCTTCAGGTATACACCGACGGAAAATACCATCGGGGCCTCTTTTGAAAAGTAAAGGGTCATCCCAGTAATAATGTTTTATGTCATGGAAGAATCGTTTCTTTTGTTGGTAAGATAAATTAGGTGGAACTATTCCGGCAACTAAATAATTGACGAAGTCAGCGTACCATGGTGTAACACATATAGCTAAGGTGGTCTCTACCTGTTCATCAATTCTGTTTTCTTCCAAAGTAGCTATAAGTTTATCGTACGAGAAATCATCGTTGATCGATGTTCTTTCCGGTTCCAGGTTTTCGAGTCTAGAGAGGTGATCTGCTACTACGTTTTCAGTTCCTTTCTTATCTTTGATTTCCAAATCGAATTCTTGTAGCAACAAAATCCACCTTAGGAGTCTAGGTTTAGCATCCTTTTTTGTTAAGAGGTACTTAATGGCGGCGTGGTCAGTGTAAACGATTATTTTAGCTCCGACCAAGTAAGAACGAAATTTATCTAGTGCAAATACTACTGCTAAAAGTTCTTTCTCGGTCGTGGCGTAATTCATTTGTGCTTCATCTAGGGTTCTACTTGCGTAATATATGACGTGAAGTTTTTTATCCTTTCGTTGTCCTAAAACAGCGCCCACGGCGTAATCACTTGCGTCACACATTATTTCGAATGGTTCGTTCCAATCCGGAGTCTGCATTATGGGCGCGGAGATCAATGCTTGTTTAAGCGTTTCAAATGCTTCTAAACATTTATTGTCGAATATGAATTCAGCATCTTTCATTAATAATCTGGTCAAAGGTTTAGTTATTTTAGAGAAGTCTTTAGTGAATCGTCGGTAAAAACCGGCGTGTCCTAAGAAGCTTCGTACTTCTCTCACAGTTTTCGGAGGTTGAAGGTTTTCGATTACTTCTATTTTGGCTTTGTCTACTTCAATTCCCCTATTTGATATGATGTGTCCTAAAACAATTCCTTCTTGTACCATAAAGTGACATTTTTCCCAATTAAGTACTAGGTTCACTTTTACACATCGCTCCAGAACTCTTTCTAGGTTTTCAAGGCATTCTTCAAAGCTTTGTCCGCATACGGAAAAATCATCCATAAATACTTCCATGATGTTTTCGAGAAAATCGGCGAATATTGCCATCATGCACCTTTGGAAGGTTGCAGCAGTATTGCACAAGCCGAACGGCATTCGTCGATAAGCGAAGGTACCAAAAGGACATGTGAATGTTGTCTTTTCTTGGTCATCAGGATGAATTGGTATTTGAAAGAAGCATGAGTAACCGTCTAGATAGCAGAAATGAGAATGTTTTGCTAATCGTTCTAACATCTGGTCAATGAATAGTAAAGGGAAATGATCTTTTCGGGCTGCTTTGTTTAGTTTCCTATAGTCAATGCACATTCTCCATCCCGATTCGATTCGTTTGGTTATAGTTTCTCCTTTTTCATTTTCAATAACTGTTATACCTCCTTTCTTTGGTACTACGTGTAAAGGACTAACCCATTTGCTATCAGATATAGGATATATGATACCTGCCTCTAATAACTTTGTTACTTCCTTTTTCACTACCTCACTCAGGATCGGGTTTAGTCTCTTCTGATGTTCCCTAGAGGTTTTACAGTCTTCTTCTAGCATGATGCGGTGCATACAAATAGAAGGACTTATCACTTTAAGATCGGTGATGTTGTATCCTAGTGCGGTTGGATATTTTCTTAAGATATGTAGGAGTTTTTCGGTTTCGAGTTTTCCTAGGTCTGCATTAACTATTACTGGTCGTTCAAGTTCTAAGTCTAGGAATTCATATCTCAGATTTTTGGGAAGTGTTTTCAGGTCGAGGGTTGGTTTCTTAAGGCATTGCGTAGGGTCCGGTGTTATTGCTAAACATTGGTTAAGTTTGTCTTCTACACGATAGTCAGACAATTTGTCATTCTCTAACTCTGTTTCTTTTATGTATTCATCGATGATATCCATGAAGTAAGATGTGTCTTCTATTGCAGGTGCTTTCAAAAATTGGGAAAGGATGAACTCAATTTTCTCTTCTCCTACTTCGAAAGTGAGTCGTCCTCGTTTTACGTCTATGATAGCACCGGCGGTTGCTAAGAATGGTCTTCCCAATATAATGGGTGTAACTTCATCTTCTCTTATGTCCATAATTATAAAATCGGTTGGAATGTAAAATTGACCTATGCGCACGGGAACGTTTTCAAGAATTCCTACAGGATATCTAACAGAACGATCTGCTAATTGCACAGACATTTTAGTTGGTCTTAATTCTCCCATTTCCAGTTTCTTGCATATGGATAAAGGCATAACACTGATACCGGCTCCTAAATCTCATAAGGCTTTATCTATGACAAATTTTCCTATGTGACGGGGTATAGAGAAACTACCAGGGTCTTTAAGTTTAGGAGGCATATTCTGGATTATAGCGCTACATTCAACAGTGAGTGTAACGGTTTCGCTATCTTCAAGTTTCCTTTTATTAGAAAGAATTTCTTTTAAGAACTTAGCATATGAGGGCATCTGCGTAATAGCTTCTGTAAACGGAATTGTGACGTTTAATTGTTTCAGTAGGTCAACAAATTTTTTAAATTGGCCCGCATCTTTGGTTTTAATAAGCCTTTGAGGGTAAAGGATAGATGGTTTATAAGGTGGTGGAGGTACATAAGGTTCTTTCTTTTCTACGGTTTCCTTATTACTCTCTTCCTTTTCCTTAGGTTTACTTTCTTCCTCAGTTGACTTTTTAGAGTTTTGGTTTTCCATCCTTGGATCGGACGGTCCTTCTACTTCCGTTCCACTTCTTAATATGATTGCATGAGCGTGGCTTTTCGGGTTAGGTTGGGGCTGTCCAGGAAATGTACCAGTTGGGGCAGCAGTAGGCGCTTGTTGTTGAGCTACTTGTGGGATTTGTGTTTCCACCATTTTGTTATGGGTAGCCAGGGCATCTACTTTACTTGCTAGTTGTTTGATTTGTTCGCTAGTGTGTACATTCTGGTTTAAGAAATCTTTATTGGTTTGCTGTTGAGAAACTATGAAGTTCTCCATCATGATTTCCAAGTTGGATTTCCTAGGAACGTTATTGTTAGGTGTAGATGGGATCGACTTTTGATATCCAGGAGGTATAGCTGGGGCTTGATTTGGAGCTTGTCCTGATGCGTATAAAGCATTATTACTCTTATATGAAAAATTAGGATGGTTCTTCCAGTTAGAGTTATAGGTATGCGAGTAGGGATTTCCTTGAGCATAATTCACTTGTTCTGCTTGGATTCCTGTTAGGAGTTGACAATCTGCAGGAGTGTGACCTTGGATTCCACAGACTTCGCAATTCTGAGTTGCGGCAACCACGGTGGCTGGAGGTGATACATTTAAACTTTCAATTATCTGGGCCAGAGCTTCCACTTTTGCATTAACATGATCAAGGCTACTTATCTCGTACATGCCACTTTTCGTTTGAGGTTTCTCTACCATTGTTCGATCGCTTCCCCACTGATAATGGTTTTGGGCCATGCTTTCGATAAGTTGATAAGCATCGGCATAAGGTTTATCCATAAGCGCACCACCTGCGGCGACGTCTATTGTTAACCTTGTGTTGTACAAGAGACCATTATAGAAGGTATGAATTACTAACCAGTCCTCTAAACCATGGTGTGGACAAAGTCTCATCATGTCTTTGTATCTTTCCCATGCTTCGAAAAGAGACTCGTTATCTTTCTGTTTAAATCCATTTATCTGGGCTCTCAACATAGTTGTTTTGCTTGGAGGAAAATATCGGGCAAGAAAGACTTTCTTCAACTCGTTCCATGTGGTGACTAAGTTGGAAGGAAGAGACTGAAGCCATCTTCTAGCTTTATCTCTTAACGAGAAGGGAAAAAGACGAAGTTGAATTGCCTCTGACGTGACACCATTAGCTTTAACAGTATCAGCGTATTGGACAAATACGGATAAATGAAGGTTTGGATCCTCGGTAGGAGCGAAGGTTTAAGTTCGAAGTTGTTTGCTTCGATTGCGGGTGGAGCAATACTCGAATGCGGCTCATCTTGCGATGGAGCGGCGTAATCTCGAAGAGCACGAGCTGGTTCTGCTACCTCGGGTATCGGCGAGGGAAGAAGATTTTTGAGATCAGGAATTTCGATAGGAGGAAGATTGTTTGCAGCACGATATTCCCGAATTCGTCGTAAGACTTGGAGATATAGTTCAATGTCGTTGATTCGTAAGTAAAACGGCTCGCCTTGTGAGCGAGTGTGTGGCATACAAATCAACGAACGAAAGAAAAAAAACAAAAAAAAACCTTAGTCTCTACAGCGTAACAGAAGGGTTACGATATCGACTAAATAAAAGTCCCCGGCAACGGCGCCAAAAACTTGATCGCGACTTTATGAGTCGAATGGGGTACTAACTGCAAGTGCACAGTTCTATCGCGTAGTTTTAAAAGATATCGATCCCACAGGGACTTATGAATCGATATACCGTTTTCTAAGGTTACTTCGTAAAGCTAAGGCAGATGGTACTTTGATTGTTCGGGGGAAAAGTAAAACTAAGATTAGGTCTAAATTAAATATCAATTAAGCGGATATCGGTATGTAGTTCGTCGTAATTAGGGAATCAAATCTTCATTGGTTTTTTGGTTTTAAAATAAATCTTTTCAGTAGACACTATTGATTAAAAGTCTTTTCTCAAACTCTCGCTCTGTTGAATATACCATGACTTTATATTAACGTAGCTGTCACTTATCAGTTAAGTCCAAAATCACTTTTTGAAAACAACCGAATCTATAGAAACTCTTTTTTAAGAAAATACTAACCGTTTAAACACCCTCGTCTCAAACTCTCGCTCTATTGACTTAGATTATATAATTAAACTTAAATGCTTAACTCTCGTCCTCACATTTAACCTTTAAAAATACTTTTTGAAGAAGGTTAGAATTTAATTAACTCTAAAAATTGCTTTCGCCCTGATTTAGAATTAATGTCCAATTTACACTGTCCAGTTAAAAACTCAAACTTTCGTTCTATTGATTTTAACTTCTTTATGTCTTTTACTCTCGTACAAAAACTTTGGGATTAATGCTGTAAATTGAGGCCATAAAAAGAGTGACTTTATTTTTAAATGAAATTAAACCAACTTAGTTTTGATTCCTTCATTCCGCTTACTTTACATACCGATATCTAAAATACTTAGTCGGACATGCTAAACAGGAGTAAACAATTATCTGGTTTAAATAAAATCATATCAGGCAAACAATATAAATAAATAGTAATGCAGGGCATATATAAATTAAAATAATAAATTAAAGAACCTGAATGATTAATAGCAATCTTGAACACTCCACCACAGACCGGTTGG
Organism: Lathyrus oleraceus; assembly: GCF_024323335.1. NCBI lineage: Eukaryota > Viridiplantae > Streptophyta > Magnoliopsida > Fabales > Fabaceae > Lathyrus > Lathyrus oleraceus. The sequence goes on along the minus strand of NC_066585.1, from coordinate 264,775,259 downwards.
ATTTGTTCTTGAATTCTTCAATCGGACAGGAAAATAAAAGCGAAGGAATAAAATTCTAGGATCTAACGTAAGGTTAGATCTAGTAAAAGATACACAATAGTTTCCGGTGTAGAAACTATTGTGTGAAAAATTAATTTAGTGCTTAAACGATTTGCTGGAAAAGGAAATAAAAATTGCAAATAAAATAGAAAGCTGTAGAAAAGTAATGCTGTAAAATATGCTTGCACGGTGGAAAGAGAGCGGCTTCAGGGTTGGCTAAAGGCAACTATTTATATTAGTCTACTTTGTAACGGTTTCCAAAAGTCCTTTCCGTAATTGGTCTTCACGTTCCAAAGGTCAAGCGTAAGAATAGGCTTCAACGTCCTCTGTTGCGCATCTGGAGCCTAAAATATAGGAGAGGGGTGTTACGGGCGTCACAGCATGTGTTACGCTCGTAACACAAGGTAGTAAGGCGTGACGCTCGTCACACCTTGTGTGGCGGTCGTCACAGGTTCAGCGCTCCTGGCTTGTAATTGTGGGTTGGGCTTTTGCTTTCCTCATCTTTTTGCACCCCTTTTCTTCCTTTTTCACTTATGCTTCAAATAAATTACCTGAGACAAATAAAAGGAAAAATACCAAGTAATATCGAATAAAATGAAATAAATCGAAACAAATAATAATATAATTTAATTAAATCGAGTCCAAAAATGTGATATTATTTCATGTTATCATCCTTCCCAAGTAATCAAGTGACTTCCATCAATAAGAATCAATTTCAAGATCATTTCATCTCAAATTTATCAAGGCCAGAGTTCATCTGATACCCTCAACTAGGGTTTTGACCCAAAGTCAACTGGTTGACTTTTTAGCCAAGACCTGATCCTAAAGCTTTAAGTATGGTTCAAATACTTCAAATACATCATAAGTTATTCATTCACATCATCCAATATGCCTAAGAGATCCCATTCATTAAAGATTGCAAGAATTGGATTCATCTGATACAAAGTTAACTAAGGCAAAGTCAAAGTTTGACTTTCGACATTTTGGGTCAACCATGGACTTCTCAACTCAAGGATAATGAAAATATGGTTTATGGATGCATTTGATCAAGAGTAAACAAGAAATTTTAGGTTACTTGCAAAAAGGGCAAGATTTGGTTTTGTAAACTTTTCTAAGTTATGAAAAAATACATGTTCAAGTATCCATCTTTCCAAGGCCATAACTTGTGATCCAGGCCACCATTTTCTTTGCTCCAATGATCATATTAAAGGTCTTACTTCATACTTCAAATTTGTCCTTGATGATTGATTCCCAAAAAACGCGAGGATTTCAAGTTATGAAGCCATGAAGTTGGTACCATAAAATTAAAACACTTAGAAAAAAATTCAACCAAATTTGCCTTCAAAAAGTGGCTTACTTGATCATCACTTTTCAGCATGATCCATATTGATTCAAGGAAAAATCCCAACATAAAAGTTGTAGAGGATGGTCTTATATTTCCAAAACGTCCAAGATCATAAAATTATCATATTTGAACTAGGTGTTTCGAAGAGTTGAAGTTGGCTCTCCAAATCTGAATTTTGGGTCATTTTCATGACAAATTCATCATGTAACCTTGAGCCAAAGCTACATGATCTTGCTTTACAGGCTATATTGCTTCTAAATCTCACCTTAATCAGAAGATTACACAAACCTTTGATGCATTACACAAGGGATTGAGCCATTGACCAAGTCTTGATGCCATATTTGGAAGGTTTTGCAAAAAGCTTCATATCCATTTTGATAAAGGCCAACTTTTCCAACCATTCTTGCATTAAGCTTCTAACTTGTTTCTTCTGATCACACTTAACCTCTAAACCAGAAGCAATATCCTAGAAGTACCTCTAAACTCCTCCTTTTACTCCACCTTTTCATCATGATCCATTATGATTTTTTGTGCAAAATGAAACCAAGTCACCAAACTAGCATTCCAATTGAACTAAGATTGATTTCTGCAAGTTACATGAACCATATGGAGCCTCTATAAATAGAGAGATAGGCATCATAACTCAACACACCAAAATTGGCCCAAAAACTCCATTGTAGCAAATTCTCCAAACCTCAAACTTCCAAATTCCATTGTGCTTGTGTTTTCTCCAAACCAACACTTCTAACAACTTCTAAACATCCACTAGAGGTTGTCCAAACACTTGAACAATTTCTGTAACAGCCCTACCATCATCTTCCAAATCACATTTTCATAACTTGCAACTTGATTTAGAAAGGAAGAACCAAGCACCCTCAACTCAAGCCAGGCATTCAAACACCTTCCTAGAGGTGTAAGGAAGCTGTTCAGATCATAAAATCACATCTGGAACACCCCTACTCCGAAGGATGATTTTCATTTTTGAGGTATGTATTCATTTCTGCAATTTATGATTTAAGGCACCATTTTGCATCATTCTTGTTACCATTACACTTGCCAAGATGTCAGGAACAAAACCCCTAGGATCATTGGTTTTAATCGGTGATGTTTGGAATTTAATTTTAAATTCAATTTTTAGGGTTCATATGCATTTTTTTTGATTTCTGGATATTTATAAAAAATAAATGGAATTGATGAGTACCATTAGATTCCTTGTGAAATTCTAAGCAGTTTTGGTCTTTACAACTTTTGATTTCGTTAAGAATTGAGAGAGTTAGAGCTTTGACAATAAGAGAAAATGGTGGAAATTATGGACTACGGGATGAATGAGGAAGATGAAGTTTGGAGCCATTTTTAAATTTTAAAATTCACTTTAATATATATTTTAATTGATGTAATTGAATACATGAATTGGCATTATGCCCCAGTGGTAAAACACTGGTTTGTTAAGTTACTAGGCGAGGGTTCAAATTTGGGCAGTGTAATGTTTTTTTTTTGTTTTCACTTGTTAAATGTTCATTTTTTCTTCATAACTTCAAATATCCCTAACTTCATGATCCCTTAACATTTTTGACCCATTATTTTTGCCATATGTTCATGAGAATGTCTATTTTATGATGACACCAAAAAAATCCCAAAAATATTATTTATTTCACCACTTTTTATTATATATAAAAACATGTGTTTTAAGTGTTTTTTTAAGGCTCCTAATTGATTCTTTTGGCTTATGTCTTATTTGTTCTTGATGTTGGAAGTTTGTATGATTAAAACATACTCTTTTAAATGTTGATTGTTATCCTTAACATGTTTGAACTTGATTGTCTTCATACAATGTATCAATTGATTCACCTTAAAAACATGCTTGAATGAATGGTTAGGAGGTGATTAGGTTTCCACTTAAGTTTGGTCTTATCATGAACTTTGATTCAAATCTAATGTTTATTTTGTTAAGACTTATAATGTGATGCATGTTTGACCTAAATTTATTCATGTTATGTTTACCATGTACCAATGAATGCTTTCACCATGTCAAATATGATTTTGTCTTCACCATCAATATGTGGTGTCTTGTGATGTTATATGAAACTTCGTCGTTGTCTTGTTTATGTTTATCTCAATGCCTAAAAACCATGATTAATATTGTCATCCATACCTCACTCACATTGTGATTGCCATTGTACTTAGCCATATTTTGTATCCTAATGTTAATGCATGTTCAATCTTGTTATTGTTTATATCCAAGGGAAAAGAATCATGACATTATTGTCATTTTGCATGTGTGTGTTCATTTACATTATATACAACTTTTTATTCCCCTTAATCCAAAAACTTCTAGATACAATCTTAGGTTCCCCTCAATTTAAACCTTAGAATTCTATCTCTCTCTCCTTCTTATAACCACTTTCATAATAAACTTTGACTTAGGTCATTGTTTCTCCTTTTATTTATTAATCAAATGCTTCAAAACACTTAAGCATATTCAAAGATCTTTTCATAAGACCTAAAAAACACAAACTTAATTCAAACCCTTTTGCCACTTTGGATTTTCCATGTTTAAAACCTTTTCATAAAAGGATTATACATGAGTCATACCTAGTTGAGATTTAAATCTCCTACCCCATAACATTGTTGAGATTGATATTGATTCTTTTCCATTTGGAAGAGGTATGTGGCATACTTGTTGATTCTATATCCAAGTGAGAGCCCTTCTTTCAATTTGATGCAAAGATCTATCTTCCACATGTTTGTGGTGGTTTAAATGTGAGTTTTCTCCTTAAGATGATAATTTGTCTCTTTCTCATAAAACCAACCCCAATAAATCCCTTCTTACTTTTGAACCCGAACTACGAGGTTTTGATCCTTCACGGGTACGTAGGCATAAGACTCAATGTCTTTCCAAATCATCAAACAATAAAAAATGTTCTTTTTCTCATCTTCCAAATCAAATAGCAAGCAATTTTAAACCAAACACATATATCTAAAAGGTTCCTGTAGAGTACTACAGATGATTAGGATGCTGATACCTTCCCTTTTCATAACACACCCCCGTATCTTTAGAATCTCCCCCCTTTTTGCTTAGCTTAAGTTTAATCTTCTAGCTTTGCATATACATATTGGGTTATTTTTTAATCTTTTCCCCTTCCCTTGGATAAATTAAAGTTCGGTGGTGATATTTTGATTCATGAGTCAAGTCTAATCAATAGCTTGGTCTCCGATTCTTCACCGCAACAGGTTTGTGGTTTGGAAATGGCATTGTGTTAAAGTAGTGGTCATGACATGATTTTAGGGCATGGTGGGCATGGTGGACCAGCTTGGCCAATAGCAAAATTGAACCCCTTCCCCAATTTTGACCCTAATATCCCTCATGATATCTCATCATTTGCATTGGCTTTGGGATCACACCTTGGCATCCTCTTTACCCCTCATTCATTGGGTTTGTATTGGGAGAGATCACCTAGCAAATTTGATTGTATCATAATTTGTTTTTTGTTTACTAACCAAAATACCAAAAATATATCTATATATGTCTTTGTTTCTTTTGTAGGTAGTGTGTGTGTCCACCTATGCCCTATCAAGTTCACAACTAGGGTTTGAGACCCTCAATACAAGAAATCAAGCAAGGAAAGGTCCATATTGGTTCTAGACATCATATATAGATCATCATGTTCTTAATTTGTCAATTTGATCAAGAGTTTGAAGTTTGTTGGCCTTGGAAGCCCTAATTCATTTGGGTATCTTGTATGACTTCCTCGGTAAGTTTCTTCAATAATTGGTCAAATATATCAATGGATACTCAATTTTACATCATCTTATGCATATATGATCCTCCATGAGTCCCAAAGATCAAGAAAACTTCAAGTTTGTATGTTGGTTCAAAGAAGTTGACCAGAGAAAGTCAACTGGTCAAAACTAGGGTTTCCTACAATATTTGTCATATGAAAATGATTCCAAGAGAAACTTTACTCCTTATGACATTACAAACAACTTTCATGTTGGCATCAAGAGCTATTTTTTCTTGAAAAATCATTTTTTATGGTGAAAGATTATAGGTCATTTTGTTTGTGCCCTAGTTAGGAGGTTAACTTCTAAGGATCATAACTTGCTCACGTTTTATGATATGAAGTCCATACAAGTTTCATGATCAATTTAATATGTCTTATACAGCTTTTATTCTTTGAGAAATGTCAAATTCTACTTGCAAGAGCATGTGCCAAGAGGAAACATTATAGGTCATTTTGGGTCATTACCATTGAACAAGAAATTTTCCTCAACTTATAAAATCCATAACTCCCTCATGCTGAATCCAAATGATGTCCAATTTGTGACCAAATTTAATAATAATGAAATATCCACAACTTTGATGAAAGAACTTTTTCCATTTGAAGCTCATAGAAAAAGTTATCCAAGGTGGAAGAAGTGGTCATTTGACTTAGGACTTAGAAATTTTTCAATCATGTTTGATTTCTCAAACTTCCGCCTCAAAGTTCATCATGATTTAAGCTCCAAATGAAAAAGTGTTTAACATAAAAGTTGTTCCCCTTGATGTCACCTTTCTAAAACATCCAAAAACATTTCATTTGGACAAGAATTGAAGGACTTATGCATGGGTTCTTTACAAGGCTTAATTTGGTAAGATCTATGTTCAAATTTCATTTCCATAATGCATGACCACATGATACATTTCAGGTTGATTAGCACAGATTGTTGGATCATTTAGCATCATTCAATGAGCCTTGTACACTCCCATGCATCCATGCAACCAAACTTGCTAATTTTGGAAAAAATTCAAATGGTGTAGAAAGCATTTCCTTTGCCTATATAAACAAGTGCATTGCTTTAGAACTTCACACACACACATTGCCCAAGCCTTGCCAAACCATTTCTGAACCATACTCCATAGAATACCTTGAGGATATCTTTGAAATAGAGTTTGAATTTCACCTTCTATTTTGAGATTCAAACTCCAAGGTTTCATTGCCTTTTTCATCTCAATTGGTTACTGTAAGTAAGAGAAGGAAGAACCAAGTGAATTCAGATCAAGATCAAGCTCAATTGAAGCTACCTGAAGGTGAATTTTCTCAAACTTCTCTTCTTCGATTCTCCTTCATTTCTCAACTATTTTGATTAATTGTTGGTTGTCTAAAGACCTACCAATGTAGGCAACAAGATTGAGTTGCTTTGAGGCCAAATTGAAGCAACTCAGATCATGCTCCTCAAATTTCAAATCCATGTATCTTTCAGTATACTTCGAATTGGAAGAAATTGAGGTCAGATTCGAGCTCCTGAGCATTTTTCCTTTGAAATAGTGTCCTTGTTTTTCATTTTCCATTTGGTTGAGCATGGACCAGTCCGGTGAGGTCCACCGGAGAAGATGACCGGAGCTAGGGCTCTGATGATGCGCTAGAACGTCCCAGGCCATCTGATCTCATGTCCACTTTTTAATCTTGACCCTCCTTTCTGATTACCATTAGTGTTACGCGTTGACTGAGGCCTATGGTGGATGGTATGTGTGTGACCATCAGATCTGCCACCTCAATTAATTAGGGAGATCTGATGGCCCTCGTTTTTTGAATTTTATTATATTTTCTGATTTTTTATTTAATTCCTTTATTTTATTTAATTAATATAATTTCATTTTTAATCCAAAAAATATGGGACTTTCACCAAAAATCTTTAAATATTTTTATCTTCCATATTTTGAATTAAAATTATTTTTTGGATTAATTTTGATATTTTTCATGAATTAAATGTTTTTGTGCATATTTTTAATTATTTTAAAATACTTCTGAATTTCCAAAAATCATGAAATTTTTTGTCTGAGGTCCTTTGACCTTGTTTGACCTAGGATAAATACATTGGCCATTTATTTGGTGTTTTGAATGGATTTGAGGTTTTTACCAAATTAAAATGCATTTTAATTCATTTTTAAATCGATTTTTAATTGAATAATTGCTTGAAAATCATGTTGAGCCATTTTTATGGTCTTGTGATGTTTGACTTTCTGTTTGGCCTTGATCATGGTTGATTTGACTTTTGTTTCACCAATACTATTGGATTTAGGGGATTGATGAAATGTATATTTTATCTCCCAAAATGAATGGATAGTATTGATCAGATGAAATTCCTCTGGTGATCAATTTGGATTATATTTCCCCTTCCCTCTTCATTTTCATCCTTATTCTTCCCCAATCCATCATTGACCAATGAAATCTTTTCATGTCTAATGCTAGTTGATTCATCAATGACCTTGTGTTAGATGAATCAACATGAGTTAGACTGAGCTAGGTCTTTCCCTCATTTCTTTTAGTGTGTGGTATGTTTTGGGAGTTTGGTTCTTTGTACCAAATCTCTAACATGCATTAACACCTATATTTTTATTGTCCGACCTCAGATAGTTGTGACTTCTACATAAGTCCAATTACGATTGCTTAACATAGAGCTAAATTTGATCAAGAAGGCATAACATTCTAGTAAGTGAGATTGTAAGTCTCACATTCTTCATGGCATTGTATGGAGACTTGACCTTTTTTTCCTTTCATGAGCGCTAGTGGTATACTTGTTGAATTATCCAAGTTGGAGCCCTTCTCATGGATGATGTCTTGGTTTAAGGATTCACACTTGTGAATGAATGGTTGAGTATTCTCCAAAGAATAACTTAACAAAATTAAAACTCATCACTAACATTTGACTAAAACTTGACTAACTTTTATTCATATTGCTTTATCTTTCAAGTCATTTACTTTATGCAATTTAAATTTCAGTACATTTACCATTCATCTGCCATTTACATTTTCATGCAACTTGTTTATGTTTCAGTTCTTTTCACTTTGCTCACTTGAGTCATATCCTGTGATTGTATATATTGTTTGTTTGTTTTGTTTCTATTTATGGTCTTAGGACCTTAAAACACATAATAATAACAAAAACCCTAAAAAACATGTTGGTGGACTGTTGGACTTGATTTAAACTTTTGGACTTAGGATAGGAAACTTCCCTATGCTTTGAGGACTTGGCCAATGCCACTATTTGAGAATGAGATATCCTTGATTGTGCCTTTCATTTGATGCAAACCTTGAGTGGACTTTGAATCATCTGTCATTTTGACTTTGTGCTCACTTGTTATACTTTTATTATTGTTGATGTCTGATGATTGTTCTAAGTTGATCAAGGAGTATTTCATCTGATGCATTGGAAGAAGTTGAAGAATGCTAGCTATTGGAGTTGCTTGTTTGGATATACTGGCTATCTTTATTTGATGCCATGTCCTTTATATAATTTCTTGGATATTGCATATGCTTGTTGCCTGCTAAAAGTCCAAAGGAAAATGGGTTTCTATATGACATTCTTGTCTGTTGGATTGCATCCCATTGGTCAGATCCTTTCAACCCTTAACTTTTAATTTTTGTTTAGGATAGTCCCTTCATCTCGTCCCACTTCTTAAATCTCAAAACCTCTCCCTCTTTTCAAAAAACCTTCTTTGCTTGTGATTTTAAACTTAGACATGTTTTAATGATTAGAAACTTTGGCCCTATGCCAACGAATTTTAAAACTTTTCTTAATCAAATTGGTAAATGAAGTTAACCATATTGACTTCAAATTTCAAAAAGACAAAAAGAACTAACAACCCCATCCAAAACTTTGGCCTTTTGTGCCTTCTTATTAAATTTTTGTTAAAATCAACTCACCAACTTCTTTGAAATTTTTACCATGAACTACGAGGTTTTGATCCCTCATTTTTATGTTGGTACATAGGCACAAGACCGAAGGTCTTGTCAAACACAAAAATATAATTATTGAATTCTTTTCTCATCCCCCCACTCTATATTTTATCAAACATCTTTTGACCAAATCACTTGCGCACAAAAAAGGGCTCCCTAGGAGTACCTAGGACACTTTGGGTGCTAATATCTTCCCCCTGTGTAACCAACCCCCTTACCTGTAATCTCTGGCATTTTATTAGTTTTGATTTAAAAACTTCTTATCTTTGGGTTTTGTTCGTACTTTTGCCCTTTTCCTTTGGAAACAATAAAAGCGCGGTGACGACTCTGGTTTTATTGACGTTAAGTTTATCCATAACTTGATGGTCATGATTTTACCGCTACAACCGATATTGAAGTTATCCACATATCACAAGGGGTTACCTTTAGGATGGACATCTAGTTTACTTGTTTACTTCCAGTTTTAAACTTGTATTTTGCAACTTCTATGTACTTGTAACTATTTCCTTATCAAGGATGAATGAAGTTTCTTTGTGACTAAATTTGTGTTTACTTCTTGATTCTTGTTTGCAATGTATAAACGTTAATTTTTTATCGCATTAAACAATATGAATAACTAAGAGCTTTGCATGAATAAACATAAAAGAAAAAAATATTCATGCATCATTTTGCATTTTCAAAAACAAAACAAAAAAAACTCATCATCTATCTTTCTTGATTAGAAACCAACAAACTGACCTTACGGCTTCACTACTACATGGGCTGCAATCAACAAGCTATCATGGGCCAATTGGAATAGAACCAAACCGCCTTACGCGAGGAAGTATCCCATGTGAGAGCGCAGATGGGTTAGTTTATGGAAACCATACAACCCGTTACTCGTGGTCAAGAGATTATGGCGAAGATGCAAGAAGAAATGAATCAAAGAGGCCACGCTGCCGCTAAACCTATTCTTGTTGCCATTCCTATGGAAAACCATGTGCCTCCACAAGGACCTATTCCAGTCCAGATTCCTATGGAACCATCCGACAATGTTCCTCCATATGTTCTTAACCCTCATGTCATAGAAATCGATGATCAACATGACGCCTTCTTCTGTCCGAGAGTCGACTCCGTGTATGACGCCTTCGGTCCCCCTGCCAACGAGATAGAAAAGGAGGTCAAAGCTATTGAAGAGAAGTTGAAAGCATTGGAGTGCTCCAATTACTTGGGTCTAGACATTGTCGAGATGTGTTTGGTTCCAAGCGTAGTTATTCCTGCCAAGTTCAAAGTTCCTGACTTTGAAAAGTATAAAGGGGCCATTGACCCTAGAACCCATATTCGAGCCTATTGCAGAAAAATGGTTGTCTATTCCAATGACGACAAATTACTCATGCATTTCTTCCAGGATTCTTTGAGTGGAGCTTCCCTTGATTGGTATATGAAACTTGAAGGGACTCATATACGAACATGGAGGGAAATGGCCGAGGCCTTCCTCAAACATTATAAATATAATGCTGACATGGAAAGCAACCTTACATAGTTGGAAAATCTAACTCAAAAGTCTGAAGAGACTTTAAAGAGTACGTACAACGGTGGATGGAACTTGCCGCAAGGGTGCAACCTCCATTATTGGAGCGTGAATTGATTGATATGTTTATGGGTAACCTTCAATGCCCCTACTTGGACTGAATGGTAGGAAGTACATCTATTGGTTTCTCTGATCTAGACCTAGTCGGTGAGAGGATCGAGAATATGATAATGATGGGTAAAATTCAGAATGTCGCAAGCATATCCCGTGTAGTGAAGAAACCCTATGTATTCTATGGCAAGAAAAGGGAGGGTGAAGAAAATGAAACTATCGTGGTAAGAGGAAGAGTCCCAACTTACCGTGTCCCATATCAACAAGTTTCCACTATGGCACCAGTTCAAAACTAAACACCGTATGCTATCCTGGTCAATCAGCAACAACATCATCAATAATAACAACATTTTCCACAACAACAACAACAAGGGTTTATATGAATGTGAATGAAGAACACACACAGAGTTTTCTCAAATTTTTGGGTATATGGGTCTTGGTTTTCAATTGTTATCACAAGCTTGATTAATCAAGATGAACACAAGATTAGTCAACTCATTATCTCTAATTCATAAGCAATAACAACAAATTGCACGAGAACAAGACGCAATAAAAAGAAAGTGAATTTTGACATAATTACACTTAAGAAGTTGTTTTAGATAAGAAGAGAAAGATTTGTGGTGATGGGTATAGACACACTAATAAGGGAAGAAACAATTACATCTTTGTCTCTATAGGTTTCGCCCATATGTTTCACTCACTTGTGCATTTCATTAAAAAAACAATGATTTAAGTCAAGGGTGGAAAATGGGTCTTGTGAAGCTTTGATTCGAATCAAGAAGAAATTGTAATTCAAATCAAATTTGAGCAAAGCCCAAATATGACTTCAAAAGGACAGTTGATTCGAATCAATTTTTACACTGGATTTAGATCACATGAGGTTATGATTCGAATCATGTTTGTTTTATTAATTCGGATCAAATGGTCCAGAGGCAATCCCCAATTTTCTCACATCTTATGATTTGAATCATGTTTTACACTTGTTTCAAGTCAAGTAACTAAAAATCCAAATTTAATAGTTCTAACTTATGATTCAAGCAACGCCTGTTGAAACGACAAAGTAGAAACTTTATAGGCTAAAAAATTCAATATCATGGATAAAAATTAACTCTTATTCAATTGTAAAAAAGAGGGTTCTTAGTGGTACAAATCACAATAGCTGAAGCGATTACAATACAATATATCATACAAGTATATGAATAATAAACGAGGGACAAATTAAAAATGCACAAACAGAATAACACATATATATTCAAAATGATAAAAACATAAAAACACAAAAGCGATACCAATGCACTTTCAAAGGTGGCTCTTTCAGCTGAAGAAGGTGGTTCTAACGATTATACTCTTGAAGTTGAAGACCCTGCTCCTGCTTGTGTCACTTCTTCCCGTGGTCTCCATCAGATGCCAAAGCCTATATGGATTTGTGGGACAAATATTTTAGCACAAAATCGTATGAAAGATATTGAAGATGCAAGTCAAGAAGAGCACATGACTTCTCATATCAACTCCCTTTTTGCCTCCATTTGCTTCGGCCAATCAATTCATCAGGATATGGATGCTTTTAGGTTGTGTGATCTAAGAAATTTCACATTTTAGGATCTCCACCAGTTTGATCAGCAACCCTTTCCATCATCATATCATATCATAACATTCATGTTTTTTCTTCTTGTTTATTTATGGTATTTTTGGTGCTCTGCACTAGCACATTCTTCTTGCTCTTTTTTTTATATATTTTGTTGGTAATTGTTTATATTAGTGTTTTTGGATATTTTGTTTTGTTTTACATGCAGTTTTTCTTCTATTATTGTTTGTTATCTCGTATCCTCCTTCCGTTTCTTCTAAAATGGCTTATGTGTTTATCGGTTAGTTGTTGCGTGTTTAACATTATCTTGTGTAGATTTATTATTTAGTTATCATCATTTTATGTTGTTATTTGTTGTTAGTTTATCTTTGTTAATTTGTGTGTTATTTTCATGTTCATCTCATTTTCTTTTCATCTTTTTTTTTGTCGGGGGGGGGGGGGGGGGGGAGTTTTCTGAGATTAAACTCAGTTTATGCACATGTGTTGAATGCCCGGGGAGCTTAGCTCTGTAACACAAATACTCAATTTTTCCAAGCATAAAAAAAGGGAGACTGGAATTGCTCCTTGGGTAAATTTATCAATTAATTTTTTTAATGCATTGTTGTTATTTAAATTCGAGAAATGTGAATCAATTCAAGAGTGGCTATGAATTGATTCATAACTGTGTCTTTCAAGTTCATTTTGAGCTCTGAAAATATGCTTGAATTATGGGATTATACAAATCAAGTCACATGAATGGATTTATGACTCATGTCACAACTTGAAGAACTCGTCTCTTTTTGTTTGTTTGATTCAATTCATTGCATGTTGTTGACTGGAATCATTAATTATTTTTTACAGTGGTTTTGTGTCATATTGTTTACTGTAAAAATTGGTAAACAATCTTTGGTCTCCAAACAAAATGGTTTACTTGATAGGATCAACCAGTGAATCCTAGGACATGTGCTTTTGTTAAATGTTCCTTTTGAAAGTTCATGAACACTTCGACAATGTTCATAATTTGAGAATGTTGTTTTAAAGTTAAGAAATAGAATGCAGAAAGTGTAAAAGAATTAAAATAAAGGAACTCTAAAGTAAATTGCAGTAAGTAGAAATAATGGATAAACTGCGAACAATTTCAATTAAAATGCAAAGACGGTGATTCACACGTACATTCTCAATAATCTCGTTTCTCATATATATTTAGATACTTGGAGGAATTTATGAGTGATTGTACAATATTTGGACACATGAAATCCTATACACTAAGACCCCTATTTATACTAAGTCGAAGATAACCGCTATCAATGGTCTTTCCTCCAGAAAATGACACGTTTTACTTGCATGTCTTCACTTCGCCGTAACTGTACACGCGTCCTTTTCAGATAAATGGATAAATACAGAAAACGGTTATAATCCTTATTCAAAATTCAAAATCTTTCATCGAAAGCAACATTAATATTGCTTCTGTCGAAATTTCAGTCTAAACCCAGAAATACTTCTAAGTCTTAAAACCAACATTTCTCGTACATCAAAAAACCTCTTCGACAAGATCTCTTTCTTTGATGGCAACTCCTTCCTATTGTCGAAGTTGAAACAAACAACACTCTTTTTGCCTATAACATTTAATCCAATCTTGGCGTCGAAAATCTCAGCTAACAAATTGCCCCCCAAAAATGTCATTTTTGACCAGAAGGAGATAAAAGCATTTTTTGAAAGTATTTTTCGACGCTATAGACTCTCCATCTGCTATGACATCATAACCATCATGATAACTTTTCTAAAATGTCTCCTCAAAAGCATGCGCAAATCTTTTTCCAATCATCGTGTTTCCAGCACCTAAGAAATCATGGGCTAGCTTCAACTGCCACCGTCTCATCACTTGTTCACTGATTGACACGTGTCCTACCATCGCTTCTGCCATTAATGCTTGAAATGAACCATTTCCACTACACTTATTTATAAACCACGGATACTAACTTTCTTCACTTTTCTCTATCTTGAAAACTTCTCATACCCAAAAGTTCTTCCTAAAACTCTTCATCTTTCACACAAAAAAAACTAGTTTCTTCTTCCTCACACCTACTGCATCAATGGCGTCCTCTACTAAAACTCCTAAAGATTCATCAAAGGCCACCAAAGAATCCAGGAAATCATCTGGTCTCGCTTCAATCCACAAGGTATTAGGTCCAATTATTATGGGTAACCAAAAGTACGTACCGGAGCCTCCACTCGCTGAGGAAAAAAGAGGGATCTACCAATCACATGTATTAATTCCCATTTCTATTTCTGGAAAAACACATGTTATGTTAGGACCCTTACCAGACGCAACAGTTAATCCTGATAGTCTTAAGCATTTTTTCCCAACCTATCATCGTTACAAACCCATAGCTAATGGGAAGAGACTTAGGGTTAGCAATAAAATTGCTGAAAACCCTCACCCTGATAACCAAAGCGTACCCTCAATAGATAAACCCATTGAATTAGATTATATGAATAATGGTTTTAGGGTATTTCGACCGTGTGTTTTATTCAAGGACCCCTCTGATTACCTAGGCTGGTTACAAAAGATAGAAAACCAGAAATCCCAAGTTTGGAAAAACATGGGTATCTTCGACATGATTCAATTGTCGAAGGTTGGACTAGGATATTGCCAACCTATGTTGGTTTCTTCTCTGTATTTCTAGGATAGAACCCATAATAATTTTCATTTTCCCTGTGGTATGATGACACCTACATTGTTCGACATTACTGCCATTACGGGTCTCAAACCGATTGGAGAAACTTATGACCCAAGTGTTATGGCTGAGGACACCATCTTTTTCAACACCACTAAAGTTGCCTTTACCACCTATATAGAATATTATCATGACAAGAGTTCTATCAAAGATTTTCATCAGGAACATATTACTTTCCTTGCTCTATGATTATCTCACTGCGTCTTCTGTTCGAAATCCCTACAGGTAGCAAAGAATTTCCTGAGTATGGCGAACCAACTCCATGTTGCACATAACCTTTGTTTCAGTGAAATGATCTTGGCTAGCCTCTATGAGTTCCTAGGGGAAGGCGTCACAACTCTAAAAAATATTCAACCCAAAGGAAACATGCTACTCTCTGTTCCTTTCTGGTTGCTGCAACTATGGTTGAATGCTACCTTCGAAACATCTCTTCCGGTTCGAAATACCATAAATGCAGAGGCTGAAGAGATAAAAAAACAGGAGGGTCAAAGGAATATGCCTCGCTCTGCTGACTCCTAGTGATTAAGGAATAAACCTACAACAAACTTTCACTGGCTATGTGATGATGTTCGCCAAACGTTATAATTTTATTGCTTCCATGGCTCATTTCGCCCACAGGACGCATGGCCCTGAGTGGTTTACAAGAAAATTCCCTGCTCCGTCAAAAGATCAAGAAGCAGAATCCCTTGCCATATGGGAGGCATTTCTCACCCCCAGGCTACTGCTAACTAGGCTTAGGCAGTCGAGGAACCAGTTTACCCTCGTGAGCTACCAGCCTAATCTTGTCTCTTGACAGTTTGGACTTATCCAAATCATGCCAAAACCACTCTTCGCCAGAAAGAACTCTCTCATTCTCTATAATATGATATACACATAAGTCTAAAGTGACAAATTACTAACCCGATACTCTGGCAGAACACAACTCACTCTCATTGCATTCAAACCAAACTTTCTCTGTACCCAAGAGTTCCATTCTTGGTGGAGAAATTATTATACTGAAGAGGTCTTCGACGTTCATGCTTTCACTCAACATCTGACTAAAGTTTTCTCCTTTGTGCAGGACAAAACCAAGAAAGGTAGTTCAACTCATGTCAAGGAAATCCAAGCATTCCAAAAGTACTTTGAAACTACTTACAGACATGATGATCTTAGTTGAACCATCCACGAAGTAGCAATTACTTTAAAAGATAAAATTTTAAAGAATTGGAGGATTTGAAATTGCCTTCGTATGTTAAACCTGAACAACGATACAAACTAGATTTTAGCATGCATCCCCCAATATTTCCTCGACTTCCCATTGTTGAGTTCGGCGTGGCTTTTAGCCCTTCATTCCCATATTGGTTCGCCTGTGGAGATTTTGTAAAAGTGCTTCTACAAGAATCACAAAAACGTGTCAAGCGGGTGGTTTTGACTAAGCATACTCTGGACAATTTCAAAGGTCATCTTCATATTAGCATAGAACATGTTCACATAGAGCCTCGAATATATGAAGGTGTGGAATGGGAGGTTTTTCTACTTCATTTATCAAATCCTTAATTTCCTCTTATTTATGATAATTGTCTTTGTTTTATTTCAGCTATAAAAATAACTGCCAAGAAAGCTACTTCTACGAACGAAGACGTCGTCGAAGAGAAAGACAAAGGAAATACCAACAAAGCAACAACAACAAAGGTACACTTCATATATTGTTATCATATCATTATTATTTTTTGTTGCCTTCTTGTCTTTTTCATTATTTTGAAACGTCTTTTCTAGCAGGCAAGTTGAAAACCATCGCCTACGCCTAAAAAACGAAAGCAAAAGGAACCTCAGGTTCAAATAACCGATTCAAACGATGGTGATCTCTCACCGGATACCACAAAACCAACTAATAAGAGAAAGAAGCAAATAAATACGTTTAATACTCTCTCTCACTCAAAAATAAAGGCTATCAAGGTTCTAGCGAAGATAACTTCTATCCCAAGGGTATCTTCTGCTGATCCCGAGCCTCAATCGAAAAATACTCCAGAACAACTTGAGAGCGACAATTCCATCCCTGGGGCTGAAGGTCCTAAAGTAAACTAAAATTTACCTTAATTTCTCAAGATATTAATTGCTTCTTTTGGTTTTAGACTCATCCATGTTTGATTTGTCTTTTTCAGGGAGTCGTAGATAGCACAAAGCAACCAGTCATTAAACAAATAATCCTAGTCAGCAGTAGCAATCCCTCTTATCATCCTACCAACACTCCCTCCTATCATCCCACCAACACTCCTTTTTACCATCTGACATCTCCCAAAGATTCTAGAAAAGAATCAACAGAAGTGGACAAGCCTATTGAGGGAATGCAAAAGGGTCATACCAGTGATTTTGAGCATGAGGATAAAGAAAAATGCCCATGTCGAAGGGGAAGAGGATGAGGAGATGCAGGATGCGGGTGACGTCGCCGAAGACATATCTGAAGATGGATCTCCAACAATTGGAAATCCAAACACTGATAGTCCAGATGACGAAGAAGAAGAGGATCATTCCATGTCTAACCTTCACACGGAGCCTACTGAGGACGAAGATGAGGATCAAGATAATGCCCTAGAGGATTAGCAAAACAAAGATATGCCAAAGACCCAACCAATGCCTGATGCTGCCAAAAAGACAATAGCAACTTTGACCAGAAATACTGCCACCCTCTCCTCAGAAGAACTTGAAGCGCTGAAAAAGAGCAAACCAATGGAATACCTAAAAGCCATTATCAGTGTGAGAGGTAGTTCGACTGGAAAAAACCCCAGTACTTCAACAACGTCAAGTGGCTAATCTGCTAGCAAATATGGTGATGAATTTCTCCTCAAAATTAAAGAAAAGGCCTTTGAAGTCGATCTGTTCCAACTTCTAGAGAATGACACCACTGCCTGCTTTGGGATCAAAGATCTCCTGAAGCAAGTTGACATCTTGACTGCTTCCCTAGAAGTTGCAGACGTCATCATGGATCTAGGATTATTTATTGATTAAGTCGTTGTTGAACTTCATTGTATAAGGGAAGCTTCGAACAAAATCCACAACAAATCAGAGACCTAAGCAGCGGAATGGGAATCCACCACTTAATCCACTGCAAAAGTAGCAGAATTGGAGAAGGGATCTGAGCATAAGAAAAATGAGGTCGAAGCTTGTGACAAAAACATCGAGGCTTAAGAGCAACAGATAAAAGAATTGCAAGACAAATATATCAAGGCCAAGGAGTGCAAAGATGAAATCCTAAAGTGTGATCAAGACGAATTGGCCAAGGAAATCCAAGTTGGTATGCATCATGTCGAAAGGGACCATAAACTAGAAAAGGAAATTGACAGCCTTATTTCAAACAAATCTGTTTACAAACGACACTTGTGACTTCAAAAGTTGAAGTACCACAACATGAAGGCTTCTTTTACTTTTTTTGTTGTAATGGTTGAACCTCTGACTCTTGAACATTTTTGTATTTCATGTAGGGCCGGTTTGTTTTAGCTTTAAAAAATAGATTTTTTCTTTGTATTTTTGAATATTGATTCTACAAAAATATTTTTCAAAATATTACAAGTTTTTTTAAATTTATTTTTTACAAATTAAAAGATTGAATTGTTCATTCTATAACATAAATATACATTATTGAAGATCAAAACATAGTCAAAATCACAATTTCTTCAAAAAATTGTATCTTAGAAATGATTTTTATGAAAAGCTATTTGAAATAGCTTCAAAAATAAGTGATTTTTGAAAATTTGATATCCAAAAAAAGTTTCCATAAAATGATGAAATACCTAAAATAATATTTTAAGAATAACTATTCAAACCAAATTTTCATTTGAAACTTTTATGAAAAGTTTCTTTGTAAATTTTTTTTACACTAAAATATGTAACACTATAAAAATCATTTTTAAAAAAAAGCCAAAACAAACGGGTCCGTAATGACTTTAAGCCCTTCGTGGCATTTATACAATGATTTATCCATCTTGGCATTATTCATTTTAATTTTCCATTTTGGCTTCCATTATTGAGTATGAATTATTTTGTCCTTATTTTTACTTCCTGAAGTTGCGATCTATACTTTTTCAAACATTTCACGTTTACTCTTAGGACTCTTTGTTCTTCATTTAATTATTAGATCTCGTATGCTCCATTAAAAAAATACTTGAATAATTTGAAAAGGGTCTTCCCGCTTAAGGGACCACTTACCCAATGCTCTATCCTTTCAATCCATGGGTAAGATCACTTTTCAAACTAAGTCTTCAGGCAAAAAAGATTTAAGTTTAACCTTTTTATTGTAAGATTTCTCCACTCTCTTTTTCTGCCTCCTTAATAACTCTAAGGCTTTCAACCTTTCTTTGTCTAAATCAACTAACTCGTCCAACATCATGTTCCAATAGGATTGGGATGGAATCTCATTTTTCCTTTGGACTCTAGTTGACTGAAGATAGATTTCGAAAGGTAACACTACATCATGACCATATGTTAGTCAAAAAGGCGTAGTATTTGTAGCCTCTTTAAGGGAAGTTTGACATGCCCATAAAATCTGGTCCAATGTCTTATGCCAAATTTTTGGCTTCCTTCCCACGTGTTTTTTAATCAATCCAATAACCACCTTATTTGCTGCTTCGACTTGACCATTTGCCTGAGCATGATAAGTTGAAGATGTTAATAACTTGAACCCCATTTCCTTAGTAAACTCCTAAACCTTTCGACCATTGAAAACTAATCCCTGGTCAGTTGTAATGGTTTCTGGGATTCCAAACCTATAAATCATATGCCTCTGGATGAATTCAATCACCACTTCTTGATCAACATTCACCAAAGGTATAACCTCGATCCACTTAGTGAAATAATTTATACCCACTAGAATGTATCTTTGACTCTTGGATGATGTTGGTCGAATTTCTCCAACCATATCCAACGCTCAACCTCTAAAGGGCCAAGGTTTCACAATAGAGTGTAGTTCGCTTGCAGGGACATGTAGTATGCATGCATGTGTCTGACACTCTTGGCACCCTTTAGTGAATTCAATACAATCCTTAAGCATGGTAGACCAATACATCCCTTGTCGAAACAACAACCATTTCATCTTGTGGCCTACCTGGTGTGCCTCACACGCCCCACTATGGACACTAGAGAGAGCTAAATATGCATCAACTTTGCTAAGGCATTTAAGTAAGACTCCTTCTGGGGTCTTCTTAAATAGTTTGTTTCCCATAAGAATATAACTTAAAGCACGGTACCTGATTTTTCATTCAGCAGATGTTGTTGGATTTTTTAAATATTCTAGAATTGACTTTCTCCAATCTTCATCTGCCAATCTGTCTATGGCTAATATTTCAAAACACTCTTCACCAGCGTACCCTAACTTTGTTGTTTTCAAATCTGTTGGGGATAATCTAGTTGACACAACTCTTCCTCTGAATTCGATTATATCTTGCAATTTTTCTTTTGAAGTCTTATATCCAGAAGCAATTTGGGCTAAGTAATTGGCCTCTTGGTTCTAAAGTCGAGGTATGTGTCGAATGCTTATCATTTCGAATCTTTGTAATAGTCTATTGGATATCACAAAGTACATTATAAGATTATCTTTCACACATTTATACTCTTTTGTGATTTTTTTTATGACTAACTCTGAGTCACCCATTAGTTAGACTCGAGTTGCCCCCAATTCCAACAAGATCTCAAGTCTGGCTATCAAAGCCTCATATTCAGCCTTGTTGTTTGAACAAAGTCCTTCGACCTTATACTTGAATTTTTTTAGGAGAAATATCAATACTCTCACACCCGTTCCATCTTTATGACTAGAACCATCAAAGTATAATTTCCATGGTTCAAGCTCCAGATAGTTTAGGGAGTTTTCGACTATAGAGTGGTTGACTAGAAAGTATGCTGCCACTTGTCCCTTAACAACCTTTAAATGCATGTAAGTTAACGAATACTCAATTAAAGCTAGTGCTCATTTACTGATTCGACTATGTAAGATTGGTTTTGATAACATATGTTTAATAATGTCGAAATAAGACAAAACATAAATATCAATTGGCTTTATATAACGCTTCAATTTTGTACATGAGAAATATAGACATCTACATAACTTTTTGACTATACTATATCTAGTTTCTGCATCATTTAAGACTCTACTAAGGTAGTAAATGGCTCTTTCGACGCCATTTTCGTCCTCTTGAGCCAACATGCTCCCTAAAGTCACACCAGATGCAAATATGTACAATCTCATACTTCCATTCCTATAAGGAGGCGTCAGAATTTGAGGGTGAACAAGGTAGTCTTTGATCTTGTCGAAATCCTCTTGTTGTGCTTGCCTCCATTCAAAACATTCCTTCTTGAATCGAAGTAGCGGTGAGGAGGCTCGAGTCTTGCCACTTAAGTTTGAGATGAACCTCCTTAGGAAGTTGATCTTTCCTAGCAGCGACTGTAATTCCTTCTTTGTTGATGGCGCTTTCGCTTTCATGATGGCCTTGGTCTTGTTTTGATTAATTTCGATTGCTTTCTTATGGACCCCGAAGCCTAGAAAATCCCAAGCATGCACATAAAAAGCACATTTAAGAGGATTAATCTTTAGACCATGTTTCCTCATTCTTTCGAATGATTGTCGAAGATGGTCTATATGACTTCTTCCTAAAACAGACTTAACCACAATGTCATCAATATAAATTTGCATGAAAGTTTCAATGAAGTCATGAAATATAGAGTTCATTGATCTTGGATAAGTTGCCCCAACATTTTTTAGGCTAAAGGGAATCACCATTTGTTCATAGGTGCCTAGGGCGTCGGGGCTTCAAAATGCCGGTTTGGGCACATCTTCATCAACATGGAAAATTTGGTTATAGCCAGAATATCCATCGAGCAAGCTAAGATATTCATGCCTTGTAGTGGAATCAACCAGCATTTCTGCTACGGGCATTGGATATTCATCATTTGGGGTCGCAACATTCAGATCTCTGAAGTCAATGCAAACTCTCAAAGTGCCAGTCTTCTTAATGACTGGTACAATATTGGAAATCTGTTCGACATACCTGATCGTACGAATGAAATTTCACTTGAGAAGCCTATCAACCTCTTCCTTGATTTTTGACAGAACTTCAGGTGTAAAACACCTTGGAGTCTACTTAATTGGATCCTTCCCATGCTTTATAGGCAACCTTAGTTCGACAAGTTCCCTGCTTAGTCATGGCACCTCATCGTAATCCCATGTGAAGTAGTCCTTGTAATCCTTCAACAGCTGGATTACTTTGACCTTGAGTTTTGGACTGACGTTGGCGCTTATGTATGTTGGCCTTTTGATTTTCCCTTCTCCCAGGTCGACTTCTTCTAAAGGATCTTGCGCTAGCATCTTTATATTGTTTGCCAACAGATCTTTTTCGAAACCCAAAGTCTTGTCATCATAAATGGTGTCAAGCCTCTAGCCTTATGCTTTTTCTTGAACCTTATCAGGTGGTTCTGGCTTGAAGTCCTTACCAGGACCTTCTAAGTGCGCTTCGTTTATTTTGGATTTGACAACCATGTAATTGACTTCAGCCTCTAAGGCCGCATTTAAATTGTTTTGGGCTATATAAGCCGAAATCTTTTTCAATGTCTCTGACTCAGACATCGTCATCGAATTCGCTCCCTTAACTAGTTGGTCGGATTCCTTCCGTTCCTCCGAATCCCAAATCTTCTTTGCCTAATATCTCCCCATCCCACTAGAAACCATGGGTTGGGTATAGGTATAAGAAATAGTACATATTGTCAGCTGGTGTCAAGCCGAACCCTGCAAGATTGCAAGGGGAAATGTGTGCCAGGTGTTTTTCGAATTGCCTGTTATCCACCTGGTTGACTTCCGCCATGTAGTAACTTTGGTCTTCCTCTATATTCTCCATTATTCCATCGTTTTTCCATATGTAAATCCGTTGATATATTGAAGAAGGCATTGTGCCGATACCATGGATTCATTCTCGACCCAGAAGCACGCTATAGTTGGCTTTTGATGCTATTACCGTAAACATAGTTGGCCTTGTGATGGTGTTGATTGTGAGGTATACTTGAATTACCCCCATTATTGTACCCACCTTCCCCTCATAGTTCGAAAGGACCATGTTATGGGGTTTAGTGTCGGTATTATCCTTCCCTATTTTTTTCAACATGTAGTGCGACATTAAATTCACATCTGCTCCACCATCCACTAGGATTTTATTTACTCCGATGTTTTCCACTTTGCCTCTAATATACAGAGGTTTCAAGTGGCTCTTCATCCCTTCATAGGGCCTTTCAAAAAAGGAATTTTGCTCTTCTACGCACCCATTGTTCATCACGTAGTAACAAACTGGCTTACGCCTGGCCATTTCCACATCTTTTGCATCCTCAGATTCCTCTACTTCCATGACTTGGTCGTATTTCCTGGGCAACACAGACATCATGTTACACGTGATATCCAAGGATGGTTCTGAATCTGTGCCAGAATCATCTATCAGCATATCGTCTTCTCATGTTGCTTGGTCAGACTTCTCTGCAGATTTCTCCTTTTGAGAGGAAAAGAGCTTCCTTTCGATGAGCTTCTTTTCTTCATTCCTCTCCTGTTTTAGGAGTATGTTACTATTGGATTCTGCTTTCGCCATTTCTCTAGCCTCTCTCTCTCAGCTTTTTGTCTCCTCTGATCTCTCCTCCACTAGGACCTTGACATCAAGTTCTTCCTTTTGTAGTTTCTGGAGCTTTACGCTAGTTGTTTTGAGGTTTGGAATTCCTTGCGGTATGCCAGAGAGGAACCTCTTTGTACTTCAAATTTTTGCCACTTCTTATGGCCTTGTTCGCCTCTTTCGACAGGCTTCACCCACTTACCCTTAGGGGCATTAGTCGTAGGCTTGAAGGTGGTTGGTCTGTAGCCATGAGGGGTCTTGGTCTTCCTCCCTCTTGCTTCCTGGTTACCCCCTCTTGTCGAAGGTGAAGCGGTTGTTGGTGTATCTCCAGTTATTCCTGTTCTTGGCCAGTCGAACTCCCTCGACGTTCTCTTCCGCCTTTAGGTCGAATACTGAGTTGCACCTTGGGCACAACATTACCTCTGATTTCTTCCTCTGGCACCTCCGGAGGAATTCGACCAAGCTTTCGTCTTGCTCTAGGTAAGCTACCTTGGCATACTCCTCTTGCCTGAGGTTTTGTTCTTCGACTTCCATAGCAGTCTCTTGGGTCACTTCGACCATGTTAACTGCTAGGTTGGCATCCTTAATGATGTTCAAATCCTGTAACTTGATTCTAAGGCCTTCAGTGGCCTCAGTTATGTTATTGACCAGTATGAAACCCTTAGTAGTTTAATTTTTTGTTATCATATGACTGGAATCCTCAGCAATTCCCTTGTCTAAGCCTTCAATGACTCCTAGAATGGAACCTTCAATGGTTCCCTTGCTGAAGCTTTCAGTGACTCCTTGGTTGAAGCCTTCAGTAGCTTCGACCATTTTGACTTTCTTGGCACAGTTCACAGACACTTCTACCATATTCATAAAAGATGGTTCAGCAAAGTGGGCGTTTGCCACCTGGAGAGGATCTAAGTCGGTCCTCATTTGAGACTTTGACCTGTCTCCAAACTTGAGCCTTCCGTCTCTGATAGCCTTCTACCCGAGATCTCTGAAGAGAAAACATTAAGAAGATTTATGGCCCAAAAAATTATGATACTTACAAAATACCCTCTTTTTTCTTTGTTCTAGATGAGGTAGTTAAGCACCGGGAGGCACTATCATATGGCCGTCTTTAAGTAATAAATTAAAAATCTCGTTACACTTGGTGACGTCGAAGGTGTATGTCTTCTTAAGGACAACATCACTCTTTTCTAGTTCGACTGGGTTTTCCCCAATCGAAGGCGCTAAGACTCTGCAAGAGTAAGGTGGCCCTTGCTTCAATTCAGCGAGGCCCATTTCACTTTGTCACACCTCGAAAAAAAATGCGATCCCTCACGATTGGACGCCGAAAAATGTTCGAACAGAGTCGCCACCGAATTTTATTCATTCCAATGAAGGAATAGGAAAATATCGAGAAAACCCTTTAAGAAAATGGAATAATGGTCGTCGCAACCATATTCGGGTTCGGGAGTGGATTACGCAGGGGGAAGGTATTAGCACCCCTCACGCTCGTTGTACTCAACGGGAACCTTTTAGTTCAATTTTGCGATTTGAGTGTTAACTGAATGTTGTTTGTTTTCTTCGAGTAATTAGAGTTGATAATAGATATGGATGAAGACCTCGGGAAGGGGAAATGGGAGGTTTTTTTATTAGTATGCTCGCGAAGATACAACAATCTCCTGCCTACGTATCCTTATGGTGCAATAAGGAAATCAGAGCATTCGTAGTTCGGGCTACTACGAATATTTGGTGTGTTTTGTTTGATGAACGACTGTGTAAGTCGGTGTTCTAACGGCTAAACGTTGGCTTGTCTACTCTCGGTGGAGGCTCTAGCACTAGTTTGTTGTGCGCATTAGAAAGTATTAACAGTTTTCTTTTGAGTAGAGTTTGTTGGTTTTGGTCACACGGGGTGACAAGTTGAATTGATGTGTTTGATGTTTTGTTTGGTTTATTTCGATCGCACGGGGGCGAGAAAAGATAGGTTGGATGTGTCAAGGTATTTTTGATTGGATGATGATTACTCGGATGGCCGAGTAAGATAACTCGTATCCTAATAATCGGGAAAGCGAATAGAAAACTCTAGACCACTTTCTTTTTCCTCCTTAATTATAAAAGGTTTTAGTAATAATTAAGGTATTTTGACTAGATGGCGTATACTCGGATAATCGAGTAAGACAACTCGTATCCTAATAATCGGGAAAGGGAATAGAATACTCTAGACCACTTTCTTTTTCATCTGAGTGATTATGAAAATAGGTTTGTGTATGGTTGATGTATTTTAGAATGAACGACAAGTACTTGAATGACTGAGTAAGACAACTCATATCCAAGCATTTGAGAAGAGCAATTGAAAACTCAAGACCATCTCCCTTTTCATACAGTTTGTTATGAAAATGATTTGATTAAGTTATATGTTTGTGGAAAAATGACAATTGTTTGACTAACCGAGTAAGAGAACTCGTATTCAAACAATTGGGGAGAGAAGTTGAAAACTCAAAGTCATCTCCCTTTTCATTTAGCTTATTAGGAAAGTGTTTTGGTTTAATCGAGGTTTAGAAGTTTATAGAGGAACGACAATTATTTGACTAACCAAGTAAGAGAACTTGTATTCAAATAATCGAGGAGAAAAATTGAAGACTCAAAGTCATCTCCCTTTTCGTTTCTTATTATAAAATGATTCGATTTTTTTGTGCTTAGATGGATGGAAGTGACGACTATTTGACTAACTGAGTAAGAGAACTCGTATTCAAGTAATCGAGGAGAGGAATTGAAAACTCAAAGCCATCCCCTTTTCATTTCCAAATGAAATGGTATTTGATTGTGATTGGGTACTTTAATTTAATTCGAATGAAAATACTCGACATTTGATCGAGGTTTTAAATTTGGTGCTTATGAGTGAAATGAATTTTATTTTAGTGTATCGTTCTTCTACTCGATTGAATAAAATCAAATAGGTCTCATTGTAAGAAAGCCCAAGAGTAAGCTATGTGAGATTGATGGCGATGCTAAAAGCGACCGACTTATAAAGTTTTGGAAAAATGGGCTCAACTTTGAATTAAGAATTGTACGGTTTATTTGTGATTTTGGGTTGATGATAACATGAAGTGGAATTGAATTTGCTTATTATGAAAAGACAGTGGAAAAGAAACTAGTCAACCTTTAATTAGTAATTTATCAAAATTTGGTTAAGTCGATTAATTGAATCGGTGTGCTCAAACCGGTTTGTGCAAGTTGACAACATGATCAATGTCATTTACAAAATCCAAACGCGGTGAAAAATATTCTATTGATATATTGAAATTTTGGTGGAATAACGACATAAAAGGTCGAATCCATTAATTTATCGAATTTTGCACGCACCAGGAATAAAATAATAGCAACACAAACATTGTTTATATCTTTGCAAGAGTAATACAAAAACTGGAAAGAGTAAAATTCCAACAATGGCTACACGAGTGAACCGAAATCTAGAATGTTACATTAATATAAGAAAATAGTGTCAGCATACTAACCTATACTCAGTATCGAAGCTACATATAAATGTCCTATTTAATAAGCAATTAGCTATCATATACTACAAAAATAAGGGTGCATTTTCAATTTTGGCATACTAGCTAAGGTCACCTTTATATTTAAGGTCCACATTTTGTCGAAGGAAATGTTTGATGGTTTAATGGTGGTTATGGTGTATGAGGCGCGGTAGATTTGGTGGTGATGAACGGTTATTTTGGGTTGTGACGGTGGGGGAGTATGACGGCGGATGGATTCAAGAAGAGGAACAGTAGTTCCTCCTTTTCTTTTTTATCTTTTTTTAATTCTTTTTTAGAGAGAGTCTGAGCGTAGAGAGAGATGTGAGTGAGTGAGTAATTGTAGGTGAGTGTCAGGAGAGAGAGAGAGAGAGAGTGGTGGTTCGTGCCTCTCTTTTTCTTTTTTCGTTTTTTTCTTCTATTTTTTATGCGTACGAGAGATTAGAGAGAGAGTTAGTGGGAGAAAGAGTATTTGTTGTGAGTGTGATGTGGCTGGGAGAGAGAGAGAGATGAGAGATCTTTTTTCCTTCTTTAATGATAGCTGTCAAAAATACTACAAAGAATCCAATGTTAAATCTCAAACAATTACTATTATTATTAAAAGAAATATTCTTATTAAAAATTCCTAATAAATATTTTGATTTAAATAAACTTTTAATTACTTTAGTTGAATAATTAACCTAGCAAAAATAGTGATCGATTATAAATAGAAGCCGAATATAAATTTGCTCGAAAAATTAAATCGGGCACACTAAAATTATCAGCACAAAATATACTTATTGAAAAAATACAGCGTTTCTTTAAATTTTGAAATAAATTTTCACCGGTTAAAAGGCTCAGGCGGGTCACAACGTAGTCGAAACAGTCATTGAAAAATATGACGAGCACACCAAGTTAAACTACGTGAACCGTAGATTAATAATACTGGCGTCTGCAATTTTAATTTTGAAACTTTTTACCCGCTGATTTTTGCCCGTTTTTGAGAAATTATTTAACCGATTGTCTGTATTTTCCATAATTTATTCCGACTGATATTTTAGGTTTTATTCATGATGGAATGCATGTCATGCTGTGCATATGATGCAAATTAAAAATGAAATCAATTTTACAAAGATTTAAATGCCCGGACAAAATTGGGGTATGACAGCTGCCCCTATTTAATTATCTTGAACTAGAAGGTAAGAATGACAACAGTCTTCATACATTCGTGGTGGAAGGTAATTAAATACGAAAAGACCCAAATTTTGTCCTTTGGAATGCAATGGAGATATACAGAAAGAAAATGCAATGAATTTTAACATCACCAAGGTATTAGGGGTAGAATGTCAAATCAATGTCAACCCTCGAGTCGACATTTAAATCTTTGCAAAGGTCGTTATTGATGTAAAGACAAATGTGGGACTAAAACTGAACAGGTTTTCTGGCACCGAAAGGATGACAGTAGGATTAATTGATGTCACCAAAAGGATGACAGAAATTCACCATGATTTTCAGGATCATCATCACCAAAAGGATGATGGATAAACTGGGCTTCAAAAAGAATCACCACCAAAAGGATGAAGTCCATCACCAAAAGGATAATGGTTAAACTGAGCTTCAAAGGTAGTCATCACCAAAAGGATGATGGTTACAATGGATACAACAAAGATCGCCATCACCACAAGGATGATGGTAATATCAACAACAAATCTTGCTATCACCAAAAGGATGAAAGTTGGACACAATCCAAAGGTTTCCATCACCAAAAGGACGATGTCCGTCACCAAAAAGGATGATGGTCGTTCTGATAAAGTTTCCCATTACCGAGAGTATAATATCAGGGCTACCACCAAAAGGATGATAGTTAACTCATCAACTTCAAAGATCGCCGTCACCAAAAGGATGAAGGTAAGATCCAGCAACAAAACCTGTTATCACCAAAAGGATGATAATAAGTCAAATGACTTCAATGATCACCATCATCAAAAGGATGAAAGTAAGACCAAACAAAACTTGTTATTACCAAAAGGATGATAATAAGTTAAATAACTTCAATGATCATTATCACCAAAAGGATGAAGGTACAATTAAACAACCAAACTTGTTACCACCAAAAGGATGATAATAAGTCGACAATCACCAATGATCACCGTCACCAAAAGGATGAAGGTCAGATAAAAGACGAAACGTGTTACCACCAAAAAGATGATAATAAGTCAACAACTCAAATGATCACCATCACCAAAAGGATGAAGGTAAGATCAAAAATAAAACTTGTTATCACCAAAAGGATGATAATAAGGACAGAACTTCAAAACTTGTTATCACCAAAAGGATGATAATAAGCCGAAATAAACTTAATGATCTCCATCACCAAAAGGATGAGGGTAAGATCAAAACAAAACTCGTTATCACCAAAAGGATGACAATGAGCCCATAACTCAAATGGTCACCGTCACCAAAAGGGTGAAGGTAGGATTAAATAACAAAACTCGTTACCACCAAAAGGATGATAATAAGTCGATGATTTAAATGATCACCATCACCAAAAGGATGAAGGTAAGATCAAAAACGAAACTTGTTACCACCAAAAGGATGATAATAAGTCAACAACTCAAATGATCACCATCACTAAAAGGATGAAGGTAAGATCAAAACAAAACCTGTTATCACCAAAAGGATGATAATAAGTAAAATAACTTCAATGACCACCATCCCCAAAAGGATGAAGGTAAGGTCAAACAACAAAACCTGATATCATCAAAAGGATGATAGTAAGTCATAACCACTTAAATGATCACCATCACCAAAAGGATGAAGGTGAGAACAAAACTTCAAAACTTATTATTACCAAAAGGATGATAATAAGTCACCAATAACCATCACCAAAAGGATGAAGGTAAAATTAACAACACAACTTGTTACCACCAAAAGGATGATAATAAGTCACACAACTCAAAGGATCCCCATCACCAAAAGGATGAAGGTAATATAAAAAAAACCCGTTATCACCAAAAGGATGATAATGAGTCCATAACTCAAATGGTCACCGTCACCAAAAGGATGAAGGTAGGATCAAACAACAAAACTTGTTACCACCAAAAGGATGATAATAAGTCGATAACCTTTACTGATCACCGTCACCAAAAGGATGAAGGTGGGATCGAACAATAAAACTTGTTATCACCAAAAGGATGATAATAAGTTGACAGTCACCATCACCAAAAGGATGAAGGTACTACAAACAACAGGACTCGTTATCACCAAAAGGATGATAATGAATCAACGATCACCATCACCAAAAGGATGAAGGGGAGATCATAACTTCAAAACTTGTTACCACCAAAAGGATGATAATAAGTTATAACAACTTCAAATATTGATGACACCAAAAGGATGACAGTGGGATTGGACTTTCCAAATGTCACCATCACCAAAAGGATGATAGCTTAAACCAAACTCCGTAATCTCTATCACCAAAAGGATGATGTTTAGATTGAACTGGACGTCATCACCAAAAGGATGATGATTAAACATAATAACCGAGATCACCATCAAAAAAAGGATGATGGTTGAACCAAAATGACAAGGATCCATATCACCACAAGGATGGCTGACACCAAAAGGATGACGGTAAGCTATAATAATTGCAAAGGGCACCATTCACCAAAAGGATGAAGGTTAGGACAAAACTTCAAGGATCGCCGACACCAAAAGGATGACGGTAAGATCACGAATGCCAAGGATTTACCATTACCAAAAGGATAACGGTTATCGTAAACAGGGCGATGATCATTATTCATCAAGGGAATTTCACCAAAAGGATGATAGTGAGAGAAATATTGGAAAAATAAGGCTACTGACAAAGCTCAATAAACCCGACTTGTTGGGTAGTATTGGAACACTACTGGGTAAGACTTGCTTGGGGTATCAACAACAAAAGGTTGCAGAAAAATGTTCTCTAGAAAGATGTAATTTTCATCAACAAAAGGTTACAGGAAACAACTCATTGAGGGACGCTCAACGCGAAACAAGGTAGGTGTTTAAAGAAACAATATTTGACTTAGCTGAGGATAATACCTTATCAACAAAAGGTTGAAGGATGTAACTTAATGGGGGACGCCCGATAATAGGGTAGGAACTCACTTAGAGGAAGTGACAATGACTCAACTGAGGGTTGGCCTGGATGCCTACCACTAGACCTTGGATTTTGATTTGTGCTATATGCATAAATGTTATGTATGCGTTATGTATGAGGTGATGCATGGGATGCATGTGATGCACGTTTGAATGCAAATGATGATTGGTTTGATAGGGATTTCCCCCCCTGTCGCATTACGCGAAAAACCGGCGGGAAAACGAAACAACAGAGCCGCCACCGTGCGTTATTTATCCCAAAAGAGGGAAAGGAAACACTCGAAGTAAACCTGGAAAAGACATGGTCTCGCGACCAGAGAGAGATGGGATCGGGAGTCGGTTATGCGAAGGGAAGGTATTAGCACCCCTACGCATCCGTCGTACTCGACGGGATCCACGCTCAGAAAGAATAGAAGAAAGGTTGCTAGAAACTGCTCAAACAAACTGAACACACTGGCTGAAAGGAGACACAGAAAGACAAAAGAAACTAACTCGGCAGGATATCGCATCCTGGGCCTACGTAGTCTGTCAGGCACAGACATCAGAGTCGACGTAGTTCGGGACAAGGGAAACGTGCTCGCTAGGATGTCGCATCCTATGCATACGTATCTTCTCTGACAGGAGAAGAATCAGAGCATTCGCAGCTCAGCTAACGCACGCCAAACAAAACCACACAGGAAACCGACTGCCAATCGCTGGGCTTACGTCAGACTCCACACAAACAGGCAAACATGGAAACCGAATTCCAATCGCTGGACTTATATCAGACTCCGAACCAACCAACACACACTGGAAACCAAATGCCAATAGCTGGGCTTACATCGGACTCCAACAAGCAAACAAGACACAGGAAACCAACTGCCAATCGCTGGACTTACGTCAGACTCCAACTCAACACAAAGAGACAAAACAAAAAGGGCGCCCAAAGATATCAGCTCATCTCCTGCCTACGTACCTCATCTGGTATGAGGATCAGGGCG
Organism: Lathyrus oleraceus; assembly: GCF_024323335.1. Taxonomy (NCBI): domain Eukaryota; kingdom Viridiplantae; phylum Streptophyta; class Magnoliopsida; order Fabales; family Fabaceae; genus Lathyrus; species Lathyrus oleraceus. Next base: position 264,743,029 of record NC_066585.1, on the reverse strand, counting down.
ACGTAGTTCCCCTACGCAGGGAAAAAGGACTATCCTAACCAGAAACAAAGGGAGACACAAACTACTAGGGAGACTACGACTCGAGCCTAGAAGTTATCATGCATACGATCCCTAAGTTAAGGTTTCTATCTAACTTGCACAGGGAGCAAGCTATCCTAACAGCATAAACAGTCAAAAGCACAAAAAGCAAGCACACACACTATATACAAACAGAGGGGCTCAAACAAGGCTTGGCTTTAGTCAAGGGGTCATGTCAACCTCAACAAACAAGCCACTGTATCAGGGTGATGTTAGCTCTTAACCCTAACATTGAGAGTTAGGGTGAAGCAGATGAAATGGGAAGTGAAGATAAGACTTCACAGCTCTTATCCCTGGCCTGGGAGAGCTTTAGACAAATGAAAGTGTGGGAGTCCAGAATGTGGGACTCTACTCCACATGACTGACACAACTGGATCTTGGGTTAATATCCCTAATGCATCAACACAATGGTGTGAGCAAGGTGGATGACACACTGAATATCAGGGGATGGATTGCACATCCCTTGTATCTGCCAATGCCTCTTCACTTAGGAGGTCTTTGATATGTACAGGGACAAAGATAAACAAACACAAGCATTGCCTCTTAAGGAGGGCTTTAGACAGGTGCCTGCCCACATAACAGGACAGGTCTTCCAGACTACATGAAGTCAGAGAGTTATACCTCAAATGGTTAAGCAACAAAGCAAAAGCAAAAGCAAGTTCAAAAGAACTTAAGCCACTTATGTACCTGAAAAAAATCTAACTCAATCAGTATACAAGTCAAACAATCAAACAGACAGTCAATCACACTCAGACAGACAAACAGTGCAACAGTGTGCAATGTGCGAGGCACAAGCCAATGAGCACAATACAAACAACTTGGCATCAACCTACAAAACAACTCAAGGTTAGTCAACATCAACCAATTAATCAACTCAAATGAGTGAGCAACTCCAATCATAGCAATGTGCTTCTTAACCTGAAATCCACAATCCAAACAGTGAGTCCAAACCACTAGGTCAAAGCCTAGGGTCAAAAGTGGGAAAAAAATTCAGGACAGAAGCTAATACTCCACATGAAGCTCATTTAATCGAGTGATGATATGTCCTAAAATTAAGGGAGCATGCAAGATTGAATTATCTCTAAGCCTAGGGGTAGAATCGTCATTTCATAGTTATGGTTAATAGTAAACTTCTATTCTAAGTTTTATTTAAAACAAATCAAATCCTAAACTCATTTTAATATTTCCAAACAAAACTCCTAAGAGATTATTTAACTCTAATCCTAAAATTATTTACTCCTAATATCTCTAATTATTTCTACAAATCTATTAGACTATTCTAGAATTAATTCTAAATCAACATATTATATTCCTAATAATATTCTAATATCTTCTAATCTTCTAATAATACCTAATTCTAAATTTATCTAATCATCCTAATTAAACTAAACTAAACCTAATATTATCCAAAACAATTATCAATTAACAAATATATAAAACAAAGTGCAGTGGATCAAGAAGCAGCAGACTGGGCTTGGAATTGGAAAGGACGGCTAAGCCCAATCGCAGGGGTGCACTAAGTGAAACGGAGTATGTATCTCACTGGGCCTAAGACAACGACCAGGCCCATGGGAGTGAGTGTGGTGTGTCCTCTCGAGCCCTTACCAGGGTTGCAAGTGCAGAAAGGACCAAAAGCAACTTTCAACTCCATATCCATATTCCACAACTCTAAAGGGGACTTTGAAACAAGCAGGAAGACAAACAAATCTTGAGACTAACCTCATCACTCATCCTTTCACCAATTCGAAATTGGAAACGAAATCAACATTCAATTCATTCTCACGTACGGATAACGGAATTTGAAGAGAAAAGAGCTCACCGACTTCGACGTCCAATGAGGTTGTTCGATTTCCTCTTGCTGCCTCGCGCCGTTGATGAAGCGGATGAGGAATCGCTGGATTGTGGCGCTGAAATGAAGAATCCTAGTTTGCACTCGGCGTCGTAGCTTCGTGGATAGGATCTTGGATTTCGTCGAAACTCGCTGAAGGAACTGCTGATGAATCGAGGCGCAAAGGTTCGTTACGATCTTCCTCTGTTGTGATGCTTGGTTTCGTGATGAATTGGTGTGGTGAGATATTGAGTTGCGAGAATCGGTGCGGTTTGGCCTTGAGTTCAATTCGCAGTAATTACTGTGAGATTGTTATGGTGCGGGAACAAGAAGAAAGTGGAAGATTCAAGAAGAAGAAGAAGAAAGAAGGAAGAAGAAAATCTGGAAAAATGGTAGAGAGGTGAAGGTTTGATGAAGGTGGAGATCACGGTTTCGGTTACGGTTTTGGTTGAAGAATTGAGGTTTAGCTTTGCCGTGTAGAGCTTCGAGTGATGAAGCTCTCATAATAATGGAAGATGAGCGTATACTGAAGGTAGGAAGGAAGCGCTTGCACGATGCTTTTCGAATGAGGGGAAAAAGTCCGAACCCAATGATTGGCAATGATTGCTTCTTATATAGCGTGATTCAAGAGGGTAGTTTGGAGAATTGGATTTGGGTGGCTCAATCTCATTCGTCCAGCTGGCACTTAAGTGAAGGTGAGTCTTGAATTAAGTCACGTGGGTTTTGACACAAGTTTACTCTCTAATCCATTTGCTTCCAATCTTTTTGATCCAACTGTGGATAACTGAATTGACTTACATTGGGTGGCTTGCTTCTTCATCTGAACTGATCTTTTATGGTCTATGCAGGTTTGGTTTCTTGTAGCATGGCATTGCAGCAGGATAGGGTGTTTTAGTTCCTGATGTTGCAATTGGTCTTTCTCTCGTAGTTTCTTCTGATTATCCTTCAAAGAATGCGACCTGTTGTAAGCTTCTCAGCAAAAGCAGATGTAGCAGTAGACTGTTGGGCTGTTCTGACTTTGCGTTTCAATATGGTTTGGCAAAATTATCTTGCAACTTGGTTATGTGCATTCAGCAGGTATACTACCTTGTTCCTTCAACACATCCATGGTTTGTAATTGTTTTCTATTTATGTTGTACTCGTCCATGGCTTGGTCTACTGGTTTGCAATGTGATAGTGCAGGTTGTACACTATGATCCAATGGCTGGAAGGTTAGGATATTTCTTGTGCATTGTGACTTGTTTGTAACTATTTGCAGACACTTCATTAGACAGACGAATTTTTTTGGAGCATTATGGGATGTCCCCAGTTTTATGTTAACCAATATTTTGCAATATTTCATGGTAGGTTGAAAGGGATTCTGGTGCAGGTCTATAGCAGGTTGGTCATGGCTGTTATGCAGTGGTTTTGACAGTTTTGCTTGAACTGATGTAAATATGGTTGGTTGTTGTACAAGGCTGAGTTGCTTGTTAATGGATGATAGCTGCAACAGGTATATCTAACTGAATTGTTGCTGTTACTAACTGCTGAATCTGCTTTGTTGAAGTGACCAAATGGCTAATTGCAGGTTTGCATTGCCTTGCTGCTGCAGCCTGGAACGAGTATGGTTTAGGTTTGCTCTTTAGTACCCCAAATAGGTCCTGCTTTTTTGCAGGTGAAGCCTTGTTTCACTTGGTCTATGTGTGTCTTGGACAGGGTTAAATGGTGATTGAGACAGATGGCATAGCAGGTCTGCAACCAGCAGGTAATCACTGTTGGATTCTCCTGTTCTGCACAACAGGTTATATCCATGCCTTAGATTTTGCAGCATTTGACAGGCTGCAGTGTGGTCTGTGGCTTGAACTCTTGTTGCAGGACATCTGGGTTAAAGGCACTGGTTTACTTCCTCATGGCAAGCAAAGCGCATAGTTGTAGGGTCATGTAATTGACACAATGCTGGCTCGGTTTAAGCATGCTTTAATTCTGGCTTTTATCATCATGCCTTCACCCATTATGGATTATAATGGCATGCTTGTATTCTGTCTTTTATTCACATGTTACTATTTATCATGCAGGTCATGGTGGGATAGATGAGCAACATGGCTAAGTAAAGGGTTGGACATGGCATGGCATAACAGTGGAATTTTGAAGTCACAAAAGTCAAACCAAGGATCAAAATAGGACTGAGACATAGGGTTAGGATCAGAGATTGTAGACTTAGGATTTTTGGGATGGGGTTGACTTTGGTCAAAGTTGACCAAAAAGTCAACCATTGACCAAAGTCAACCTTGGTCAACGCCTCAAATTTTGTGATTATTTTGTTCTTCTCTTTTTTTTTTGTAATGAACATTTTATCCTATATAATGGAAATTGATATTCATGAATGGAGTGAGCTTGGATATGTAATCTTGTATGAGAATCATTGTATGGACATGCTTGAGAAAAAGATTGAAATGACTTTGTGGATTTGAACATGATCCTTGCATTCACTTGAACTTTTAAATGAATAGGTTTGACATGGACTCCAATGATAGCCTGAACATGAATGGGAAAGGATAACATGGGTTGAAATGGCCTTGAATACAATATTACAAACGATGATCAAGGTTATGACTTGAGTGGTCAACAATAGGCGCGAAACAAAGGCCTTAGCAAGGATCAAGATGTGTCATGGACTAGGACTTAGCATAGACCAAGCCTAAAGGCATGACAAGGGGTTTGGGTGAGGGCAACCAACTAGAATAGACTTAAGTAACCCATGAACCAGACACTAAGCATGAGGATGGTCTAGATGAAAGGCTAGGGAGGGAAAGAGAGCCAATGAAAGAAGCGAGCCTAGGAACTTATACTAGAATCAATGGCCATGAGCATAGTGAATAGAAACACAACCAAGAACTCAACATGCATGAACCCTGAACAAGAAGTTGTTGGATGCCATTTAACCAAACAAGGAGATCAAGCATCATGAATCCAGCTGGAATTAGGGTTTAGGAGGCCACATAATAGGAGTTTGACCTAATTAGGGTTTATGGAACCATGACCAAGTAAAGACCTTTAGATTAGTGTTTTGCTCCCTCAAGAAACCACCATTGACACCAGATTTAAGCATAATACCCAAGCATCCCCACGCTAGGGTTTGATTGGGGCCACCCCAAGTTTGCTGAGAAATCCTAGTTTCCACTAGGTGTAAGCATAAAGCTCTGAGTTCAAGTCACTACTCTCTTGTATTGAACCTTACTTATGTAGATGAAATGCAACGGACTATGCAATGTGAATGCAATGTTAATAACCTAAAAATGAAATGAATGTACAAATGGGAGGTGCAAATTTGAGGTACTACAGCTGCCCCTATTCAATCAGCTGGGAACCTGAACGGATGATAGCAACGGCTTGTCAGACCTTCAAGGTAAACAGGGATTGAATACCGAAGAACCGTAGAAATTTGCACCCTGCGGGGATCCAAGAAAGGAAAACTCACCAACGGACGCTTCCACTGGGGTCTGATATTTGTCACTGAACCAGACAAGACATTTACCAACGACTTCCCCGGGGATTTTGATTTTTTAGAAAAAGGAACTACCACCATACATCAACAGGTGATGAATAGGAGAAAGAGGTGCAACTAGACGCCAACGGACGAATAGGAAAAACTCAACGTTTATCGATACCAACGGAGAGGTGACCAGACATCAACGGATGAATGGGAAGACTCGACCAGACGTCAACGGACGAACGGGAGAAGCTCGACGTTTATCGACACCAACGGAGAGGTGACCAGACATCAACGGATGACTGGGAAGACTCGACCAGACGTCAACAGACGAACGGGAGAAGCTCGACGTTTATCGACACCAACGGAGAGGTGACCAGACATCAACGGATGAACTGGGGAAAGAGATACAACCATACGTCAACGGACGAATGGGAAAAACTCAACGTTTATCGACACCAATGGAGAGGTGACCAGACATCAACGGATGAATGGGAAGACTCGACCAGACGTCAACGGACGAACGGGAGAAGCTCGACGTTTATCGACACCAACGGAGAGGTGACCAGACATCAACGGATGAATGAGAAGACTCGACCAGACGTCCACGGACTAACGGGAGAAGCTCGACGTTTATCGACACCAACGGAGAGGTGACCAGACATCAACGGATGAACTGGGGAAAGGGATACAACCATACGTCAACGGACGAATGGGAAAAACTCAACGTTTATCGAAACCAACGGAGAGGTGACCAGACATCAACGGATGAATGGGAAGACTCGACCAGACATCCACAGACGAACGGGAGAAGCTCGACGTTTATCGACACCAACGGAGAGGTGACCAGACATCAACGGATGAATTGGGGAAAGAAATACCACCATACGTCAACGGACGAACGGGAAAAACTCGACGTTTATCGACACCAACGGAGAGGTGACCAGATATCAACGGATGAACTGGAAAGGAAAGGGGTGAGGTGTTACCGGTTAGTAGGTAACAAGCTCGGCAAGAACGAATATCTAAGACCGGTGCACGGGTGAGAGATATCAATCAACCAAAAACATCTGAGGAAAACCTGAATAGGCATGTTTCGACTCAGGAAAATATGACTCCACAGGGGACCAAGGTCGCAATAGGGAGCAGACAGGAAGGAACACCAAGGATATCGGGTTGTAGGCATAAAACAGGTGACCGACCAAGGCGTGAATTGGTTTGTGTTCCAAAACACTCATCATCCTGAAGAGAGCGAAAGTAAACTTGTTAAAGGATGGACATTCGATTCCACAAGGAATACGAATCTTACTCAACGAGGAAGGACGAGACCTCGACTAAATAGTGAATGAGATATATTATCTATAGCCGTCAAAACGTAGATAATATACTCGCATGGAAGATTATCCATAACCGGGTTGTAGGTTGTCAAAGGATATATCAACCGAAAAGAAAGGCATCGGGATACCAGGACTAGGTATGTAAAGGACGACCAATCAAAAGGGGAAACAACAAACATCACCGGCAAACGGTGAATGAAAGAGGACCCACTGAGGATAAAACGGCTTACTTGGAGCAATTATCCAAAAGGAACGGGACTATCAATACCGAAAATCGGATAATGATAACCGCAAAGAGGGGATTACATCTACCGGTTAGTAGGTAGAAGACCACAAAGATAGGACTTACGACTACCGGTTAGTGGGTAGAAGCCAACAACTTCCGCTGAGGATAAAATGAATGAGTGCCGGTTAGTGAGCAACTATTCATTTATACCACAGGGAGGCACAAGAGACAGCCAATAGGAAGCCAATTTAGGATCGATCCAAAAAGGCAAACTGAATCAAGACTCATCCTAATGAGGAAAGAACTCAATAGGGAAAACCCATCCCATTATGTGTGTAGGGAGGGAATGGAAACAACCGTCATCCACGAGGATATAACTCAGTGGGGAGCGTAGAAGGAAATGACAGACACTTTCTGGTTAAGGGGTCGACTCTATATGGAGAGATCAGACACACCCACATCTGCTTGGGGAATTGATCCAAGCTTGCTAGATGCTACCAATTTTGTGGGGAGTAGCATTGCTGGGGATACCCACTCAACTAAGGAGTCTCTTGTTGGGAAAACACCAACCTCTCTGCCCTGCTGGGGAACCCAATTATGAAATCGATCCAATGGCGCGATGCTAAACTCTTCCGACAACCCATTCTCGGATGGTCACCACGACTTAGGGCTAGTTTATGTTTGCAATGCTGATGCATGAGTTTTTTTTAGCGCAATGCTCCATGATCATGGAAATGCTACACACTAATGATGCAATATGATATGCTTATCTAAATGATGAATGCATAAAAACACGTCTCCTTCAGAGACAACACCGGGGAGCTCAAGGAACTCTGCTGAGGATTTCAATACCACGTCAGTTTCCACCCTGTTGAGGAAAGATAACCCTTGCTGGGGATACGATAACCTTCAGATTCAGTGGGGACTAACAGTCTTCAGACAAGCTAGGGATAGATCCACCTACAGACCCGGATGAAAAACATCTTCAACCCTGCTAGGGAAAAAACATCTCTCCACCCTGCTGGGGAAAGGCATTCATAACCCTGATTGCTGAGGAACAATCTACCCACAGACACCTCAGCTGGGGATATGGCAACCTTCAGGCTCGCTGGGGAGACACCGATCTCGAATCTGCTAGGGAGATAACGCTCTCAAACCCACTGGGGAGATACGGCCTATTTGACATGGAACGCCCATCGATTCATCTAACCCTGGCATCTACCATCCAACCATAGTGTCAACTTTCCACTTTTGAGAGACTCCCAGACTCATCCGGTCTTTTCTGATTCATCACCTAATATTCTCGTCTCTTCTTTGCTTCGAGACAACCGGTTTCCTCATATCCGGGCTAACTCTCTAATCTTCAGACTTTGAAGAGTTTTCTGGATTACCCTCTGGGATCGTCGTCGTAATTCTTTCACCGTCTTTTCACCGTTCTTCTATCCCTTGCCCCTGATTGGACTCTGCAGGGATCTTTTTTGTCAAAAGGCTTCATATCACAACCTGCAAATGAATGAAGATGTCTAACAGCACCTGCACAAGAGATCGTTAGATAAAAGCGTGCCCCATGCGTGCCAACATTTCAACACCTAGGTCACTCAAACTTCCGAATAAGATTTCCAGATCCCAATCTTATAAGCATGCATCGAAAGGGACCTCTATGTTTCAAAATGCAAATATTCTTATCAAAAATAAACGGATGTTTTTGCAATCAAAGCGGTCATGAAAACAGAAACAAAATTATTTGACTGAACACGCATTTATTGAAAGAAAAAAAAAGTGGCTCCAAACCGAGCAACGCACAGGAAGCAATCCCTAGAAAGAGGTGATTGCGCACAAAAGGAAAAATCTATCCTAATGGCAATGTGAAACCATGATCTCATCGAGTCCCAACTCGGTTACACCTCGTATGTCCTCAAGACTTTCCGCACTTTCTGTCTTCTGAACAAGACGATTCTGATCGATCACTGTCGGGGATTATCCATGATGTCTTATCCAAAGCATAAATGACCATGCTAGATGCAGTTGTTCATTTCATTCCCTCTTTTGCCTGGACCGCCCTTTCGGGTTTTCAGTCCACCGGGATACCCTTTTTTGCCCAAGCCGCCCTTGTGGGGTTTTCGACTTGCCGGGTGTACAGTTTTTTTCATTTTTTATCCCTAACTTTGTCCGAACCTTTTCCTTTTTTTTTCTTTGGTTCGCCGGGATGCCCATTTTTGCCTGGACTCTTTTATTCTTTTTTGTCCAGCGGGTCAATTTTTTACGAAGTATTTTTTTTAACTGCGTCCGTATTCACAAGGGATGGAAAATCCTCGTCATCCATGGTCTTCAACAATAAAGCTCTGCCAGAGAAAACCTTATTTGACCACGAATGGGATCCATAACTGTATGCCCACTGGCCCCTACGATCGTTGAGGAGGAAGGATCCTTTTCAATACCAGCTCTCCCACGTGGTACGCACGAGGTCGCACTTTTCGGTCAACAACACGCTTCATTCACTGGGTACAACTACCCCATGACAAGTAACTGCCAGCCTCTTTTCCTCAGTCAGGCTCAACGCGTCATACCGAGTCCTTATCCACTCAGCCTTCTCTAATTTCTCATCCATCAGGACTCTCCACAATGGGATCTAGACCTCAGTAGGTAATACCACTTCTATCCCATACACGAGCGAGCGCGGCGTTGCCCCAGTAGACGTACGCACCGAAGATCGATACTCAGGATACAAGCTTCGTACTCAGCCACCATTGTCGGTGCATTCAAATGTTAGCCTAGTAATAAAAGGAATGTGGGATCTTTTCGGCGTAACCAAAACGGCACTACCTCATCCACATTAACCTCTCCCCATCAGACATCAGAATCCGTTTGGATTCAGGGTCAGGCCCCTCCTCCGGGATCGGTTCCTCACAATCCTTCGATTTGAGCACCTCGAGATATCCTCATCAGGGAACTCAAACTTCCTTGGTTGATAATCATCAATGGGCTGCTGGGCGAGATAATCAGACATTACATTCCCCCTTACTGCTCTTTGAGAGGCATACTGAATATCGCAAATCAGTCAGAATCATTTGCCCTTTCGCAACCCGTCTGGTCAATGCTGGCTTCTCAAACGCATACTTGATCGGATCCATCTCGGGCATCCACAAAGTGGTATGAACCAACATATACTGTCTCAGTCGGCGAGCAGCCTATGCCAAAGTACAACAATTTTTCTCGAGCAGTGAATGTATTGTTTCACAATCGATAAACTTTTTGCTAAGGTAAATTGCATGCTCTTTTCGACCAGACCCGTCATGCTGACCCAATACACACCTCATAGACCCTTCGAGGGCTGTCAAGTACCAGAATTAACGACCATCCCCATGAGAGGCATCAGAATCAGAGGTTCTTGCAACTTATTCTTTTACCTTTCAATGCCCTTTGACAATCATTATTCCACCTGACCGTTTGCTCCCTTTTTTCTTGAATGGGTTCAGGCATTTCTTGTATTGCTTTTTCCTTTTCTATATCTTTTTTTTAGCAGGATCGACCTCGATTCCTCTTATTCGCTCACAATAAGCCTCGACAACCTACCGGACCGCACTCCATAAGTGCACTGACTCGGATTCAACCTCAGTCTGAGTTGTCTCAACCGGTCAAACACTTTGCCCCGGTCTATCGGACACCCTTCCTCTGTTTCAGACATTGCTGTTATGTCATCATCATAGCATTCGATTCCACGATGAATCATATCATGAAACAAAGTCACTCTGATACGTGGCACCGACGTTCTGCTTCACTAGAGGGCAGTCTTCTCTTAATGGTAGCTTGTGCACAGCGACATCAGCATCCGACCCTGGCATATCCTGACACGACTAGGCGAAGGTATCCACATGCTCTTTCAACAGGGCTACCATTCTGTTCTTGACTCGCCTCTGAATCGGCCCTAATTTTCACTTCCTTTCTGACCTCGGCGGTGTCTGGAATAACAATCTTGAATCGCTCCTCGTGCGGGTAAATCACCTTCTCCTCTTATTTCAACAACCTGGCTAATTCCAGCAGATCACAATCTTCTTCGCCTTCTTCTTCGGCATGATAGATCGGATTATCGAAGTCATACAGAGGGGTAACCGAATTGTTATCAATGAGATCAGGAGGATAGTCACTTTTGAGGTCGGAACCAAATGAATCAAAAGGAAAGAGAATGAAAAAACATTGCCATTTTTATTTTTTTTAAATTGCAAAAAGAAATGAAGAACAGGGAACACCTGCTTTTAATCACAAAAACATCCATTTATTACTGATGCAAAATGTTGCAAAATGAAACACATGAGGTGGCCCTTACAATGGACCATTACGTTTCGGGCAAAACGTATGGCTTTCATGCAAACAAAATTGAAAAACAGAAATACTACACTTTAGGATGAGTGACAGTGATGGTCTTAGAGGCCTTCCAGTTTCCTGGTACGCACGATTTTATCCACGACTCAAGCTCGCGGTCACAGTCAATCTCTTCACCCACTGTACAGGCGTGACCAGGATCCAACATTCCTGCACTGACGAATGTGAACGGTTGACGACGTCCTCTGTTTTGCCCAGACGACTCTTGATCTGGCTGATATCCAACCCCGAACATATCCGCTTTCACCACAATGTCTATGATCTTCCCCCAGCCTAGGGCTTCTCCATTCTTCACCACTTCCATGGCCTGTTTGTAAGAAGAAATGGACAGCTTCTTCTCTTTCTCAGCAAGAATGGCATTCTCCACCTTGACGGTTTCAACTGCCTGACTGGGTGCTTTACATCTTACATCGTCCATTTTTACTTTCATCATTTTCTGGATCGTTTCCCCCATCACTACACACCCCTTTGTGGCGACGGCCGCACAACAATTGTCCACACCAGGGAAAGCTCCGTCCTTTGCCAGATGTTTTGAGACCATAGACATTGGAATTTCTAACTGATCTCCATCAATCACCTCTATTCCTCTCTTGTCCTTTGACACCATTTTCACTCTTACAGGACCATGCCTTGGTACGGGGTTAACATCATCATTCAGTATCTGTGCCAAGCTGATGGTCTTGGAATCCACCATGTCCTGGACGACATGCTTAAAAGCTCTACAACCCTCAAAGTTGTGTCCGGGTGTCCCAGAATGGAACTCGCACCTGGCATTCTCATCGTAGTTTGCAGGCCTCCGATGCGGTTCTACAGGAATCAATATCCTTGGCCGGACTAACCCCAGATCCCTCAACCTTTTGAACAGAAGGGTATAAGTCGTGGGTGGCTTATCGAACCGACGATCCGTCCCCTTCTTCACTTGGCTCTTAGCTTTAGGTGTTTTCTGTTGAGGCGGCGGTTGTTGCGGTTGTACAGGTGACTTACCAACAGGAGTGGTTACAGTGGCAGCATAAGGGTGGTACCGATCCTTACCGCGTTCTTTTTTCGCCTGCACACCACCTGATTCATCCTCCTTCTTGAGCTGACCACTGCAAGAGGGCTTCTTTGCTACAACGCCAGAGGGGTTATTTACTTCGGATGACGGAGCCTTTCCCTGACCTTTCTCCTTTATCATCCAGCCTTCAATCCTTTCCAATCTCTCCGCCATTGCTTTCTGACCCAAGGCGAGCCCTTGCACGACTTTGAACAACTCCCTCATCATCTCTTTCAATTCAAGAATGTCGGTGTTGGGTGGATCCATCAGCTTGGATTTGTTGAGTCTGGCTGGATATCTGAGCGGAAGAGCTATGGGCACCGGTTAGATACTGACACCTACAAAACAGCAAACAGGTTAATATGACTCACACATGCAATGTCTATCCGTATGAGGAATATGATAACATGAAATTATATCACATTTTAGGACTTAATTCAATTAGATTATATTATCATTTACTTTAATTTATCTCATTTTATCAGATATTATGCGGTATTTCCTTTCTATTTATGTCAGGTATCCATTTTGAAGCAAAAGTGAAAAAGGGAAGAAAAGGAGGTGTAAGAAGGAATAAAAAGGAAACAAATAACAAAGACCAAGCCCAGCCCAAAGAAAGCGCACGTTGTGACTGTGACGGGCGTCACAAAGGTTGTGACGAGCGTCACACTAAGCACACTCCTGTGACGAGCGTCACACATGGTGTGACGGACGTCACACCATTCCCCTATATTTTTGGCACTAGGAACGCAACTGACCACGTTGAAAGCTATTTCCACGCTTGACCCTCCGAACGAAAAGATCGTGTATACGGAAACCCTTGGAAAGCAGTTACACAAGTAGCAGTATAAATAGCAGCTAATTGGGAAAGCTCTGGGTTCGGAGATTTTCCACGCCTTTTGCCGTTTTCGCATTTTTTTTTCTTCCAGCAGTTTAGGCTTATATTTTTATAATATTACTTTGCAGAATTTTTATTGTTTTACCTTTTTGCAATTCTATTTTCTTTTCTAGCATTTAATCAATTCTTTTCGCACAATAGTTTCTACACCGGAAACTATTGTGCAACTTTTACCGGATCTAACCTTACGTTAGAATCTAGTTTTTATTTCCTTCGTTTTAATCTGTTGTTTAATTGAAGAATCCAAGAACAAATCCTACTGGCTTGTGGTAGAGTGTTCAAGACTATTGTTTAACGCATTCAGGTTCTTTAATTATTATTTAATGCTTTGTTTTATTACTTATTTATATTATCTGCCTGGGATGAGTCTGTTTATGCATGATATGTATTTTTGTTTGTTTAGCATGTCTGGCTAATTCGCCTAGATATCGGTATGTAAAGTAAGCGAAATAAGGGATCAAGACTAAGTCGGTCTAATTAAACTTAAAATTAAAATCAATCTTTTTACGGTCTCAATTTACAGGTTTAATAACAAGAATTTTTTACAAAAGTAAAAGACATAAAGAAGTTAAAATCAATAGAGCGAGAGTTTGAGGTTTTAACTGGACAGTGTAAATTAGGCATTAATTCTAGATCAGGGCGAGAGCAAGTTTTAGAGTTAATTAAATTCTGACCTTTTCCAAAAAGTATTCTTAAAGATTGAATGTGAGGACGAGAGTTAAGCATTCGGGTTTAATTGTATAACCTAAGTCAACAGAGCGAGAGTTTGAGATAAGGGTGTTTAAAACGGTCAGTGTTTTCTTAAAAAGAGTTTCTGCAACTTTATTGCTTTCAAAAAGTGGTTTTTGACTTAATTATAAGTGACAGCTACATTAACATAAAGTCATGGTTTATTCAACAGAGCGAGAGTTTGAGATAAAACCTTTAATCAATAAAGTTAACTGAAACGATTTATTTTAAAACCAAGAAACCGACAAAGAATTGATTCCCTAATTACGACGAACTACATACCGATATCCGATTTATTAATATTTAATCTAGATCTTAGTTTAGTTTTTAGCTTCGCCCCCAAACAATCAACCATTATTCACCTTAGCTTTACGTAGTAACCTTAGATAACGGTATATCGATTCATAAGTCCCTGTGGGATCGATATCTTTTAAAACTACGCGATAGAACTGTGCACTTGCAGTTTGTACCCCAAATTCGACTCATAAAGTCGCGATCAAGTTTTTGGCGCCGTTGCCGGGGACTTTTATTTAATCGATATCGTAACTCTTCCGTTACGCTGTAGAGACTAAGGTTTCTTTTTCTTCTATTCTTTCTTTCGTTGATTTGTATGCCACGCACTCGCTCACAAGGCGAACCGCTCTATTTACGAATCAACGATATCGAACTATATCTCCGAGTCTTACGACGAATTCGGGAATATCGTGCTGCAAACAATCTCCCTCCTATAGAACTTCCTGATTTCAAAAACCTTTTTCCTTCGATAACCGAGATGGCAGAACCAGCTCGTGCTCTTAGAGATTACGCCGCTCCATCGCAAGATGAGCCGCATTCAAGTATTGCTCCGCCCGCAATCGAAGCAAACAACTTCGAACTTAAACCTTCGCTGTTGCAGGCGGTGCAACAGAACCAATTCTCTGGAAATCCTACCGAGGATCCAAACCTTCATTTATCCGTATTTGTCCAATACGCTGATACTGTTAAAGCTAATGGTGTCACTTCAGAGGCAATTCGACTTCGTCTTTTTCCTTTCTCATTAAGAGATAGCGCTAGAAGATGGCTTCAATCTCTCCCTTCCAACTCAGTCACCACATGGAACGAGTTGAAGAAAGTTTTTCTTGCCCGATACTTTCCACCAAGCAAAACAACTATGTTAAGAGCCCAGATAAACGGATTTAAACAGAAAGACAACGAGTCTCTTTTCGAAGCATGGGAAAGATATAAAGACATGATGAGACTTTGCCCACACCATGGTTTGGAAGACTGGTTAGTAATTCACACGTTTTATAATGGTCTCTTATACAACACAAGGTTAACAATAGATGCCGCTGCAGGTGGTGCATTAATGAACAAACCTTATGCTGATGCTTACCAGCTTATCGAGAGCATGGCCCAAAACCACTATCAGTGGGGAACCGAACGAACAACGGTGGAAAAACCTCAAACGAAAACTGGCATGTACGAGATAAGTAACCTTGATCACGTTAACGCAAAAGTGGATGCTTTGGTCCAGAAAATTGAAAGTTTAAACGTATCACCTCCAGCCGCCGTGGTTGCTATAACTCAGAATTGCGAGGTCTGTGGAATCCAAGGCCACACTCCTACGGACTGTCAACTCTTGACAGGAATCCAAGCAGAGCAAGTAAACTATGCTCAAGGAAGCCCCTATTCGAACACCTATAACTCAAATTGGAAGAACCATCCAAACTTTTCATATAAGAGCAATAACGCTTTGTACGCACCTGGACAGTCTCCAAATCAAGCCCCAGCTATACCTCCGGGATATCAGAAACCGAACCCATCCATGCCTAACAATAACGCCCCTAGGAAATCCAACTTGGAAATCATGATGGAAAACTTTATAGCTTCCCAACAACAAACCAATAAAGATTTCCTAAACCAGAATGTACACACTGGCGAACAACTTAAACAACTAGCAAGCAAAGTAGATGCCTTGGCTACCCATAACAAAATGCTGGAAACACAAATATCACAAGTAGCCCAACAACAAGCACCTACTGCTGCCCCAACTGGTACATTCCCTGGACAGCCCCAACCTAACCCGAGAAGCCACGCTCATGCAATTATATTAAGAAGTGGAACGGAAGTGGAAGGACCGTCTGATCCAAGGATAGAAAACCAAAACCCTAAGAAATCAACTGAGGAAAGTGAACCTAAGGAAAAGGAAGAGAGTAATAAGGAAACCCTAGAAAAGAAGGAACCTTATGTACCTCCACCACCTTACAAACCACCTATACCTTACCCTCAAAGGCTTGTTAAAACCAAAGATGCGGGCCAATTTAGAAAATTTGTTGATCTCCTTAAACAATTAAACGTTACAATTCCGTTCACCGAAGCTATTACGCAGATGCCCTCATATGCTAAATTCTTAAAAGAAATCCTTTCTAATAAGAGGAAACTTGAGGATAGCGAAACCGTTACACTCCCTGCCGAATGTAGCGCTATAATCCAAAACATGCCCCCTAAACTCAAGGATCCAGGTAGTTTCTCTATACCCTGTCACATAGGAAAATTTGTCATCGACAAAGCCTTATGCGATTTAGGAGCCGGAATTAGCGTTATGCCTTTATCCATATGTAAGAAACTGGAAATGGGAGAATTAAGACCAACCAAAATGTCTGTGCAACTAGCAGATCGTTCCATCAAATATCCTGTAGGAATCCTTGAAAACGTTCCCGTACGCATAGGTCAATTCTACATTCCCACTGATTTTACAATTATGGACATTAGAGAAGATGATATTACACCCATTATACTGGGAAGACCATTCTTAGCAACTGCCGGTGCAATCATAGACGTAAAACGAGGACGACTCACCTTCGAAGTAGGTGAAGAGAAAATTGAATTCATTCTTTCCCAATTCTTGAAAGCACCTGCAATAGAAGATACATGTTACTTCATGGATATCATCGATGAATGCATAAAAGAAGCAGAGTTGGAAGAAGACAAATCATCTGATTGCCTTGTAGAAGACAGATCTAACCAATGTTTAGCAATAACACCGGATCCTACGCAATGTCTTAACAAACCAACCCCTGACCTGAAAACACTTCCCAAAAATCTGAGATATGAATTCCTAGACTTAGAACTTGAACGACCTGTGATAGTTAATGCAGACCTAGGGAGACTCGAAACAGAAAAACTCTTACATATCTTAAGGAAGTATCCAACCGCACTAGGGTACCACATCACCGATCTTAAAGGAATAAGTCCTTCTATTTGTATGCACCGCATCATGTTAGAAGAAGACTGTAAAACCTCTAGGGAACACCAGAGAAGACTAAATCCGATCCTGAGTGAGGTAGTAAAGAAGGAAATAACCAAGTTATTGGAAGCAGGTATTATATATCCTATATCTGATAGCAAATGGGTTAGTCCTGTGCACGTTGTACCAAAGAAAGGAGGCATAACCGTTATTGAAAACGAAAAAGGGGAAACTATAACTAAACGAATCGAATCAGGATGGAGAATGTGCATTGATTATAGGAAACTAAACAAAGCAACCCGAAAAGATCATTTCCCTCTACCATTCATTGACCAAATGTTAGAACGATTAGCAAAACATTCACATTTCTGTTATCTAGACGGTTATTCAGGCTTCTTTCAAATACCAATTCACCCTGATGATCAAGAAAAGACAACGTTCACGTGCCCTTTTGGTACCTTCGCTTATAGACGAATGCCGTTTGGTCTGTGTAATGCCCCTGCAACCTTTCAAAGATGCATGATGGCAATTTTCGCCGACTTTCTCGAAAACATCATGGAAGTATTTATGGATGACTTTTCTGTATACGGACAAAGTTTCGAAGAATGCCTTGAAAACCTGGAAAGAGTTCTTGAGCGATGTGTAAAAGTAAACTTAGTACTTAATTGGGAAAAGTGCCACTTTATGGTACAAGAAGGAATTGTTTTAGGACACATCATCTCGAACAGAGGAATTGAAGTAGACAAAGCCAAAATAGAGGTAATCGAAAATCTTCAACCCCCAAGAACCGTGAGAGAAGTACGAAGCTTTTTAGGACACGCCGGTTTTTACCGACGATTCATCAAAGACTTCTCTAAGATAACTAAACCTTTAACCGGACTGTTGATGAAAGATGCCGAATTCATATTCGACGATAACTGTTTAAAAGCATTTCAAACGCTTAAGCAAGCATTGATCTCCGCACCCATAATGCAGACACCAGACTGGAATGAACCATTCGAAATAATGTGCGATGCCAGCGATTATGCTGTAGGTGCTGTTTTAGGACAACGAAAGGATAAAAAGCTTCACGTTATATATTACGCAAGCAGAACCCTGGATGAAGCGCAAATGAATTACGCCACTACCGAGAAAGAACTCCTAGAAGTGGTATTTGCGCTAGATAAATTTCGTTCTTACTTGGTTGGAGCTAAAATAATAGTTTACACTGATCACGCTGCTATCAAGTATCTTTTAACAAAAAAAGATGCTAAACCTAGACTCCTAAGATGGATCTTGTTGCTACAAGAATTCGACTTAGAAATCAAGGACAAGAAAGGAACTGAAAACGTAGTAGCAGACCACCTCTCTAGACTTGAGAACCTTGAACCGGAAAGAACATCAATTAATGATGATTTCTCGTATGACAAACTTATAGCTACTTTGGAAGAGAACAACTCCGACATGCAAGTAGAAACCACCTTAGCTATATCTGCCACACCATGGTACGCTGATCTAGTCAATTATTTAGCTGCCGGAATAGTTCCACCTACTTTATCTTACCAGCAGAAGAAACGATTCTTCTACGACATAAAACACTATTACTGGGATGATCCCTTACTTTTCAAAAGAGGCCCCGATGGTATTTTCCGTCGATGTATACCCGAAGAAGAGGTAGAAAATATAATCCAACACTGCCACTCCGCTCCTTATGGTGGACACACAAGTACATCCAAGACCTGCTCTAAAATCCTACAAGCCGGCTTTTATTGGCCAACTATATGGAAGGACGTACATGCGGCTATTAAGGAATGTGACAGATGTCAACGCACGGGAAACATATCTAACGTGACGAGATGCCACAAAAAGGTATTTTGGAAGTAGAGATCTTCGACGTGTGGGGAATAGACTTCATGGGACCTTTTCCATCCTCTTTCGGTAACAAATACATACTCGTGGCAGTTGACTACGTATCAAAATGGATCGAAGCTGTAGCCTCCCCAACAAACGACACCCGAGTAGTAACTAGACTCTTTAAGAATATAATATTTCCGAGATTTGGCATCCCAAGAATAGTAGTCAGTGATGGTGGATCGCACTTTATATCCAAGGTACTCGAAAAATTATTATTTAAATATGGAGTGAGACATAGGATAGCGACACCTTACCACCCTCAGACCAGTGGACAAGTGGAAGTATCTAACAGAGAAATCAAGCAAATACTAGAAAAAACGGTCGCCACTTCAAGGAAAGATTGGTCATTGAAATTACCAGAAGCTTTGTGGGCATACCGAACTGCTTATAAAACCCCCATAGGGACGACCCCATTTAAGCTCATTTATGGAAAATCCTGTCACCTCCCGGTAGAATTAGAACATAAAGCCTATTGGGCTATTAGAAATCTGAATCTAAACTATAAAGACGCCGGTGAAAAGAGAATCCTTGACATAAACGAATTAGAAGAACTCAGAAGAGACGCCTATGAAAATGTCAGAATCTATAAAAAAAGAACAAAACAATGGCATGACAAGCGTATATCAAGGAAAATCTTCAAGCAAGGCGACGCAGTCCTTTTATTTAACTCTAGACTAAAGTTATTCCCGGGAAAACTACGATCCAGATGGTCAGGACCTTTTCATATCACTAACATCTTCCCCAGTGGAGCAATAGAAATTAAAGGCAAATCCACAGAACCGTTTACCGTAAACGGGCAACGTCTAAAACACTATCATTATGCGGAAACCAATGGAGATTCGCAAATCCTACACTTAGACGAAATGCCCCCAGGACCTATAGATTATACTTAACAGTTTCTTTGTCGAGCTTGCGACATTTAAACAAAGCGCTTAGTGGGAGACAACCCACAATTATTTTCTTATTCTATTATTATCTTTTTCCTATTTTTTTTCCTAAATTATTCTTTTAATTTCTGTTTAGTATTAATTCCTGATTTATTTTAATTCAAAATATATATATATATATATATATATATATATATATATATATATATATATATATATATATATATATATATATATATATATATATATATATATATATATATATATATATATATTTTCTCTTCTTTCGGCATTTGGCCAAATCCTGACTAAAACTCATGTTTTCTTTTCTCTAGCTAACACTAACCAGATGGGACATTTTGATCGTATGAGTATCAAATTCAGAGGAATGGCTCAGAAACAAAAGTTTGAAGAACTAGCCACTAGAGAGATGCTACCTAGTTTATATGCTGATGATTGGGCTATGACTGCCCTTGGACTTAGACAAAGTGTCCTGTATTTGCTGAACCAGATAGGATGGGAGACATCCCCTATCCTGAGGCATTTCACCACCTACCGGAGACTCACACTAGAACTCCTTAGCTCATTAATCTATCTACCCAGCCATGGAAAAGGAATTAGCAGAGGTTTTATCCAGTTCAGAATGTTCAATATGGAGTACCAATTTAATATTAGAGACTTTACCAATCTTTTGGGTTTCCCTACCTCCTTTGACACATTCACAGTAAGCCAGGAAGAACTTTTTGAACATAGAGAACTTGAACACTTTTGGGGTAAGCTGACTGGAAATGATGAGCCCGAAGAACATGAGTTTCTCTCTGGAAACATACACAACCCGGCCTTTCGCTATTTCCATAAGATCCTGACCCACACTTTATTTGGGAAGAAGCCAAATAGTACTTCAGTTTCACGTGATGAACTCTTCATCATATTTTGTGCTTCCCAGAACCGTCCAGTAAACGGTGTCACTTTTAAGTTAGCTAATTTGGACCACCTTATCTAGGATGAGCGAGCACCCATTAGAATAGGCGGTTTGATAACTATGATAGGTAATGCCATTGGATTACGTCAGCCTATGCTTGACCTAAGCCCTTTTTGTGGCATTACTACTATGAGTATACCCTTCCTCTTCAACACTATGTTTATAGCAAACCTAGGGTCTGACGAGTTTGAGCTTATTATTGATAACCAGGTTCTTTGCCTATTCACCATGCCTGATCCTAGGACTAGCATTCATAACCGCAGTAACTGGCTCTATAACCTGAACGAAACTCCCACTCCTGCTAGATCCACTGAATCCATCCAGGACTATGAGATTTGTGATGACTATGAGACTTATGATGACCAGATCCCTCATGCTGAATCTGACCCTCAGACACCATCCGGCTATTATGATATTGACCCTCCTCCTCAGCCTGTTCAGACCGAAGAATCAGCCATATCCGACCTCCGGCATCATATGCCCGGAACTGATTATAACACCGCCATTGAAGCTTTGATGTCAGAACAAGACGCCCTCAGAGGAGAATTTACTAACATGAGACACGAAGTTCTAGGATACATGAGCAGTATGACAGATCAGTTTCACGAGTTGCTACATCGTGCTAACTCTTTTACTCCTCCGGCCAGAGATCGTACAGAGGGATAGAATTTAGTTATTTTTCTAAGTTATTTAGTTTTAAGTTAGATTATTCATTAATGTTATTTGAATTCATGTTCACATTTATTTCTCTTTCATTTCATTGTTTTCCTTTCCTATATTACATTATGATCATTTTATTGAAGCTGTTTATTTAATTTTATTATGCAATAGCTATTATGCTCTACTGTTGCTACCTATGACTTATTATTATACAAAGCAGATTAAGCGTGCACGATAAATTAAATTGCAAAATAAACCAATCATAAGCAAAACAAAACAAAATAAATAACAAAAATAAAATCCATTGATTCTGTGAAACGCTACTGAAGCCTTGCCAAAATGGAATGTGTGACGAGCGTCACACAAATCCATAACGGACGGCACACCAAGTGCCTGTTACGAACGTCACACCCCTGTGACGAGCGTAACACCCTTCAGACTAGTGAACGTTAAGGAGCCGTTGGAGACGAACGTTACACCTTTTTATTTTTTACCTTCCCCATTAATTTCCATTCAACCACACTTAATTACTTTTCAACCACTTCTTCTTTCCAACTTCCAAATTCTTCTCCTATAAATACCCACCAAACCTCCCTTCATTCACCACAAACCATTCTCTCCTATCAAATACATTTCTTTTCTTTCCAAATCACCCCTTCAAAATTCATTCATCACAATGGCGGGAAATCAGAATTTTGGAAATATCATCTTCCGATCCGAAGATGAAAATTATCAAAGGGAGCAATTCGAGCGTTTCCAACAGCGAGGCGTCGTTTCCACCAGGTACCCCGATTTAACTTGTTTACAACAATTAGGATTACTCCAAGGTATCGAATGGATGCTCCGTCAAGCCAACTTAACCTTCCTTTGCACTCATAATCAACCCACCTACCCATCCCTAACCTTAGAATTCTTAAGTTCATACGACTACACCACTCCCGCCGGTGAAGACGAATTTTTAACCGGTACCGCAACCTTCCGTATGTTTAACACCGAGTACTCCTTAACCCAAAACCAATTGAGTACCATGCTACAATTCCCCATAGAAGGTCTGCTACACCCCAGAATCCCTCCAAACTCAAACTGGAACACAGTTGGCATTTTCGGCCTTTTTAAGAAAATTTCCGGTATAGATACCTACAAGTGGGAAGAGCTCCTTCTCTCCCATATACATAACCCCACTATCCGGTACTTTATCCGCATCTTGCAAAACACAGTTTTCGGAAGACCAAACAACAGCAAGGTCAACTCAAAGGAGCTATTCTTCCTCCAGTGCGTCTTCGAACCAGATACTCAGGTAAACGCCGCCTCCTTTCTATTTCATCATATCCGCACCTTATGTGCTAGAGGCCGGCAACCTTTTATAATTGGTGGATTAATCACCACCATAGCACTTGGCCTAAACCTAGGGGATAAACTCCAAACTTTAGAATCTCTACCCCCCCTATCTATGGATATCAGCTACTGTCGATCCAGCCGCTTGATTAAGAACAGAGTAGGCGGAGGATATTATCTTATGGTGAACAACCAGGCAGTCCCAAGCGTTGTTCTACCAAATATCGCCCTAACTGATGTCACAAACCCCGACCGCCACCTCTATGATCTAAACGCTCCCGAAGTCACCGAGCCTTCACAAACAAACCCGCACACAGACGAGTTTGAAGCAATGGAGCAAGGTGATCATCCGCCTACACAACAGTCAGTCCCGCTCAACCCTTCCGTCAATGCAACTGGCCCATCCTCCCAACGTCGTCGACGAAGAAGGCCTGCAACCAACGACGACATCATGGACGCTATTGAGGGTATGCAGGCACAGAATGTCGAGATGATGCAGATAATGCATCAAATGCAACAACAACAGGATGCTAGGAATGCCATAACCGACCAGCGGTTTACTGAGTTGTTCAGCAGGTTTGAGAACTTAGACTTACGTCAGAGATCACCAGGTCCAAGAACCAGAGGTGGTGGTTCTTAGTTGTAGTTTTTCTTTCCTTTCCATATTGTATTTCATTTCCTTAAAACATTGGGGACAATGTTTAGTTTAAGTATGGGGGGGAAACCATGTTCTTTCTATTTCCATTTCTTCAAGTATGTACCTTTCCTTTCATTGCTATTTCAATTATTATTTGTTTTTAATTACAAAAAAAAAAAATCTATTATCTTAAGTTAAGTCCCGAGTGTGAACAAAAATTTCCATTATCTATTCCCTCAAGTTTCATGAGCCACAACAACAAAAATTCAACACCCAATAAGTATAAAGGTTGCTCATCTTATCCATCTTGAGTCGAATCAAGACAAAGACTACTACCGCCAAACACTCTAAACGAACCTCAACACGTTAGATCAGGATAAGTACCTATTATACCAATTCCTTGAACTTTTAGTTTTATAGTAACCCCAAAGTAGTTTATACGAGAAGTCAGCACCATCTTAATAACAAACTACGTGGAGAGCCGATGAATATAAGTGAATGATTCCCAAAGTAAAATATATATATATATATATATCAGGAAATGCACTAATTAAGTTAGGTGATCCTTACCAGATCATTTAATCTAAAGGTTGCAGATCATACAAAAACTCAATATGAAAGATCCATTATGAGTTGGTTCAGTAGGTATCTGGTACTGAACTCGGTAGGGCGGACTACGGTCCGATCCCCCGCAATTTGCAATGGACTGAATAACGAAGTTATCCGACTTGGGTACCAGAACTTCTAGCTAAAAGGGGATCAGAATCACTAACCGGTTACTCCACTATGTGTGCGAAAAGATAAAGGGCTTAATGTGATTTCGCTAGAATGAAAACGGGTGAAATAAGAATAAGGGAACCAGGATAGCTATCATAGTGTACTTGAACTGATTTGCACGAGGCAGGGTTATCTGGGTTGTGACGGTAGTTGTTGATATCAAGATTTAACTCAAGTTGCTTCTAAACAAAATCCACTTGCAACCTAATACGAATTGATGTGTGTTGTGAAATTTCATCTGGCTAAAATTTTCAAAACAAGTTCTATACTGAATTTTGCTTGAGGACAAGCAAAGATCTAAGTATGGGGGAGTTTGATAACATGAAATTATATCACATTTTAGGACTTAATTCAATTAGATTATATTATCATTTACTTTAATTTATCTCATTTTATCAGATATTATGCGGTATTTCCTTTCTATTTATGTCAGGTATCCATTTTGAAGCAAAAGTGAAAAAGGGAAGAAAAGGAGGTGTAAGAAGGAATAAAAAGGAAACAAATAACAAAGACCAAGCCCAGCCCAAAGAAAGCGCACGTTGTGACTGTGACGGGCGTCACAAAGGTTGTGACGAGCGTCACACTAAGCACACTCCTGTGACGAGCGTCACACATGGTGTGACGGACGTCACACCATTCCCCTATATTTTTGGCACTAGGAACGCAACTGACCACGTTGAAAGCTATTTCCACGCTTGACCCTCCGAACGAAAAGATCGTGTATACGGAAACCCTTGGAAAGCAGTTACACAAGTAGCAGTATAAATAGCAGCTAATTGGGAAAGCTCTGGGTTCGGAGATTTTCCACGCCTTTTGCCGTTTTCGCATTTTTTTTCTTCTTCCAGCAGTTTAGGCTTATATTTTTATAATATTACTTTGCAGAATTTTTATTGTTTTACCTTTTTGCAATTCTATTTTCTTTTCTAGCATTTAATCAATTCTTTTCGCACAATAGTTTCTACACCGGAAACTATTGTGCAACTTTTACCGGATCTAACCTTACGTTAGAATCTAGTTTTTATTTCCTTCGTTTTAATCTGTTGTTTAATTGAAGAATCCAAGAACAAATCCTACTGGCTTGTGGTAGAGTGTTCAAGACTATTGTTTAACGCATTCAGGTTCTTTAATTATTATTTAATGCTTTGTTTTATTACTTATTTATATTATCTGCCTGGGATGAGTCTGTTTATGCATGATATGTATTTTTGTTTGTTTAGCATGTCTGGCTAATTCGCCTAGATATCGGTATGTAAAGTAAGCGAAATAAGGGATCAAGACTAAGTCGGTCTAATTAAACTTAAAATTAAAATCAATCTTTTTACGGTCTCAATTTACAGGTTTAATAACAAGAATTTTTTACAAAAGTAAAAGACATAAAGAAGTTAAAATCAATAGAGCGAGAGTTTGAGGTTTTAACTGGACAGTGTAAATTAGGCATTAATTCTAGATCAGGGCGAGAGCAAGTTTTAGAGTTAATTAAATTCTGACCTTTTCCAAAAAGTATTCTTAAAGATTGAATGTGAGGACGAGAGTTAAGCATTCGGGTTTAATTGTATAACCTAAGTCAACAGAGCGAGAGTTTGAGATAAGGGTGTTTAAAACGGTCAGTGTTTTCTTAAAAAGAGTTTCTGCAACTTTATTGCTTTCAAAAAGTGGTTTTTGACTTAATTATAAGTGACAGCTACATTAACATAAAGTCATGGTTTATTCAACAGAGCGAGAGTTTGAGATAAAACCTTTAATCAATAAAGTTAACTGAAACGATTTATTTTAAAACCAAGAAACCGACAAAGAATTGATTCCCTAATTACGACGAACTACATACCGATATCCGATTTATTAATATTTAATCTAGATCTTAGTTTAGTTTTTAGCTTCGCCCCCAAACAATCAACCATTATTCACCTTAGCTTTACGTAGTAACCTTAGATAACGGTATATCGATTCATAAGTCCCTGTGGGATCGATATCTTTTAAAACTACGCGATAGAACTGTGCACTTGCAGTTTGTACCCCAAATTCGACTCATAAAGTCGCGATCAGAATATTCTGTCCTTTGATTCTAGTTTCATCGAGACGGATAATATTTCATCAATAACATTCCGACATCCGGATGTCTCTCAACCAGAATCTCAATCAAAAATAATGGACCCTGAATACGGATAGACATGAGTTGAATGCAGATGAATGCGAAATGGGACCGATGCGAATGCATGAATGCAGGTCACTGTGCCACCAAGTCATCTGAAGACCCATTAAGTCTCTGAACCAGTCACCGCCATCTGAGGGACTAAGTCACCATAAATCCAACTTGGGGAGTTCCGAAATAAACGGAACCGAGGGATATATCACTATCATCACAGGAACATCCACTGAATGGACGACAACCAGATCCTCTGAACGAGTACTCTCAAATTCACCCCGGGGATCCGAAATAAACGGAACCCGCTGATAGATATCATGGACAGAATTCCGGCGTCAGAGATATATATCCATAAGTCCATCTGAACCAAAAGTCACCATTAGTACCAAGAGTCACCAATAAGTCACCAACGGTACCTGTAATGATTCAATCCCTCCCCACTCACGGGTGTCATCTAGGCCAGGGTAGGGTTGAGAGAAATGCAGCATAAATAACCCTTTCATAGAATATCATCATATACACACCCGAAGTGTGTAACGATAATACCCCATCAGAGTCTGAACTGCTCGTGATATCAATGTTCCGCTAAGTGGCGCAATACCACCCGCTTCCCATGAATCACTCTATTCCTAGGTGTCCTAGATTTCACTCATAGCCTGGGTATTGGGCCTTTCACCTCGAGTAACTCCCACCCCAACAGAGAGACAACACAGCACAGCCAGATGAACAGATGAATATGAATGAATGCAAACATAAATGCAAACAATAAATAAATGAATGCAATAAATGAAACAGCAAAAGCAACCAAACCCTATCCTAGAGAGCGCTAGGAGAGACTCGCTTAGGGAAGATGGACCAGCAAGAGGTCAACTTCTCTATACGATTCCCCAGCAGAGTCGACAGCTGTCGCATTACGCGAAAACCCGGCGGGAAAACGAAACAACAGAGCCGCCACCGTGCGTTATTTATCCCAAAAGAGGGAAAGGAAACGCTCGAAGTAAACCTGGAAAAGACATGGTCTCGCGACCAGAGAGAGATGGGATCGGGAGTCGGTTATGCGAAGGGAAGGTACTAGCACCCCTACGCATCCGTCGTACTCGACGGGATCCACGCTCAGAAAGAATAGAAGAAAGGTTGCTAGAAACTGCTCAAACAAACTGCACACACTGGCTGAAAGGAGACACAGAAAGACAAAAGAAACTAACTCGGCAGGATATCGCATCCTAGGCCTACGTAGTCTGTCAGGCACAAACATCAGAGTCGACGTAGTTCGGGACAAGGGAAACGTGCTCGCTAGGATGTCGCATCCTATGCATACGTATCTTCTCTGACAGGAGAAGAATCAGAGCACTCGCAGCTCAGCTAACGCACGCCAAACAAAACCACACAGGAAACCGACTGCCAATCGCTGGGCTTACGTCAGACTCCACACAAACAGGCAAACATGGAAACCGAATGCCAATCGCTGGACTTATATCAGACTCCGAACCAACCAACACACACTGGAAACCAAATGCCAATAGCTGGGCTTACATCGGACTCCAACAAGCAAACAAGACACAGGAAACCAACTGCCAATCGCTGGACTTACGTCAGACTCCAACTCAACACAAAGAGACAAAACAAAAAGGGCGCCCGGAGAGATCAACTCATCTCCTGCCTACGTACCTCATCTGGTATGAGGATCAGGGCGACGTAGTTCCCCTACGCAGGGAAAAAGGACTATCCTAACCAGAAACAAAGGGAGACACAAGCTACTAGGGAGACTACGACTCGAGCCTAGAAGTTATCATGCATACGATCCCTAAGTTAAGGTTTCTATCTAACTTGCACAGGGAGCAAGTTATCCTAACAGCATAAACAGTCAAAAGCACAAAAAGCAAGCACACACACTATATACAAACAGAGGGGCTCAAACAAGGCTAGGCTTTAGTCAAGGGGTCATGTCAACCTCAACAAACAAGCCACTGTATCAGGGTGATGTTAGCTCTTAACCCTAACATTGAGAGTTAGGGTGAAGCAGATGAAATGGGAAGTGAATATAAGACTTCACAGCTCTTATCCCTGGCCTGGGAGAGCTTTAGACAAATGAAAGTGTGGGAGTCCAGAATGTGGGACTCTACTCCACATGACTGACACAACTGGATCTTGGGTTAATATCCCTAATGCATCAACACAATGGTGTGAGCAAGGTGGATGACACACTGAATAGCAGGGGATGGATTGCACATCCCTTGTATCTGCCAATGCCTCTTCACTTAGGAGGTCTTTGATATGTACAGGGACAAAGATAAACAAACACAAGCATTGCCTCTTTGGAAAGGACGGCTAAGCCCAATCGCAGGGGTGCACTAAGTGAAACGGAGTATGTATCTCACTGGGCCTAAGACAACGACCAGGCCCATGGGAGTGAGTGTGGTGTGTCCTCTCGGGCCCTTACCAGGGTTGCAAGTGCAGAAAGGACCAAAAGCAACTTTCAACTCCATATCCATATTCCACAACTCTAAAGGGGACTTTGAAACAAGCAGGAAGACAAACAAATCTTGAGACTAACCTCATCACTCATCCTTTCACCAAGTCGAAATTGGAAACGAAATCAACATTCAATTCATTCTCACGTACGGATAACGGAATTTGAAGAGAAAAGAGCTCACCGACTTCGACGTCCAATGAGGTTGTCCGATTTCCTCTTGCTGCCTCGCGCCGTTGATGAAGCGGATGAGGATCGCTGGATTGTGGCATTGAAATGAAGAATCCTGGTTTGCGCTCGGCGTCGTAGATTCGTGGATAGGATCTTGGATTTCGTCGAAACTCGCTGAAGGAACTGCTGATGAATCGAGGCGCAAAGGTTCATTACGATCTTCCTCTGTTGTGATGCTTGGTTTCGTGATGAATTGGTGTGGTGAGATATTTAGTTGCGATAATCGGTGCGGTTTGGCCTTGAGTTCAATTCGCAGTAACTACTGTGAGATTGTTATGGTGCGGGAACAAGAAGAAAGTGGAAGATTCAAGAAGAAGAAGAAGAAAGAAGGAAGAAGAAAAATCTGGAAAAATGGTAGAGAGGTGAAGGTTTGATGAAGGTGGAGATCACGGTTTCGGTTACGGTTTTGGTTGAAGAATTGAGGTTTAGCTCTGCCGTGTAGAGCTTCGAGTAATGAAGCTATCACAACAATGGAAGATGAGCGTATACTGAAGGTAGGAAGGAAGCGCTTGCACGATGCTTTTCGAATGAGGGGAAAAAGTCTGAACCCAATGATTGGCAATGATTGCTTCTTATATAGCGTGATTCAAGAGGGTAGTTTGGAGAATTGGATTTGGGTGGCTCAATCTCATTCGTCCAGTTGGCACTTAAGTGAAGGTGAGTCTTGAATTAAGTCACGTGGGTTTTGACACAAGTTTACTCTCTAATCCATTTGCTTCCAATCTTTTTGATCCAACTGTGGATAACTGAATTGACTTACATTGGGTGGCTTGCTTCTTCATCTGAGCTGCTCTTTTATGGTCTATGCAGGTTTGGTTTCTTGTAGCATGGCATTGCAGCAGGATAGGGTGTTTTAGTTCCTGATGCTGCAATTGG
This sequence comes from Lathyrus oleraceus, assembly GCF_024323335.1. NCBI lineage: Eukaryota > Viridiplantae > Streptophyta > Magnoliopsida > Fabales > Fabaceae > Lathyrus > Lathyrus oleraceus. The sequence goes on along the minus strand of NC_066585.1, from coordinate 264,712,934 downwards.
TCTTTCTCTCGTAGTTTCTTCTGATTATCCTTCAAAGAATGCGACCTGTTGTAAGCTTCTCAGCAAAAGCAGATGTAGCAGTAGACTGTTGGGCTGTTCTGACTTTGCGTTTCAATAGGGTTTGGCAAAATTATCTTGCAACTTGGTTATGTGCATTCAGCAGGTATACTACCTTGTTCCTTCAACACATCCATGGTTTGTAATTGTTTTCTATTTATGTTGTACTCGTCCATGGCTTGGTCTACTGGTTTGCAATGTGATAGTGCAGGTTGTACACTATGATCCAATGGCTGGAAGGTTAGGATATTTTTTGTGCATTGTGACTTGTTTGTAACTATTTGCAGACACTTCATTAGACAGACGAATTTTTTTGGAGCATTATGGGATGTCCCCATTTTTATGTTAACCAATATTTTGCAATATTTCATGGTAGGTTGAAAGGGATTCTGGTGCAGGTCTATAGCAGGTTGGTCATGGCTGTTATGCAGTGGTTTTGACAGTTTTGCTTGAACTGATGTGAATATGGTTAGTTGTTGTACAAGGCTGAGTTGCTTGTTAATGGATGATAGCTGCAACAGGTATATCTGACTGAATTGTTGCTGTTACTAACTGCTGAATCTGCTTTGTTGAAGTGACCAAATGGCTAATTGCAGGTTTGCATTGCCTTGCTGCTGTAGCCTGGAACGAGTATGGTTTAGGTTTGCTCTTTAGTACCCCAAATAGGTCCTGCTTTATTGCAGGTGAAGCCTTGTTTCACTTGGTCTATGTGTGTCTTGGACAGGGTTAAATGGTGATTGAGATAGATGGCATAGCAGGTCTACAACCAGCAGGTAATCACTGTTGGATTCTCCTGTTCTGCACAACAGGTTATATCCATGCCTTAGATTTTGCAGCATTTGACAGGCTGTAGTGTGGTCTGTGGCTTGAACTCTTGTTGCAGGACATCTGGGTTAATGGCACTGGTTTACTTCCTCATGGCAAGCAAAGCGCATAGTTGTAGGGTCATGTAATTGACACAATGCTGGCTCGGTTTAAGCATGCTTTAATTCTGGCTTTTATCACCATGCCTTCACCCATTATGGATTATAATGGCATGCTTGTATTCTGTCTTTTATTCACATGTTACTATTTATCATGCAGGTCATGGTGGGATAGATGAGCAACATGGCTAAGTAAAGGGTTGGACATGGCATGGCATAACAGTGGAATTTTGAAGTCACAAAAGTCAAACCAAGGATCAAAATAGGACTGAGACATAGGGTTAGGATCAGAGATTGTAGACTTAGGATTTTTGGGATGGGGTTGACTTTGGTCAAAGTTGACCAAACAGTCCACCGTTGACCAAAGTCAACCTTGGTCAATGCCTCAAATTTTGTGTTTATTTTGTTCTTTTTTTTTGTAATGAACATTTTATCCTTTATAATGGAAATTGATATTCATGAATGGAGTGAGCTTGGATATGGAATCTTGTATGAGAATCATTGTATGGACATGCTTGAGAAAAAGATTGAAATGACTTTGTGGATTTGAACATGATCCTTGCATTCACTTGAACTTTTAAATGAATAGGTTTGACATGGACTCCAATGATAGCCTGAACATGAATGGGAAAGGATAACATGGGTTGAAATGGCCTTGAATACAATATCACAAACGATGATCAAGGTTATGACTTGAATGGTCAACAATAGGCGTGAAACAAAGGCCTTAGCAAGGATCAAGATGTGTCATGGACTAGGACTTAGCATAGACCAAGCCTAAAGGCATGACAAGGGGTTTGGGTGAGGGCAACCAACTAGAATAGACTTAAGTAACCCATGAACCAGACACTAAGCATGAGGATGGTCTAGATGAAAGGCTATGGAGGGAAAGAGAGCCAATGAAAGAAGCGAGCCTAGGAACTTATACTAGAATCAATGGCCATGAGCATAGTGAACAGAAACACAACCAAGAACTCAACATGCATGAACCCTGAACAAGAAGTTGTTGGATGCCATTTAACCAAACAAGGAGATCAAGCATCATGAATCCAGCTGAAATTAGGGTTTAGGAGGCCACATAATAGGAGTTTGACCTGATTAGGGTTTATGGAACCATGACCAAGTAAAGACCTTTAGATTAGTGTTTTGCTCCCTCAAGAAACCACCATTGACACCAGATTTAAGCATAATACCCAAGCATCCCCACGCTAGGGTTTGATTGGGGCCACCCCAAGTTTGTTGAGAAATCCTAGTTTCCACTAGGTGTAAGCATAAAGCTCTGAATTCAAGTCACTGCTCTCTTGTATTGAACCTTACTTATGTAGATGAAATGCAACAGACTATGCAATGTGAATGCAATGTTAATAACCTAAAAATGAAATGAATGTACAAATGGGAGGTGCAAATTTGAGGTACTACACCCCCCCTTTTCAAAGGCGATGTATCTTTTGGAAACCAGTGCTGGTTGTATTTGATTTTGTTAGAGTGCCAGCCAGGAGGACTTTGGTCTTTTCTGGTAATTGTCAATGTGGATTGAGCTATTGATTGGTGGGAGAATCTGACTTCTCGACACTCGGTAGTTGATGATGTGATGAACACGCAGTAGATGCGGATACTCTTGGTGCCCCAAGTTTGATTTCTTGCTGATATGTTGTGTATTTTTCTTTGAGAAGATCTCGGCTTCTTCTTCTGAGATGTCTGGCCATCCTGTAACTGAGCATAGCGACGTGATCAATGCATGATGTTCATGCCTTTGATGTGCCACTAGGATTCTCGTTAAGATGTGATGTTGTACTGGTATGAACCTTCGACGTTTTTGTTCGTGAGTTCAAGCAGTCACTAGTGTCTAACACGATCTGCTTGACTAGCTTGAAGATATGAAGGGAATTTGCCTCTTGCAACTTGTCTTGCCCCAGTCTGTAGGGTGTTCACAGGAATCCTCCTTGAAAGGAAACCTTTAGGAGTGATTATCTCATGGCTTGAGTCTGTTTTCTCCAACGTATGATTCTTGCAACAATCTGCCCCTAATTAGCCTTTGAGAGACTTGCCTCAGACGGGCTGCGTATCGAAGTGTTTTTCCTCTCTGATCCACTGATGCTTGGAGATTTGTCTTATACTGTGTTGGTTCTATGTGTTGGCGGCAATTTTGGTAAAACCTAGAGTGTTCACAAGATGTCACAAGTGTTGTCTTGACATAAGATAACATGTACCTGCAGGATGTTTAAAATGTGAATATGCAGGATTTTACTGAGATGTCAGACCCGATGTCATGACATCTGTATACAGAACATTCAGTCTGAATGTTATGTATTATGTGATTGTGTTTTTAATGCTAATCTATGTATGATTGAAGAGATGATTAGACGCGCTCTCAATCAGTAATTACAACTAGATTGACTTATTTTCCAACAAGATATAATCAGCTGTCATGAGAAGATATGAATGGAAAATAGTTTTAGGGTTTTATGATGTCCAAGCCCAGCCAAACGATTCTATAAATAGGGCATGGAAAACCTGGTTTTATACACAAGAAATAACGAACGAAAATTGAGAGAGAATAAGGGTTTTAGTCTTGTGTGGTCGTGTGTATTGTAAGCCATTCATTCATCCATAGATGATTGAATTGGACTGATTTTTGAGTTGTAATTTGTCCACTCTAAGCTTTGAAGCATGAGTGTGTGTTTACTTGATTGAAGCTTTTAAGTAAGATCAAGTATATGTCTTTGAAGAGTGTCTTCTTTTCATTGTAATTCTTGTTTTATATCATTGTTGTGATTGAGGGGGAGTGAGTAGGATCTCATATCTAAGAGTTCTTAGGTAGAAGTCACACTGGTAGAGATTAGGTGAAAAGAATGTAACTTGAAGTTGTTTACTGAGAGTCTTTGAACTAATTCTGTTTAGTGGATTTCCTTCCTGGCTTGGTAGCCCCCATACGTAGGTGAGTTTGCACTGAAATGGGTTAACAATTGCTTGTGTCTCTTGCATTACTGTTCTTTATCTGTTATCCTGTTTGTATTGTTCAGATATTAGTGTCGTGAAATTACCTTCAACATCTCATATCTGATACCATAATTTCAATTGGTATCAAAGCAGGCATCCTGCTCTAGTTCTGGGTGAGATCTAGGGACGTTACTTTCTGGTACTATGGATAGAGACGGAGGATTTGTTCACAGACCACCTATTCTGGATGGATCCAACTATGACTACTGGAAACCTCTAATTGTAGCCTTCCTAAAATCTCTGGATAACAAGGCTTGGAAGGCTGTTTTAACAGGCTGGGAACATCCAGTGATTACTAAGGATGGAGAAGCTACAACTGATAAGAAGGCTGAGGAACAATGGACCAAGGAGGAGGATGATCTAGCCCTTGGGAACTCTAAAGCATTGAATTCTATATTCAATGGAGTAGATAAGAATATCTTCAGATTGGTAAACAACTGTGAGGTGGCTAAAGATGCTTGGAACATTCTCAAAACCACTCATGAAGGCACCTCTAGAGTGAAGATGTCTAGACTGCAGCTGCTCACTACCAAGTTTGAAAACTTAAGAATGAAAGAAGATGAAAATATTTATGAATTTCATATGAATATACTTGAAATTGCTAATGCCTCAGGAGCCCTGGGTGAGAAGATGTCAGATGAAAAACTAGTGAGGAAAATACTCAGGTAACTTCCTAAGAGATTTGCCATGAAAGTGACAGCCATAGAAGAGTCTCAAGACATTTCCAATATGAGAGTTGATGAGCTAATTGGATCCCTCCAAACATTTGAGATGGGAATGTGTGATGGATCTGAAAAGAAAGTCAAAAGCATAGCCTTCATGTAAAACACTGAGGAGAAAGAGGAGGAAAGTGGTCAAGATATTGATGAAGAATTGGAAAATGATGTAGCATTGGTGGGAAGACAGTTCAATAGACTTCTGAAAAAGATAGATGTAAGGTTTAAAGCTAATGTCAAGAACATCTCATCTGACATCAGTAAATCCAACAATTCTGGAAGAAGAACTAGATCAGATGAAAAGCCCAAAGAAGGAAAAGGAGTTAAGTGCCATGAATGTGATGGGTATGGACACATTAGAACTGAATGTGGAACCTACCTCAAGAAACAGAAGAAGAGTCTTGCTGCTACTTGGTCTGATGAAAGTGAAATAGAAGAGTCTGCAAATCTTGTGACTGCCTTGACTAGAAGATGGGGTTCTGATGAAGACTCAAGTGATGATGAAGTGACCTTTGATGAGTTAGCCAATACCTACAGAAAGCTGTGTCATAGATCTGAAGAAGTGTGTCAACAAGTTGAAAGTCAGAAGAAAGTGATAGCACAGTTGGAGAATGAGAAGGCAGAACATTTGGAAACCATCTCTAAGTTAAAAACTGAAGCAGTATTCTTGAATTCTAAACTGGATGAGATGACAAAGTATGTCAGAATGCTGAACAATGGAACTGACACCTTAGACAAAATACTCCAGACTGGACAAATGGCAGGAGACAAGTCTGGCATTGGGTTCAATGAATCTAAACCTGAGTGCAGTCACACTGGTAGCAAACCTAAATCCAAACCTAAGTGCAATCACACTGGTAGCAAACCAGAGATGTCACAACATCATAAAGGAAGACACCAGAAAGGGAAATATCAAAGATGGAGATGTCATTACTGTAGAAAATTTGGCCACATAAAACCATTCTGCTATAAGTTATATGGCTATCCTAGTCCTTCTCATCATCAACCTAGACCCAAACATCACATACCTGTCAACAAAAAACAATGGGTTCCTAGGACTGTTGTTACAAACTTGATAGCTCACACTTCCTTCAGAGTTTCAGCCAAAGAAGACTGGTATTTTGACAGTGGGTGCTCCAGACACATGATTGGAAACAAAAACCTGCTAACTGGCCTTCATCCTCATGCCACCAGCTATGTAACCTTTGTGTCGCATCCGCGAAAAACAACCGGCGGGCTAAAACAAAAACAACACAGAGCCGCCACCGTGTGTTATTTATCCCAAAAGAGGGAAAGGAAACGCTCGAAGTAAACCTGGAAAAAGCATGGTCTCGCGACCAAAGAGAATGGGATCGGGAGTCGGTTACGCAAGGGGAAGGTATTAGCACCCCTCACGTCCGTCGTACTCGACGGGATCCACGCTCAAAAGATAGAAAAAGGTTGCTAAAACAAACACCACACGCACACACTGAAGACAACACAGGTGGGAAGAGAGGGGAGAGGGCTCGATAGGACATCACATCCTATGCCTACGTATCTCGTCTGGAACGAGAATCAGAGCTACCGTAGTTCAGCTCACGCACGCCGAAACAAGACACACGCAAAACATGGAACCCGAACGCCAATTGCTGGACTTACATCAGCTTCCGAACCAAACAAACCCACACTGGAAACCAGATGCCACTTGATGGACTTATACTGGACTCCAAGCACACAACAATAGGATACGGAATGCCAATTGCTAGGCTTACATCCGTCTCCTAACACACACGAGAAGAAACAAACAACAAGCTACTAAGGAGTCGGGGGCTCGAGCCTAGCAACTGTCAAGCAAACACACGCAAAAAGAAAAAAGGGTGCCCGGAGAGATCTCGTGCGACCTCCTGCCTACGTACCTCATCTGGTATGAGGATCAGGGCAACGTAGTTCCCCTTAACAGGGGAGAAAATTTCTCCTAACCAGAGACTGGGAAATGACCAACTAGAAGGGAGACTGACTCGAGCCTAATAGTTATCATGTATTCCACAATGGTCCTAGGTTGAGTTTTCTATCTACTTGCACAAGCAGCAAGCTAATCCTAACCAGGCAAAGCAAAGCATGCAAGCACAATCAAAACAAAGCAAACATTCACAATTAGCACACTCTATATACAGACAGAGGTGGGCTCACACAAGGGTTAGGCTGCAAAAGCAAGCCAACTGTATCAGGGTGATGTTAGCTCTTAACCCTAACATTGAGAGTTAGGGTGAAGCAGATGAAATAGGAAGTGAGGGGTGTGCCTCACAACTCTTATCCCTGGCCAGGGAGAGCTTCAGACAAAGGAAGTGTGGGTTCAGAAAGTGGGAACCCTTCTACACTTATGACTGACTCAACTGTACAACTGTACAAGGATCTTGGGTTACTATCCACAATGCATCAACACCAGTTGTGTGAGCAAAGGGATGACTCAACTGAATAGCAGGAGATGGATTGCACATCTCTTGTATCTGCCAATTGCCTTATTCAAAGGACTTTTCCTGCTTGGGGACAAAAATAAACAATCATAAACATTGCCTCTTAAGGAGGACTTCAGACAGGTGCCTGGCCAAGTAACAGGCCAGGTCTTCCAGACTACATGGAGTTAGTGAGTTCTACCTCAATTGGTTAAGCAACCAAGCAACAGCAAAAAGCAAGTTCACAATGAACTATAGCAACTAATGTACCTGAAAACAATCTAATTCAGTAAGTATACAGCTCAAACAGTCAAACAGACAATCTAAAAGTCAACAGTCAACTGTACACAAGCAATGCATCAAGCAAAGCATAATCCAATGCTCAACACAAATGAATTAGAAGCCACCTACAAAACAAACTTAATGTTAATCAACATCAATCAAACAAGCAACTCAAGCCAAGTGAATTAATTCCTCCATGCCTTATGTTTTTTGTTCTGAAAACACAACTCAAACATGAGAAGCAAACCCCTAGGACAAGGCCTAGGGTCAAAGGGGGAGAAATAATTCAAAACAGAACATGAAAATTATCAAAAACCAAGTTCAATCAATTTAGAACAATGTCCAAGTGGTCTCACATTCATATCACTCACCAATTTCATTTCATGAAGCATTTAAGGCAAAGCATGTCATTTCAAAGCTCATTGGACCAAACAGAATGAATCAATCCAAACTCAATCAAAAACAATTCAATAAATCCCCAAAAAATTCATGGCTAAACAGCATTCATAACATGATTATCATACCAAATTTAAAGTCAATTGGATAATGGGAAGCAAGTCAAATAAAATCCATAAGTCAAGGCAAGGCAAAACAAGCTCATACAAGGCACCAAATCATGCATCAACTTCAAGCAAGCACAAAACAGAATTGGCATAAGATAAATGAACCAAATCAAAGCCATGACAAACTTCAATGTGTCTAGAATCACTCCACAAAATTTCAAGTCCATCCAATACATATCAAGAATTTCACAAATCATTTAAGATCATGACTCACAAAAGGTCCACAATTGGTCAAACAGAAAGGAAATTCTCAAACAAATTGGAAATGCATTCAAAAATTCCACAAACATTTACAAGTGATCTTAACATCCAGAAATATCATCATGCAAAAATTCAGCTCATTTCAAGTTCATATGGCATGGCAAATAAAATCAGGAAGTTAGTCAAGAAATGGTGTGACACAAATTGTCACACCTAGATTCAACAGCTCATATCTCACAAACCAGGAAAGCAAAAATCACAAACTCTATACCAAAATATTCATTGAGATGTCTAAATTACACATGCAAAATTTCAAGAATTTTGGATTAAGCATCATCATTTCATGATCAAAACATCAAGCAAGGTGCATGAAAGAACACATGTGAACAAACCCTAGGCCATGTTAAAAACCACACGTGCACAATTTTTGCAAAAATCATCATAAAATAGAGGACATTGCAAGGATCATGGCACAAAAAATCCCAGCCAATTTGGATTATTATTTTAGGAGATATGATTTTTTCATGTGGAAGAAAATTAAAAATGTGAATGAAGTCATGTAAAATATGTAAGGCATATATGAAGAAAAAAAGCAAATGTCAAAATGTGGAAAAGCTCTAGCCAAGAATCGAAGTATGTCCACGTTTGAAATGCTGCGCGCGCTCACCAATGGCCAGGACACGTGGTCCAATCGCATGGCCAATAACACTCAACACCATGCAAAACACGGAAATGAAGATCAAAAGAGGTTTTCTGGAAAATTTTCTAAAGTTCATCACGTGTTCTTCATCCAAACCCAACTCATGAACAATTTTTCACCAAAATCAACAATCCTTATATCAATGGAAAGGTCTTTCAACCAACAACACGAATCACAAATCATTTAGACCTAATTCTTCCTGGATCAAGAGATACGATGAAAAACATAATCATGCATGAAACTTCTAATCCATGTAACTTCCTCATTTCTCAACCAAATTCAATGAAACAAAGTGCAGTCCACTCTACTAAGAAAGATCTATCAAACACATATATCAATTGCATGAATTATCAAAGTCGAAAACTCACCTTCAAGAATTGGCAGAAGTTGATCCGCGTGTTTCAGGTCATGGAAGTGCAAAACAGAAGTTCTATGATGATGCGGAAGATGAATGAATGCAAGGCTTTAGCTCAACAGTGCTTGAACACGATGAAATCTCCATTTGCCATTGTTGAACACTCTTGTAACAGTCCACGATTCTTCAAGATTTCTCCAAGATTTTGCTTCAATCCACTTCAAATATGCATGTAGATGATGAATTGATCGAAGGCAAGGCAAAAAGAATGAAGAAAATTGATGAAGAAAGTTGGGAGAAAAATGAAAAAGTTTTGGATCTAGATCTAGAATTCACAATTTTGTTATGGTTAATCAGAAAACAGTTATGATTATGACTTTATATGTGATGTTAATGAAGTTGCTAATCATGATTAGCCAAAATGCAAATGTTTAAGCCAAAACCAAGTTTTATGCTAAATTTAGCATTTCACCCTCACATGTACAAAACCAATGTAACAGTGCCAATTCTGGTTTGGATCACTTGAAAATGATGTTTAGAAGCAAATGCAAGTGGAATTGAATGAATACCATGTCTATTTTTCAAAATCACCTTTTTCCCTCCAAATTCAAAATAGGTTCACTTGAAAAATGCACTTTTTGTGTGATCACAATTCATGAAATGTAATGCTTGTTTATGATAGAGGGCGTCAAAAGAAATTTGCTCCAAAAAGTCTCACTCCATTTGGCCTTGTGGTGTGAAAGTTATGCACTTTTGAAATTCAACTTTTCTTGACAATGATCAATCCATAACTTGCCAACCACACATGAGAAATTCATGTTCTTTGACTTTTTGGAAAGGTGAGAGCAAGATCTACAACTTTCATGTTGGACAAAATTTCATTTGAAGCATTTTTGGACATGTAATCCTAAGGAGAAAACCTTTCCATTTTTGGCAATTTTGAATTACAAGTCACTTTCTATTTTTGAAAAGTTTTCATCTGACTTTATTTTCTTCATTCTTGATGTTTGCAATGTCAAATGAAACTTGTTTGGACATGAATGAAGTGTCTCTAACCCTCTCCCACCTCCAAATCCACCAGTTGACCTTTGGTTGACTTTTTCTGACTGATAGATGAACTGGCCATGCATAGATGAACTTGAGCTCCAAACTCCTGATGAAATGGCTCAATGATGAAACCCTAGCTTCCATAAGCTCAATGAAACCATATGATGATCCCCATATCCATTGAAAACCTCATCTCCTTGACAAGCCCTGATTGGCACAATGCAGATGATTAGGGTTGACCAGAGGTCAAAACCCTAATCTCAAGGTATCTGATCAAGCATTATGAACCTCTTGGTGATGACAAAACCATGATGATGATGATGTACCATCTCAACCAAGATGAAGCTCAACCCCCTTGAGGAACCAGGAAACCCTAATTTGAATCACAAACCCTCAGATGGCTAGTGATCAATTCAATAGGACCCTCAGCTTGAATCTCTTAACCTCTTTATCTTCTGATCAAGACCTAGGAGGATGACTTGCTTGTTGTGGCCATATGATGTGCAAATATGCAATGCCTAATGACCTACAAATGAAATGCAATATGCTAAGCTAGTCCCAAGAGAGGAGGGCAAATTTTGAGGTGTTACAGCTGCCCCTATTCAATCCACTGTGAACCTGTCGATATGAATAGCCTCGACTTTCAGATGATCAGGATGAAGAGTGATTGAATACCAAGAACAGACGAACAATTTGCCCTCTGATGGGAAAATAATTAACAGTGCCTGTCAGAACTGGCAAAGAAACAATCTTGAAGAAAAATCCGTCTGGTACGGAGAAAAGAAGTCGGCCTGAATACCGAAACAGAATGTCGACCCGGATACCAAAATAAATGGTAACACAGGAATAACCATGGCCTGAACACCACATCCGCTGGGGATTATCATCTCTTTTTAATGCTTTTCTTGAACCCCGAAAATTTTCTCTTTTTTCGTTTTCTTGAACCCCGAAATTTTCCTTCATGCAAATGATCCCGGATCACTGCATTTGAACCCCGATATCTTGTTTGCCAAAATAATGAACCCCATTCTCCATTTGAACCCCAGTCGCCTGACGATAGCTCGTGATCGCCATTGTGAACCCCGTTCTCCAGAAGACATTCTGCGTCTCCTTTTCTCCGTTTGAACCCCGCTCTCCAGAAAATGCCTCAACATTTCCCTTTCTCCATTTGAACCCCGTTCTACAATTTCTTGTGATAATTCCGCTGGCAATGTCGGAAATAACACCAAACACCACTCTGAGGGCGACATATCAGAGGGTACACCTTCACAAAAGGAAGGTAACATGTGCATCTCTTCCTCAGAAGACACCCATAACGACCTCCATTGGCCTCAGCCAAAGTCTAAGGTGACACATGAACAGAAGACAATCCTGCGGACCTCATCCCGGATATAATCTTCAACTCCAATCTCTATTTGAACCCCGCTCTCCAGAAAATGCCTCAACATTTCCTTTTCTCCAATTGAACCTCGATTGTCGCGCTGATCGCGTAACGTCCTTTGATTTTATTTCCATCTCCGCTCGACGGAAAATTTTCCTCCAATATCGCACTACTGGAGAACATTGCTGATCTGACATCATGATGCTAGACTCCTCAGAGTAACATCTTCCAACTTCTGTCTCGCACGACAGAAATCTCCTCCAGTATCGCACTACTAGGGGAATATGTTGGATAAATAAATCCAGCGTCACCCTTAGGGATTCGAATGGGCTTAACATCCCAACCCATGGCGCTTAGAGGGAGCTTACAAACTTCGCTTTAGGTGCAGCCCCTGAAAAAGCTCATACTATAAGGAAATACAGTTGCACCCTCACTAACAGCAATTGCTTTTAGCTCAGTGGTAAGCGCTTGATCCTACAAGTGGTATCAGAGCTTGGTCATGGGTTCGAATCCCCCCGGCTGACACTGGGGGGGGGGGAGATTGTTGGATAAATAAATCCAGCGTCACCCTTAGGGATTCGAATGGGCTTAACATCCCAACCAATGGCGCTTAGAGGGAGCTTACAAACTTCGCTTTAGGTGCAGCCCCTGAAAAAGCTCATACTATAAGGAAATACAGTTGCACCCTCACTAACAGCAATTGCTTTTAGCTCAGTGGTAAGCGCTTGATCCTACAGAATATTGTTGATACAGTACCAAACTCCTCGGAGTAGCATCTTCACCTTTGGGCAAAACCACCTCTCAAACGATGACCACGGTTTGAGACTAGCTTATGCTTGCAATATGATGCATGATTGATTTTTCTGCGTAATGCTCCATCATTATGGAAACGCTACGCGATTCATTATGCAATATGCTATGCTTATCTACATGATGAATGTATAAAAGGCATCCCCCTCGAGGGACTCTTCTGGGGAGCTCGAGACACTCTGCTGAGGAACTCGACAACACTCCGATCTCCACCTTGCCGGGGAATAGCGCTGCTGCTGGGAAAAGGCAACCCTTGCTGGGGAAAACCTCCTTCGCACCCGATCCACTTGGGGAATTGCTGAGGAAAGAACCACCAACGCCCTGTGGGGAAACAACGGTTTCTGACTTGCTGGGGATATAAATCCCGACTCTGCTTGGGAAACCACCACCCACAGATACTTCCGCTGGGAAAACAGCAACCTTCAGGCCTGGCTGCTGGGGAAGCATCGATCTGAAACCTGCTAGGGATAACCATCCTGACCCTGCTAGGGAAGTCACAGACCTTGAATCTGTTGGGGAGTTAGTCCTCACGACTCTGCTCGGGGAGATGAGGAAATATGGATACTAAACACCTGTCGACTCGTCGAACCATGGCATTTATCATCCAAATCCACTGTCAGCTTTCCAATTTTGAGAACTCCCAGACTCGTCTGGACTTTTCTAATTCATCACCTTGTATTCCCAACTGCTCCGCACTCGACGAAGAGCCAACTCCTGGGATCTATACATACTTTTCAATTTTCAGACTTTGAAGAGTCTTCTTGATTAATTTTCAAGGATCGTCGTACGTCTCACCGTCTTTTCATCGTTCTTCTATTCATTCGTCCCTGATTGGACTCCGTGGGTATCTTTGTCAAAAGCTTCCACATCACCACCTGCAAGTGAGTGAAAAATATCTAACAGTATCTGCAAAAGAGACCGTTAGATAAAACCGTGCCCCAGGCGTGTCAAGAATTCAACACTTGGGTCACTCAACCTTCCGAATAAGATTTCAAGTTTTCGATCTTATAAACATGAATTGGAAGGGACCTGTATGTCTTAAAATGCAAAGATTCTTTATCACAATAATTGGATGTTTTTGCAATCAAAGCGGTAATGAAAACAAAAACAAAATTATTTGACTGAATATGCATTTTATTGATTGAAAAGTGTGGCTCATAACCGAGCAATACAAAGGAAGCAATTCCTGAAAAGAGGTAATTGCGCACAAAAGGAAAAATCTATCCTAATGGCAATGTGAAACCCGCGATCTCATCGAGTTCCAACCCGGTTACACCCCATATGTCCTCAGACTCTCCGTGCTTTCTGCCTTCTGAACAAGACGTTTCCAATTGATCCCTACCGGGTGTTATCCATGTGCCTTAACCAAAGCAAACGATCATGCTAGACGCAGTTGTTCGTTTCAATCCCTCTTTTGCCTGGACCGCCCTTTCGGGTTTTCAGTCCACCGGGATACCCCTTTTTGCCCAAGTCGCCTTTTCAGGTTTTCGACTTGCCGGGTGTACATTTTTTCATTTTATTATCCCTAATTTTTGCCCGAACCTTTTCTTTCTGTTTTTTGGTTCGTCGGGATGCCCATTTTTGCCTGGACTATTTTATTCTTTTCGTCCAGCGGGTCTTTTACACAAAGTATTTTTTAACTGCGTCCGCATTCACAGGGGATGGAAAATCCTCACCATCCATGGTCGTTAACAACAAGGCTCCACCAGAGAAAACCTTCTTGACCACGAACGGACCTTCATAATTGGGTGTCCATTTGCCCCTACGATCGTTTTGAGGAGGAAGGATCCTTTTCAGCATCATATCACCGACGTGATATACACGAGGTCGTACCTTTCGGTCAAAAGCACGCTTCATCCGTTGCTGGTATAACTGCCCATGACAAATAGCTGTCAGCCTCTTTTCCTCGATCAGGCTCAACTCTTCGTACCGGGTCCTTACCCATTCCGCCTCTTGCAATTTCACGTCCATCGGGACTCTCAAAGAGGGAATTTGAACCTCAACAGGTAGCACAACTTCCATTCCATATACCAACGAGAAAGGTGTTGCCCCAGTAGATGTGCGCACCGACGATCGATACCCAGTATACAAACTTCGTACTCAATCACACCGTCGGTGCATTCAAATGTTATCCGGGCAACAAAAGGAACGTGAGATCCCTTTGGCGTAACCAAAGCAATACTGACTCCTCCATACCACCTTCCCCATCAGACATCAAAACCCGTTCGGATTCAGGGTCAGGCCCCTCCTCCGGGATCGGTCACTCTCAATCTTTCGATTTGAGCACCTCGAGATGTCCTCATCAGGGAATTCAAACTTCCTTGGTTGATAATCCTCACTGGGCTGCTGGTCGAGATTAACACTCCCCTTGATTGCTTTCTGGGAGGTATATTGTATTCAGTCGACACCATTTGCCCTCTCACAACCTGTCCAGTCAACGCTGGCTTCTCAAGCCCATACTTGATCGGATCCATCTTGGACATCCACAAAGTGGTATGAATCAGCATACTGTCTCAGTCGGCGAGCGGCCTATGCCAAAGTACATCAAGTTTTTTCGAGCAGTGAGTGTATTGTTTCACAGTCGATAAACTTTTTGCTTAGGTAAATTGCATGCTCTTTTCGACAAGACTCATCATGCTGACCCAATACACCTCATAGACCCCTCGAGGACCGTTAGGTACAGAATTAACAGTTGTTCCTTCCACGGAAGGTATCAGAATCAGAGGTTCCTGCAACTTATTCTTTCATCTTTCCATGCCCCTTGGCAATCATTATTCTACATGACCGTTTGATCTTTTCTCCACAACTTGAGTATGGGTTCACACGTGGCTGTTAGATGAGATGTGAACCATGAAATGTAGTTCAATCTACCTAAGAAACCACGAACCTCTTTCTTTATTTTCGGTTCAGGCACTTCTCTTATTTTTCTTTCTTTTTCCTTTTTTTTAGCAGGATCAACCTCGATTCCTCTTTTCCGCTCACAATAAGCCTCAGCAACTTACCGGACCGCACTCTGATAGTGCACTCATTCGAATTCAACCTCAGTCTGAATTATCTCAAACGGTCAAACGGTCTGCCACGGTCTGCCAGATGCCCCTCTTCTGCCTGGGACTTTGCTATCATGTCATCAACATAACATTCAATTTCATGATGAATCAATATCATGAACAAAGTCACTCTGATACGTGGCACCGGCGTTCTGCTTCTCTAGAGGACAGTCTTCTCTCCATGGTAGCTTGTGCACAATGACATCGGTATCCGACCCTGGCATATTCTGACACGACCAGGCGAAAGTATCCACACGCTCTTTCAACAGGGCTACCATTCTGCTCTCGACCCGCCTCTGAAACGGCCCCTATTTCATTTCCTTTCTGACCTCGGCGGCGCTTGGAATAACAATCTCAATCGCTCCTCATGCGGCTGAATCACCTTCTCCTCTTGTTTCAACAACCTGACTAATTCCAGCAGATCACAATCTTCTTCGCCTTCTTCTTAGGCATGATAGATCGGATTGTCGAAGTCATATGAGGTGTAACCAAATTGTTATCAATGAGATCCGGAGAATTACTTTTCGAAGTCGGAACGAGACAAATCAAAAAGGGGAAAAATGAAAATAAACATTGCCATTTTTATTCGTTTTTAAACTGCAAAAATAAATGGAAAGCAGGGAACACCGCTTTTAATGTGAAAAACATCCATTTATTAATGATGCAAAATGTTGCAAAATGAAACATATGAGATGGCCCTTACAATGAACCATTACGTTTCGGGCAAAACGTATGGCTTCCATGCAAACAAAATTGAAAACAGACAATATTACTCTTCCGGATGAGTGACAGTGATGATCTTTCAGGCCTTCCAGCTCCCTGGTACGCACGATTTTATCCATTGATCAATCTCCCAGTCATTGTCAGCTTCTTTACCCACTGTATAGGCGTGATCTGGATCCAGCACTCCGGCACTGACAAATGTGAACGGTGGACGACGTCCTCTGTTTTGTCTAGACGACCCTTGGCCTTCCTGATAGCCAATCCTGAACATATCCGCCTTTACCACAATACCTATGATTTTTCCCCAGCCTGGGATCCCCCCATTTCTCACCACCTCCACGGCCTGTTTGTAAGAAGAAATGGACGGCTTTTTCTCTTTCTCAGCAATAATGGCATTCTCCACCTCGACGGTTTCAACTGCCTGACATGGTGTTTCAAATTTTTCACCATCCATTTCTACCTCCACCATTTTCTGGGTCATATCCCCCATCAGTACACACCCATTTGTGGCGACAGCCGCACAACAATTATCACAACGAGGGAAATCTCCATTCTTCATTAGAGGTTTTGGGACCACAGGCATTGGAGCTTTTAACTGATCCCCACTTATCAGCCCAATCGTCCTCCTATCTTCAGAAATTGCATTCATCCCCATCTGACCATGCGCGAGCATGTGATTAGCATTAACATTTGGAGATTGTGCAAAATTAATGGCCTTGGAATCCACCAGGTCCTGGACAATATGCTTAAAAGCTTTACAATTCTCCACGTCGTGTCCAGGGGCACCAGAGTGGAATTCGCATTTGGCATTCTCATCATAACCGGCAGGCCTCTGATCAGGTTTCAACGGAGTCAACATCCTTGGCCGCACCAATCCAAGATCCTTCAACCTCTTCAACAGCAGGGCATACGCCACGGGTGGCCTATCCAATTGACGATCAACCCCCCTTCCTCTCACTTGGTTCCCAGCTCTCTGTGCTCTCTGTTGAGGTGGCTGATGTCACTGTGGTGCAGGTGAATTACCAACAGGAATGGTTACAGTGGCAACATAAGGGTGGTAACGATCCTTACCGCGTTCTTTTTTTGCCTGCACACCACCTGATTCAGTCTCCTTCTTGGGCTGACCATTGTCAGGGGTCTTCTTTACTACGGACGATGGAGCCTTTCCCTGAACTTTCTCTGCTAGCAGCCATTTCTCAGTCTTCTCCACCCTCTCAGCAATTACCTTCTGCCCCAAGGCGAGCCCCTGCACGACTTTGAACAACTCCCCCATCATCTCTTTCAGCTCGAGAATGTCGGCGTTGGGGAGATTCATCATTCCTGTGTCAATCAAACAGGTTAAAAACTGACACCTGCAAAACAGAATACACGTTATTATGATTATGCATGAATGCAATATTTATCCACATGAGGACCACTTTATCTCTCGATCCTGACTTCATCGAGACATATAATAATCCGGCAGCAATATGCTGACATTCATCATTTGATTTCATCATATAGATCAAAGATATATGATTTAGCAAAATACCCCCAACCATGTGTGTGCCGTGTGAGTGCATACAGGAAAGCAAATAAAGCTTGAAGATCAATCACTGAGTGAAAACAACCACTGTATATCAAAAGTGCACCATAAGTGCAAGAGTCATACATCAAGCTGATACAAGTCATATACAAATCTCCAGAATCAGGAAGGAAATACAAGCAAGTGAATTCCATCAACAGGCCTGACGGTAATCCACACAAATGAATAACAAAAGACTACACTGAAGGAGGTCCTACATACGGCTCCACATCATCTACCATCTTGGTAAACTTCACCGCAAACCTAAGCTCAGTGTTCTCCTACTGCAATCTTCCTATCTCCTTCTGGCCAATCTTCATCTGTCTGAAGTAATGATCTCTCTCAGCAATGTAATGATCTCTCTCAGCAATGATCTTCATGTTCTCTGCTTCCTTGGTCTTCAGCTTTGCCTCCCACTCAGCGATGAGGACTCTGACTCTGTCTTCTCTATGGTCCCTCACGAGGATTTTCCTCCTCTTCTCATCTTCAATGACCTTTGCAGCTCTGGCTAGCTTCTCCTTAGTGATGTCGTGCTCCCTTGTGGATGATGCTAAGGCTTGGCTGATCTTCCCATATTAGGCAGTATCCATCTCAAAGCGCTTTGCTTCCAAGGCATGTCGCTTATCCTGATCTTCCATCCTCACCCTAATCTCCTGATTAGCTGTCTGAATCCGAGCAACACTCATCTCCAATTCAGCTTTCTCGGCAAGCAACTGATCTCTGGCTCTTTTCATTTCGAGGAATTCTTCCATACTGACAGAAGAACGCGGACCCTCAATCATAGGACACCAAGGATCACCTCCAGGAAATGGTAGATGTGTGATCTCAATTCTCTTCTGAAGCCAATCATCGAATAGAGGAAAATACCGGCTATTAACCTTGCCATAAGGAACTTTGCCCTTTCGCTGAATGCTACGCCACTCATCCAACACTTGCCTCAACTTGGCCTGATTGCCCTTAATCGGGAAGTAGAAGGACTCCTGAATCTCTCGCCCGAGAGGAGGACCCTCTATAGCAAACCCCATCTGTCTCCTGAGAAGCACCGGGTTGTAATTGATGCAACCCTGAACTCCTACAAGAGGCACATTGGGAAGACTCCCACAGCTATATATGAAATCCCGTCCAGCCATACCGTTATGAGTCCACGCTATATCAGCAGCCCGCAAACCCATCAATCTGACTGACCACTTGACCGTAGGATCAAGAGAAGCAAAAGCACCTCGGGAAGGCAAATACCCCATAAACCACCTGGACAGCATCTGAGCACAACACCGGATCAAACCCCCACGCCGCTTCTCGTTCCTGTTATGAACCGAGTAATAGACATCTCCGATCAGAGTAGGAATAGGGTTCCTCTGTATGAACAATCTGATAGCATTATGGTCCACAAAGCTCTTCTGATTAGGAAACAGAATAACACCATAAATGCTCACAGCAATCAAGGCACAGACCGTCTTCCAATTACCCGCAACAGCATGTTCCTTGGTCTTAGCCTCCAAGAAACTCAAATGAAAACCCGGTAATTTTCCCTTCTCTTTCAAACCCTCCCTGGTCACCTCCGGGCTCAAATAAAGAGCGCGAGACATCTCAACAATATTAGGCTCCACCCTAGCGGCACAAAAAGGGATCTGATCTCGGATCTGAATACCCAAGATGCTAGCATAGTCCTCCATCAGAGGTCCCAACAAATAATCTGGGAACACAAAACATCTCAAACCCGGGTCATAGAACTGGAGAAGAGTATGAATGGCGCTCCTATCACTGTCAGTGAGTCTGAAAACCATCTTCAGAATACCACCGTACGCCTCTCTGAACATCCCCACATGGTCGGGTGTAATCAATGCTATCATATCTCTCAGCAAACTGATCTCTGGGTCAAAAAAGCTATAGACGACATCGTCCTTCAAATCGGTCCTCATATCTGAGCAGAAAGTCTCTCAACCAGGATCAAGATCAAAAATGTCCCTGCATATGGATAAACATGTGTTAGATGCAGGTAAATGCAAAATGTGATGATACTGATGAATGAATGCAATGCATTGCCATCCTCCAAGTCATCTGATCATCTGTTGCTCTGAATTACAGCCCTGATCCCTGAACTGATCACAACCATCTGAAGGAATATGTAACCACAAATCCAACTTAAGGGTTTCCGAAATAAACGGAACTGAAAGATACATCATCATCATCATCAGACAATCTCTGAGCAGATAACCACAATCCTCTGAATCGGCCCGGGGAATCCCGAAATAAACGGATCCCCACTGATAAATACCACGGACAGCATTACGGCGTCTCGACAATAAACGACCATAAATTCGACTTATAAATAAGACTCTGATCAACGGAACCAAAAGTCACCATCAAAGTCTCCATCTGAACATGCATCTGAAAGAATCACCCTCCCCTCACAGGTAAATTCTAATCAGGTCATCCTAAGGCGGATAATAGTCTCGACAATCGGGCAAAGATACTCAATGGGTTTGCCCTTTCGGGTGTGCCATTGTAGCTCCCTTAAGATCGTCTAAACCAAAGATCCGGGATATGATCGGTCACCAGAGTCAATAGTTCAGATGAAGTCACTCAACCAAAGTGGATACTCCACAAAGGAAAAGCTCCCTCAAAAGAACCTCGTCCGGTTCGTGGTACATCACACTGCCAAACACATGTTGACATAACATGAAGGAGGCGATATGAGACCACACTAATCCTAGGTGTATACTCGGGCCTGGGTTTTAGCCCCACTCAGAACACCCACCCCAAAACAGAGGAACCACCTGTACAGAGGACAGCAACATGATAGTATGATGCATGCAAATATTTATGCAAATATATACACAACAGAATAATAAATGCAATAAATAAAGCAACACAAGCAACCTAAACTATCCTAGAACGCTAGGAGGGACTCGCTTAGGGAAGATGGACCAGCAACAGGTCAACATCTTTAGTCCCCAGCAGAGTCGCCAGCTGTCGCATCCGCGAAAAACAACCGGCGGGCTAAAACAAAAACAACACAGAGCCGCCACCGTGCGTTATTTATCCCAAAAGAGGGAAAGGAAACGCTCGAAGTAAACCTGGAAAAAGCATGGTCTCGCGACCAAAGAGAATGGGATCGGGAGTCGGTTACGCAAGGGGAAGGTATTAGCACCCCTCACGTCCGTCGTACTCGACGAGATCCACGCTCAAAAGATAGAAAAAGGTTGCTAAAACAAACACCACACGCACACACTGAAGACAACAGAGGTGGGAAGAGAGGGGAGAGGGCTCGATAGGACATCGCATCCTATGCCTACGTATCTCGTCTGGAACGAGAATCAGAGCTACCGTAGTTCGGCTCACGCACGCCGAAACAAGACACACGCAAAACAGGCAAACATGGAACCCGAACGCCAATTGCTGGACTTACATCAGCTTCCGAACCAAACAAACCCACACTGGAAACCAGATGCCACTTGATGGACTTATACCGGACTCCAAGCACACAACAATAGGATACGGAATGCCAATTGCTGGGCTTACATCCGTCTCCTAACACACACGAGAAGAAACAAACAACAAGCTACTAAGGAGTCGGGGGCTCGAGCCTAGCAACTGTCAAGCAAACACACGCAAAAAGAAAAAAGGGTGCCCGGAGAGATCTCGTGCGACCTCCTGCCTACGTACCTCATCTGGTATGAGGATCAGGGCAACGTAGTTCCCCTTAACAGGGGAGAAAATTTCTCCTAACCAGAGACTGGGAAATGACCAACTAGAAGGGAGACTGACTCGAGCCTAATAGTTATCATGTATTCCACAATGGTCCTAGGTTGAGTTTTCTATCTACTTGCACAAGCAGCAAGCTAATCCTAACCAGGTGTAGCACCTCAAATTTGCACCTATCATTGTACATACCATCTCATATTAGGTCATAACATATCATGATACATTGCATAGCATTGCATTGTCCCCAGTTGCCTCAAGAGCAAGCAAGCCAAGAATTAGGTCAAACTGATCAGGAGATCAGTCTACCAATCAAGCAAAGGTGTTTCTCAAAGCCCTAGGGTTTGTCCATCAAGTTCACATGACTTGGAGGTCCATTTGAAGTGTTCAAGTCAAGGGTTGAAGGTTCAGAAGCCATCAGTTCATGCACAGTCAGGCAAAAACCCTAGAAAGTCAACAGTCAGTCAAGGCAGTGGATGGTGGCCATTCTTGTGGAATTTGGGCACCATGGTCAATAATCAAGAGTTCATATGTCTTGGGACATCATTTGAAGTCAAGGTATCAAGGAATTAGGGTTTGGAATTCATCAGAAGTGCACAGTCAGTCCAAAACCCTAGAAAAGTCAAAGTTGGTCAACTGTGGTTGATTTTATGGTTTTGATGGATGGAAATGGTTTGAGAGAGAGCTTATTCATGTCCTAATAGGCCTCATATGTCATGGCAATCAACATCATGGAATAATTTGGAGCCAATCAGAAAATTTCCTAAAATAGAAAGTGGACCTGTAATTTCAACTGCCAAAAATGGAAACTTCTTGATCCTCAACTTACATCATGATACAAGCTTCAAATGAATTTTTGCCCAACATGAAAGTTGAAGATCTTGTTCTCCCATTTTCAAAAAGTCCAAGAACTCTCAAATCCCATGCATGGTTTGCAAGATATGATCAATTCATTTTCACCAATTTGTGAACTTCAACAAGCCATATCTCATGAACCATAAGGCCAAATTTGGTGGGTTTTTTTCCTACAAACCACATTTTTCATCCTCTTTCCAAAAATATAAATTTCACCCTCCAAAACCTTGCCAATCAAAATGGCATTTTTTGACCTATTTCATTTAAAAATCAAGTTTGACCAAACTTTGACTTTTTGATTCATTGATTTTTTCACCATTTGGCCAATTGGGAAATGTTTAGAATGACATTTGAAACTTGTTCCAGGCCCTAACTCATGCACATACCATCATTATACCACCATTTTAGACCAAAATGCAAAATTGGCAAATATGCAAAATGGTTGGAAATAAGTAAAGCAAAGTTAACCAATTCATGAGCAAGTAAAAAACAGTATTTGTAGTGGTCATATGCAGCCTTTTCAAGCCCATTTCGTGCAGCCTTCTTACACCTCCATATTCATTTGGTTCATATTAGCAATTTGCAAATTGGTTTCATTAAGCTAAGCAAGTTTACCATATGATTAAGGGATGCTAAACAGACAATATAAAGTCATTTCTCTGCTCATTTCACAACCCTAATAGCAGCCACCAAGTTCAGAAAATCTCATTCCCTCACTCTTGCATTTTGGCTCACTTTGCTTTTCTACTCAAAATCTTCAAAGAGCCCGAGCTGTTCTTGCTTCTTCCATCACCTGGACAACCTTGTGAGGCATTGTGAATCATCAATCATCATCTGCACAGCCCCTTCCTTGTTCTGTTTTCAAAGAGCATGACAATGGTGAAAGAAGAGTTGAAGAATTCCAAGCAAGATTGAGCCAAACAACCTCAAGGAACCTTCATTACCAAGCACTATCTTCTTCTGTTTCAGCTTAAAACCTTCAAACAACTCCGCTCCATCGAATTCCTTCAAACAAGTGAGTTTTTCGATTGTTTTGTTTCTTTAAGTGATGCTATGCCATGTGTAGTTCCAATGTTGCTGAGCATTATGAAACTTGAACCATTGAAAATGATTAATTATGCTATGAGAAATTCGAAATTCAAAATTGATGTTCATTTATATTTTGGCATGATTTGTCCATTTTAATTTGATTTGGGATTAATGGAGGTTGGTTTAGGTTTGAGCTTGCTTAGATGAGCATTTTGATATGTTGGTTGTCATTTTTGGTGCAAAAATCGTGTTGCTGGGTTTTACTGTTTTAAACATTTGAAGGCTGGGTTTTTCTTTTTACTGTATGCGACCTTGGTTCCATGTTGCCATGCTGTTAGATCCGTAGGTTCTATTTATTGGGTGTGCATGTGGTTTTTTTAAAAGAAACATGTTGATTGGCCGCGGGCCCCACCATTTGAAATCCCAAGGATACCATCAATTTGGAGCGACAGGTTTACTGCACAGGCACTGTTTTGCTGGCTTTCAGTATTAATTATTCGCTTTTCATTTATGGCCCTGCGTTTATGGTGGCAGACGTGACAGTGGGCCAGTGTCATCTCATTCTTTTCGTTGCCAGGCCATTAATGTTTGTAGGGTAGCATCATTCACTGCGCTTGCTGGCCGTTAGAGGCACACATTAATTGTCCCAATGATTGGCTGCGCCAGCATGCTACCACCTGTTACTTGCCACATCACCACGATGCGCACCGTTTCATTTATGTGCGCCCAGCAATTTGTTTTCACTTTGTAAAATATAATTTGGTCTGTTGATTTATTTTGTTTTGCATGCACAGCATTATTCCTTTGCCCATGGCGAATGGTAGCAGGACACGTCCCCAGGTGCTACGCACCATTTCACTCAATTAAACCAGCAATTACCATAATGCCCCACGGTCTATTTAATTCAAATTAAAACCAATTCATTTCAATGCTCATTTCATTTTGTTACTTCATTTTACAAAAATCACAATTCACTCAATTTAACTCCAAAAATCATGAGACTTTTTCCATCATGTTCACAAGAATGCCTAGTTTTTTATCATCATTTTTAATATTTTTTCTGATCATTGGATATTAATTGGCTCTAGGGTTTTTGAAATGTGACAAATATTGACACCTCTTGCCATTTCTTTTGTGAAATACTCCTGTTGCATCCTTTGGTCTTGAAATTTTTTTGTGGAGAAACTAGACACATTCACCTTCATTTTGATATAAAGATTGTGCATTTATCATTTGTGGTTTGCTAGTTATGATTTTTTGAACTAGGGTGTGACAATTTGTGTCACACCAATGATGTGCATTTTCTTGATTTTTGTTCATATACTTCCTGGCCTCCAAATGACCCCAAATTTTGCATGAGCCCTCCCTTACATGTCTAGTTCATGTGTGATTTTTATTGGAATTGATTGTGCTGTTTTCCATTTGATTGTGAATTTTCTTCCCTGCCTAGTCAAATGTTGACTTTTTGTGATACACATTGCCATTTCTTTTGGGAAATTCTCATACCATATTGTATGATCATGAAATTTCATATGTGATAACTAGACATCTTGAGCTTTGCATTGGTGTTAATTTCATTCATTTCTCATCTGTTTTCAAATTGATATGATTTTTTGAAGTTGACCCATGTTTGTTGACTTTCATTGTGCTTGCTTGAACTTGGTTTGACTTTATGATTTTATTTGACTGCCTTCCTCTCATCCAAATGCCATGAAATTTTACATGTCTACCATGTTAGATGTTAGGATGGAATGCGATTTATTTGATGATTTTTGAAAATGTTTGGGTTGACTTTTGATACAAGTCATTCTGTCGACTTTTGTGTGCTTTCCTTTGCCTTACTTTGACTTCAAATGTTCATGAAATGATAATGCATGATTTGAATGTGGGCCCAATTGTGATTGCTTACTAAATGTTTGACCTTGACTTTGGTTGACTTTTCTTTGCTGTTTTGACTTTTTCTTTCATCCTTGACCCTAGGCTAGTCCTAGTGGTCTTTTGAGCTTACAATTGAGTTCCTGTTTCAGGTTAAGCACCAATGCCTCAAGGATCATTCAAACTTGTTTGAACTTGATTGTTTTATCATATGCTAACCTTTGTTTTGTAGGCTTGACTCATGTGTTTGAGTCTTATGCCTTGCACAGTTGACCATCTGTGTTGACTGTTTACCAATTCCTTTTGATTTAAACTTTTGAACTGTTTGCTGATTGTTTTGACTTTTTCAGGTACTTTAGTTGCTTAAGTTCTCTGAACTTGCTTTGCTTTGCTTTTTAGCAACTTGCTTGAGGTATAATTACTCTCTCTTCATGTAGTCTGGAGACCCGGTCTGTTATTTGACCGGGCAAACTGTCTGAAGTCCTCCTTAAGAGGCCATGCTTGTGTGTGTTTAAAATTGTCCCAAGCAGGAAAAGTCCTTCAAGTAAGGCAATTGGTGGAAGGTAGGGATATGCAATCTATCCCCCACTACTCTTGTTGTGTCATCCCTCTGCTCACACTGCTGTGTGTTGATGCATTGGGATACAAACCCAAGATCTTGTACAAAGTGTACAGTGTCAGAGTCTTCGAGTATAGAAGGGTTCCCACTTTCTGGACCCATGCTCATTTGTCTATTAGCTCTCCCTGGCCAGGGATAAGAGCTGTGAGGTCTCATCCTCACTTCATCTTTTCATCTGCTTCACCTTAGCCTCTCAATGGCAAGGTTAAGAGCACACTTACCCTATTCCAGTTGGCCCTAGTGCCTAACCTTTTGCTTGAGCCTCTTGTATGCATATAGAGTGTGCTTCCTGTGATTGCCTGTTTGCTTTGCCTCTTTAGGTGTAGCTTGGACTTGCCCTTGTGCAAGGTAGGTTGTGCTTGACTTGCTTCCTGTGCAAGTCAGGTCTGTGTGGCTTACTCCCTGTGTGAGCCATGCTTAGAACTGCCAGCCGAACTACGGCAACTCTGATTCTCATGTTCAGATGAGATACGTAGGCACGAGATGCGATGTCTTGTCGAGTTTGACTAACAGCTAATCCGTGCTTGTTTTCGCCCTCGTTGCGATCCTTTCTCTCGCCCTCGTTGCGATCGAGACTTTCCCTTTCTCTTGCCCTCGTTGCGATTGAGACCTTTTTCCCTGCCAGCCGAACTACGGCAACTCTGATTCTCATGTTCAGATGAGATACGTAGGCACGAGATGCGATGTCTTGTCGAGTTTTGACTAACAACTAACACTAATCCTTGTTTGCTTTCGCCCTCGTTGCGATCTTTTCTCTCGCCCTCGTTGCGATCGAGACTTTCCTCTTCTCTTGCCCTTGTTGCAATCGAGACCCTTGCTTCCTGTGTGAGCCTTGTCTAGGATAGGTTGGCCCGTGTGCCATTTAGCTAGAAACCTTGACTTAGGGTTGACTTTGCATGACAACATCTAGGCTCGAGTCGTAGTCTCCCTAGAGTTGTGTCTCCCTCTGTTATCTGGTTAGGCTAGATTCTTGTCCCTGCGTAGGGGAACTACATCGCCCTGATCTTCACACCAGATGAAGTATGTAGGCAGGAGATTGAGCTGATCTCTCCGGGCGCCTTTTCTTTTCTTTTGTGTGTGTTGTCTGACCTTTGCTAGGCTCGAGTCCCTGACTCCTTAGCGTTTGCTGTCTGTCTGTTTGTTTGTGTTTGACAGTTGTAGGCTGAGTCCCAGACTCCCTATCTATCTGTTGTGTTGTTTAGGTTCGGATGTCAATGTAAGTCCAGTGATTGGCATTTGGGCTCCACGTTTGCCTCTTTGCGTGTGTTTAGGTTTGGATGCTGACATAAGTCCAGTGATTGGCAGTCGGGCTCCACGTTTGCCTGTGTTTTGTTTTGTTCGTGTGCGTGTCAGCCGAGCTACGAATGCTCTGATTCTTCTCTCGTCCGAGAAGATACGTATGCATAGGATGCGACATCCTAGCGAGCATGTTTTTGTCTCCCCAGTCCGAACTACTTCGACTCTGATGTCTATGCCCGATAGACTAAGTAGGCCCAGGATGCGACATCCTGCCGAGTCAGTTTCAGTCAGTTTCTTTTGTCTCTTTTCAGCCAGTGTGTGTGTGTTTGAGCAGTGTTTAGCAACCAATTTATCCTTCCTTCTGTGCGCGGATCCCGTAGAGTACTACGGATGCGTAGGGTGCCTAATACCTTCCCTTCGCATAACCGACTCCCGAACCCATCCTCTTTGGTCGCGAGACCATGTTCTTTCCTAGGTTTACTTCGAGCGTTTCCTTTCCCTCTTTTGGGATAAATAACGCACGGTGGCGGCTCTGTTGTTTCTTTCTTTTCCCGCCGGTTTTTCGCGCGATGCGACAGCTGGCGACTCTGCTGGGGAGGTAGAGAAGTTGACCTATGCTGGTCCATCTTCCCTGAGCGAGTCTCTCCTAGCGCTCTCTAGGATTAGGGTTTTGGTTGCTTTGTGCTGTGTTTATTTTATTGCATCCCTTATTTGCTGTTTGCATTCATTGTCTATTGTTTGCATTTATGTTTGTAATTATGTTTGCATTCATATCCATTATTCATTCTGCCTGGCTGTTTGTCTGTTTTTCTTTGTGGGGTGGGAGTCAGTTGAGATGAGTTCTATACCCGAACTCGAGTGCTCTCTAGGATAGGAGAATGGCATAGTCTTGTTGACTGGTGTGGAGTATTCCTTAGCCAGTTGACTTGCGAGTCCATTCACTTGGTGGAGGTCATGTTGGACTAATAATGTCACACAAGTTATTTGTGGTTAGGCATTATTCTTTCAATCATGTGCCGCAGAAGCCAAGGACCTTAGTTTACCAAACCCATCATGGCCTATTTTTAGGACCGTAGTGCGGAAGTCGTTCAGATGTCAGTTCTGATACGATTGTTACGCGATACTACGCTCATAAGAGTTTCTCTTGAGAATATTCTTGGAATACGAGTATTCGTTCCTCCGATAATATTCGAGAGATGGAACGATGATTATGGGAACCTCTGATAGAACATGTCTGGCAGGTTTAAACCCTAGTACACTCCCTTTGGGCGGTTCTTAACCGAGACTCCATGCTCGTGACTCTCAACAAACCCTTGATTCGTGGTTGAGTCGTTCAAACATTGTTAATATCAATGGATCCCGGATCAGGGGTAAAACCTAAAATCCACCAAAGCGGCTGGTTGATATTAAGAATGTTAGAGCCGGTTCATGTACCGTTAATATCAATGGAACTTGGGTGTCGATAAGGTGAAAACCTAAATCCACCAAAATGGATGATTGATATTAGGGATACAATGAGCTTTCCCACGACCTTTGTTTGGCATGCTTTGCTTGATCCTTGAGTGTGTTTGTTGCATCCATGCATCCATACATTCATCTGCATCCATATCATCAGAAAAAAGAAAATTTTCAAGGAACTCAAAGGAGTTTATTTGCAAAAAAATTCAAAAACATGAAAAAACCGGGAAAATTTTTTCACCTGATATATCTGATGAGATTTTCTCATATATGATCAAAATGCTAAATATTTCAAAGTTTGCAAATAAAACCCTCGAGTTCCTTTGAAATAAAAAACAAGCATATGCATAAACACTTCATGCATCATTTGCATCAGCAGGTTCTGTTCCGGTCTCCCATCCAGTGGTCCGACCCTGCGATCTTCATTTATTTTGAAGACGCACTTTGCCGGTATTATACCAGAGCCATCTCTGCCAGATTGATGGATCATCCCGAGCAAGGGAATTGTGAACTCAGAGAGATATTTTGCCCGACTTAGTGCTGTTGATGGATTTATCCCGGGCTGGCATTGACTACTGTTCTGGGGCATGCAATGAGCAAGGACTGTTCAAGAGTGGAGGATTCATCCGTGACGATCAACCTGAAGAAGAGGCTGCTGCTATCTTGGAAGAGGATGCTGCTATCTTGGAAGGGGATGCAGAGGACTTGAACAATTTCATCATTCCTGGTGGTGTCTGCCACAATTGGGTCACTGTGGGCTTTCCTACAGTTGTTTTTAAGTCAGAGTAACAATCACTTTGTTTAAAAACCCTTCTCCCATGCCAAAAGGAGAAGTGATGACATTGTTGGCAACATTTTGTGCAATGATATTTTCATTCAATTAATTCATGTTAAAACATTTGTTTTTCCAATTGTTTTCCCTTTTCACTTTTGCATGAAATTGGTGATCACAAAAAACCTTAAAAAACAAGAATAAAAGCAATCTTTTCATCTGCATAACGATTGTCTTGTTTGATTTTCAAAGAGCTTTTCATATCAAAATCTTTATGCAGGTTGCTTCTCAAACCCATTGAGCATAATGATCGGACGTCATCTCCCAATTTTGAATTCCCTGTATTCGAAGCGGACGAAGATGATGTTGAAGGGATTCCTGACGAGATTTCCCGACTTCTTGAGCAAGGAAAGAAGATCACTCAACTGCATCTCGAGAATCAGCAGAACAGCCAACTGGGGCATCAAAAAAAATCAAAATAAAAAAAAAGGGAGAGTAAAAAAGAAAAAAAGAAAGAGGAGGGTGCAAAAACCAAATCAAAAGAAACCAAAAGCAAATCAAAAGAAAGAAAAAGAAAGAAAAAAACAAAAGAAAAATAGCACCCTCAAAGTCCCAAGTTGGCTGATGCTGAATTCGATCGAAAGGAAAAGATCAACTGCCATGTGTCATGGTCAGTCGTATCAGCAGAGAGTGAAAAAGCATTCAACAAGAAGGTCAAGCCTCGTGTGTTCCGAGAAGGTGACCTTGTGCTCAAGAAAGTCTTGTCTTTCGTGCCCGATTCCAGGGGCAAGTGAACTCCAAGCTAAGAACGTCCATACGTTTTCAAAAGAGCCTCTTCAGGCAGTGTTCGACACTTACAACAATGGATGGAGAAGTTCACTCGTCCTGTGAATCCAGATGCAGTCAAGAAATACTTCGCCTAAAACACAAAACAAAAAAAAAGCAAAACAGCTCGCTAAGTCGAACACCCCAAAGGGCGACTTAGGCAAAAAGGAGCGTCTCGGTGGATTGAAAACCCGAAAGGGCGATCCAGGCAAAAATTAGAGACATTGAAAAAAAAGAGAATTTGCATCCCGCTAGATTGAACACCTCACACTGGGGCAATCTAGGCAAAAATTAGGGATTTGGCAAGTAACTGCATCTTGACAAGACTGTGCTGTACACCTGTCATCCGTCAGGGATTCTCGATCCGTCGTCGACTGAAGCTTTGAATACATCGAAAATTCGGAATGGTAGAGGAAAGGTCATTATGTTCAATGTAGCCCTCTCCAATATATATCACCGATTTCAAACTTGTACAGATCTTTGGGGTCTCGCCCTTTGCAGACTACCATTCCATCACATCAATTTGAGCTTTTAGCCAATTGTTTGCACTCTTATTTGTTTTAACTCAACAAATGTTTTGCATGTTTTAAATGATAAAGTATCATTGTTTTCAAAAATAAACAAATTTTTCAAAAAAAATTGTTCTTAAACAAAGTGAACATTCCCGATGACGGAAGGATACTTAGGAGACCCACAGTGCTCTCCCGGGGGTGGTATGATTACCAACAGGTAAGACAATTGTTCGTATCTCGAGCATGACTGTATCTTTGTCCTGCAGAACCTCGTATGGTCTCTCCTCAGTGAAGTTGCCCGATGCAGTGTTGTTTGAAGTTGTTCATCTTCACGTTCCCGGCAGTGCAGCATTTTCCTCCAAGTCCCTGTTAGCCCTACTGTGGGGCATCTCCAGTATGAGTTTGTCTGAGCCCTACCGTGGGGCATTCCCAGCAAGGTTGTTGTTGACATTATTGTGGGGCAGTTCCCCAAGCAGAGTGTTTACTGAAGACTTCAACTTTCGCCTCTCCAGCAGGGCAGTCTTCCTCTCCACCAGCATGGGTGCTTTTCTTGGAAGATTCAGTATTTGGTAGATCAACATCCCAGTACTATGTCATGCCCTCAGATAGATCCCCGAGCGGAGTTGTTGGCATGATGAGCTTTCTCAATGCCTATCTATCCTCATCAGAGATCTGGTTGCTCCTTGGTATCTCTGATTTCCAGCACAAGTTGTTGTGGCGCATACGCCTGTATGTTGAACTCTGTTCTCCGGTTGTGACCGACGATCCCTCCGGAAGCCTCTGGTGGCCTTCCTCCCCTGCAGGATGATGATTGTTCCCTATTGTCCCAGTCTCCAGTGGATTTTCTTGGCTCTCTGGTGACTTTGGTTTTCTCTCCGGACGGTTGATTCCCGGACCCGTGTGTTGAGCATGTCTGTTTGTCAGCATTCATCACACATTCATCATGCATAATGCATACATGCATAATCATAACATTCAGGTACTCATGTTGCAGCTGTTGCCGTGTGTCTGTTGATGATTGCATTCTGCTATTTGGTAATACAGATCTCTCCAGTAGATCCTCCTAGCAGAGTTGGGTGTGTCTGATCTCTCCATGTAGAGCCAACCCCTTAAGCAGAAAGTGTCTATTCTTTCCTGCCATTTCCCCACTGAGATACATCCTCGTGGATGACGGTTGCTTCCGTTCCCTCCCTAATGGGATGGGTTTTCCCTATTGAGTTCTTTCCTCATTAGGATGAGTCTTGTTTCAGTCTGCCTTTTTGGATCGATCCTAAATTGGCTTCCTGTTGGCTGTCTCCCATGCTTCCCTGGGGCATAAATGAATAGTCGCTCACTAACCGGCACTCATTCATTTCACCCTCAGCGGAATTTTTGGCTTCTACCTACGAACCGGTAGCTGTAAGTCCTTTCTTTACGGTCTTCTACCCACTACCCGGTAGTTGTAAATCCTTTTTTCTCACTCTGTCTCTCAGCAGACTTTTTGTGGCTTCTACCTACAAACCGGTAGCTGTAAGTCCTATCTTTGTGGTTTTCTACCCACAAGCTGGTAGTTGTAAAATCCCACTTTCATCCCCTGGCGGATATTGTTTGTTGGCCTCTACCTACAAACCGGTAGTTGTAAGTCCTATCTTTGTGGTTTTCTACCCACTAGCTGGTAGTCGTAAAATCCCACATTCTTCCCCTTGTTGGAGTTAACCCTTTTTGCTCATCCCGATGATGACTGGTTACTTTTCCGTGGTTTTCTGCCTACAAACCGGTAGATGTAATCCCCTCTTTGTGGTATTAATATTCTTTTCCCCTCTGGATACTTGCCTTGATCAAGCAATATTGTCCCCATTGGGTCTTCACCTTCCTTTTGGATATTTGCTCCGAGTTAGCAACTTTATCCTCTTTTGATTGGTCATCTTTTGCATACCTAGTCCTGGTACCCGGATGCCTTTCTTTTCGGTCGATTATTCATTTAACAACCTACAACCCGGTTATGGATAATCTGCCATGCGAGGTCATTATCTACGTTTGACGGCTATAGATAATATACCTCATGCGCTCTTTGGTCAATCTTTCGATTGTTATCACCAGCAGAGTAAGATTCGTATTCCCTGCGGAATCGGATGTTCATCCTTTAACAAGTTTGCCTTTGCTCTCTTCAGGATGTTTTCGGTCGATTATTCATTTAACAACCCACAACCCGGTTATGGATAATCTTCCATGCGAGGTTATTATCTACGTTCTGACGGCTATAGATAATATATCTCATGCGCTCTTTGGTCAATCCTTCGATTGTTATCACCAGCAGAGTAAGATTCGTATTCCCTGCGGAATCGGATGTTCATCCTTTAACAAGTTTGCCTTTGCTCTCTTCAGGATGTTTTCGGTCGATTATTCATTTAACAACCTACAACCCGGTTATGGATAATCTTCCATGCGAGGTTATTATCTACGTTTTGACGGCTATAGATAATATATCTCATGCACTCTTTGGTCAATCCTTCGATTGTTATCACCAGCAGAGTAAGATTCGTATTCCCTGCGGAATCGGATGTTCATCCTTTAACAAGTTTGCCTTTGCTCTCTTCAGGATGTTTTCGGTCGATTACTCATTTAACAACCTACAACCCGGTTATGAATAATCTTCCATGCGAGGTCATTATCCACGTTTTGACGGCTATAGATAATATGTCTTATGTTTTTTCCGGTATTCAGACCGAAGGAGTTTCCGACGATCAGGTCGATGTACTCATGGCACAAGGCCAATTTTCCGGTGTTCAGACCGAAGGAGTTTCCGACGATCAGGTCGATGTACTCATGGCACAAGGCCAATTTTCCGGTGTTCAGACCGAAGGAGTTTCCGACGATCAGGTCGATGTACTCATGGCTCAGGCCAATTTTCCGGTATTCAGACCGAAGGAGTTTCCGACGATCAGGTCGATGTACTCATGGCTCAGGCCAATTTTCCGGTATTCAGACCGAAGGAGTTTCCGACGATCAGGTCGATGTACTCATGGCACAAGGCCAATTTTCCGGTATTCAGACCGAAGGAGTTTCCGACGATCAGGTCGATGTACTCATGGCTCAGGCCAATTTTCCGGTATTCAGACCGAAGGAGTTTCCGACGATCAGGTCGATGTACTCATGGCACAAGGCCAATTTTCCGGTATTCAGACCGAAGGAGTTTCCGACGATCAGGTCGATGTACTCATGGCACAAGGCCAATTTTCCGGTGTTCAGACCGAAGGAGTTTCCGACGATCAGGTCGATGTACTCATGGCTCAGGCCAATTTTCCGGTATTCAGACCGAAGGAGTTTCCGACGATCAGGTCGATGTACTCATGGCACAAGGCCAATTTTCCGGTATTCAGACCGAAGGAGTTTCCGACGATCAGGTCGATGTACTCATGGCACAAGGCCAATTTTCCGGTGTTCAGACCGAAGAAGTTTCCGACGATCAGGTCGATGTACTTATGTTGTTTTTTCCGGTATTCAGACCGAAGAAGTTTCCGACGATCAGGTCGATGTACTTATGTTTTTCCGGTGTTCAGACCGAAGAAGTTTTCGACGATCAGGTCGATGTACTTATGTTTTTTCCGGTGTTCAGACCGAAGAAGTTTCCGACGATCAGGTCGATGTACTTATGTTTTTTCCGGTGTTCAGACCGAAGAAGTTTCCGACGATCAGGTCGATGTACTTACGACGCTCAGGCATTGGTTATCCCTGTGTTGCCATTTATTTTGGTATCCAGGTCGACGTTTCTGTTTCGGTATTCAGGCCGATTGCTTTTCCGTTCCAGACGGATTGTCCTTTCAAGACTGTTTCTTTGCCGATCCTGACAGGCATTCTTGTATTATATCCAGTCGGTGCAAATTTCTACGGTTCTTAGTATTCAATCCCTGTTTACCCTGAAAGTCTGACAGCCACTGCTATCATCCGTTCGGGTTCCCAGCTGATTGAATAGGGGCAGCTGTAGCACCTCAAATTTGCACCTATCATTGTACATACCATCTCATATTAGGTCATAACATATCATGATACATTGCATAGCATTGCATTGTCCCCAGTTGCCTCAAGAGCAAGCAAGCCAAGAATTAGGTCAAACTGATCAGGAGATCAGTCTACCAATCAAGCAAAGGTGTTTCTCAAAGCCCTAGGGTTTGTCCATCAAGTTCACATGACTTGGAGGTCCATTTGAAGTGTTCAAGTCAAGGGTTGAAGGTTCAGAAGCCATCAGTTCATGCACAGTCAGGCAAAAACCCTAGAAAGTCAACAGTCAGTCAAGGCAGTGGATGGTGGCCATTCTTGTGGAATTTGGGCACCATGGTCAATAATCAAGAGTTCATATGTCTTGGGACATCATTTGAAGTCAAGGTATCAAGGAATTAGGGTTTGGAATTCATCAGAAGTGCACAGTCAGTCCAAAACCCTAGAAAAGTCAAAGTTGGTCAACTGTGGTTGATTTTATGGTTTTGATGGATGGAAATGGTTTGAGAGAGAGCTTATTCATGTCCTAATAGGCCTCATATGTCATGGCAATCAACATCATGGAATAATTTGGAGCCAATCAGAAAATTTCCTAAAATAGAAAGTGGACCTGTAATTTCAACTGCCAAAAATGGAAACTTCTTGATCCTCAACTTACATCATGATACAAGCTTCAAATGAATTTTTGCCCAACATGAAAGTTGAAGATCTTGTTCTCCCATTTTCAAAAAGTCCAAGAACTCTCAAATCCCATGCATGGTTTGCAAGATATGATCAATTCATTTTCACCAATTTGTGAACTTCAACAAGCCATATCTCATGAACCATAAGGCCAAATTTGGTGGGGTTTTTTCCTACAAACCACATTTTTCATCCTCTTTCCAAAAATATAAATTTCACCCTCCAAAACCTTGCCAATCAAAATGGCATTTTTTGACCTATTTCATTTAAAAATCAAGTTTGACCAAACTTTGACTTTTTGATTCATTGATTTTTTCACCATTTGGCCAATTGGGAAATGTTTAGAATGACATTTGAAACTTGTTCCAGGCCCTAACTCATGCACATACCATCATTATACCACCATTTTAGACCAAAATGCAAAATTGGCAAATATGCAAAATGGTTGGAAATAAGTAAAGCAAAGTTAACCAATTCATGAGCAAGTAAAAAACAGTATTTGTAGTGGTCATATGCAGCCTTTTCAAGCCCATTTCGTGCAGCCTTCTTACACCTCCATATTCATTTGGTTCATATTAGCAATTTGCAAATTGGTTTCATTAAGCTAAGCAAGTTTACCATATGATTAAGGGATGCTAAACAGACAATATAAAGTCATTTCTCTGCTCATTTCACAACCCTAATAGCAGCCACCAAGTTCAGAAAATCTCATTCCCTCACTCTTGCATTTTGGCTCACTTTGCTTTTCTACTCAAAATCTTCAAAGAGCCCGAGTTGTTCTTGCTTCTTCCATCACCTGGACAACCTTGTGAGGCATTGTGAATCATCAATCATCATCTGCACAGCCCCTTCCTTGTTCTGTTTTCAAAGAGCATGACAATGGTGAAAGAAGAGTTGAAGAATTCCAAGCAAGATTGAGCCAAACAACCTCAAGGAACCTTCATTACCAAGCACTATCTTCTTCTGTTTCAGCTTAAAACCTTCAAACAACTCCGCTCCATCGAATTCCTTCAAACAAGTGAGTTTTTCGATTGTTTTGTTTCTTTAAGTGATGCTATGCCATGTGTAGTTCCAATGTTGCTGAGCATTATGAAACTTGAACCATTGAAAATGATTAATTATGCTATGAGAAATTCGAAATTCAAAATTGATGTTCATTTATATTTTGGCATGATTTGTCCATTTTAATTTGATTTGGGATTAATGGAGGTTGGTTTAGGTTTGAGCTTGCTTAGATGAGCATTTTGATATGTTGGTTGTCATTTTTGGTGCAAAAATCGTGTTGCTGGGTTTTACTGTTTTAAACATTTGAAGGCTGGGTTTTTCTTTTTACTGTATGCGACCTTGGTTCCATGTTGCCATGCTGTTAGATCCGTAGGTTCTATTTATTGGGTGTGCATGTGGTTTTTTTAAAAGAAACATGTTGATTGGCCGCGGGCCCCACCATTTGAAATCCCAAGGATACCATCAATTTGGAGCGACAGGTTTACTGCACAGGCACTGTTTTGCTGGCTTTCAGTATTAATTATTCGCTTTTCATTTATGGCCCTGCGTTTATGGTGGCAGACGTGACAGTGGGCCAGTGTCATCTCATTCTTTTCGTTGCCAGGCCATTAATGTTTGTAGGGTAGCATCATTCACTGCGCTTGCTGGCCGTTAGAGGCACACATTAATTGTCCCAATGATTGGCTGCGCCAGCATGCTACCACCTGTTACTTGCCACATCACCACGATGCGCACCGTTTCATTTATGTGCGCCCAGCAATTTGTTTTCACTTTGTAAAATATAATTTGGTCTGTTGATTTATTTTGTTTTGCATGCACAGCATTATTCCTTTGCCCATGGCGAATGGTAGCAGGACACGTCCCCAGGTGCTACGCACCATTTCACTCAATTAAACCAGCAATTACCATAATGCCCCACGGTCTATTTAATTCAAATTAAAACCAATTCATTTCAATGCTCATTTCATTTTGTTACTTCATTTTACAAAAATCACAATTCACTCAATTTAACTCCAAAAATCATGAGACTTTTTCCATCATGTTCACAAGAATGCCTAGTTTTTTATCATCATTTTTAATATTTTTTCTGATCATTGGATATTAATTGGCTCTAGGGTTTTTGAAATGTGACAAATATTGACACCTCTTGCCATTTCTTTTGTGAAATACTCCTGTTGCATCCTTTGGTCTTGAAATTTTTTTGTGGAGAAACTAGACACATTCACCTTCATTTTGATATAAAGATTGTGCATTTATCATTTGTGGTTTGCTAGTTATGATTTTTTGAACTAGGGTGTGACAATTTGTGTCACACCAATGATGTGCATTTTCTTGATTTTTGTTCATATACTTCCTGGCCTCCAAATGACCCCAAATTTTGCATGAGCCCTCCCTTACATGTCTAGTTCATGTGTGATTTTTATTGGAATTGATTGTGCTGTTTTCCATTTGATTGTGAATTTTCTTCCCTGCCTAGTCAAATGTTGACTTTTTGTGATACACATTGCCATTTCTTTTGGGAAATTCTCATACCATATTGTATGATCATGAAATTTCATATGTGATAACTAGACATCTTGAGCTTTGCATTGGTGTTAATTTCATTCATTTCTCATCTGTTTTCAAATTGATATGATTTTTTGAAGTTGACCCATGTTTGTTGACTTTCATTGTGCTTGCTTGAACTTGGTTTGACTTTATGATTTTATTTGACTGCCTTCCTCTCATCCAAATGCCATGAAATTTTACATGTCTACCATGTTAGATGTTAGGATGGAATGCGATTTATTTGATGATTTTTGAAAATGTTTGGGTTGACTTTTGATACAAGTCATTCTGTCGACTTTTGTGTGCTTTCCTTTGCCTTACTTTGACTTCAAATGTTCATGAAATGATAATGCATGATTTGAATGTGGGCCCAATTGTGATTGCTTACTAAATGTTTGACCTTGACTTTGGTTGACTTTTCTTTGCTGTTTTGACTTTTTCTTTCATCCTTGACCCTAGGCTAGTCCTAGTGGTCTTTTGAGCTTACAATTGAGTTCCTGTTTCAGGTTAAGCACCAATGCCTCAAGGATCATTCAAACTTGTTTGAACTTGATTGTTTTATCATATGCTAACCTTTGTTTTGTAGGCTTGACTCATGTGTTTGAGTCTTATGCCTTGCACAGTTGACCATCTGTGTTGACTGTTTACCAATTCCTTTTGATTTAAACTTTTGAACTGTTTGCTGATTGTTTTGACTTTTTCAGGTACTTTAGTTGCTTAAGTTCTCTGAACTTGCTTTGCTTTGCTTTTTAGCAACTTGCTTGAGGTATAATTACTCTCTCTTCATGTAGTCTGGAGACCCGGTCTGTTATTTGACCGGGCAAACTGTCTGAAGTCCTCCTTAAGAGGCCATGCTTGTGTGTGTTTAAAATTGTCCCAAGCAGGAAAAGTCCTTCAAGTAAGGCAATTGGTGGAAGGTAGGGATATGCAATCTATCCCCCACTACTCTTGTTGTGTCATCCCTCTGCTCACACTGCTGTGTGTTGATGCATTGGGATACAAACCCAAGATCTTGTACAAAGTGTACAGTGTCAGAGTCTTCGAGTATAGAAGGGTTCCCACTTTCTGGACCCATGCTCATTTGTCTATTAGCTCTCCCTGGCCAGGGATAAGAGCTGTGAGGTCTCATCCTCACTTCATCTTTTCATCTGCTTCACCTTAGCCTCTCAATGGCAAGGTTAAGAGCACACTTACCCTATTCCAGTTGGCCCTAGTGCCTAACCTTTTGCTTGAGCCTCTTGTATGCATATAGAGTGTGCTTCCTGTGATTGCCTGTTTGCTTTGCCTCTTTAGGTGTAGCTTGGACTTGCCCTTGTGCAAGGTAGGTTGTGCTTGACTTGCTTCCTGTGCAAGTCAGGTCTGTGTGGCTTACTCCCTGTGTGAGCCATGCTTAGAACTGCCAGCCGAACTACGGCAACTCTGATTCTCATGTTCAGATGAGATACGTAGGCACGAGATGCGATGTCTTGTCGAGTTTGACTAACAGCTAATCCGTGCTTGTTTTCGCCCTCGTTGCGATCCTTTCTCTCGCCCTCGTTGCGATCGAGACTTTCCCTTTCTCTTGCCCTCGTTGCGATTGAGACCTTTTTCCCTGCCAGCCGAACTACGGCAACTCTGATTCTCATGTTCAGATGAGATACGTAGGCACGAGATGCGATGTCTTGTCGAGTTTTGACTAACAACTAACACTAATCTTTGTTTGCTTTCGCCCTCGTTGCGATCTTTTCTCTCGCCCTCGTTGCGATCGAGACTTTCCTCTTCTCTTGCCCTTGTTGCAATCGAGACCCTTGCTTCCTGTGCGAGCCTTGTCTAGGATAGGTTGGCCCGTGTGCCATTTAGCTAGAAACCTTGACTTAGGGTTGACTTTGCATGACAACATCTAGGCTCGAGTCGTAGTCTCCCTAGAGTTGTGTCTCCCTCTGTTATCTGGTTAGGCTAGATTCTTGTCCCTGCGTAGGGGAACTACATCGCCCTGATCTTCACACCAGATGAAGTATGTAGGCAGGAGATTGAGCTGATCTCTCCGGGCGCCTTTTCTTTTCTTTTGTGTGTGTTGTCTGACCTTTGCTAGGCTCGAGTCCCTGACTCCTTAGCGTTTGCTGTCTGTCTGTTTGTTTGTGTTTGACAGTTGTAGGCTGAGTCCCAGACTCCCTATCTATCTGTTGTGTTGTTTAGGTTCGGATGTCAATGTAAGTCCAGTGATTGGCATTTGGGCTCCACGTTTGCCTCTTTGCGTGTGTTTAGGTTTGGATGCTGACATAAGTCCAGTGATTGGCAGTCGGGCTCCACGTTTGCCTGTGTTTTGTTTTGTTCGTGTGCGTGTCAGCCGAGCTACGAATGCTCTGATTCTTCTCTCGTCCGAGAAGATACGTATGCATAGGATGCGACATCCTAGCGAGCATGTTTTTGTCTCCCCAGTCCGAACTACTTCGACTCTGATGTCTATGCCCGATAGACTAAGTAGGCCCAGGATGCGACATCCTGCCGAGTCAGTTTCAGTCAGTTTCTTTTGTCTCTTTTCAGCCAGTGTGTGTGTGTTTGAGCAGTGTTTAGCAACCAATTTATCCTTCCTTCTGTGCGCGGATCCCGTAGAGTACTACGGATGCGTAGGGTGCCTAATACCTTCCCTTCGCATAACCGACTCCCGAACCCATCCTCTTTGGTCGCGAGACCATGTTCTTTCCTAGGTTTACTTCGAGCGTTTCCTTTCCCTCTTTTGGGATAAATAACGCACGGTGGCGGCTCTGTTGTTTCTTTCTTTTCCCGCCGGTTTTTCGCGCGATGCGACACCAGGCAAAGCAAAGCATGCAAGCACAATCAAAACAAAGCAAACATTCACAATTAGCACACTCTATATACAGACAGAGGTGGGCTCACACAAGGGTTAGGCTGCAAAAGCAAGCCAACTGTATCAGGGTGATGTTAGCTCTTAACCCTAACATTGAGAGTTAGGGTGAAGCAGATGAAATAGGAAGTGAGAGGTGTGCCTCACAGCTCTTATCCCTGGCCAGGGAGAGCTTTAGACAAAGGAAGTGTGGGTTCAGAAAGTGGGAACCCTTCTACACTTATGACTGACTCAACTGTACAACTGTACAAGGATCTTGGGTTACTATCCACAATGCATCAACACCAGTTGTGCGAGCAAAGGGATGACTCAACTGAATAGCAGGAGATGGATTGCACATCTCTTGTATCTGCCAATTGCCTTATTCAAAGGACTTTTCCTGCTTGGGGACAAAAATAAACAATCACAAACATTGCCTCTTAAGGAGGACTTCAGACAGGTGCCTGGCCAAGTAACAGGCCAGGTCTTCCAGACTACATGGAGTTAGTGAGTTCTACCTCAATTGGTTAAGCAACCAAGCAACAACAAAAAGCAAGTTCACAATGAACTATAGCAACTAATGTACCTGAAAACAATCTAATTCAGTCAGTACACAGCTCAAACAGTCAAACAGACAATCTAAAAGTCAACAGTCAACTGTACACAAGCAATGCATCAAGCAAAGCATAATCCAATGCTCAACACAAATGAATTAGAAGCCACCTACAAAACAAACTTAATGTTAATCAACATCAATCAAACAAGCAACTCAAGCCAAGTGAATTAATTCCTCCATGCCTTATGTTTTTTGTCCTGAAAACACAACTCAAACATGAGAAGCAAACCCCTAGGACAAGGCCTAGGGTCAAAGGGGGAGAAATAATTCAAAACAGAACATGAAAATTATCAAAAACCAAGTTCAATCAATTTAGAACAATGTCCAAGTGGTCTCACATTCATATCACTCACCAATTTCATTTCATGAAGCATTTAAGGCAAAGCATGTCATTTCAAAGCTCATTGGACCAAACAGAATGAATCAATCCAAACTCAATCAAAAACAATTCAATAAATCCCCAAAATATTCATGGCTAAACAACATTCATAACATGATCATCATACCAAATTTAAAGTCAATTGGATAATGGGAAGCAAGTCAAATAAAATCCATAAGTCAAGGCAAGGCAAAACAAGCTCATACAAGGCACCAAATCATGCATCAACTTCAAGAAAGCACAAAACAGAATTGGCATAAGATAAATGAACCAAATAAAAGCCATGAAAAACTTCAATGTGTCTAGAATCACTCCACAAAATTTCAAGTCCATCCAATACATATCAAGAATTTCACAAATCATTTAAGATCATGACTCACAAAAGGTCCACAATTGGTCAAACAGAAAGGAAATTCTCAAACAAATTGGAAATGCATTCAAAAATTCCACAAACATTTACAAGTGATCTTAACATCCAGAAATATCATCATGCAAAAATTCAGCTCATTTCAAGTTCATATGGCATGGCAAATAAAATCAGGAAGTTAGTCAAGAAATGGTGTGACACAAATTGTCACACCTAGATTCAACAGCTCATATCTCACAAACCAGGAAAGCAAAAATCACAAACTCTATACCAAAATATTCATTGAGATGTCTAAATTACACATGCAAAATTTCAAGAATTTTGGATTAAGCATCATCATTTCATGATCAAAACATCAAGCAAGGTGCATGAAAGAACACATGTGAACAAACCCTAGGCCATGTTAAAAACCACACGTGCACAATTTTTGCAAAAATCATCATAAAATAGAGGACATTGCAAGGATCATGGCACAAAAAATCCCAGCCAATTTGGATTATTATTTTAGGAGATATGATTTTTTCATGTGGAAGAAAATTAAAAATGTGAATGAAGTCATGTAAAATATGTAAGGCATATATGAAGAAAAAAAGCAAATGTCAAAATGTGGAAAAGCTCTAGCCAAGAATCGAAGTATGTCCACGTTTGAAATACTGCGCGCGCTCACCAATGGCCAGGACACGTGGTCCAATCGCATGGCCAATAACACTCAACACCATGCAAAACACGGAAATGAAGATCAAAAGAGGTTTTCTGGAAAATTTTCTAAAGTTCATCACGTGTTCTTCATCCAAACCCAACTCATGAACAATTTTTCACCAAAATCAACAATCCTTATATCAATGGAAAGGTCTTTCAACCAACAACATGAATCACAAATCATTTAGACCTAATTCTTCCTGGATCAAGAGATACGATGAAAAACATAATCATGCATGAAACTTCTAATCCATGTAACTTCCTCATTTCTCAACCAAATTCAATGAAACAAAGTGCAGTCCACTCTACTAAGAAAGATCTATCAAACACATATATCAATTGCATGAATTATCAAAGTCGAAAACTCACCTTCAAGAATTGGCAGAAGTTGATCCGCGTGTTTCAGGTCATGGAAGTGCAAAACAGAAGTTCTATGATGATGCGGAAGATGAATGAATGCAAGGCTTTAGCTCAACAGTGCTTGAACACGATGAAATCTCCATTTGCCATTGTTGAACACTCTTGTAACAGTCCACGATTCTTCAAGATTTCTCCAAGATTTTGCTTCAATCCACTTCAAATATGCATGTAGATGATGAATTGATCGAAGGCAAGGCAA
The DNA here is from genome assembly GCF_024323335.1 of Lathyrus oleraceus. Classification (NCBI taxonomy): domain Eukaryota; kingdom Viridiplantae; phylum Streptophyta; class Magnoliopsida; order Fabales; family Fabaceae; genus Lathyrus; species Lathyrus oleraceus. The sequence continues at coordinate 264,669,534 of NC_066585.1, read as the reverse complement.
AAAGAATGAAGAAAATTGATGAAGAAAGTTGAGAGAAAAATGAAAAAGTTTTGGATCTAGATCTAGAATTCACAATTCTGTTATGGTTAATCAGAAAACAGTTATGATTATGACTTTATATGTGATGTTAATGAAGTTGCTAATCATGATTAGCCAAAATGCAAATGTTTAAGCCAAAACCAAGTTTTATGCTAAATTTAGCATTTCACCCTCACATGTACAAAACCAATGTAACAGTGCCAATTCTGGTTTGGATCACTTGGAAATGATGTTTAGAAGCAAATGCAAGTGGAATTGAATGAATACCATGTCTATTTTTCAAAATCACCTTTTTCCCTCCAAATTCAAAATAGGTTCACTTGAAAAATGCACTTTTTGTGTGATCACAATTCATGAAATGTAATGCTTGTTTATGATAGAGGACATCAAAAGAAATTTGCTCCAAAAAGTCTCACTCCATTTGGCCTTGTGGTGTGAAAGTTATGCACATTTGAAATTCAACTTTTCTTGACAATGATCAATCCATAACTTGCCAACCACACATGAGAAATTCATGTTCTTGGACTTTTTGGAAAGGTGAGAGCAAGATCTACAACTTTCATGTTGGACAAAATTTCATTTGAAGCATTTTTGGACATGTAATCCTAAGGAGAAAACCTTTCCATTTTTGGCAATTTTGAATTACAAGTCACTTTCTATTTTTGAAAAGTTTTCATCTGACTTTATTTTCTTCATTCTTGATGTTTGCAATGTCAAATGAAACTTGTTTGGACATGAATGAAGTGTCTCTAACCCTCTCCCACCTCCAAATCCACCAGTTGACCTTTGGTTGACTTTTTCTGACTGATAGATGAACTGGCCATGCATAGATGAACTTGAGCTCCAAACTCCTGATGAAATGGCTCAATGATGAAACCCTAGCTTCCATAAGCTCAATGAAACCATATGATGATCCCCATATCCATTGAAAACCTCATCTACTTGACAAGCCCTGATTGGCACAATGCAGATGATTAGGGTTGACCAGAGGTCAAAACCCTAATCTCAAGGTATCTGATCAAGCATTATGAACCTCTTGGTGATGACAAAACCATGATGATGATGATGTACCATCTCAACCAAGATGAAGCTCAACCCCCTTGAGGAACCAGGAAACCCTAATTTGAATCACAAACCCTCAGATGGCTAGTGATCAATTCAATAGGACCCTCAGCTTGAATCTCTTAACCTCTTTATCTTCATATCAAGACCTAGGAGGATGACTTGCTTGTTGTGGCCATATGATGTGCAAATTGAAGGTGAGAAAAACAAGAAAGGGGGGGTTTGAATTGTTTGAAAAATAAGCGCTTTTGCAAAATGAAATCACACAAAGATTTTATACTAGTTCGCTTATAACACAAAGCTACTCCAGTCCACCCGGCCAAGGTGATTTCGCCTTCAACAAGGACTTAATCCACTAATCTTGAAAGATTACAAACAACCCCTAAGAGAAAAGAAAATCTCTTAGTCCTCTCAAGTCTACAGACTACAAAGAGTCACTTGAGGAAAACAAATAAAAATAGATACAAGATGTGTAATCTAGAATGCTTCTAAGAAAGCAAATATTACAAACTTAAGAACAAATTTTTCACTTGATAAGCAAAAGCTTAGTGAAAATCTTTGAAGAACAAAGATGTTTTTCTTGAGCGTGATATAATTTCAGTATAGTTTTGGCTAGTGATTTCTTCGTGTATGCTGAATGAGATTTCTTCTCTATTTATAGGAGTTGAAGTAGAGTTGAAGTAGCGTTGAATCTGTTGGATATTGAGATGTAATTACGCCATTCCATTAATAGCTTCTGCAGTAGACTTTTTCACTTAGAAGTGACTACTTACCACAATTAGTATCTTTTCTCTTGGAAGTGGAGATTAACGTCTCTTTCTAATTGAGGAAATCCATTTGCAGAACTTTAACTTGGCTTAAACGTTACTTCATCATGATTAACAATTCTGATTAGAGTCTTTGTGTATCTGGAGAAATTGGCTTCTGATGTTATCTCTTGAAAGTTCAGATGACGCTTGATAACTTCAGACTTTGCAGAAGGCATTTGTTCAGAGTCAGAGCTTCTAGACTTTACTTCATGTTCAGATGCTTCTGATATTTTGTAGTTTTGTCCAGAGTCAGAGCTTCTTGAAACGAGATTTCACTTTAGATGCTTCTGATACTTGAGATTTTGCATCTGATCTTGTTTTGCATCTGATGACATCATCAGATTTATTTCTTCTTTCTTTAGAACCCTGCACACTTAGAAACTTTTCGTTAGGGTGCCACTTTTGGTTTCATCCTTTGTTATCATCAAAATCATGGAATCTATTGTAGAACTATTTTTGTTCTTACAATCTCCCCCTTTTTGATGATGACAAAACAAATAAAATTATCAGATGAAACATGAAAAATATTAGATCAGATAAACAAAAGCTCCCCCTGAATTAGTACTAGGGAGTTCAGAAGTTCTTACCAGAGCTTTCCAAGCAATAAGATTTCTGAAAACTTTCTGCAATTTCTTAATTTAATGTTAGAATTATTTAATCAGAGCTATTATTTAATCAGAGCTAATTTTATCAGAACTATTTCTACAATTGTTGCAGAATGCTTAAGGTTTTAGACATAGTTTTCATCAGAGCTATTTAATAATTTCTCCCCCTTTTTGGCATAATCAAAAAGGCATAAAACATAAAAAGAATAATAGAGAGAAAAACACTTCATTAAACAAAAGCACGAAGGCAAACAGCAGTCAAAAAACAACAGATTCAAAGAAATATCAGAGCTAAAAAAAGAAAAGACAGAAGCAAAAACACTAGGCAACCAAAATAAATCCTAAGTGCCTAAGGGTTTGGAGGAGGAGGAAGTCTCTGTAGTAGCATGGCAAACATATTCTGGAGGTTTTCATTCAGAGCGTCTTGTTTGTCCATCCTTTCCCGGAGCTCACTCTGATCTTGCTTGATCTCTTTCTGATCTTGCTTGATCTCCTTCAGAGTGTTAAGAATCAGAGGGATCGCAGAGGAAGACTCCCCCTGAATCAGAGCCTGCTGAGTTTCAGCTTCAGCAGCAGCTTGGGCTTCTGCATCTGCCTTAGCCTTGGCTTCAGCTTCCTGAATTCTCAGAAGTTCTGCTTCCTTTGCCAGGCGTTCTTCTTCCAATCTCTTAGCTTCTTCTTCTGCTTCCTTAGCCAACCTTTCTTCTTCCAATCTCTTAGCCTCAGCTTCTCTAGCCAGTCTCTCTTCCTCTAACCTTCTGGCCTCAGCTTCTCTAGCCAGTCTCTCTTGAAGTCTTTCCTCAGAGTCTCTGATGTAGCCATTTCTGACTTGTTCAGAGATACTCTTCAGCCTATAAGACTCAGAGGTCATCCAACTAATAACTCTGTTCCAGTGTGTCCTAACAGATTTAGGATCATCACTGACTTCAGAATTTTTAGCCAGAGACTTGATCTTCTGGACTGAGGATTCTGCAACCTGAATAATGGCCTCCTCAAGGGTAGGTGTGATAATTTTAGGTTCAGGTTCAGGTGAAAGAGGTGGAGAGTTTTGAGGGCTGAGATTTAGAGGTTGAGGTTCAGTTTCTGGTTCTGGCTGGGGTTCAGATTCTGCTTCTGGTTGAAGTTCAGAATCTTGGTCTGGTTGAAGACTGGGGGATGAAGCATAGAGTGGGTTTACATCTAATGGGTCAGAGTCTGGGCTAGGTACAGCGGGAATTAATGGTGGAGTGATATAAGGTTCAGATGGGCGAATTACAGATGGTTGAGTTTCAGAGGGTGTGGTGGTTGTTTGTGGTGGAAGTGAAGTTTGATTTTCAGAGGTGATGGTGGTTGTTTGTTGTGGAATAGAAGTTCGGAGGGGAGAGGTTACTTCAGTTTGTGTTTGAGTTTGTGGGGCGAAATTTTTAGCATAAATTTCAGCTATTGTTGGGGAGTTTGGGTCAGAGTGTTCTTGATCAGAGGACTCATGATCAGAGAACTCTTGGTCAGAAGAAGGTGAAAGGTAAGGTGGTGATTCATACTCAGAGGATGATGAAGAGCTGTGGTGATATAGTTGATTAGGGTCAGAGGTTGTTGTGAAGTTACGGGCAATTTTTAGAACAGGTGGAGGTTGAGAGGTTCTAATGGTTGAAGGAGGAATTTCTGAGGTTGTAAAGATGGGAGGTGTTGGGAGAGGAGTAGAAGAAGCCATTACAGGTACAGAAGTAGCAGGAGGAATGGACTTACCAGAAGAAGAAGAGACTTTCAGAGGAGCTTTGGTTCCAGAGGATTCTCCAGTTCTGGGTTTCTTTGCCTTCCTTGCTTCCTCAGCTATCTTCTTCTCAGAAAGGCCTCTTTTGTATCTGACCAGATCTTCTACAGAGTCCAGACAGTCTTCTAGGCGAAAATCAGAAACATCAATGCCTTCATCCAGACGATCCTGAAGGTAGATGGCAATGGCATCTCTGGGTTCATTCTTGAAGAACCTTTCAAGGCCATGAGGCATCTTCCTCTGATCCTTCAGAGCTTCCCAGGTCACATTCATAGTGGGCTTGACTCTGATGTCTTTGATGATTCTCATACTCCTCAGATTTTTGGCATTCAGAGGCTTTCCAACGTCAATTGCCAGATCATCCATACATCTGGTCTTCTCCAGAGCATCTACCAGTCCATGCTCAATGAAGATATCAGAGAGCAATCTTCCCAGAGGAACGTAGGATCTGGGCTTCATATTATTCCTGGTTTCTCTGACTGAATCCCTCAGATATCTGAAGAGGAGAACAGGGAGGTTGATCGGAATACCCTTCTGAATACAGTAGAGGATGCATTTCTGATCAGCGTTGATATAATCTGAAGAGTTGGAGGCTGGACGATGATGGATTGTTCCCAGAATAATCTTCAACCAAACTCGGAGGTTCTGATGAAGCTCCTTGTTCTTAGAGGGGTTTCCTTCAACATTTGCTTTGAAGATTGTAGGGTTAATGACTTCTGTGATGCGCTTGGACCTTGGAGGAATGTTGTAAATCCTTTTACCTCCAGCTTTCTCCATATTCAGCAAAGAAGCAATAGACGCTTCTGTGATAATGATCTTCACACCCAGAACAAAAGAAACGATGAACTCATCATCAGCATCTGCACATCTCCAGAATTCTTTCACCAGAAGAGGATAGATTGGACCATACAATCTGTTGAAGTAGGTTTCCCAACCTTGCTTGCGAAGATCTTCAGTTAAATCAACGCCATTTCTTTTCAAATTCTCAAAGTCCACAAGTGATTCACACAGTACATCCAAACCTTCAAAGGGAGTAGAAAGATGAATGTGTTGTTCACGTTCCAAAATGTGAGGTTCTTTGTAAACTGGGGTTGTGGTAACATCTACAACCATGGGTGTTTGAGTGTTTGAAGTTTGGGGGTTAGAAGCAGCTTCCATTTGTTGGGAGAAGTTAAAAACAGCTTGTTCTTGAGGATTCATGATGAAGATTGATGAAGAAGATGAAGAACTGAGAAGGTTGCAGAGAAAACTTCGAGAGAGGGTTTAGGGTTTAAGAGTGAGTGAGAGTGATAAGTGTGTGAAATGTGAGAAAAGTGTTTATATACTAAGGGTAAAAACACATGCAAAACGACACACATACCAGCGTTAGCACAAAAACCAAAATAGCACGTTTGGGGGAAAAAAGATTACAGCTCATTAATGAATGTCTAATCCCAACAGTAAGCACACTGCTCAAGGAGATTTCAAGCGTTCTGACCTTTGATTTCTTTTGACAGCTGTCTAGAAGTTCTAGGGTTAGACGCATGTTCCCCACGTGTTGATGTTTCTGATCTTCAGGAATACCAAAGGATTTCTGAAGATTTCTAACTCAGATATCTTCTTAACTTGGTAGAAGTATCAGAGTCAGAGGCAGAAGTGTATTTGTTTTTATCAGATTCTCATTTTACATGTTCAGAGCCAAATTTTACTCAGGACAATTTTTAATGTTCAGATTTTCTAAGATGAAACGAAATCTATCTTCAGCTAGAGGCTTAGTAAAGATATCTGCCCATTGATGTTCTGTATCAATGAACTTCAGCGTTACTATCCCTTTCTGAACATAGTCTCTAATAAAATGATGTTTTATTTCTATGTGTTTGGCTCTGGAATGTAGAATGGGATTCTTACTTAAACAAATAGCAGCAGTATTATCACAAAGGATAGGAATGTTACTCTCAAAGATTTGTAGATCTTCTAGCTGATGTTTCATCCAGAGCATCTGAGTTGTGCACAGTGATGCTGAGATATATTCTGCTTCTGCAGTTGATAGAGCAATTGTTGACTGTCTTTTGCTAGCCCAGGAGATTAAGTTGTTTCCCAGAAGCTGGCAATTTCCAGATGTACTTTTTCGTTCTATTCTATCTCCTGCATAATCTGCATCACAATAACCAGAAAGCCTATACTCTGATGTTTTCTCATACATCAGGCCCAGGTTAGGGGTTCCTTTCAGATACTTAAGAATTCTCTTAACAGCTGTTAAATGAGATTCTCTAGGATCTGATTGGAATCTGGCACAAAGACAGACGCTGAAGAGAATATCAGGACGAGTAGCAGTCAGATAGAGAAGAGAGCCTATCATACCTCGATAGAGCTTCTGACAAACCTTGTTGCTTACCTCTTCCTTCTCCAGAATGCAAGTTGGATGCATGGGAGTCTTTGCAGAATTGCATTCAGACATATCAAACTTCTTCAGAACGTCTTTAATGTACTTGCTTTGATGAATGTACGTGACTTCTGGAGTTTGATTGATTTGAATTCCCAGAAAGAACTTTAGTTCTTGCATTAGACTCATTTCAAATTCTGCCTGCATTAACTTAGAAAATTCTTGGCAAACAGAGATATTAGCAGAACCAAAAATAATGTCATCAACATAAATTTGGCATATCATGAGATCATTTTTATGATTTTTACAGAAGAGTGTAGAATCAACTTTCCCTCTGATAAAATTTTGTTCCAGAAGAAAATTACTTAAGCGTTCATACCAAGCTCTGGGAGCTTGTTTAAGTCCATATAAGGATTTCTTAAGTTTGAAAACATGTTCTGGAAAATTTGAGTTTTCAAAACCAGGAGGTTGATTAACATACACTTCTTCTGAAATATAACCATTTAGAAATGCACTCTTGACATCCATTTGGTATAATTTTATAGAGTGATTAATAGCAAATGATACAAGAAGACGAATAGACTCTAACCTTGCGACTGGAGCAAAAGTTTCATTATAATCAATACCTTCTTGTTGACTATAACCTTGAGCTACCAGTCGTGCTTTGTTTCTGACAACTTCTCCTTTCTCGTTCAGTTTGTTTCTGAACACCCATCTGGTTCCAATGACATGAGTGCCTCTGGGTTTAGGAACGAGATCCCAGACATCATTCTTGGAGAATTGATCTAACTCTTCTTGCATAGCTGCCACCCAATCATTATCTTGAAGAGCTTCATCACAGGACGTAGGCTCAATCAGAGACACTAGTCCCAGAGGAATATCTTCAGAAGTTCTGAAGGTAGATCTGGTTCTAACAGGTTCATCTTTGTTTCCCAAAATCAACTCTTCAGATACGTTGCTACGACTCTTGACTTTCCTTGGAATTTCTGGAGATTTAATTTCTTCAGAGTCTGGAGTGACAGTTGCTTCTGGAGTTTTCTCAGATTCTACCAGAGTGATCTCTAAATCTGCAAACTTTTCAACTAGCTTTGACTTTTCAGGGTCAAGCTTATCATCAAATCTAACATGGATTGATTCCTCCACAATTTTGGTTTCTGTGTTGTATACTCTATAGCCTTTAGAGCGTTCTGAGTATCCTAACATAATACCTTTCTGTGCTTTGGAATCAAACTTGTTCAGATGTTCTTTAGTATTTAATATAAAGCAAATGCATCCAAAAGGATGAAAATATGAAATGTTGGGTTTTCTTCCCTTACACAGTTCATAGGGAGTCTTATCCAGAATAGGTCTAATAGAGATTCTATTCTGAATGTAACACGCTGTATTTACAGCTTCTGCCCAAAAGTGCTTTGCTACATTTGTTTCATTGATCATGGTTCTGGCCATTTCTTGGAGTGTCCTATTCTTCCTCTCTACAACTCCATTTTGTTGTGGAGTTCTAGGGCAGGAGAAATCATGGGATATTCCATTAGAATCAAATAATTCTTCAAAATCTTTATTTTCAAATTCTCCACCATGATCACTTCTGACTCTAACAATTTTAGAGTCAAATTCTTTTTGCACTTTAGAACAGAAACTGGTGAATACAGAGTGAGACTCACTCTTGTGCTTTAGGAATTTTACCCATGTCCAGCGGCTGTAATCATCAACGATTACAAGTCCATACTTCTTTCCATTGACTGATGCTGTTTTCACAGGACCAAATAAGTCAATGTGAAGAAGCTCCAGAGGCTTGGAGGTAGAAACAACATTTTTCTTTTTAAAAGATGTTTTTGAAAACTTTCCTTTCTGACAAGCTTCACACAGAGCATCTGAAGAAAACTTCAGTTTAGGTAAGCCTCTGACTAACTCAAGTTTAGTTAGCTGAGAAAGTTTTCTCATGCTAATGTGGCCTAAGCGTCTATGCCATACCCATTGCTCTTCGTGAACTGACATTAAACATTTAACATTTTGATCTTTTAAATCAGAAAGATTTATTTTATAAATGTTGTTTTTCCTCTTGCCTGTGAAAAGGACAGAGCCATCGTTCTGATTAATGGCTTTACACGTTTTTTGATTAAAGATTACATCATAACCGTTATCACTTAATTGACTTATGGATAACAAGTTATGCATTAATCCTTCTACATAAAGAACATCAGATATAGAGGGAAGAGTACCATTACCAATAGTTCCGGAGCCTCTGATCCTTCCTTTCTGATCTCCTCCGAAGCCTACAAAGCCAGCGTCTTTAAGTTCCAGGCTTTGGAACATAGACTTTCTTCCCGTCATATGTCGCGAGCATCCAGAGTCCAGGTACCATGACTGGTGTCTGAACTTTGCTGCATAGGATATCTGCAACATAGATAATCTTATCTTTCGGTACCCAGAATCTCTTGGGTCCTTTCAGATTAGTTTTCCCAGAGTTTCTTACAACTTTGGGTCTTCTAGCATTTTTAAATTTGTGTTCTTGTGTGTGTGTGTAGTGGTATGAGAAAGGCGATTTAATTTGGTTACTGGTAGAAGTTTTATCAGAATCAGAATCATACCCAATTCCCTTTTTATTATTCTGACCTACTCCATAAATCATGGATGCCATAATACTCCTATTTATCCCATTCTTCAGAAATTGTTGAAAGGCTTCTTCATATTTATAAATAATTTCATTTGAAGTTTGTGGTGCTTGAGACAACACTTCTTCTAATTTTAAGCTTTTTGTTTTAGCTCCATCTCTTTCTAACGTTAAAGATTTGATTGTATCTTCATGTGCTAGAATTGTTGTCTCAAGTTCACTACATTCTTCAGATTTTGCTTTAAGAAGGCCTTTAATGCTTTTAACTTTTTGTTTTAATTTCTGAAGAGAGGTAAGAGTTTCTGATAAACATGATTCTAAGTCAGATCTAGAAAGTTCAGAAAATACCTCTTCAGATTCTTCATCTGAGCTGCTGGATGTGGTAGCCATAAATGCTACGTTGGCTTGTTCATCAGAGTCAGATTCTGATGATCCTGATTCACTATCGTCCCAGGTCGCCATTAATCCCTTCTTTGTTCTGAAGGCATTTTTCTTGAAGCTTTCTTTCTTAGAGTTATCTTTCTTCAGCTTGGGGCATTCATTTCTATAATGACCTGTTTCTTTACATTCAAAACAGGTAATATCTTTATTAGGTTTACCTTTTGAAGTTGACTCTGATCTATCCCCTCTGGGTCTTGATCTTCTGAAGTTGTTGTTGTTCCTTCTTTTCCAGAGTTGCTTAACTCTTCTGGTTAGTAAGGACAGTTCTTCTTCATCATCAGAGTCTTCAGGTTCAGAGTCGTCAGTATCTGCAGTTTCTGCCTGGAGAGCTTTGGTTCTGTCTGACTTCCGTCTTTCAGGTCTGGACTTCAGCGCCACTGACTTGTTCCTTTTCTGAGGCTCATCCTCCTCTAGTTCTATCTCATGACTTCTGAGAGAGCTAACAAGTTCTTCAAGGCTGATGTTGTTCAGATCCTTTGATAGCTTCAGAGCAGTAACCATTGGTCTCCATTTCTTTGGCAGACTTCTGACAATCTTCTTAACATGATCTGCAGTCGTATATCCCTTGTCTAGCACTTTAAGACCTGCAATAAGAGTTTGGAATCTGGAAAACATAGCTTCTATAGCTTCGTCATCTTCCATCTTGAAGGCTTCATACTTCTGGATCAACGCCAGAGCCTTCGTCTCCTTGACTTGGGAGTTTCCTTCATGGGTCATCTTCAGAGAGTCAAGTATATCTTTAGCCGTCTCTCTGTTGGTGATCTTTTCGTATTCGTTGTATGATATAGCATTTAGAAGTATTGTTCTGGCCTTGTGATGATTTTTGAACTCACGTTTCTGATCTTCTGACATTTTGCTTCTGGGAACTTCAGCTCCATTTAAGGTTGGAGGTTTGTATCCATCTGTGACAATGTCCCAGAGGTCAGCATCATAACCCAGAAAGAAACTTTCGATTCTATCTTTCCAGTAATCAAACTTTTCTCCATCAAAAACAGGAGGCTTGGCATTGTAAGAATCTTTCTCATTTGAGTGGGCCATTTGTTTTTCTCGCACTGGATCTCTCTACACGGTTAAGTGTTTGATTTGAAAATCAATAACAGAGCCGGAGCTCTGATACCAATTGAAGGTGAGAAAAACAAGAAAGGGGGGTTTGAATTGTTTGAAAAATAAGCGCTTTTGCAAAATGAAATCACACAAAGATTTTATACTGGTTCGCTTATAACACAAAGCTACTCCAGTCCACCCGGCCAAGGTGATTTCGCCTTCAACAAGGACTTAATCCACTAATCTTGAAAGATTACAAACAACCCCTAAGAGAAAAGAAAATCTCTTAGTCCTCTCAAGTCTACAGACTACAAAGAGTCACTTGAGGAAAACAAATAAAAATAGATACAAGATGTGTAATCTAGAATGCTTCTAAGAAAGCAAATATTACAAACTTAAGAACAAATTTTTCACTTGATAAGCAAAAGCTTAGTGAAAATCTTTGAAGAACAAAGATGTTTTTCTTGAGCGTGATATAATTTCAGTATAGTTTTGGCTAGTGATTTCTTCGTGTATGCTGAATGAGATTTCTTCTCTATTTATAGGAGTTGAAGTAGAGTTGAAGTAGCGTTGAATCTGTTGGATATTGAGATGTAATTACGCCATTCCATTAATAGCTTCTGCAGTAGACTTTTTCACTTAGAAGTGACTACTTACCACAATTAGTATCTTTTCTCTTGGAAGTGGAGATTAACGTCTCTTTCTAATTGAGGAAATCCATTTGCAGAACTTTAACTTGGCTTAAACGTTACTTCATCATGATTAACAATTCTGATTAGAGTCTTTGTGTATCTGGAGAAATTGGCTTCTGATGTTATCTCTTGAAAGTTCAGATGACGCTTGATAACTTCAGACTTTGCAGAAGGCATTTGTTCAGAGTCAGAGCTTCTAGACTTTACTTCATGTTCAGATGCTTCTGATATTTTGTAGTTTTGTCCAGAGTCAGAGCTTCTTGAAACGAGATTTCACTTTAGATGCTTCTGATACTTGAGATTTTGCATCTGATCTTGTTTTGCATCTGATGACATCATCAGATTTATTTCTTCTTTCTTTAGAACCCTGCACACTTAGAAACTTTTCGTTAGGGTGCCACTTTTGGTTTCATCCTTTGTTATCATCAAAATCATGGAATCTATTGTAGAACTATTTTTGTTCTTACACAAATATGCAATGCCTAATGACCTACAAATGAAATGCAATATGCTAAGCTAGTCCCAAGAGAGGAGGGCAAATTTTGAGGTGTTACACTTTGGTGATGGAGCAAAGGGTGAGATCAAGGGGATTGGTAAGGTTAACTTCCCTGGAGTTCCTAATCTTGACAATGTCCTACTTGTTAAGGGACACTGCAAACCTAATATGCATCAGTCAACTATGTGACCAAGGTCTAACTATAAACTTCATAAAAACTGAATGTCTGATTACTAATAAAGAAAATGAAGTGATCATGAAAGGAGTTAGGTCTAAAGACAACTGTTATATGTGGAGTTCTCAAGAAACTGGTTATTCCTCAATGTGTACTCTAGCCAAAGAAGAAGAAGTGAAGATATGGCATCAAAGATTGGGCCATCTGCATCTTAAAGGAATGAAGAGGATTATATCTGTTGAAGCTGTTAGAGGAATTCCCAACTTGAAGATTGATGAAGGAAGAGTTTGTGGGGAATGTCAGATTGGAAAACAGACAAAGATGTCACACCAGAAGCTTAAACATGACACCACTTCCAGAGTGCTGGAACTCCTCCATATGGATTTGATGGGACCCATGCAGGTGGAAAGCCTTGGTGGGAAGAAGTATGCCTATGTAGTGGTGGATGACTTCTCCAGATACACCTGGGTCAATTTTATAAGAGAAAAGTCTGATGTATTTGAAATCTTTAAAGATCTTTGTCTAATACTTCAAAGAGAAAAGGAAAGTCAAGTTATCAAAATCAGAAGTGATCATGGGAAGGAATTTGAAAACAACAAATTTGCTGAATTCTATGCATCAGAAGGAATTAGCCATGAGTTCTCATCTCCCATTACTCCCCATCAAAATGGTGTGGTAGAAAGGAAAAATAGAACTCTCCAAGAATCAGTCAGAGCTGTGATTCATGCCAAGAAATTGCCCTACCACTTCTGGGCTGAAGCTATGAACACAGCCTGCTATGTTCACAACAGAGTAACCTTGAAGAAAGGGACTCCTACTACCTTATATGAAGTCTGGAAAGGGAGAAGACCTACAGTCAAATACTTCCATGTGTTTGGTAGTAAATGTTATATCTTGACTGATCATGAACAAAGAAGGAAGATGGATCCCAAAAGTGATGAAGGAATATTTCTGGGCTACTCAACAAACAGCAGAGCATATAGAGTCTTTAATTCCAGAACAAAAGTAATGATGGAATCTATCAATGTTGTGGTTGATGATCAACAAACTGATGTCACAGACGATGTTGAGACATCTCTAAATGATGCCCCAGCTGATTTACCAGAAAAAAATAATGAGAGTGAACCTCCTCAAGCTGAACCTGAAGCTGACAAAATCAACAAGGGACCCTCCATCAGAATTCAGAAGGATCATCCTAAAGATCTCATTATAGGAGACCCAAATAAAGGGGTCACAACTAGATCAAGGGAAGTGATCTCACATGGGTGTTTTGTGTCCAAGATTGAGCCTAGGAATGTCAAGGAAGCCTTGACTGATGAGTTCTGGATCAATGCCATGCAGGAAGAGTTAGGCCAATTCAAGAGAAATGAAGTGTGGGAACTGATTCCAAGACCGGAAGGAATAAATGTCATAGGAACAAAGTGGGTGTATAAGAATAAATCTGATGAACAAGGGGCGGTTACTAAAAATAAAGCAAGATTAGTAGCACAAGTATACACTCAAGTTGAAGGAGTGGATTTTGATGAAACATTTACCCATGTAGCTCGCCTTGAGTCCATTAGACTATTGCTTGGAGTGACATGTATTCTGAAGTTCAAACTGTTTCAAATGGATGTAAAAAGTGCCTTCTTGAATGGCTACTTAAATGAGGAAGTATATGTTGAACAACCTAAAGGATTCACAGATCCAAATCTTCCAAAGCATGTGTACAAGTTGAGGAAAGCCCTCTATGGCTTGAAACAAGCTCCTAGGGCTTGGTATGATAGACTCACAGTGTTCCTCACTAACAATGGATACAGGAAGGGAGGTATTGACAAGACCTTATTTGTTAAGAATGAAGGAGGAAAACTCATGGTGGCTCAAATATATGTGGATGATATTGTGTTTGGTGGTGTGTCAGATCAGATGGTCGAACATTTTGTTAAACAAATGTAGTCTGAGTTTGAGATGAGCCTTGTTGGAGAGCTGACCTATTTTCTTGGGCTACAAGTCAAGCAGATGGAAGATTCTATCTTTCTATCTCAAAGCAAATATGCCAAAAACATTGTTAAGAAGTTTGGCATGGAGAATGCAAGTCATAAAAGAACACCTGCTCCTACACATCTGAAAGTCTCCAAAGATGAAAATGGTGTTAGTGTAGATCAAAGTCTCTACAGAAGCATGATAGGAAGTTTGCTATATCTCACAGCAAGCCGACCTGACATTGCTTTTGTTGTAGGTGTTTGTGCTAGATATCAAGTTGAACCAAAATCCAGTCACATAAACCAAATGAAGAGGATACTGAAATATGTCAATGGCACCGGTGACTATGGGATATTGTATACTCATGGATCTGGATCTATGCTGACTGGATACTGTGATGTTGACTGGGCTGGAAGTGCTGATGATAGGAAAAGCACATCAGGAGGATGTTTCTTCTTGGGGAACAACTTAATATCACGGTTTATTAAGAAACAAAATTGTGTGTCCTTATCCACTGCTGAAGCTGAATACATAGCAGTTGGGAGTATTTGTTCTCAACTGGTTTGGATGAAACAAATGTTGACTGAATACAATGTCACACAAGATGTCATGACATTGTACTGTGACAACCTAAGTGCTATAAATATTTCTAAGAATCCTATTCAGCACAGCAGGATAAAACACATTGATATTCGTCATCATTTTATTAGAGAACTAGTGGAAGAGAAAATCATAGCCCTGGAGCATGTTACTACTAAAATGCAATTAGCTGACATATTTAAAAAGGCTTTGGATGCTAATCAATTTGAATGTTTAAGAGGGAAATTAGGGATTTGTATCCATGAGAACTTATAGCAATTAATTTGGAGTGGAAAAGGTAATAAGAATATTGTCTGCCCACTTAAAAGAAAGTGCCCCATTTATGGTAAATCATTACCTAGTATAGGAACTATCATCTATAGCATTTTCACACGCAACCTCAGCTCAACCACTTCCATCTTCCTCAAATTTTATCGGCCATCTCTGCTAGGGCAACAAAAATTCTTTCACAAGCTCAATAAGATGTCACAACATCCTTCATCTTCTAGTTCTAAAAACACCAAACCTGCGCACAAAGCAAGAACACCATCCATGGATTTTCTTCATGAGGACATTTTGGAAGTGATTCCCCTATCAGTCATCCCAGGCGACGCTCTTGGTCCATCCTCCACTGCTGGACATACTCAAGGTAACAGTTCTGATAACCCTACCTCTAAAGATGACATGCATCATACTAATCGTGTCATTAGAAATCTTGTCACGAGGATCCTAAATGAAGGACACTCGGTAAAGGGAGTGTCTACTCCTCTGTCTAGAAGGGACCCTTATCCTGAGGTTGAACCTCACAATGAGAAAGATGATGACTCATCTAGGTCTGAGAAAGATATTGCTGCAGAAGGACTGTGTTCTTTAGGGCAAACCTTGCCTAGTAAGAAATCTGTAGATGCTTCTCAGAAGCATGACTCTGGTAAGAAGGTGATTGACTTGGACGATGAAAGCTCAGATGAGGAAGATGATAGCTTGCTTCATCACTTGAAGCCAAGTGTTGCTAAAAGGATGAAGACCAGAAAGGGTAGGTCTGTGGCTGAGATGATGACAACCAAAACTGGTAAGAAGGCTACTGCTGTAGGCCCTTCAAAGTCTTGGAGTAAAGTGGAGGTAAAGAAGAGAAAGGTAAGAGAAAGTTCTAATTCAGAGGAAGATGTTGAAGATGATGTCCCAGACATCTCTCCTGTCAAAAGGTCAAATGTTAGAAAATCCCCTGCTAAGGTTGTTGCTGTGCATTTGGATAACATTTCCTTCCATCTGGAAGATGGTGCAGCCAAGTGGAAATTTGTAATCCAAAGGAGAGTAACTGTGGAAAGAAAACTGGGAAAGGATGCTGTGGAAGTTAAGGAGGTCATGGACCTGATCAAGTCTGCTGGTTTAATGAAAACAGTTAGTGGGTTATCTCAATGTTTTGAAGGTCTTGTTAAAGAGTTTGTGGTGAACATCCCTGAGGACATTGCTGACAAGAACAACAAAGAGTTTTACAAGGTGTTTGTTAGAGGAAAGTGTGTGAAGTTTTCTCCTACTGTGATCAATAAGTTTCTAGGAAGAGGAACAGAAGGTGCTGTTGAATTAGAGGCCACAGACAATGAGGTCTGTAGGACAATAACTGCTGGACAGTTCAAGGAGTGGCCAAGAAAAAAGCATCTCTCTGCTGGTAAATTAACTATGAAATATGCTATCTTGCATAAGATAGGGTCAACAAACTGGGTACTAACAAACCATATCTCTATAATCTCTAATGCTCTTGGGCGGATCATATTTGCTATTGGAACCAAGCTTAATTTTGATTATGGAAGGTTCATGTTTGAACAAATTGTCAAACATGCTTTCACAAATGCAGTGAAGCTGCCCATTGCGTTTCCCTCAATAATTTGTGGGATAATCCTAAGCCAGCAACCTGGAATACTGAGGACAAGTGATATCCCTAGTAGAAGAAAACCTCCATTTTCAGTTCATTACAAGTTATTTGAAGGCAGTCAAGTCAATGACATTGTCTTGACATCTGCTATGAAGAAGCCAGCCTCTCAAGGTGGCATGATTGCTGAATTGAAAGAGACCTATAAGGAATTGGAGACTGGGATTAGGGTGGCTAAAGCTAGGAAATAAGCTCTGGAGGTTCTGATTAATAGCTTGGAGCAAGGAGACATGGATAATGTTGGTCAAGCCAAGGACACAGATGCCCACATCTCAAGTGAGAGGTCTGAATCTCAAGATAAATCAAGTGACAGTTTTGGATCTGAAGCTGATGAAGATGCTAGATCCTCAGACTGAGTTGTGGTGAGGATGGTTCCCCCTGTTATGATGATATGTTATTTGATGTTTTTTCTGACAGTCTTGTTTTGATGCCATGATGTAATTTTTGGGTTCTCTGGATTTCTTTTTATCTCAGCTGATATAGCTGTGTATAATTATGGTTCTGTAACACCTGACAATATGTTTTAACATTCTATATGTTATAACATTCTATGTGACATTCTCTGTTGGACTAATAGACATTTATTTTGTCTCATTTGGTCTCTTTGGTCTATTTTGACTAAAAAGGGGGAGAAGTAGTAGCTAAAGGGAGAGCTGTAAAGGAGAGTTGCAGTTAATATGTGCTATGAAGTAGCTAGGCTATAAACAGATGACAGCTGATGTTGAACAGAATGGTGTTCTGTGTTGTATAGGTGATGTTGAAGAAGATGTCAGATGGAGTGATGGATGTTACAGGTGTTGTTGAAGGAGATGTATGTGTTGAACAGACTGAGGGGGAGAAGAAGCACATATATGTGTTATGTGTGTTTACTAGTTGCTATGGTAGCTAGTAAATGTGTGGTTTATTACTTCTGCTGCTAAACTGCTGATATGTTTTTTTGTACTCTTGTGAACAAATGGACTGATGTATGTTTTAGCCAAAATTTGCCAAAGGGGGAGTTTGTTGGTTCTATATGTTGGCAGCAATTTTGGTAAAACCTAGAGTGTTCACAAGATGTCACAAGTGTTGTCTTGACATAAGATAACATGTACCTGCAGGATGTTTAAAATGTGAATATGCAGGATTTTACTGAGATGTTAGACCCGATGTCATGACATCTGTATACAGAACATTTAGTCTTAATGTTATGTATTGTGTGATTGTGTTTTTAATGCTAATCTATGTATGATTGAAGAGATGATTAAACGTGCTCTCAATCAGTAATTACAACTAGATTGACTTATTATCCAACAAGATATAATCAGCTATCATGAGAAGATATAAATGGAAAATAGTTTTAGGGTTTTATGATTTCCAAGCCCAGCCAAACGATTCTATAAATAGGGCATGGAAAACCTGGTTTTATACACAAGAAATAACGAACGAAAAATTGAGAGAGAATAAGGGTTTTAGTCTTGTGTGGTCGTGTGTATTGTAAGTCATTCATTCATCCATAGATGATTGAATTGGACTGATTTTTAAGTTGTAATTTGTCCACTATAAGCTTTGAAGCATGAGTGTGTGTTTACTTGATTGAAGCTTTTAAGTAAGATCAAGTATGTGTCTTTGAAGAGTGTCTTCTTTTCATTGTAATTCTTGTTTTATATCACTGCTGTGATTGAGGGGGAGTGAGTAGGATCTCATATCTAAGAGTTCTTAGGTGGAAGTCACACAGGTAGAGATTAGGTGAAAAGACTGTAACTTGAAGTTGTTTACTGAGAGTCTTTGAACTGATTCTGTTTAGTGGATTTCCTTCCTGGCTTGGTAGCCCCCAGACGTAGGTGAGTTTGCACCAAACTGGGTTAACAATTGCTTGTGTCTCTTGCATTACTGTTCTTTATCTTTTATCCTGTTCGTATTGTTCAAATATTAGTGTCGTGACATTACCTTCGACATCTCATATCTGATACCAGAATTTCGACATCTCATATCCAAGAAATGGTGATGTTAATGCAATAGTTATGTAAGTTTTGAAAAACAATCATTCACTTGGGAGTATTGTGGTAGTGTGTGACGAGTGGACCATGTGTCCAAATGCGGTGTTGATTTTAGCTGGCGTGTGAGTGATATAGTGAGAATAGAATATTAGCAAATCTCTAGGAGTCAGTTTACGCAACCTTGCTGTAGTATGCTTTCAGAATAAACCCTACTTCAATTAGGTCTTTTGAGGGTTGTAACTTGGCTTGGTTCATGGTTTTTTGAAACAAAAGGATATAAGGCTCAAAGTTTATTTTAACCCACCCCTTTTTCACAATGATCTCCAATCCTACGTTCAGTTAATTCGACACACACTTACTTTTGCGAGAGTTCAGTAGTGTACGATCCCTTGACAGTCATCCTATTTTTTCTCTTCATGGATGTTGGCGACCTTTTGACTTGGGTATGGTGGTCACTGGTTCTTGTTTTGCTTTGTTGAGGACTTTCATGACCTCTCTCGATTTTTGCTTTGATCCCTAATTTTGCATGGACCGCCTTTTGAAGCTTTAATCCATCAAGATTGCCCCAGTTTTTGCCTAAGTCTCCTTTTAGGGTGTTGGACTTAGCGGGCTTTTTTGATTTGATTTTTTTGAAAATTGTGACTGCCAAGTCATTGGTCATTGAAGAACAACCGTCATAAAATTTGGATTTGTATAGTTCCTTCGACACTTCAGGATGTGTGCGAAGAATATCATGTGATTGATCCTTGTATGGAATATTTCATCTTGTAATTCGAATGTGTAGTCAGGTTAATTGAACACTACCCTGCCCCAGGTTAAGCGTAAGGGTTTGTAGATCTGAAAGAAACTCCTACTTCTGGGCTCGAAGTGGTTGACTAGGGATTAACTCCTTATCTCTCCAGTGTTTGGGGATTTGAAACAATGCATGTACATCATTAGTAGGATTTTATCCGAAAGCATACAATCAGCAATTATGGGTATTTCGTTTTCGTCATCCTCCTTCCAACATTTATTAACAATAGTGTGATAAAGAAGGTGAAGTGGAAAAGTATGTGTTTGTGTTTTACAAATGTGATAGATGAGTGAATATGAAAGATTGATTCAAATCATGCATAATCATCCCATTAATAAGACCAAATACAAATAACAATGTTTAAAGCAATACAGTACTTAGACAAACAAGAACAAATTACAAGAATGTGAAAGGGTAAAAATGGCATAATGATCGCCTTCATTCAAAGAAACAGGCCTTCATCTTTTGATCCACTGGCGGAATTGCTCTGCTTGTCCAGGCCGGTGGGAAGTTTTATCTTCGAGCTTCACTCGACTCTGCATGCGCTGGCATGGGATTTATTGCAACATTTGGCCTAACTGGCGTGAAAGTAACTTCCTTACTGTCAATCAGGTCCTGGACCTTGTGCTTGAAGGCCTTGCAATTTTCTACTGTGTGCCCTGGGGCACCCATATGATACTCGCAGTAAGCATTGGTGTCATAGCCTGGTGGATAGGGCGGAGTTGCAGGTGTTAGCTCCTTCAAAACAATTGATCCATCCTTTAGCAGGTAGGGAAGGATCTTGCTGTATGGTACTGGCAAAGGATCAAAATGTCTTTCTGGTCTCCTTGCCCCCTGCTGGTTAGGTTGACGTTGTGGTGGAGCACGTTGCTGTTGATTATGATGTGGCTACTGGTAAGCTGGTTGTTGATACGACTGTTGATATGGTTGTTGATATGGTTGTTGATATGGTGGCTGATATGGTGTTGGGATGACAGCGGCAACCTGATGGTAAGGCACAGGAGCATATGGATGTGTCCAATATCCTCCTCCTCTCATTATGGCATTGGTCTGACTGTCGCAACGCGAAAAACAACCGGCGGAAAAATACAGTTTACAGAGCCGCCACCGACGCTATTCATCCTATGACGGAAAGGGAGTGCAGGACTAACCTAAGAAAGGGAAAGGAACGGTCTTACGACCAGAGATTACAAGGTACGGGAGTCGGTTACGCAAGGGGAAGGTATTAGCACCCCTCACGTCCGTCGTACTCGACGGGATCCACACTCAAAAGATACCTCAAAGAATAGGAAGGGGTTGCTGCTAATAAACTGCTCAAAAAAACTGCACAAACCGGAATAAACAGGTGGGGAAAGAGAGAAAACAGAGGAAGTGGACTCGGCAGGATGTCGCATCCTGGGCCTACGTAGTTTGTCAGAATCAAACATCAGAGTCAACGTAGTTCGGGGAAAGGGAGGCATGCTCGCTAGGATATCGCATCCTATGCCTACGTATCTTCTCTATCCAGAGGAGAATCAGAGCACTCGTAGCTCGGCTAACGCACGCCAAAACAAAACACCAAAAAGGGACGCTGAGACGTCAAAAGAAACACACAACAGGAAACAGAATGCCAGTACATGGACTTATATCCGACTCCCAACAATAACCAAACAAAAGGAAACAGAATGCCAATACATGGACTTACTCCCGACTCCCAACAACAACCACACAAAAGGAAACAGAATGCCAATACATGGACTTACATCCGACTCCTAACAACAACCAAACAAAAGGAAACAGAATGCCAATACATGGACTTACATCCAACTCCTAACAATAACGATCAAAAGGAAACGGAATGCCAATACATGGACTTATATTCGACTCCCAACAATAACAAACGAGAGGAAACAGAATGCCAATACATGGACTTACACCTGACTCCCAACAGTAATAATCGCTAACCAACGAACACCAAAGAAAAAAAGTTCTCAGAACGAACCCCGAAGATGAACCCCAATATGAACCCCAAGTGAGTGACAACCGTCATAAATGAACCCCAAGATGATAACTATCATCGCAAATGAACCCCAATATGAACCCCAAGTGAGTGACAACCGTCACAAATGAACCCCGAGATGATAACCATCATCACAAATGAACCCAAGATGAACCCCAAGTGAGTGACAACCGTCACAAATGAACCCCAAGATGATAACCATCATCAAAAATGATCCCCAATATGAACCCCAAGTAAGTGATAACCGTCACAAATGAACCCCAAATGAGTGACAACCGTCACCAATGAACCCCGAGATGATAACCATCATCACAAATGAACCCCAAGATGAACCCCAAGTGAGTGACAACCGTCACAAATGAACCCCAAGTGAGTGACAACCGTCACAAATGAATCCCAAGATGAACCCCAAGTGAGTGACAACCGTCACAAATGAACCCCAAGATGATAACCATCATCACAAATGAACCCCAAAGATGAACCCCAAGTGATACAGTTAAACCCCCAAATGTGAACCCCAAATCAATATAGGTGAACCCCAATCTAAACCCCAAGTGATAACAGAAGAAATCCTCAAGGTAATGAACATACCACACACGCACACGCTGAACAAACGAGTACTCACACCAAAGAAGACAAACAAAGGGTGAACACACACAAAACAACAAAAGAAAAAGAAAAGGTTGCCCGGAGAGATCTCGCTCAATCTCCTGCCTACGTATCTCATCTGGTATGAGAATCAGGGCGACGTAGTTCCCCTTAACAGGGGTACAACACTCTCCTAACCAGAGACCAGAGAAACAACAAACTAATAGGGAGACTAACTCGAGCCTAATAGTTGTCATGCAATCAATATCCCTAAGTCGAGAATAAGGGTGATGAACACACACCAAACAACACAGCAAAAAAGAAAAAGGGTGCCCGGAGAGATTGCTCACAACCTCCTGCCTACGTATCTCATCTGGTATGAGAATTAGGGCGACATAGTTCCTCTTAACAGGGGTACAACACTCTCCTAACCAGAGACCAGGGAAACAACAAACTAATAGGGAGACTAAGACTCGAGCCTAATAGTTGTCATGCAATCAAACATCCCTAAGTTGAGGTCTCTAATCAGAATCCTAACTCACACAGGAAGCAAGTCAATCCAGAGGAAAGCAGATAAACGCACCAGCACAAGTGAACAAGCATGACACGCTATATCCATACAAGAGGCCCAAACAATGGGTAGGCTTTAGTCAAGAGGGGTCATATCAACCTCGACAAACAAGCCAAACTGTAAGGGTGATCAACTGGGCTCTTAACCACTGACATTGAACGTCAGGGTGAGCAGATCAAAATGGTAATGAGGATGAGACCTCATAGCTCTTAAGCCTGGCCAGGGTGAGCTCATGAAAATGAAAGCGTGGGGATCCAGAAAGAGGGATCCTATTCCACTTGACAGACACTGGACAAAGATCTTGGGTACATGTTCAAAAGCGTCAACACTTAGTGCGAGCATAATGAACGACTCACTGAATAACGGGGGATTGGCTACTAATCCCTTCTATCCGTCAATTGCCTCTTCACTTAGGAGGTCTTATCAAATAACATGCCTCATCTTGGAGGTCTTTGGCACAATTATAAACAAACACAAACAGAGCCTCTTAAGGAGGACTTCCAGCAAAATGCCTGCCAAAAAGGTGACAGGACTTCCAGACTACATGAAGTAAGAGAATAGCTACCTAAGTGGTGTATCAACCACAATCCAAAGCTCAAGCAAGAGCTAAAAGCAAGCAACTAAGGTACTTGTACAAAGGCTAACCAGTTAGTACTTCAGACATAAAATCAGAAAAACAAACAGTGAAACCATCCAACTGTACACAACTCAATGAACAATGCTCAAGCACTCAAATGAGCTCAAGCGTATCACTTAGAACCCTACAAAACAAACAAAAGTTAGAATTCAAATCATTTGCATCTCACAAAGTGAGACCAAACCAACCATCAATGCTAAATGTCCAAACCTGAAACACAAAGCACAATTAGTTTATGTACAAAACACTAGTACAAAGACTAGGTCCAAAACCAAACCAAATGATCAAAACAGAAGTCAATCTTTTGCACAATGCACATTCAAACATGTCACAAGATGTCCTCAAAAGTACCAGCATCAATTCAATAAGCAAGTAGCTCAAATGATCAATGTAAAGCAAAGGCAAGCAAATGTGCACAAAGTGAACTTCCAATTTAGAAAATCCAAATCAAAACAGAAAAGCATGCAATGACTATGAACTTTTTTTATGCAAGTTTCTCATGTTATGAACAAGCACTGTGCAAAAAATCAAATCCAGAAAGGTTCAAATGATAGGTGAACAAAAATGCACAAATGCAATGCCAAAAATGTGACACAAATTGTCACATTATATCTACATGTGTCAAAAACAGTGATAGCATATGAGAAAAAATTCAAACTAGTGCTCAAAAATTCATATCATATGTGAAGATCAAGCATACAAAAAATCAGATCAATTGGATCAAGGATGAAGATTTCACAAAGCATTGAATGCAACATATCAATTTAGCACAAGGTTCAATCAAAAATTCCAAAATAAAAATCCAGAAACAAACAATTCATGAAATTAATCCTATAAAAAACTAGACATTAAAACAAAATCATGAAAAAAATTGGAGTCAATTTGGAGCATTTTTCAATTTTTAATGATTTTTTAAAGATGAACAAAATAATATGAAATAATAAATAGAAATGGAGGGCAAGCAATTATTTGAAATAAAGCCAGAAATAATCAGGACCACATGATTTAGTGCGCAAATCTGATCAACGGATCACATTCAAAACAGCAAAACGCACAGCATCACTAAATTGCATCGGCAACACACTCAGCAGTCAATGCGCACGCAAGCATGGTCAAACAAACAAGGTCCAATTAACCACACACGTAAACGCACATTCAGCAGCCACATCATCTAAATGAAACGCTGCGTTTCATTTATGTGTTGGCAACACACATCAGCGAGTCAAAGCTCGCGTGGCCTGGTCAAAACAAGCTCAGCCAATGGATTGGACACGCAAGGCGAAACGTGGATCACACATGGCAGAAACCCTAGGACATGAACCAGACGTCGGAGCTGTAGCTCCGGTCGTCTTCCCCGGCGACATTCCGGTGGAGTTCAACAAATTTTTTCCAGAATTGAACGAATCTTATACCAATCGAAAGCTCTTTCAACCAGAATCTCAGATATCATGTTCATTTCATCTAAATCATCATGAATTGCACGGATCGAATGAAAACATTATTGACATCAAAACTTTAAGTTCATCATACATGTTCGTTTCTAAGCCAAATCAAGATCTAAACATATCAGCATGCTCAGCTAAGTGAGATCTACACAATCATATCAAGAAAATAGCAAAAGGAATGGATCGATTTTTCATCACTTGGAAATGCAAGTTGTTGTGCACGCGTCCTCAAGCTCTCCTATGCTCCAGATCTACTCCATTGAACCTCTATTGAAGCTTTATGCACAAAGAAGCAATTGAAAACACTTGAATCCAACTCAATTTCAGAAATCCATTAACATGTTCATGCACTCGATCTGCTTGAAATCCAGCTCAATTGTCCAAACCAAGGGATGAATCTTGCTCAGAATTACACCAGGATCATGAATCTACAAGAATTATTGGTGTTTGTGTGAAGAAAAATGAAAATCAAAGTGAAAGAAAAATTGGAGGGAAATGGAAAATTCTAGATCTGAAATTCTGTTATGAGCAAATGAGATTAGGGTTTTGCTTTTATATGGTGCACTAATGATGCTGCTAATCCAATTAGGCCTTGGTTAATCATGATTAGTGAGAATTGGAATATCTTGCAAATTTGCAAATGGAACTTGCATGGCCATGCTACACGTGAATAGTACTCATGCAAGGCTTGAATTCACTTAAAAACAACCAAGGATCATCATGGGATTGGTAATTTGCTTGTATCATAAGCCAAATTTGAATTGTGAAATTTCCCTCCAAAATGATCACATGTGAAATAATGGACATACAAGCTTCTCTCATGCATGGCAAGGCTTGTTTTGAGAAGTATTGGTCATGAGGAGTATTTTGCAAAAAGAATGGACCAAATTGGAGTTTTGTATCAAAAGTTATGTCACTTTGAACTTCCATGCACACCTTGTGATCATTTGGCCATAACTTCTCAACCATTCATCATATGGACATGAATTAGGACTTTTTAGAAAGGGGAGACAAAGATCTACAACTTTCATGTTCACCAAAAATCCATTTGAAATTTCTTTGATGTTGAAAAGTCAAGTTGAATGTGGACCAAAAACTTGCCATTTTCGGAAACTTTGAATTACAGGTCACTTTCCATTTTTGGTAACTTTTGTCATGACCTCTAAATCTCCAAGATGGATGTTTAGAATGATGAATGGACCTCTTTTGAACATGATTGAGGTGTCTCAACTCATTTCCCCACCTCATAGCCCTCAGTTGACTGCACAGTTGACTTTTTGGTCCTTAGATGACCTTGAAATGCCTTGATCCACTTGAGCCTCTACCACTTGGGGAAATTGCTCAAAAATGAAACCCTAGCTCATGTAAGCTCTTCATAAAAATAATGTGATCCTTATCCCAAGAAAATACCTCATCTCCTTGAGAAACCCTGATTGGAAGAATGGCATTGATTAGGGTTGACCAGAGGTCACAACCATAATCCAAAGGAACTTGAGAATGAACAATGAAACCCTTGATGATGATAGAACCATGATGATGGTAATATATCCTTGCAAATAAGATAATACTCAAGACCTTTGAAGAATCAAGAAACCCTAACTGAAGCCCATGCCTTCAGATGGTTGATCATCAATTCATAGAAACCCTCAGGCTTGAATCATGTAACTTCTCCATCTTTTGAAAAGACTTTGGAAGATGACCTTCTTATTTCATATGAGATGCAAAATGCAATGCCTAATGCCCTAAAATATGAAATTCAATGTGTCAAACTAGTCTCAAGAAGAGGAGGGCAAATTTTGAGGTGTTACACTGACCTTCTGGCTTCTTTGGGAGATTAGGATAGGGTTTCTTCATCCCACTTGAAGCATTGGCAGCGCAAGGTAGCTTTCCCTTCTTGATCTGGCTCTCGATTCGTTCTCCCACGGAGGCAACCTCAGCAAAAGTTGGGAAACTGGATCCTACCATTTTCTCCATATATTGAGTATGAAGAGTTCCCATAAATATATCAATTATTTCTTTGTCAAGAAGAGGAGGTTGGACACGAACTGCTAGCTCTCTCCAACGCTGTGCGTATTCCTTGAATGAATCGTTATTGCGCTGAGTCATGTCCTGCAGCTGGGTGCGATTGGGCGCTAGATCAGTGTTGTATTGATAATGCTTAAGGAAAGCTTCAGCAAGATCTCTCCATGACTGGACTTGTCCTCTCTCTAGCTGTATATACCACTCCAAGGATGCCCCACTAAGGCTATCTTGGAAGCAATGAATCAGGAGTTGATCATTACTGATGTGGGCAGCCATCTTGCGACAATAAGCTCTGAGATGAGTTCTCAGGCAGCTAATCCCTTTGTACTTGTCAAAGTCCGAGACCTTGAACTTTTGTGGAATCACGAGGCCTACTACCAAGCACATGTCAACAACGTCCAAACCGGGAGTAGTGTGAACCTCCAAGGACTTAAACTTCTCTTCCAGAGCATGGAGTCTCTCAACAGCTGGGTCTAGGAGACTTCCAACAATAGGTTTGGTGGGTTGTGGCATGAAGAAAGCGTCATATGGATCTTCATCACCCATCATGGATCCATGTCGAGCAGATGTAGCGGAAGGCTCATGGGGGTTTATATTGACCATGGGAACATGAATAGGGATGGGTCCTCCTTTAGGATGGGCAAGGTTACCATCAAGGTCAGTCACTCCAGGGATGCTAAGCGATGGTGATCCAAACTGAGCGGCGACTTTTCTGGCTTCGGCGCTAGTCTCGGCATCCTTTTCCTTCTGGGCTAGGAGCAACAGAGTTTCAAGTAAACGATCCATCTTCGCTTGCATGGAGTCGATGTCTGTCCTTATTGAAACCTGGTTTGCTCCAAGCTGTTCGAGTGTCATCATGTAGTTGTGGCGTGTCTCGTACCGGTGTCGAGTAGTCAGTGTTATTGGACAAAGGGTAGAATATGGTGTAAGTTTTTGTCTCTGGAAGATGATATGCAATGCATGTTTATGATATGCAAATGCATGAATTTTCGCCATTTTTTGCAAAGGAATGCCAATACTCAAGATCATTCACACGTCGTGTACATCAGGATAACAGGAGGAAGTATAGGTTTCTCTGATTACTGAAATTCCCAAGGGTAAGTCCTAAGGTTAATAGGTTCCCAGAGTCATCGATTATCGTCGAGAGCGTCACTGCCGTGATGAAGACTCGTCGGACAGTAATACCCCTAAGATAGTCTCATCTTAGGAGAGGTCTTCGTATTGTCCCAACAAGGAAGACTCCGTGGGGATTCTACTATGCGACTCTTGAGTCCAAGGTTCTAATAAGGTTCTCAGAGTCATAGATCGAGGTTGGAAATATTACTGTAAGGTAATAATACATCCAAGGGATCTCACCTGATTGGGGTTTTCGTATTAACCCAACAAGTATGAAACTTCGTAGGTTAATACTACATAACCGTCGGATAGTGGGTTAAAAGGTCCCTAGAGTCATTGATCCAACTTGAAACACCATCGCCGTGACGAAGGCTCGTCGGACAATAGTATCTCAAGAGAATCTCCTCTAGGCGGAGTCTTCGCATCTTCCCAACAAGGAAGACTCCTTATGGGCGTCCACTACGCAACCACCAACTTAAACTTATGGTTTTTCTCAGGCTCGGGTATAGAGTATATCTCACACAGTACACATAATCAGAGAACCCCAATAGTATCATAAGAAGTAAACCACAATACAATAATTACAATAGAATAATGATATACTAAAGGTAATAAACAAATAAACAAGATTAACACCCAATACAGATATTAAACTAAGTTAGGCTTCACTCTCTCTTGCTTGGAGCATGGGTCCCCAACAGAGTCGCTAGTCTGTCGCACCTCGAAAAAAAATGCGATCCCTCGCGATTGGATGCGGAAAAATGTTCGAACAGAGTCTCCACCGAATTTTATTCATTCCAAAGAAGGAATAGGAAAATATCGAGAAAACCTTTAAGAAAATGGAATAATGGTCGTCGCAACCATATTCGGGTTCGGGAGTGGATTACGCAAGGGGAAGGTATTAGCACCCCTCACGTCCGTTGTACTCAACGGGAACCTTTTAGTTCAATTTTGCAATTTGAGTGTTAACTGAATGTTGTTTGTTTTCTTCGAGTAATTAGAGTTGATAATAGATATGGATGAAGACCTCAGGAAGGGGAAATGGGAGGTTTTTTTATTAGTGTGCTCGCGAAGATACAACAATCTTCTGCCTACGTATCCTTATGGTGCAATAAGGAAATAAGAGCATTCGTAGTTCGGGCTACTATGAATATTTGGTGTGTTTTGTTTGATGAACGAATGTGTAAGTCAGCGTTCTAACGGCTAAACGTTGGCTTGTCTACTCTCGGGGGAGGCTCTAGCACTAGTTTGCTGTGCGCATTAAAAAGGATTAACAGTGTTCTTTTGAGTAGAGTTTATTGGTTTTGGTCACACGGGGTGACAAGTTGAATTAATGTGTTTGATGTTTTGTTTGGTTTGTTTTGATCGCACGGGGGTGAGAAAAGATAGGTTGGATGTGTCAAGGTATTTTTGATTGGATGACGATTACTCGGATGGCCGAGTAAGACAACTCGTATCCTAATAATCGGGAAAGGGAATAGAAAACTCTAGACCACTTTGTTTTTACTCTTTAACTATAAAAGGTTTTAGTAATAATTAAGGTATTTTGACTGGATGACGAATACTCGGATAATCGAGTAAGACAACTCGTATCCTAATAATCGGGAAACAGAATAGAATACTCTAGACCACTTTCTTTTTCATCTGAGCGATTATGAAAATAGGTTTGTGTATGGTTGATGTATTTTAGAATGAACGACAAGTACTTGAATGACTGAGTAAGACAACTCATATCCAAGCATTTGAGAAGAGGAATTGAAATCTCAAGACCATCTCCCTTTTCATACAGTTTGTTATGAAAATGATTTGATTAAGTTATATGTTTGTGGAAAAATGACAATTGTTTGACTAACCGAGTAACAGAACTCGTATTCAAACAATTGGGGAGAGAAGTTGAAAACTCAAAGTCATCTCCCTTTTCATTTAGCTTATTATGAAAGTGTTTTGGTTTAATCGAGGTTTGGAAGTTTGTAGAGGAACGACAATTATTTGACTAACCAAGTAAGAGAACTTGTATTCAAATAATCGAGGAGAAAAATTGAAGACTCAAAGTCATCTCCCTTTTCGTTTCTTATTATAAAATGATTCGATTTTTTTGTGCTTAGATGGATGGAAGTGACGACTATTTGACTAACCGACTAAGAGAACTCGTATTCAAGTAATCGAGGAGAGGAATTGAAAACTCAAAGCCATCCCCCTTTTCATTTCCAAATGAAATGGTATTTGATTGTGATTGGGTACTTTAATTTAATTCGAATGAAAATAATCGACATTGGGTCGAGGTTTTAAATTTGGTGCTTATGAGTGAAATGAATTTTATTTTAGTGTATCGTTCTTCTACTCGATTGAATAAAATCGAATAGGTCTCATTGTAAGAAAGCCCAAGAGTAAGCTATGTGAGGTTGATGGCGATGCTAAAAGCGATTGACCTACAAAGTTTTGGAAAAATGGGCTCAACTTTGAATTGAGAATTGTGCGGTTTATTTGTGATTTTGGGTTGATGATAACATGAAGTGGAATCGAATTTGCTTATTATGAAAAGACAGTGGAAAAGAAACTGGTCAACCTTTAATTATTAATTTATCAGAATTTGATTAAGTCGATTAATTGAATCGGTGTGCTCAAACCGGTTTGTGCAAGATGACAACATGATCAATGTCATTTACAAAATCCAAGCGCGGTGAAAAATATTTTATTGATATATTGAAATTTTGGTGGAATAACGACATAAAAGGTCGAATCCATTAATTTATCGAATTTTGCACGCACCAGGAATAAAATAAAAGCAACACAAACATTGTTTATATCTTTGCAAGAGTAATACAAAAACTGGAAAGAGTAAAATTCCAACAATGGCTACACGAGTGAACCGAAATCTAGAATGTTACATTAATATAAGAAAATAGTGTCAGCATACTAACCTATACTCAGTATCGAAGCTACATATAAATGTCCTATTTAATAAGCAATTATCTATCATATACTACAAAAATAAGGGTGCATTTTCAATTTTGGCGTACTAGCTAAGGTCACCTTTATATTTAAGATCCACATTTGGTTAAATCAAGTAATAAATCTCATAAACAAACAACAACCTCTGTAGCACCCAGTGTCAGTGCTTAATAGGCGATGGCAACAATATCCATAGGGAAAATTAAGACAAAAAACTTACTATGCATAACATTTATTCATCCTAGTATTAAAAACAAATGGCATGAAACAACAGCAACACCACAGAGATCCAAAATAACATAAAATTATACAGTAAAATAAATAACCAACATAATAAAATTATGGCCTTAGAATGTTGTTACCCACAATGTCGTTGTATTGTCAATGTTGATGAGTTTGTGCCACTGTAAGTTGAGCTTCTTGAAGTAGTCGGAATCGGAGATTTCCAATTTGAGCTCAGTTTTGGACAGGTGGAAGGAGGAGCTCGCGGAACGGTGTTGTTGTTTGGTTACGGTGTTGTGACGGCGTCTGAACGGAGAAGGGTTGGAAAGTTCGTTGGGAGCGACGGTGGTGAAGGAGGTGATTCGTAGTGAAGCACAAGGTTAGCAACTTCATCACTCCAAGAACGTAACGCAAGCCTATCACTAAAACATGGCAGCAATCTTATGAAATTAAACCTCTGAGAAAACTAACCAAACCATGGTAAAGCAAAACCAACTAGAAAATTTTAGAAACAACAGGAACTAAATAAATTTGATTTCTATAAATTCAAACCCCGTTCTTATCGATTGAACCAAAAATATGAAATCGCATGTTGAGCGGATACCGTCGAAGATCTTTACGTTGCGGTGGCGGGATTAAGACGTATGGATCTGGTTTGGTTGTTTGGTGATTTGGAGGGAGTATGGGTTTGATGAAGGTTGTTGAGGTGGAGCGGTGGTCTGTGATGGAAGTAATGGCGTCGGTTGGAGGCAATGGAGGCGATGGGGTAGTGGCTTGTGAGATTCGAAGAAGAGGAAGAGTTTTTCCCAATTTCTTTTTCTTTTCTCGTTTTTTCTCCTTTTTTTTCTACAGAGATTAAGAGAAGATAGGTGAGGTGAGAGAGAGTTTTCGGTGAGTGTGAGAGAGTAGTTGGAGAGTTTGTCGAAGGAAATGTTTCATGGTTTAACGGTGGTTATGGTGTATGAGGCGCGGTAGATTTGGTGGTGATGAACGATTGTTTTGGGTTGTGACGGTGGGGGAGTATGACGGCGGATGGATTCAAGAAGAGGAACAGTAGTTCCTCCTTTTCTTTTTTCTCTTTTTAAAATTCTTTTTTAGAGAGAGTCTGAGTGTAGAGAGAGATGTGAGTGAGTGAGTAATTGTAGGTGAGTGTGAGGAGGGAGAGAGAGAGAGAGAGAGAGAGAGAGAGAGAGAGAGAGAGAGAGAGAGTGGTGGTTCGTGCCTCTCTTTTTCTTTTTTGTTTTTTTTTCTTCTATTTTTTATGCATATGAGAGATTAGAGAGAGAGAGAGTTAGTGGGAGAAAAAGTATTTGTTGTGAGTGTGACGTGGCTGGGAGAGAGAGAGATATGAGAGATCTTTTTTTCTTCTTCAATGCTAGCTGTCAAAAATACTACAAAGAATCCAATGTTAAATCTCAAACAATTACTATTATTATTAAAAGAAATATTCTTATTAAAAAATCCTAATAAATATTTTGATTTAAATAAACTTTTAATTACTTTAGTTGAATAATTAACCTAGCAAAAATAGTGATCGATTATAAATAGAAGCCGGATATAAATTTGCTCGAAAAATTAAATCGGACACACTAAAATGATCAGCACAAAATATATTTATTGAAAAAATACAGCGTTTCTTTAAATTTTGAAATAAATTTTCACCGGTTAAAAGGCTCGGGCGGGTCACAACGCAGCCGAAACAGTCACTGAAAAATATGACGAGCACACCAGGTTAAACTACGTGAACCGTAGACTAATAATACTGGCGTCTGTAATTTTAATTTTGAAACTTTTTACCCGCTGATTTTTGCATGTTTTTGAGAAATTACTTAACCGATTGTCTGTATTTTCAATAATTTATTCCGACTGATATTTCAGGTTTTATTCATGATGGAATGCATGTCATGCTGTACATATGATGCAAATTAAAAATGAAATCAATTCTACGAAGATTTAAAATGCCCGGACAAAATTGGGGTATGACACACTTTCATCGAAATTTAGGGGATCATTATACGTTTCTGGATCATCTTCATCCAATTCCACGTAGGCTACATTTTCCTTCCTGTTATTCTTATTTGCCCTAGCTTTTTCAGCCTTCAGGTGCTTTACTTGTCAAACCCTGTCAGCCAATTGGCCCATGTCCCTTAGATATTGGGTATCTAGTTTCTTCCTAATAGAATAATCTAGGTCACCAGTGGCCATTTCGACCAATTCATGCTCAGACACTTGTGTAAAACATCTAGCCTTAAGCAAATGGAATTTATTCAGATAATCATCTATTGGATCAGAGAATCTTTGTTTAACACTGGCCAATTCCTTCAAACTGATCTTCGACTGTCCCATGTAGAATTGTTCATGGAACAACCTTTGTAGTTGAGCCCAACCATGGATTGAACTTATTGGAAACATGGTGAACCACATAAAGGCAGTCTTCGTAAGGGAACTTGGGAAATATTTCATCCTTAGGTTCTCGTTATTAGCAATTTCCCCCGCTTCTATTAGGTACCTAGCCACGTGTTCGACAATGGACTTGTTAGTGTCCCCAGAAAACTTAGTAAACTTGGGGACTTTCTACCTAGGGGGTAATTCTGGTTGCAGGATATATTCAGACAACGGTGATGTGTAATTTGGTCTATGAGGGCCAACATTCACCCCATTTCGCGCCATGATTCTTTCGACCATGGTTGCTAGATTTTTGTTTGCCGTCATATCATCATGTCAAATTTGATGTATAACTTTGTCAGTATCTTGGTTCCTATTTACCATCACTACCCTTGGTTATCTTTCCATTGGGATCGGTGGCTCAGGCCATGGGGGTTCGACTCTAGGGGTTCAACTCCTACTTCCTGATTTACCACGTTCTTCTGGGGTACGTTTCTTGGTTTTGTTGGACTTGGTTAATGGTGGTATCTTCCTAAAAGGTTATCCCCTGATTTTGTATCATTCACTCCCTCTGGGGATGTCGAAGAGGTTGTGGAACACCAAAGAAGTCAGCAATACGCATCATCTGCGTTGCCATCTATTGGTTTGTTTGGGTAGTGTTTTGGGTCAATAGGTTGAATATTGTATTCATTTAGTTCGCCAACATTTGGACCATCTCATGGTTACTTTCGTCCCTCTACCGCCTTATTACTGCCGCATAATGGTTGGTGATGTTAGACGTTTGAACAGGAAATCCCATCCTTAATGGTTGACTCATTCTAACCATGTTATTAACGGATGAACTAGATCCTTGTAGTGGCAAAGTCACGTTCACCACTGGTTCTGTAAACGTTGATGTTGTATTGTGCAAACTTGCCTTCATCGAAGTTGGCATGCCATAAGGTTTCTCTCGATCATTTAACGGCATCGAGAACCCAGGCATATAAGGCCTAAATACGTTATTCCCCACTAGAGTGAGAGTCACCGGTGGACCATGTGTTCCGACATAAGACAAAGTGGGTCCACTTTGGGAAATCGACTGCACAGACGTCGTATTTGTCGTGGACGGCACAGGTTCAGTTATAGATCATGTGACCGTAGTTCCCCCTGTCGAAGATGACGGGGGTGGTTCTCCATTATTTGGTGGATTTTGATTCACCATCCTCCTTTTGTATCCTCTTTCTAGTCTTTCCTCGTTGTTTGTGGCTATTTTGCCACTTCTAAGTCTCATGCAACGAAGTTAGAGAGAGTAAAATGCAGAACAAATAAAAAATTTCTAAAAAGAAAAAATGTTTTTAACAATAGCATCGTCTCACTGGATGTGCCAATTTGTTTACCGTAAAAATTGGTAAACAATCTCTAGTCTCCAAACAAAATGGTTTACTTAACAGGACTAACCAGTAAATCCTAGGACATGTGTTTTTGTTAAATGTTCCTTTTGAAAGTTCATGAACACTTCGACAATGTTCATAATTTGAGAATGTTGTTTTAAAGTTTAAGAAATAGAATGCAGAAAGTGTAAAAGAATTGCAATAAAGGAACTTTAAAGTAAATTGCAGTAAGTAGAAATAATGGATAAACTGCGAACAATTTCAATTAAAATGCAAAGACGGTGATTCACACGTACATTCTCAATAATCTCGTTTCTCATATATACTTAGATACTTGGAGGAATTTATGAGTGATTGTACAACGTTTGAACACACAGAATCCTATACACTAAGACCCCTATTTATACTAAGTCGAAGATAACCGCTATCAACGATTTTTCCTCCAGAAAACGACATGTTTTAGTTGTATGTCTTCACTTCGCCGTAACTGTACACATTTTACTTGAATCATTATGCCAAATACTTCCATTGCAAAAAAATCTTTTTCATATGATTTTTTAGGTTTAGCTTCGGTAAAAAAAAACTCTTTTTGAACTTTTAAAAGCGAAAAAAGTCTATCAACCCGTTTTAAACTTTTCTACATCACATTATTCAATAATTACCTATCTTAATAAAATAATGGAGTGACTTGTTAATAAATCGGTCCAACAATCTTTTAATATTTTATACTTTTGATCATAAATATTTGTCTCTTTATGTTGTCCATCACTTCTAATATGAAAAAATAAATTATCATATATGACAAGTTGGCAAGATGAAAAACTGATTAACATATTTTTTTATTAGAATGAATTTAATAGTCAAAATTAGGGATGATAAAGTCTAGGGACACAATCCATATAGGCTTGTCCTGCTTAGAGGGTCAAAAAGGGAAGGGAGATGAGTCAAATCTAAAATTTATAGCAAACTATAATAGAAATATTATCCTTTTATCATTAAAAAATACAATTTGTATAGATATATAGTTACGTGTAATTTCAATTTGCATATTCATAATAATAATTAAAATATATAATAAATATTAAATTATATTTTAGTTATAAACTAAATCCATTTTAATATGGATCTATTCAATAAGATTGAGTGAAGTATAAAACTAAATTAAATTATTTTTTAATAAAAATATTGGTTATAAAGAATATAAATTCCTAATAATTTCTTTAAAATTTAATTAACCAAAATTTTTGAAATACATTTTTTTAGGATTTTAAAAATCGTATATTTTCTTCACATTTAATTTCATTTCCGTTTATAAAACCAACCCATTAAATGAGAATAATTAATATTTAGCACAAATTTATCAATTTTTAAAAACATATACAAATTATGGAATATATTATCATAACTTTAAATTTGAATATATGTCTCTGGATTTGGAGCGTATCTTATTTCTTCTGTGTATGTTTGCTATTCGCGTCAATTAGAGAAATTTTTACTCAAATAACTTATTTTTTCAAAAAAAATCATAAAATAATTCATTTTTCAAATTAATTTCAAAACTACCTCACTTTGAAGAGGTGACGCCAATTCATTAATTTCAAAACTACCTCACTTTGAAGAGGTGACGTCAGATGAATTGGCGTCTGTTAAAGAGGTGGAACAAATTGGATTGGCTTATGCACATGGTGTTGGCAATCCAATTGGCGCCCATGTGTAAAAAATGAGAAGAGACGCCAATTGGTCTGACGTCTCAGTGTATTGCGTAACTTTTTTATTTATAAATAGAGGTGTTGTGTGATTCATTTTTCCACATCTCTTTTCATTATATTGCAAACATGGTTCGTCTTCGTCGCCACTATGAAAAAGTGATTTATTCGAGAGACAAGTCTCCGATGGATATGCTCTTCTGGAACATCTGTTGTTTCAAGCAACTACAAAGCGAGTTCGTTCATTGGTTAGACGAAAACATACCTGAAGGCGAAAAAATTAGAAGTATTGAGAGACTCGATGTCTTACGTGGATGAGTGCGAGTAAAAAATGATAAGGATGCTAGGGAAGTGATGTTTGGACCAAATGATATTAATTTGATTGTTGTAATCAGTTAGAAATGTTATTTTTAAATGATGTGGTTGTCGCACAAAAAGTCAATTGTTGTATAAATGGTCAATTTTGTAGCCTTTGCACATGTATGGACTTTGGATATGATTGTATGAAATGATATTTGATATTTGAATGCATTGACTGTTTGAAATGAATTATATGGATATGAAAGATATTGAAATGAATGAACATGATAACATGAATTAATGGACACATGGAATAGACTAAGTGATGAACTTGATGAATACCTAATCATGGATCAATGGACATGACCATAACTTGGATGAACAATGTCAAGCATGAAACAAAAACTCTAGCAAGGCCCAAGATGTACAATGAACTAGGTCATAATCAAAGATTCATGGACCAAACAACAATGACAATGCAAATGGCATGAATGACATTGGCCATATTAAATGGGTTAGGCATGGACTAGGCATGAGGATATGATCAGGGGATATGATCAGATGCAATGCTAGAGATGAACTGAATCAAGTGGAAGTTGTGATGTCATGGAAATGAGCTTGAACAAATGAACATAGACAAGCAAAAGATGAACATGTAAGACCATGAAGTGAATGTTAAACAGACCAAAGAAACTTCCATAATAGACCATGAACAAGTGGGTCTTAAATGGATCTTGACCAGGAAAGTGAAGCATACACAATGGATGATGCAACAATCATATGGCCACCAAACACCAAAATAACCATTTCAACTTTTCCTCAACGCATCATTCACACCAATGTCTCCCTTCAATCGTCCTGGTCGCCCTACAATAACTCAAACACATCCCAACTACTCTGGCATAGGTCACAAACTCAGTTATGGCGGTAGCACTTCATTGCAGGTGGTGGTGATGTTCCTAGATCCTCAAATTCTCAAACACCTTGGGTGAATCATCAACGTGGGTTAGGGTCACGTGTTCGGGTAGCTAGGGGATGTGGTACCGGAGGTCGGTTAGGTCATCCCGGTCAACGACATTAGTCTTTATGGTATTTGTATGTAAACGCATATTAATATTAATATTAATTGGTCCGATTTCAACTTGTATCTAACATATACATTATTTTTCAAAAAAAAATTACACAACACACATAGGTGTCAGACCAATTGACGCTTCCTTTAAAACCTAACACATGCGTCAATTAGATTGGCAGCGCCATGTGCATAAGCCAATTCAATTGGCGTCGCCTCTTTAATTTAGAGAGCAGACGCCAATTCATTTGGCGCCACCTCTTAAAAGTGGGGTAGTTTGATAATTAATATGTAAAGTGGGTTATTTTGAGATTTTTTTTGAAAAAGTGGATTAGTTGAGGAAAAATTTCTCAATTAGACAACAATGATAAAGTTTATTATAATAATGAATGTTTAATATAAATTGGACAAAGTAATACAAAAATCTTGTCATAAATTACAAGTTTAAAATTAGGGTTTAATGGTGATGCACTGACAATGTAAAATAGTTTTATACTGTCATCCAATAAGAATATATCATTTTTCCATGTCAGTATTTTAAAATTTTCAGTCTGACTTGGCGGGATGCATGGGCGTCATTGGTTGACAGTGTAAAATAAATTTACAATGTCAGTGCATCACCCATTTTCTCTTAAAATTATTAATTATATTTTAATCATAAAGAATAAAATCTTGTCATAAATTATTAATTATATTTTAAATTATAAATTATAATTTCAAAATTTAATATATCTTTTTTGGATTTGCTTCATTATCTGAACGTTTGGTATTTTGATGAATTACACAATAATTATAGATATTATTGTAATCATGAGTATATAATATAAAGGATACAAAATACTAAAATATTATCATAAATTGAAATATTGATATTTTTTGGTACAAATTAAAATATTAATACTATTATTTATATTTTAATAGTATTTTTAATTGCAGTTAATAAATAAATAAAATTGATAAATACAAACTCTTTAATAATATAGTAATAAAAATTTAAATTTGAATATATTTTTCTGTATTTGGAACCGTATCTTACTTTCTCCCATGTATTATTTATTTTTTTATAACATTAAATAACTTATTTTTGTTTAATTATATATTTACAAAACTTACTTTTTCATATTTATCATTCAATATATTACAAATCAAATAGAGTTAATCAATTAAATTGTGTTTTTTAAAATAAAATAAATTAATGAAATTCAATTTGATTTTATGTTTTAAAATTTGTTTGGACCATACCTGAAAAATGAAATTAATGAAATTTAATTTGACTGTGTTTTTCAAAATAATAATTAATTAAAGAAATTCAATTTAATGGAAAATCATATACAATATAAAAAAATGTAAAAAAAATAATATATAATAATTTGTATCTATAAACTTTATTTGTTTGTGATATTATTTTTTATAAATATATGTGAAATTTTTACAAAAATAACCCACTTTTTCAAAGAAATTCTCAAAATACCCCTGGTTTCAAAAAAAATCTCAAACTACCCCACTTTTAGGAGGAGGCGCCAATTCAATTGGCGGCTCCTCTT
The DNA here is from genome assembly GCF_024323335.1 of Lathyrus oleraceus. Classification (NCBI taxonomy): domain Eukaryota; kingdom Viridiplantae; phylum Streptophyta; class Magnoliopsida; order Fabales; family Fabaceae; genus Lathyrus; species Lathyrus oleraceus. The sequence continues at coordinate 264,630,282 of NC_066585.1, read as the reverse complement.
AAAAATTGAATGGAGGCGTCAATTGGATTGGCTAGGGCAGGTGCCCTAGCCAATTGGATTGGCGCCCCAGTGTATAAGTTGATAGGAGGCACCAATTGGATTGGCGCCTCAGTGTAAAATGCATTTTTTTTGTTATAAATAGATGTGTTGTGTGAGTCATTGTTCCACATCTCAATTAATCATTTGGCAATCATGTTTGGTGTTCGTCGCCGATAAGCATTAGCATTGGGATCATACCTTGACATCCTCCTTACCCCTCTTTCATTGGGTTTGTTTTGGGAGAGATCACCAAGCACGATGTGATTGTATCATACTTGTATATTATCATTTTACTAACCAAAAATATGTCTTTGCATTTGCCTAACTCTTTTGTAGGAAAGGCATGATCCCATTTATTTATCAAGTTCATATCTAGGGTTTGAGACCCTCATGACAAAGAGCACAACCATGAATTGATCCAAGAATGGTTATGAGCATCATATATGAGTTCCATTGATTCCTACATGATATATTGATCAAGTGTTCTTCAAGAGTTTGAAAGTGATTTGCCTTGGAAACCCTAGTTTGACTGGGTATCTTGAGTAACTTCTCCAACAAGCTATCTCACCAATTGATCAAATTTATCAAGGGACACTTCAAAATTCATCATCTTATGCATATATGATCTACCATGAGCCTAAAAAGACAAGAGAATTGAAGGTTTGCAAGTTGGTTGATGGTGGTTGGCCAGATGAATTCATTTGATCAAAACTGGGTCTTCCTAGACCCTATCTCCTACAATTTTCACCATATGAAAATAATTCCAAGAGAAAAGGTACTCTAAATGATATTCCAAACAACTTTCATGTTGAGACCTAGAGCTAGTTTTTCTTGGAAAATCACCTTCTATGTTGAAACATTATAGGTCATTTTGTCTAAACCCTAATTTGAAAGTCAACTTCCCAAGGCCATAACTTGCTCAATTTTTATAAGATGAAAAATTTCCAAGTTGCACAATCAAATTCAAGATGTCTACTTCAACTTTTATGTTTGTAGTGAAAACAAATTCAACTTTTATGAGCATATGATATGAGGATACATTATAGGTCATTTTTGACATATACCATTGAACAAGTGATTTTTTCAAACTTCAAAAATACATAACTCTATCATTATAAATCCAAATGACATGAAATTAGTGACCATTTTGAAGTTATTTGAAAGAGATACAACTTTGATGAAGACACTTTTCTCATTTGAAGTTCACATAAAAAGTTAAGCAAGGTGGAATATTGAAGTATATAGCTTGACACTTAGTAAATTTTTCAACATGTTGAAATTTCCAAACTTCCACCTCAAAATTCTCCATGTTCCAAGCTCCAAATGAAAAAGTGTTGAACATCAAACTTGTTCCCCTTGATCCAAGCTTTCCAAAGAACCCAAGTTCATGCATTTTGGATGAAGATTTCTAGGTTTGCGCATGGCTTTAACAGGGCTGCATCATTGGAAAGAATCAAATCTACAAACTTCAGTTCACATTGCCTTTGAAGGAGAAGGGCGATCCAAAATGCAGCGGAATTTAAAAATTTCTCCTTTAATGATCCTTACGAATAGGCATGATCAGTGATAGAATCGTTACCTTTTGTGACGATTGTAACCTTTTATGCAGATCTACGGAGCGATCACGAACGTTGAACAATGACAATGCCTCTACTCAGTCCACACGAACGAATTCCTTCAATCTCAGTGCTAGCTGCTACGAATGAAGGCTTTGAGTGTGTGTGTGTGTGTGTGTGTGTGTGTGTGTGTGTGTATGTGAGTGAGTGAGAGAGAGAGAGAGAGAGAGAGAGAAACGAAATTGCAACTGCACAAATGCTTCTACACAAGGGTTCTATTTATAGAACCACTTGTATGAGCTGCAAGCTAAAAAGCCCACTCAAGTGTATGTGACCCATATCTTATAATATGCCAAAATCACTTAAGCGCGTGGTACCTTACCATATTTCGTATTCTGTTTAAGTATATTGTACCTTACGATGTTCTACAATTCACTTAAGGACACCGTACATTACGGTATTCCTTAGTTATTTTATCTCTCATCAATCTGTCCTTTTTGTGTGTGGCCCTGTAGGTTTTTCGCAACATTGGTAATTATATTAAATCAAGTATTTAACATAATAAACAGTGAGCGGTATCTAGCAACACATCACTGCTACCCAAGACACGTGTGATAATACTTATGTGTACAATTACCCTTTTGCCCTTATGTCTATATTGAACACAAGGCATAGACCGTGTCATCCTTGTCCAGTTCAATATTGGGCCCATAGACATTTATTGTAACAACCCAATTTTAGTATTTATTTCATATATTATTATTATTATATTATATTTCATTTATTTAGAGTGTTAATTAATTAATTGGTTGTTAGGTAGTATAATAATTGATTATATTAATTAATTTGGTGTGTTAATTAATTATTTAGTTGATATGAGATATAATTAATAATTGAATTAATTAACTTGGTGTGCATATTGAGTTGGTTTAATTTATTTGAATTAAATAGAGATATTATAATACTAGGTCTTATTGGGCCTAATAATTAAATTAGAGGTATCATTCTTTAAGCCCAAATATAATGTTAGTATATAAGAGGTGAGGAGAGTGAGAAGTAGGATTCATTTAATCATTTGACGGCAACAGAGAAAGAAAAGAGGAAAAGTAAGGAGAAGAGGGGAAGAACAAGAGAGAAGCTAAGGTTTCCAGAAAATTGAAGAGGTAAGGGGGAGAATCCTTATTATTATGGGTTAGTATGATTTGGTCAATGGGTAGAAATATGTTTAGGTTGAAATCCCTAATTTCATGGTTTTTTGGAATTGTTAGGTTTTGATGAGTATTCTTGATTTATGGTGATTTAATTGTGTTAAAATTGTAAATTAACTTTATATACTTAGAGTATTGTATGAGTTATAATTTTCCGAGCGTTTGGCTTTTTACGGAATCGAAATCGGAGGTCCGAAAGTCCTCCAACGATGAAAAACGCAGAAAATTCTGCATTCTTTTTTGTGTTAACGCAGGAATTGCATTCTGTTTTGCGTTAACCGGTTAATCAAAAGCGTTAATCGGTTAACACTGTTAAAAATCTACGTAGAAATAGCATTCTGTTTTTGCGTTAACCGGTTACCCAAAAGCGTTAACCGGTTAACACTGTTGAAAATTGCCAGGAAGTGCATTCTGTCTCGCGTTAACCGGTTACCTAAAAGCGTTAACCGGTTAACACTGTTGGAAAATGAAAAATGGAGACTTTAAAAGTTGTATTCATTTGAAATGAAATCTAGTGTGTGTATTTGATAATTAGCCTATATTTGTGAATGATATATTGTTATGAATGTGTATATGTACCATTGGTGGATAATTCATAGAGTTGAATTATGGTGATATGTGGAACGTTAAGATGGTAAAGATGATCTTAATTGCATATGTGTTGGTATTTGTACATTCATTCATGGCATGGTCGGCTTCATGGTGGAAGCGGTGAAACTGTGGGTTCACATGGTGATAGACGTTGATCCTTAATTGGAAATAGGCGTAGCAGACGTTGATCCTTAATTTGAAACAGACGTAGTGGCTTGGATTCTAGATATTGAATCGGAAAGCGGTGAAACTGTGGGTTCACATAGACGTTGATCCTTAATTGGAAATAGGCGTAGCAGACGTTGATCCTTAATTGGAAATAGGCGTAGTGGCTTGGATTCTAGATATTGAATCGGAAAGCGGTGAAACTGTGGGTTCACATAGACGTTGATCCTTAGTTGGTAATAGGCGTAGCAGACATTGATCCTTAATTGGAAATAGACGTAGTGGCTTTGATCTTGTCCGGATCGGAAGCGTGGCTTGGATTCTAGATATTGAATCGGAAAGCGGTGAAATGTTGGGTTCACATTGCGGTACCACATGCATAAAGTCACATGTCTTGCATTGAGTCACATTAGAGTTGTATGATAATTGAATGTATGCATTGATGTGATTGTGATGTGTGTATGAGATATGGTAATTGAATTTGGTGATGTTTGGATACATAATTTGGCAAATTATGTGATTATGTGATAATTGTAGTATGTGTATATTTGGGAATATAGTATTGGATTTGAATATTATACTCCTTGAGTTTTCATGGATGTTTTAAACATGTGAAATAAATGTTGGTTAGTATTATTTACATGGTTATACGAAGTGTGATGAATTCCTTTAATTGTTTATTTAATCATTGTGCTTTATTATACTTCTTCATAATGATTTGAATTCTCACCCTTTTGTTTGAATGTTGCTTTACATGGCATCGTGCAGATACTCAAGAGTAGTATTACTGAAGTGAGTGGACGGTAGCTCACTCGAGACTTAGCCGGAGAGTTTCCGTGTTTTAGCTTAGAGACTAGGTAATGAGTCAATGCTCTGGTCATGTAACACTGGGTAGATTAGTAGTATTGAACTCATATCTTATTTGGATATGCATTATGTTATTACTTGTTTTATTTTATCTTGAGGTGATTATTGAGAGATGATCATGGTATGGGACATGGATCATTTTATGAAATACATGAGTATTCATTATTTTCCGCTGCGAACGCATATTCTTGAATATTCATGATAAGTGAAATGTGTTATTTTAAATGACCAGGTGTATTGTATATTGATGATGAATGATGTTGGTTTTTGAAAGCTTTTAGTTTTTGAAAACGTCGATGTGACGCCCTTTTGTTTATATGCGTGCTTATTTACTTTGATTATATGTTAAGTATTTTGGGGTAGAAAAAGGGGTGTTACATTTATCATGTTACGCAGGATGGGCAAATTCCATTTAGGTCACTCATGTCCCTTAGCATGCTTCGTGGAGTACCCATCAACTGTCTTTATGGTCATCCAATTACGGACAATGTTTGATCATCAATAAGGCACTCGACTCTACATCTAGGGTCCATAGTGGTTTCAGGTCGAAGGGTGGTATACACCATTATCACCATGAGAATAACTTATGACACTTTGCATAACCTTCTATATAGTATTCTCATAGCGGGTCAATCCAGTATAAATATTACTCTTAATATTCATACATATGTTTAAGACTTGATAACTCCTTATCCATGATCCATGAGATGTGATCATCAGTCTATATACATAATAGTTTTAATGCTTTAATGTTATCCCACTTCACAATAAAGCTCGACTACAGATACTTTAAGAATAATGTCCTTATGTTTAATGTGATCTCATGATTAAGTCACACTTGATACATTAAACGAACTATCTATTCTAGGGACTTTATTAAACAAACATAATAAAGAAAAAACCTTTTATTATTAATAAACAATTCGATACAAGTACCAAAAGTATTGGCCTCTAGGGCTTACACCAACAGCCTTGCCATTCAAGCTTCATTCAGACTTCAACGTGAATCATTTTGGACCTTAATGCATTGCATCATGGGCTTGTACATGCCCATGCACTCGTGCTATTCACATTGCCAATTTTGGACAGATTTTGAAGTGTGCAAATATCATTCCCTTTGACTATAAATAGAAGGCTTATGAGCTCATTTGAATCACACCTTGCGCGCCAGCTTTGCCCCCCAATTCAAACCCTCTCACTCTAAAGGAAAACTTGAGAAATTTCAATTTGAAATTTGAGTTTGAATCTCAACTGTTGGAGATTCAAGAACTCCAGGATCCACAGCCTTACAACCTCTCCAATCACTTCCTGCTAGCTTCTCAAGTGTGATCAGGTCGTGTTTGAAGCAAGCAACATGAAGTTCTGCATAGCATTGAAGGTAATTTTCAGAAAACTTCATCTCTTCGATTCTCACTCAATTCTACTCAATTCTCTTGGATCTTTGGTTGTCTGAAGTCCTACCAATGTAGGCAAGAAGATTGAGTTGCTTAGAGGTCAAATTGAAGCAACTCAGTTGACACACCTCAAAATTCAACTCCTCATATCTTTTTATATATTTGGAGTTAGTTGAAATTGAGGTCAGATTCGTGCTCTACGCCATTTTTTCTTTCAGATCATGTCCTCCTTTTTTATTTTGGTGATGGTTGAGGGTGGACCAGCCCGGTGAGGTCCACCGGAGAAGAAGACCGGAGTTACAGTTCTGGCGGTGCGTTGGCACGTCTCCCAGCCATAGGATCCATCCAATTTGTTTTAATCTTGAGCGCTCATTGTGATTACCATCCCTGCAGCGCGCTGACTCGTGTGTTTGGTGGAACGCGCGTTTCAGGCCACTTGATCTGCCACCTCAATTAATGAGGGATATCAAGTGGCTCACGTTTTTTTAATATTTTCTTATTTTCTTTATTCCTTTTATTTTCATAAATTTATATTAATTTTAATATTGATCCAAAAAATATGAGAGTTTCACCAAAAAATTTCAAATAATTTCCTCTTTCATATTTTGAATTAAAATTATTTTTTGGATCATTATTAATATTTTTCATGATTTAATTGATTTTGTTTGTTTTTAATTGTTTAAAAATACTTTTAAGTCTTTAAAAATTCTGAAATTTTTTCTCCAAGGTCCTTTGATCTTGTTTGTCCTATGATAAATCTCAGGGCCCTTTCTTTGGTGTTTTGATGAGGTTTTAGGAATTTGAAAAACCATATTTAATTTAAATGTATTATTTTAGTCTTTTTAATTTGAATAAATGTCAATTAATTGTGTTGACCAATTGTGATGACTTATTTGAGTTTGACAATGGTTGTTGGGCCTTGGTCAAGGTTGATTTGACTTTGTCAAGTTAATATCATTGGATTTAGGGGATTGATGGAATGTACATTCCATCTCCCAAAATGAATGGATGATATTAATTTGGTAAAAGTCCTCCTTTGACCAATTTGAGTTTTGATCCATTCCCCTCCCTCTTCATTTCATTCCCATTCTTTATGAATTCATCTCATTTGGCCTATGATATCTCAAAGTCCTAAGGCTAGTTGATTGAACAATCAACATAAGTATGGATGAGATTAGGCCACCTTTTTTGCATATTCTTTTTGTGTGTGGTATGTTTCATGAGCATAGTCCATTATATTATGTCTCTAACATGCATTAACACCAAAATTCTATTGTCCCGCCTCAAATAGTTATGACTTCTAGATAAGTCCAATTACGATTGCTTAACATAGCGCTAAATTTGTGACACAAAAAGGCATAGCATTCTAGTTAGTGAGATTGTAAGTCTCCCCTCTTTCATGGTATTGTGTGGAAACTTGGCCTTTTTTCCTTCCTTTTGGAAGATGTCTTGGTTCAAGGATCCATGCTTGTGATAAGTGGGTTGAGTATTCTCCAAAGAATGACTAAAAAACAAAAAGCAAAAGCAAAACAATACTAACTTCTAACTCATTAACAACTAACTTTTAATTTCAAGCCATTTACTTTAATGTCATTTAGTTTTAGTCTTTCTTCATTTGCCATTATTCATACCATTCTAATTGTTTATGTTAATGCAATTTTCACTTTGCCCACTTGGACCATATTGTGTGATATTTTCCATTATGTGGATACTTTGTTTCTTTGTGTGGTCTTTGGCCATTAATGTACATAATAACAACAAAAATCCTAAAAAACTTTTGTGTGGACTGTTGACTTGATCTTGGACAATTGGACTTAGAATTTAGGCAACATTCCTATGCTAAAGGACTTGGACAATGCCAACTTTCATGTAACCAAGTGCTTGTGATTTGAAACTTCATCTGATACATCATTGAAGATCCATTTGAGTTCATCTGCAACATGATCATGGTGAAGCTGTTATTTTGAACCTGTGACTTGTGAATTCATTTGTTACATGGGCTATCTTGAAGAAGATCATGGAGTGGATTGATATAATTGTGCATTTGTGTGTTGCTTGATTCTAAATGTCCAAGGGAATTTGGGTTTCTATATGGCATTCTTGTCTATTGGATTGCTACCCATCGGTCAGATCTTTTCAACTCTTAACTTTTAATTTTGTGCATAAGATTAGTCTCTTCATCTCCTCCCCATTTCTTTAATTTCAAAATCTCTTCCTCCTTTCAAAAATCTTCTTTGTTTGAACTAGTTTTGTCCTAAACTTTGACCACTTTGCAAACTAGAAACTTTGGCCTTATGCCATTGCATTTTCAAACCTCTTTTCTTAATCAAACTTGTAAATAGACTTAAATATACTTGACCAAAACTTTTAAAAGCCAAAAAGAACTAACTCATTCAAACCATTTTTAGGCATTTGTGCCTTTCAAACTTAATTTTTGTTAAAAGCAATGCATCCACTTTGAAATTTGTATCACGAACTACGAGGTTTTAATCCCTCATTTTTATGTTGGTACGTAGGCACAAGTCCGAAGGTCTTGTCAAACACAAAAATATAATTAATGAATTCTTTTCTCATCCCCCCATTCTATTTGTTTGTAAACATCATTTTGTACCAAATACATATGCACACAAAAAGGGCTCCCTAGGAGTACCTAGGACACTTTGGGTGCTAACACCTTCCCTCTGTGTAACCAAACCCCCTTACCTGTAATCTCTGACATTTTATTAGTTTTGATTTGAAAACTTCTTACTTTTGGGGTTTGTTCGTACTTTTTCCCTTGGAAACAATAAAAGCACGTTGGCGACTCTTTTTATTTAATGTCTAGCTTATCCATAGCTTGATGATCATGAATTTACCGCTACAGCGACCAGAGACACACACATTTTGGTTCCCGACCGGTGAGTGTACCGTGACGTTAGAAGACGTCTGCATGCTTTTGGGACTGCCCATTGAAGGTAAGGTTGTTAATGGTAAAACCAACTATGCAAATTCAATTTGCATGGATCTGTTAGATGATAACGCAAGAGGTCGAGGTATACTACTTTCACGCCTTAAGTCGTACTATAATAGTTTATACTTAGATGAGCATTCTACCGAAGATGCTCGAATAATAAAAACTAGTTGTTACATTATGCTGTTAATTGGCTCGTTTTTATTTCCCGAAGGTAGTGGTTCTAGCATGCATATTATGTATTTACCTTTACTTAGACATGTAGATATAATAGGAAGTTACAGTTGGGGATCTGCTTGTCTAGCCTATCTCTATAGCTTCTTGTGCAAAAACTCACACAAAGACACATCTACATTTTCTGGATGTGCTGTTTTGCTACAAGCATGGGGTTGGTCAAGACTACCGTCCCTAGCACCCGTCAACAACAACCCTTTTCACATTTCCGTATGCATAAAAGTAAGTTGTTTAAATTGCTATATATTTACTTACTTCTTTAAAGATTATTATCTCTAACTAATATTTTTTGACTTTTTGGTGTAGATGGTTTGCACGTGGTATGAGTTACAACAGATGTCCAAGACACTGTATTACTCAGTATCGCAATTTGTTGGATCACCTTCGACCGACAGACGTAAGGATAATAACTTAATTATTTTGTTATATTTTTTTAACTTCTTCTACCTAGATTATAATCCTATTTATCTTCTTTCATATTTCAGTTCATTTGGCATTCATACCTTAATTTGGATCATGACCATGAGGTCAACGCTGAAGACGCGGCCGTATGAACTGCATGCACATCGATAATACAGTTCACAACTGTGGAGATGCACAACAATGATCGTGTGAAGTTGCAGTTCGGTATGCCCCAAAACATCCCAGATGTTGGTGTAAGCCCTAGAGGCCAATACTTTTGGTACTTGTATCGAATTATTTATTAATAATAAAAGGCATTTTCTTTATTATGGTTGATTAATAAAGTCCCTGGAATAGATAGTCCGTTTAATGTATTAAGTGTGACTTAATCATGAGAACACATTAAACATAAGGACACTATTCTTAAAGTATCCGTAGTCGAGCTTTAGTGTGAAGTGGGATAACATTAAAGCATTAAGACTATTATGTTTGTAGACTGATGATCACATCTCATGGATCATGGATAAAGAGTTATCAAGTCTTAAACATAGGTATGAATATTAGGAGTAATATTTATACCGGATTGACCCGCTATGAGAATACTATATAGAAAGTTATGCAAAGTGTCATAAGTTATTCTCATGGTGATAATAGTGTATACCACTCTTCGACCTGAAACCACTATGGATCCTAGATGTAGAGTCGAGTACTTTATTGCTGATCCAACGTTGTCCGTAACTGGACAACCATAAAGACAGTTGATGGGTACTCCACGAAGCATGCTGAGGGACATGAGTGTCCTAGATGGAATTTGCCAATCCTGCGTAACAGGATAAATGTCTATGGGCCCAATATTGAACTGGACAAGGGTGACACGGTCTATACCTTGTGTTCAATATAGACATAAGGGCAAAGGGGTAATTATACACATAATTATTATCACAGGAGGTTTTGTCAGATCACATGATATTTTCGTGACTTGGGTAGCAGTGATGTGTTGCTAGATACCGCTCATTGTTTATTATGTTAAATGCGTGATTTAATATAATTGCCAACGCCGTGAAAACCTATAGGGTCACACACAAAGGACGGATTGATGAGAGATAGAATAATTAAGGAACATCGTAAGGTACGGTGCACCTGAGTGGAATACGAAATATGGTAAGGTACCAAATACTTAAGTGATTTTGGTATATTATGAGATATAGGCCAAAATGCACTTAAGTGGGCTTTTTGGCTTGAAGCCCACACAAGTGGTTCTATAAATAGAGCTCTTGTGCAGAAGCTTTGTATGGGAATACAACACAACTGAAGAGTTGGAATTTCGTATCTCTCTCTCACTCAAAGCCTTCATTCATAACAGCTAGCACTGCGATTGAAGGAATCCGTTCGTGTGGACTGAGTAGAGACGTTGTCATCGTTCAACGTTCGTGATCGCCCCGTGGATCTGTATCAAAGGTTTTGATCATTATCAGAGATCTGCACCAAAGGTTTGAATCGCCACAAGAGGTAACGATTCTATCACTGATCATGCCCATTCGTAAGGATCACTAAATGGAGAAATTTTTAAATTCCGCTGCGCCTTGGATGGCAATTCTCCAACAGTGGTATCAGAGCCACTTATGAAACCATGAATCTGATATCTGTTTTTGTTCTGTAATAATATGATTAAAACAGAATGAATCAAAGGTTAAATTGAGATCGATCAAGTTACATATATGTGATATATGTAACCCTGATGCAAAATACATTATATATGATATAGTGTTCTTGTTTCCTTCATTCAAACCCTCGATGATTGTTTTCCTTTGAGCGATCAATGGTCGTTTGCTTCTTGATCCGACATTAGTATGGTGAAGCAATGACATGTTGATCAATCATACTGAATTAACAATCGAGATGTGTTTGACGGTCTGAAATTGGTGCATCAGGGTTAGTGACGACACAAAGGTTGTGTTGTCAGAGAGTTATGCGATTGGGGTTTGAACGCACAAGAGTTGTGCTTCCTAAACACTTTTTGGAACAGTGTTAACCGGTTAACGCGTATGGTTAACCGGTTAACGGATTGCGAAATAAAAATTTTGAGTTTTCAAACAGTGTTAACCGGTTAACGCTTTTGGTTAACCGGTTAACGCAAGGCAGAAAAGAATTTTCTAAAAGTTTTCAAACAGTGTTAACCGGTTAACGCATATGGTTAACCGGTTAACGCAAGGAAATTTTCACCCGTTCGGCTAACTCAGTGCTTTAAAAGTGTCAAGTGTTGATACGAAAAGCGACATCGATTTTAAATGAATTGTTCATTAAAATGTGATGATCGGTCGTCGAAATTTAATTTGATTTTAATTAATTAAAGGAATTAATTATAATAATAATAAAGTGTTTATTATTGCCTTGTGGTGATCGGTTATGGCCTTAGTTTTTCTTTGTTTGATTTTGGGTTTTAAAATACGACCTGCGTGTCGTGCCTCTCTCTTAATCTCCAAAATGTAACTTCTTTTCTCATCTCACTCCCTCGTATGTAAAACGAGTTTCTTTCATGTAATGTAATGATATGAAGAAAGCAAAGAAGTCAGTGCCAAAGGAAGACAACCTTGAAGATCTTGCTTGGAGAAGCTTAGATCGTTGTAGGTTAGCTTAGGTTCTCTCATTGGCTTGGGAGAACAATTGCGCTAGGGGCCATAACTGTTTCATTTTGCATGTGAATGTATGTTGATGCATGTGAGAGACGGTTTATATGATAAACAAGCCGGTGAGATCAGAAAATTGCAATTCCCTCAAAAATAAAATATTAAGTTTATGCTTTCCAAGTTTTAACACTCATCAAGACTAGTAATGGATAATGTAGGTTTCACCTACGCGAGGTGCATGATCTATATATTAGTAAGGTGCGATGGGATAATTGTAATATCCAACTGTTAAAACAATAGGTCAAACTTAACTAAACAAATTATAATAAGATTATATATATGTTTAGAAGCAAGAGTTGGGAATAATCCATATGATGGATTAGAATAAGGAGTTATTCACCCAACTGAAATTTTCGAGAGTTGTATGAGATACAATTGGAAGGAGTTCCTACCTAAAATAACCTAGTTTTGTGTAATCCGCCTACGCGGACTTAGAACGAAGTGAAATATGGATCTCGACCCACTAGAAAATCTTCCAACGGGATTTTCCGAATCAGATGATGAGGGTCATTTGTTTTGAGTAAAATACTGGGAGCATATTTAATTAAAGGCCTAATTGAATATGTCAATGATACTTATATTTTCATTAATCCTTGTGTAGATTACCATGACAGCAAACACCTCTAACAACATATTGCGATCAAACCTTGACAAGGAAAAATTGTCTGGGACAAATTTTCTGGATTGGTACCAAGACATGAGGATTGTCCTCAAACATGATAAAGGGAAAGGCAAGGAAGTTGCCAAACCCAAACCCACTAGTGCTGCTTTGAAGCCTAGTGGAAGCATAGAAAAGGAATGCACCTGCTTCCATTGCGGTAAGACCGCACACTGGAAGAGGAACTGCCCAAAGTACCTGGAAGATAGGAAGAATGGAGTAGAGACTCCAACTTCAGGTATTTTTGTTATTGAAATTAATTTATCTACTTCTGCATCATGGGTATTAGATACTGGATGCGGTTCTCACATTTGTACAAATGTGCAAGAACTAAAAAGGAGTAGAAAATTGGCAAAAGGTGAAGTCGACCTACGAGTTGGTAATGGAGCAAAGGTTGCTGCCTTAGCCGTAGGAACTTATGAATTGACTTTACCCAGTGGTTTAATAATTCAGTTAGAGAACTGTTATTATGTACCAGCAATTAGCAGGAATATTATTTCCGTTTCTTGTTTGGACAAGTTCGGTTTTTCATTCATAATAAAGAACAATTGTTGTTCAATTTATTTGAATGATATATTCTATGCAACTGCACAAATGAACAATGGACTATATGTCATTGATCTTGAAATGCCTATTTATAACATTAATACTAAAAGGATGAAACCTAATGAGTTAAATCCAACTTACCTTTGGCATTGTCGATTAGGCCACATAAATGAGAAACGCATTTCCAAACTCCATAAAGATGGACTGTTGGACTCTTTTGATTATGAATCATATGAGACATGCAGATCTTGTTTAATTGGAAAGATGACAAAGTCTCCATTCACAGGAAAAGGTGAAAGAGCTAATGATCTTTTGGCCCTCATACATACTGATGTATGTGGTCCACTGAACATATCAGCCAGAGGAGGTTTTCAGTACTTCATCACATTCACTGATGATTTCAGTAGATATGGTTATGTGTATTTAATGAAACACAAATCAGAGTCCTTTGAAAAGTTCAAAGAATTCAAGAATGAAGTAGAAAACCAACTAGGTAAGAATATTAAAGCTCTTCGATCAGATCGAGGTGGTGAATATTTAAGCCTAGAGTTTGATGACCATCTGAAAGAGTGTGGGATCCTATCCCAACTCACTCCTCCTGGAACACCTCAATGGAATGGTGTGTCTGAGAGAAGAAATCGAACCCTGTTGGACATGGTCCGATCCATGATGAGTCAAGCCGATCTTCCAAACTCCTTTTGGGGACATGCGCTGTTGACCGCAGCTTACACACTTAACCGTGTTCCATCCAAAAGGTTGATAAGACACCATATGAGATATGGAGTGGTAAGAGACCACATATGTCTTACATGAAGATTTGGGGTTGCGAAGTTTATATGAAACGACAAATTTCAACTAAGCTTGAGCCCAAATCTGACCAATGCTTATTTGTGGGATATCCTAAAGAAACAAGAGGATATTACTTCTACAATCCTTCTGAGGGCAAAGTGTTTGTCGCTCGAACTGGAGTTTTCCTAGAAAAGGATTTTATTTCCAAAGGAACCAGTGGGAGGAAAGTAGAGCTTGAAGAAATTCAAGAATCACAAAGCATCGATAAACCTATGGAGGAATTAGAGCAGGAAACACAAATGGTTGTGGAAGAGCAACCTGCTCAAGTAGAACAAGACCAGCGTAGGTCAGGCAGGATACGTCACCTACCTGAGAGATATGGATATCTCATAACAGATCAAGGTGATGTATTACTCATGGATCAAGATGAGCCTGTGACCTACCAAGAGGCCATAACTGGTCCCGAGTCTGAGAAGTGGCTAGAGGCCATGAAATTCGAAATAGATTCCATGTACACTAACCAAGTTTGGAACTTGGTAGAGCCTCCTGTAGGAGTTAATCCTATAGGATGCAAGTGGGTCTTCAAAAAGAAGACTGACATGGATGGTAAGGTACATACCTATAAGGCAATACTGGTTGCAAAAGGATATAAACAAATTCATGGTGTTGAGTATGATGAAACCTTTTCACCAGTTGCAATGCTTAAATCTGTTCGGATTTTACTTGCTATCGCTGCATATCATGATTATGAAATATGGCAGATGGATGTCAAAACTGCTTTCCTTAATGGGAATCTTCTTGAGGATGTGTACATGACACAGCCTGAAGGATTTGACATACCAGAAGAAGCCCATAAGATATGTAAGCTACAAAGATCAATCTATGGATTGAAGCAAGCTTCCAGAAGCTGGAATCTTCGTTTTGATGAAACGGTAAAACAATATGGATTCATCAAGAACGAAGATGAGCCTTGTGTCTACAAAAAGGTTAGTGGGAGCATGATCATGTTCCTGGTGTTATATGTAGATGACATATTACTCATTGGAAATGATGTCCCTACCCTGCAACAAGTAAAGACTTGGTTGGGGAAATGCTTTTCTATGAAGGACCTAGGTGAAGCAGCCTATATATTAGGAATCAGAATCTATAGAGATAGATCACAAAAACTGCTTGGCCTAAGTCAGAGTACATACATAGACAAAGTGCTGAGACGCTTTAATATGCATGATTCCAAGAAAGGATTCATACCTATGCAACATGGCCTGTGTCTATCAAAAACACAATCCCCTTCAACTAAGGAAGAAAGGGAACGCATGAATAAGATTCCATATGCATCTGCAATAGGATCTATCATGTATGCCATGTTATGTACTCGACCAGATGTCTCGTATGCTTTAAGTGCAACGAGTAGGTACCAATCTGATCCTGGTGATGCCCATTGGGTAGCTGTTAAGAATATCCTTAAGTACTTGAGAAGGACTAAGGAATCATTCTTGATATATGGAGGTCAGGAAGAATTGGCTGTAATTGGTTACACTGATGCTAGCTTCCAGACAGATAAGGATGACTTTAGATCGCAATCTGGTTATGTGTTTTGCTTGAACGGTGGCGCTGTGAGCTGGAAAAGTTCGAAGCAAGATACAGTTGCTGATTCTACAACCGAGGCCGAGTATATTGCTGCCTCAAGTGCAGCAAAGGAAGCTGTTTGGATCAGGAAGTTCATGAGTGAACTTGGCATAGTCCCTAGCGTTGTGGATCCCATTGGTCTCTATTGTGATAACAATGGTGCTATCACACAAGCTAAGGAGCCTAGATCTCACCAACGATCCAAACACATACTTAGGCGTTATCATCTCATTCGAGAGATAATAGATAGAGGAGATGTGAAAATATGTAAAGTACCTACACTAGACAATATAGCTGACCCACTGACAAAGCCTCTTGCGCAGCAGAAGCATGATGGCCATACTAGATCAATGGGCATACGGGGTATGTCTGATTGGCTCTAGTGCTAGTGGGAGATTGTTGGTGTAAGCCCTAGAGGCCAATACTTTTGGTACTTGTATCGAATTATTTATTAATAATAAAAGGCATTTTCTTTATTATGGTTGATTAATAAAGTCTCTGGAATAGATAGTCCGTTTAATGTATTAAGTGTGACTTAATCATGAGAACACATTAAACATAAGGACACTATTCTTAAAGTATCCGTAGTCGAGCTTTAGTGTGAAGTGGGATAAAATTAAAGCATTAAGACTATTATGTTTGTAGACTGATGATCACATCTCATGGATCATGGATAAAGAGTTATCAAGTCTTAAACATAGGTATGAATACTAGGAGTAATATTTATACCGGATTGACCCGCTATGAGAATACTATATAGAAAGTTATGCAAAGTGTCATAAGTTATTCTCATGGTGATAATAGTGTATACCACTCTTCGACCTGAAACCACTATGGATCCTAGATGTAGAGTCGAGTGCTTTATTGCTGATCCAACGTTGTCCGTAACTGGACAACCATAAAGACAGTTGATGGGTACTCCACGAAGCATGCTGAGGGACATGAGTGTCCTAGATGGAATTTGCCAATCCTGCGTAACAGGATAAATGTCTATGGGCCCAATATTGAACTGGACAAGGGTGACACGGTCTATACCTTGTGTTCAATATAGACATAAGGGCAAAGGGGTAATTATACACATAATTATTATCACAGGAGGTTTTGTCAGATCACATGACATTTTCGTGACTTGGGTAGCAGTGATGTGTTGCTAGATACCGCTCACTGTTTATTATGTTAAATGCGTGATTTAATATAATTGCCAACGCCGCGAAAACCTATAGGGTCACACACAAAGGACGGATTGATGAGAGATAGAATAATTAAGGAACATCGTAAGGTACGGTGCACCTGAGTGGAATACGAAATATGGTAAGGTACCAAATACTTAAGTGATTTTGGTATATTATGAGATATAGGCCAAAATGCACTTAAGTGGGCTTTTTGGCTTGAAGCCCACACAAGTGGTTCTATAAATAGAGCTCTTGTGCAGAAGCTTTGTATGGGAATACAACACAACTGAAGAGTTGGAATTTCGTATCTCTCTCTCACTCAAAGCCTTCATTCATAACAGCTAGCACTGCGATTGAAGGAATCCGTTCGTGTGGACTGAGTAGAGACGTTGTCATCGTTCAACGTTCGTGATCGCCCCGTGGATCTGTATCAAAGGTTTTGATCATTATCAGAGATCTGCACCAAAGGTTTGAATCGCCACAAGAGGTAACGATTCTATCACTGATCATGCCCATTCGTAAGGATCACTAAATGGAGAAATTTTTAAATTCCGCTGCGCCTTGGATGGCAATTCTCCAACACCAGATCCCCCAGCTAGCCTAGGAGAATAGCATATGCGTAAAGTTAACGTCCAATGGAACTTCAATCCATGGCAAAGCTTCGCAAGATCAGAGTGTCGCAAATGGAAGCACCGCCATGACCATGTCTTAACTGACGCAGTCATGCCAACTGAAGAAAAACCAAGTCGTACTTATATGGCTTGGTACATATCGGTTGGTTTTCAGTTCATCGCCAAGGATATGTACTTGTACGTCCCACGCCAGATGACTTACACACCTGACACCTCAACATCAAACCCCTAACAACAGTGTCAGACCGGATACACACAACCCCTTGTCCGTCAAACATTCTGTTCAACCAACACACAAACATACACCAAAATATGTCATACACCCAACCCAATACCAAGAGCATACCCCATACCACCATCAACAAATTGACCATCAACCTGAGACCCAACATCGCTTCTCACCCACTCTATCACCCTACCAAAGTCTCCTTATCCAGAACACCCAACGATCATTCAACACCAATCGCCCCTCCTCCTACCATAGCCAAGAAGCCCAAGCCTCACAAAACCAAAACATCCAACAACCCTATATCTACCAAACACCCCAACAACCTTTCCTCGACGCATCGTTCACACCCATGTCTCCCTTCAACCGTCCCGGTCGCCCATCAATGAGTCAACCACAACCCAACTTCTCTGGCATGGGTCATGAGCTCAGCTACGGCGGTACACCATCGATGCATACTGAAGATTATGCCGACTTGTCTGACTACCTCAACAGGCCTTCTCCTGTAGTTGGTAGTGACGCTCCTGGCCCATCAGATGCTCAAACACTGGTACTGAATCATCAACGTGGGTTAGAGCCACGGGTTATGGTAGCTAGAGGATGTGGGACCGGAGGTCGGTTAGGTGATCTCGGTCATCACCATTAGGCTTTTTTGTGTAAACAACAAATTTTATTAATATCAATTGGTCCTATTTCAAATTTATCTATCACGTATACCATTTACAAAAAAAAATTGCATTTTACACTGAGGTGTCAATCCAATTGGTGCCTCCTATCAACTTATACACATGGGCGCCAATCCAATTGGCTAGGACACCTGCCCTAGCCAATCCAATTGGCGCCTCCATTCAAGTATTTAAGAGGAGTCGCCAATTGAATTGGCGCCTCCTCCTAAAAGTGGGGTAGTTTGGGAATTTTTTGAAACTAGGGGTATTTTGGGAATTTCCTTTAAAAAGTGGGTTATTTTTATAAAAAAATAAATATATGTAATATATTAACTATAATTAAAATATCATTAAAGTATAGTAAATGATATTAAAATTTTAATTTTTCAGAAAAGTTTATATTTTTTTATGATTAAATGTTAACTTTTATTATTTAAAAAAATCATTAGTACACAATTTTTTATGAAAAAAACCATTTTTTATTATTATTTAAAACTCACTAAAAATTTTGAATTAATGTTAAAAAATAATCATTTTAAGCATAATATTTTTTTATTGCATCGAAGTTCACAAGCAGTGGAAAATCCTCCCCATCCATGATGGTGAGAATCAAGGTTCCGCCTAAGAAGACATTCTTTACGACAAACGATTCTTTGTAGTTAGGAGTCCACTTGCCTCGTGGATCCGAGTGTATTGACAAGTATTTCTTGAGCACTGGGTCACCTTCTCGGCATACGCGAGGGCAAACCTTTTTGTCAAAAGCGTTCTTGAGTCGTGTCTCTGGTATAACTAACCATGGCAAAGAGCAGTCACACGCTTTTCGTCTATGAGATTCAGCTGATCAAATCTGGATTGGATCCATTCCTCTTCATCAAGCTTAGCTTCCATGATGACCCTTAATGAAGAAATTTCAACCTCGGCCAAAATGACATCTTCCATGCCATATACAAGTGAGAATGGAGTTTCCCCAGTAGAGGTGCATACCGAAGTTTTATAGCCATGTAGAGCGAAGTGAAGCATCTCATGCCAATCTTTGTAGGTCAAGATTCTTCACTCGCACAACATTTATATGCATCAATCTTTGAAGGAAGATGTAATTGGTCATGAACCAGGTAGATGGTG
This sequence comes from Lathyrus oleraceus, assembly GCF_024323335.1. Taxonomy (NCBI): domain Eukaryota; kingdom Viridiplantae; phylum Streptophyta; class Magnoliopsida; order Fabales; family Fabaceae; genus Lathyrus; species Lathyrus oleraceus. Next base: position 264,610,753 of record NC_066585.1, on the reverse strand, counting down.
CAAGTTCCATAAAGTCAAAGGGAACCATATTGAATACTGTTACCAACTCAAGAAAGAAATCGAGAGGTTGAATCAAGAGGGATATCTCAAGAAGTATGTCAATGGTGATTCCTCCTGTGGTCTGAAAAATCTAGCTCTCATGGGTGAGATGATGTGGGGAGCTTCGGTCCCAGCAAGGCAAAAAAGGAATCCCAAGGCAAAGGTAGAAAAGTCGTGTGCCACACGCTCAATCCTATTGCAGGAGCATTTATCGGAAATAGGGAAACTAGCTTCACTCATAGAAGGTAGGTTCACAAATTCTGAATATAAAATACCTATCTAGTATTGAAGGTGAATGTGGTTCGAAGGCACCAGAATCCACAATTGCCTTCTCTAAGAAATACACATTCAACATCCACCCTTACAATGATGGCCCCATAGTCATTATTGTTAGAAGTAATGAATGGAATATATGTGTTGAATTTGTACTTATTCTGCTGCTATAATTCGTATATGTCTATTACTATGATTCTAGAACTGTTAAAGTCGCAATAAGTCAAGATAACTCTAAGTAATTCAACATAAGTCGGAATAAGTAAAAAAATTCAAAAAGTCATAAAAAGTCGAGACTTCTCAGTTTGGGGTTAGATTTCTCAATTTTCATGTTTCGAGACTTTTCATTTTGTTTCGTTGGTCCTTTAGCTTTTGGGTTATGCATTTAGACTTGAATTGAGTCTGTTAGGTTTTGACATTTTAGAGTATATAACTCTGTTGATTACAGTGAGACAATTTTGAGTATGTAATCCATTTGATTACAATGAGATAATTTTAAAGTTAAGTTAAGAGTTTAGAGTCCTAAGAGTAACTCAGAAGGGTAAGAGTTTGGGAAACCCTTGAATTGATTTAATCAATTTGAGCTAAACTTTTCGTATATATTAGTTCGAAAGATTGAAAAACATTTGATAAGAAATAAAGTTGTTCTCGGAATCCTAAAGGATATTCCCTACAACTCGTACCTTGTTGTGAACCAAGTTAGGAATGGTGAATGATTGATGTTGGTAATGGTGGTGATTAGGAATTACATGGGTGTGTTTACTGTTAGGAATAAGTTACAGAGTTCTATAGAATCCTAAGGAGTATAAGCTATATGAAATTAGCAAGAAATAACTAAGATTAAAATTCTTCAACTTGTGGTTAGTATACCCTATTAGTAATTTTCCTATAACTTTAGTTACAAATATTGTTTATAAGTGGAACTAAAATATTTAGAAATTATACTAAATTTATCACGTGATTGACTCTGAATTTGATCATTTTTGTTGTGACAAAGATGAGAAAACTGAACTGCAAGTTCAGTAATATTCTGAAAATTCTGCATCACAGTTAATTGACACACTGCTAGTGTTTTGGATATAACCCACTCTACACAAGTCCTTTAAGAGTAAAACGTGTATCATAAGAAAATAGATAAAATTTAATACACATTTGAATTAATAAGTATCACATTTAATTAAGTATAGTAGGAAAGATACTAGTTACAATTCGGCCAAAACATTTTGCTTGGTGTATGCACAAGTTCCTATTGTTTGATTAAGTTGTACCAATTGGGATCTTAAGTCCTAAAATAAAATCATAGTCTCAAAATAGGAGGAACTCCAAGGTTTCCAAAAAATATATTCATTTATTTGATTCTGACTCCATTTGATATTTTAAATAATTGTTCGAATCTGAGGCATGACTAGTACAAAATATTCTACCCGATATCTGCACCAGTTCCAATTGTTTGATTAAACTGTACCGATTGATATCTTAAGTCCTAAAATAAAAATCATACCCTTAAAACATACATTATAATATTTCCTAAATATATTCATTTATTTTATTCCGACTTTGTTTGATATTTTAAATAATTGTTTGAATCTTAGGTATGACTAGTATAAAAGATTATATCCAGTGTCTGCACCAGTTCCTATTGTTTGATTAAAATGTACCGATTGATATCTTAAGTCTTAAAACTAAAATAATAGTCTTAAAATATAAACTCTAAGATTTCCTAAACATATTCATTTACTTGATTCCGATTCTGTTTGATATTTTAAATAACTATTTGAAATTAAGGCATGATTAGTAGAAAACATGATTCAGGACTGTTGATAGGAACATTGTTGCACAAAGTAAATGGACATGTGAATACCCTTAGGTTAGGTAAGAACCAGTATTGATTATGTGGAAGATTCATAAGAACTAGTGTTAGCCCTATCAGGCAGCGTTGATATGTTTAGGTTCGTGAGAACCAGTGTTGATCCTTGTTATTGTATTAGGTTTGTGAGAACTAGTGTTGATCCTTGATTTTATAGTAGGTTTGTGAGAACAAGTGTTTATTATTGTTGTCGTATTAGATTTGTGAGAACCAGTGTTAAGCCTTGTTGATGTATTTGGTTCGTAAGAACTAGTATTGATCTTGTTGTTATAACCAGCATGGAGAATATTAAGGTTCTGATGGATATATTTGCATTTGTTTGTCATTATCATGCATCATATATATATTGAAGTTAGGATGGGACTTCGGTCCTGTGATTTTTCGACCTTGGTCTGGCAATTTTTCGACCTCAATTTGGCGATTTTTGACTTTGTTCTAGAAATTTGCAGCTTCGGTCTAGCGTTGTAGGACTTCGATCCGGTGATGTAGGATTCTCAGTAATACAACTCCAAAATCCGGAGATGGTACCACATGCATGGGGGTAGAGGATATGAACATTTAATTTGCATTATTATGTGTATTATGATATTTTGTAGTGTGTCTTGAGTATATGTGTGTTATAGACTATCCTTGTTGTTTTTACACCATTAGTTTGTGGAATGTATTTTCACACCTTCTTGTTTTTGTGTTTTCACCTATGTACCTTTATGCAGATAATTCCCAGGTTGAGACTATGTTTTTTTTAGAGATGGAGTAGTTAGCCTTTTTGGTTTACTTTGCTTCTGTTTAGTGTTTTTTTCGCCAGACTTGTCAGCTATTAGTATTATTCTGGATTTTGCTCTGATATTGTAACATCTAGTGGGGAATACTTTATATGTCTTATGATTTGTTTTTAAATTGAATTACTATGTTATGTTTTGAATTTTAAATTTCCACCTTTAGAATAAAAAGTTGAATGTTTTGTCAATGTGACACCTTTATTTTATCTTAATATTTCCCGCAATGTTTTATAAATGATTATGGGGTTTATGGTGTTACAATTTTCGCTCATGTTAGTTAAGACTCCCGATAAGGGTGGGGGCAGAGATACCTGTTGTTGGGGAAGTTGCGTCTGAATCAAATGTTATCTCCTCTTGTCAATAGGGATAGTAGTCATGTCCTGTGCAAAAGAAAAGAGGAGTCATATTAACACGTAAAACAGTCGGTTGAGAATCAGGACAGAAAGTTCCTATCATACCATAAAGCTTACCCAAGTACTCCTCCATTCCATTGCCATCTTCGCAATCTAGGGTAATTAAATTATAAGAGCTTAAGGGCCAAAAGCAGTTCAGGAGATTGACCATCTCCTTCTCAATAGGGGAAAGGATGTCTTTGTCTAACCCATTAATAATTTGGGGATTTAGCATCCACGACAAAGGAAATCCAAGGACGCGCATCCCTCTAGTGGTCACCAGGGAGTCGTCTCCTCGTCCCCTCACCCGCATGAACCTATATTTCAAATCCTCGTACGGACTCACATAAGGGTCCAACAAACGTCTACCTTGAAGGTCACGCAGAGTTATCCATTCGCAATTAGGAAGAACCTCCATGCAGTAAAAAGAAAGAAACACCAAAGCGGTGGGATGGGCCCCTAAGTTAATGCAGACTATTTGAAAAGCCCTTAAAATTCCCCATATGTAAAGGGTAATTTAGGCAAGGGTGACATTGATGATCATTAAAAAATCATCCTTAAAGGGAGTAAAGAGGATCAAAACCCCCCAACTAGTGAATAACAGGAAAATAAAAATAAAATTAGGGGACATAGGCCTCGCCGACGGTGCTCATGTTGGCTCTATTTGTTCATGAACATGGTTCAAGTACCACATCCTCTTCGTGCCACATACTATAAAAACTAATGCCCTCACGAAACTTTCTTATCATGTCAGACCTAGCATACAGAGATATTATGTCCCGAACATGAACAAATGTTCTTTTTAGCCATTAACTCTAGACGAGAAGAAGAGGGGGGAAAAGGACAAGAATGATAGTGTTTATGCCCTAGGAAAATAAGTGAATGTCACCTCCTTTCCTCTCATTTTTCCTCTTTCAGAGCTTTGTTCTAGACTGGTGTGTTTTTCTTGGGGAAATCTGAAGGGAAAATCTGAAGGAAAAAAGCATTCTCAAACAATGAACTAACTTTTTTTCTAAAAGTCCAAATGCGCAAGTAATGCCTCCACTGAAGGGAGTAACTACCATGAGGAATGAAAAAGTTCCCACGCCTAGAGGACACATGTAAGGAAAATGAATTAATTTGGGTTTCCTAGGAAAACCATCATTATCTGTATTAAATGTTACCAGTGCTTCCTTCATCAAGCCCTCAAGCTTTCATAATTGATTGACGTTTTAACGTCTTTAGTCAATAAATGGGAACTCGAAATTTTCCAATAATATTTGTTTACCCAGAAACATCTGGAAGGAAGTGGTGACTTATCTCTCACTAACGATTCAATCCTACATCTTCTTGCTTCCCAACCTTCAATTGAGGGATTTGCATCCCATTAAAAAGGCCACCTTCAACTTAGGGACCCACCCTAAGCTGAGTAACTCGGCTCCCATTAAAAAGGTTGGCTTCAGCTAAGGGACTCGCCCTAATCTGAGGGACTCCCCTCCCATCTGAATGGATACGTCCCAAAATATTAAACATGTCTCTTATCGAAGGACTCACCCTCGATAGCAGGATGGAACCCGAAAGAATACCCAAAACACCTTGCCCTTTACAAGCCCCCGTGCTTGAGGAAATGTGTAGTTCTTACTATATTTTTTAGAGTCCCAAACAAGAGCGACTCTAGGGTCCCCTCCTAGTATGGCGTCGCTCGGGGAAACATCAAGAGGGCTTAATATTGTTACCCTCGGGATAGAGGATATGGATAGTGATGTTACCTTCACATTAGGCATATGAGAATATAAGAACGGGTCATACCATGGCTCCCTGGAAAGTAGATAGTCAACAATCTTTCCTAGTGAATAGGGAGAGGTTACTGCCTCTAAGGGTTTCCTAAATCCTAGTTCCTTGAGTCCTTATAAATACTTCTCCTCTAACGGTAGAAATGACATATCATAACTGATATACTCAAACCTAAGCACCATGCTTACATATAGAGCCTCTCACCTTGTGTTAACATGTCCTCTAAACCACCATAATACCACCATACAGAGTCTCTCACTGCCATAGGCAAGTCCTAACCATCCTAAATTGTTATAAACCTACTAAGATCTCTGAGTATCCCATACCCTTGTAGGGATACCATGCACACCTTTACTTTTTGACCAGTACACATACAAACTGCCTCTTAAGAAAAAAATCTTCTTGAGACAAATCATCCATGTTGTAAACATAAGACTTGGATTCTGACAATCAGTGGGTTTGATTCCGGAACTTGGGTTTGAAAAGGAGGCCCATGATCCATGAAACATATATTAGCATGAGCCTCTTTGTTAAGGGAAATGACCATGAATAACCTATTTTTGAAATGATTCACACTATCTGAGTAAACATCAAACATCGTGGTACACTGCCAGAGTGATATCTGTAACTATAAGATGTAACCCAATAGGGGGTGGGTGAATTAGGTTTGCTAGATTTTTCTCGATTTTGTGCTTAGTTTATAAACTTGTTATTTTATTGGAAGCAATGATTAGAAAGGTTCTTAAGAAAAATATTAAATGCATAATTTTAAAGTGCATAAAGATGAAGAACACAAGAGAATTATATTACTTCTCCTTATCAACCAGAGGTACATCTAGTCCCTCTACTACTTAGGGGATTATATATGTTTAGTTCCTTGTACAAGTCTTCACCAAAACCTCTTTTACAACCTTCTAAAACATACGCAAACACCAAACCTTATGGTGGATTCTGAATCTCCTCGACTCAAAGAACCTTTTAAACAATAACCAAACCCTGTGATGATCCTCACAAAAACTAGAAGTAAACCACTTTATATTTACAAACATCTTTCACCAGCATACTATGAAGAAAGATACAAATACCTAAACTTTGTTGAGAAATGAAGAATGTAGTAGGCTATTGAATGTCAAATCCAATCTTGAGATTATAAACTTTATTTTTCCAGTATTACAATTCAAAGTATATTACATAATTGTTCAAATTCAGTTTTGGTTTTGAATTCTTTTTTATTTATGAAAATTTACAAGTTCCAAACCATTTTGAAAAATAATATTTCTTGAAAATGATCTTTAAATTTTGTAAATGATAATCTAAAAGTTATAATTTCATTTTCAATGTTAAACCTTCATTTATATACACTTAGAAATATCTATGAATGATTGCATATCTTTGAAAATGTTCCATGAAGCCTTGCAATGATTTACAAACATGTTGTTTTATAAAAATGTGCCATTTTTCAACTCGTAATCGATTACCAGTAAGGTTGTAATCGATTACGACTTTATAACACTCAGAAAAATCAAAATTTGAAAACTCTTAATTGATTATGACATAGTTGTAGTCGATTACCGCTCAACCAGAAGTAAAAAAGTACATCGTTTTTTTGGCCAAGCTTCAGTTGTTTTAATGCATTGTGATTACGAGGGTTATAGATGAATCTTTAAAGAAATTTTTTATCATCTTAAGTGATATAATATGAATGATGATATATCAAAGATAAAGATAATTTTAACTTTGTTCAATGTTGATTGTTGCCACTTTGTCATGATCAAATATTATCTTCATCTTCATCGTTCAGTGTTGATCAAAGTTGACTTTATATTTTTCTTCTTTTGTTGGTGTATTTTATTCATCAAAACCCTAGTCAAGGTCAATGAGAAGCTCTTTTTCATAATATCATGCCCTGGCCATTTGTTGAAGCAACCGAGCTAGGCTGAGCTTTGAAAAGGTGGAAGAAAAACATCAAGTTTGGCATACCCTTCTTATATTTTCACTAGTATCGGATGACTTTGGTGTAGGCTCAAATCATAGGGTGTAATTCCGAAAGGGTGATTAACAAGTGGTTAAGAACGTAAATCTCAAATCATTAAAAGGGAGACGAAGATCTATCAAAGAAAATAAGCACTCGTGAAGATGAATAACACACTTGTCATACTTGAACCATACCCTCTTGATTTCGTCGGGAACAAGAACTTCTCATTCAGATGAGGGCGATGTCTCGATAAAATCATGGTCCAAACCACCCTCACAAACAAAAGCAGAGGCGACATCCAACGTCTCTTTATCCACTCGTACTGACGAGTTGCCCTATTTTTCCTTAAGGAGTCTAGTAGAGGGTTTCCATTATAAGGAATACTGTCAAAATAGAAAAGACAAATGTGAAGTTACAACACAATACACATTCAAGGGTAAAGATTCAGCGCTCTGTTTAAGCAATCCAATAACCAAAGTTTGAAAATCAGAGGCCGTAGAAATCCTAATAAAGTAATTTGAAGTGGAAAGAAAGAAGAATACAAACCTTTCTTCAAAGAAATGAATAGAGCGCCTATGTGTCACGGGTATCATTGAATGAAATATTGTAGATAAACCTAATAAAAAAATCATCACAAAAGAGCTTGTAAGAAAGACGAAAGTTGATGATACAAAAGAGGAAAAGCTTATGCAGTTCACAAATGGCGAAAAGGGGGAATAACAATACTTCATGAACTTTTTATATGTGTCCTAACCAATAAGGACCATGCAATCCACTATATTGGGAAGCTTAAACCAGACCATTAACGTTTAGGATCTCCTCGCGAATTTTTTGAGGTGCTTGAGTATCCTAAGATAGAAGAAACATCATTATTAACTAGTGTAGGGACACGCGACAGAAGCTCTCTCTAAATTATTATCCGTTGCAAAAAAAAAACATTTAATGTTTTTGTTCTCAACGATAATGACGTCCCATAAAGACTCTTCACTTGCTCCTGTCAACAGTCGGCCTATGGGGCATACGCGACAAACCCACGTCCTACAAAATAGAAAGAAAGGTCTGGGGGTAACTATTTTGGACCGGTCACGAGGTCCATAACATGAGGCCCTAGAACGACATCAAGCAAAAGAGCACATGGTGTAGGTGATCCCTAATTTCACCAAGGTTAGATGATTCCACCCTCCAGACGCGATATTCACTGCCTTATTAGATCCAGCGGCCACCCACACAATGCGCCCCTCTCACACTGACGATTTAACTGCTCAAACTATATATGGAAGAAAATGCGACCATTTCAGGTATTCAAATTCTTTCTCACTCTCACATTATTCATTATTTTCTCACTGATTTAGATTTTGAAGTGTTAACCTTGTAGGTCAACCCCCTCTTCGTCGCACCTGAAACTTCTTCCACCAATCTAAGATGTCGTCTCACTATTTGTTTCATCGATTATTTCTAATTCTCAAGCGAAACACCATTAAAAAAAATAGAACAATTTAAAATATCAACAATTATTGGTACATAGAACAATTTAAAATACCAACTCAAAATTGAATATGTTTTGGTGGTTGCTTAAAAATCTGGTCTCTGACGGTTGATTCACATTGGTTTAGGTATAAATTCAGTTTAAAAATTCCAAGACACACCTGCCATGTTTTGTTTTATCTGAAAATAATTCCCTTGACTTTATTTACATACTAATTTAGTAATCAAATTGTCTCTGAGTTTTCTCATAAGGTGAAGATTTTTCCTTTGCATAATCAGTGGCCATATGAACCTAAACCACATGGTCACACACACAATGGTTACGTAAGAATTAATTCATATTTCTTGAAGACTTTATGTTTAAAATCGTCCAACTAACGTGATTAGGTGAAGAGGCACACTTCCACTAGCCCTACAAACAACTACTTTCTTAAAGATGATATCATGCTCAACAAACCATTAATATTTTTTGGAAGTATAATCCACATAAGCTATATGCCATGAGAGTTTAGATATGGCTCTAATTGAAATTTAAGTATATTTTTAGAGTGTGATGGACCAAAATGGAGTAATGCTACAAAAGAAAATTGCTGGTTGATGTGATCATGTATCATTAAATATCACTAACATAACAAAATAGATGGTACATCTAAAAGGCAAAGAAAGGAGCATAGCCGTCCATGCCTATTTATGGAGACTTGCTTCCTAATGAAGGAAAATTGTGGTCCATTTTTTCTTTGAGGATGTGAATTCTGACTATTATTGTTATGAGAGTTATTTCTTTCTTTAACATCGTTTTCACTTCCCACTCTTGTCATGTCTTCCATGTGGGCTTTATGGAAGATATATGCATTTGTCCATTTCAAACGTGTTCCTCCCTTTCACACTTATTTTCTTAGGTCCCTTTGGAAGTTTAGTTCTAGTCTTGATGTTTCAACTTTTCAAATGCTTAGTTGATTTTAGTTTATTTAAAAAAACTATTTTATTTGAAAGTGTTTATATATATATATATATATATATATATATATATATATTAGAAAACTAACAAGGTAAAAGATCAACATGAATAAGAAAGTTTTGTTAGACTATAACAACTTAGATAATTGTTTATAAGTTGTTTTCAAATAATTTTTATAAGATATAAAGATAGGTAAATTTTATTTTAATATATAATTTGATATTTTATAGAATATGACTATATAAATATAATATTTTAGTTCTAGTTTATAATACATGTAAATATGAAAAATAATTATGAATGCTAATTAACTTAAATTATTGAAAAGGTTAATAAATTTATAATTTAATTTTAAAGTATAATTTTTTAAGAATTGTTGTTAACAACTTATTTATATTAATATATAAATATAAATAAATATTATTGTCAGGATTGAACCATAGACTACTAACTTACACTCATTTAATTAAATTATTTCATATAGTTGTTGAGTTACTCTATATATCTAATTTAAAATATATAATATAATATAATATAAATAATAAAAAATATTATTAATATTTATTTAATTAGGTCAATTGATAATGCTTAAAATATTTTATACCGGAAGAACATCTCCGATGAAAGTGATTTATTAAATGATACAATATTTTTTAATTTAATTTATTCATAGTAAAATGTATTAGGGATTGGTCAAACTCATTCTTACAAAACATACTTGTAATATAAAGAGTATCATACTATATAAATTCTTTTAAGATTATATTTTTAATCTATGTGAAATTTGAGATTTTTTTAATATATCCTCTCACACCCAACACATTTTTGGATTTGGTGTGTGGATAAAATAATGGACAGTCTATGATTCAATCCTTACAAATTTGACTTATAAGATAAGGGGTATTCACTTATAATAAACCTTTTTAAAATTTTATCTCTAATCTAATATATGTGAATCATGAATTTTTTTTAATAAAAACTTATAGCGTGGCATAATAGGGAGCAAATAAATTGTTGAAGTAATTTAAATAAGTTATTGTACCATCAGTTTAATAATAATTCATTTTCTCAAATAATTAATGATTACAAAAATGAATTGTTTAATAATTACGTATTTTGTTATCATTGGACAAAAATATGTATAAGTTTAATATATACGAGATGAAAAATATAAATGTAGATAAATTATATTTAATGAAAGTTCTTCTATTGATTATGATATTTGATAAAACTCATTTTTTTATTTATATTTTTTAAAAGTTTTTTAATGATATATTAGACATGTTAATTTATATTTTTATTAATTATTTGATGAAATAGATTTTATATCTAATCTTTTTATTTTTTTTATTTATTAATTTGTCTTAAAAATATAAGATGATAGTGTGGGAGCCACTTTGTATTGTATGAAACTCATTGCAAATTTTAACATTAAAGAAGCTTTAATTGTATGTGAGCCAGCGTCACCTATTTTCATCCATAATGTCTCCCTTTCACAATAATTAAGAAAAATACAAAGTAAAGAAAACAGGGATTTATTTTTACAACAATAACAATAGTGATATTAAAAAATTATTGGCACTTCATTTTTTTATATCCCATTCTAGACCCAACCCCGTCTTTAGTATTATTTATATACATTAATTATTTAAATAAATTGAGAGAACTAAAAAAAATATATTGTTTTTTTATTAGTATGATTATTCAATGATTGGATACAATGATATCACTATGGTCCTGTCAACACAATTCAGGTATAGCTGCAACTAACTGATAAAGAAGATTCTATAGTGTTTTGGTATAGAAAAATATTGAACAATAATTTGGTAGAATTTACTACTATGGTTAATACTATTCAAATTTAATCAAAGAAATTAGGATATGTTTGACTTACTTTTGTAAAACTGTTTTTAAATTTTTTAATTTTGAAAATAATTAAATTTCTTTTGTTAATTTAATTTTTCAAAATTATTTTTAAAGACTATTATTTATTCAAAAAATTAAAAAATTAAAAAACTAAAATATATTTTAAAGATTTTGGTTTTTTTTTTTTAAATTGAGAAGAGAAAAAAATAAAGAAAAGTTATACATTTTTCATTAATAACAAATATAAATATTGTGCAACTTTAAAATAGTTTTACAAAATAAAATTATCAAATACGTTTTATTTTATATTTTTTTCAAAATTATTTATTAAAATTAATTTATAAAATGTTTTTTTAAAACTAAAAATAAAACTCATTCAAACAAATTTTTGGTTTAGATAAATTAATGATTGAATTATGACTAATATTTTATACTATATGATTATAGGCGGGAGAGAGAACATGTTAGGAAAAAATATGACACTACTATGCCAAGCTAAAATTTTATCAAGGGAAAATATTAAGGGTTTTATTATTTAGTTTTGTAAAATTGTTTTTTAATTTTAAAAATTTGAAAATAATAAAAATTGTTTTGTAATCTAATTACTATTCTCTATTTATGAGGTTTGAAATTAAAATATAAAATAGATTTTAGAGATTTTGTTTTTGAGTTTTAGAATATGGGAAGAGGAAAAAGAAAAAATAAAGAAAAATAGTACAATTTTCATTAACAACAAATTTATAATATTGTGGAGTTTTTATATGAGTCATGTTGTATTATGAAAACAAATGTGTCAAAATCACAAATAAATTCATGAATAATATTTTTAATATTTTTTTTTATATTTTATTATTCTTATATTTTTATTAATTTTCATAAGAAAAAATAATCATTTTATTTAAAATATATTTATATTAAAATATCATTATAATTTTTTTTAAAATAAATAAAAATAAGTTCTTTTTTATAAAAAATATATTTTTAAAGTTAATCCATCAAACAAGTTTTTATTTTTTAATCTCTAAAATAGGTTTTAAAAATAAGACCACCAAACTTTAAAAAAAAAACACTTTTTTAAAACTAATTTATAAAATAGTTTTAGAAAACTAAAAACCAAAATTCATTCAAACAAACCTTAAATTCTTTAATTTTATCATTAATATTAAAATTTGTGTCATTTTGAAAATTAATGAGGAAGGTAATTGTTTTCCTTCTGATATAGTACTTTAATAACCAAAATTGGTTTAACATAATAACAATGTAATTTTTTTTATCGGAAAGATATTTAAGTCTTATTATTAAAGATATCAAGATTTTATCATGCATTTGATTTAAGTTTCATTCACATTGACTTATTTATTTTTATCAATAATGAATCACTAACTCTCAACTTGTACAATCACAAACTTAAGTGTTTAGATATTATATGTAATTGAAAGTTAATGATTAGGACCTTGAAGGGATATAAGTTATGAAAAATGGAACGTGGAGGATTAAAGTTGATTATTAGCATGGATGTTATTTTTAATGAGATTCGTATGTGGATGATGTGCAAATAATTGAAAGATAAAGACTCATAAACTAATGTTAAGAAGACTTGATTTGATATGGAGATTCGTACTAGTGATATTAAAGATGAGGTTGATGTTGACAGTCCAACTGGTTCTAGGGAAACCTACAATGTTAAGAAGACTTGGTTTGGTAAGAACGACCTACAATAGCTCTAAACTATCAATTGGCTCATAAGAGGGAAAGGAGGAAAATTGTACCACCTCAAATGTATGATTATATTGATCTTACTTGCTATGTTTTAAATATATAGTAAGAGTTGCAAGGCTCATGACCAAAGACCTTCAAGAAAGCATTTGAAAATATAGAGAGAAGAAATGGTTGAGGGTGGTAAGTGAAAAAAAAAATCATTCATTGGATAAGAATCATACTTGGGAATTTACGAAACTACCTAAGAGACAAAGGGTAGATGAGTGCAAATGGATCTTCAATAATAAGGAATACATTATGGGAATTGAAAAATAAGGTATAAAGCAAGATATCTGACAAAGGGCTTTATTCAAGTGGAAGGAACCAATTATAATAAAATCTTTTCATATGTTGTAAAATATTATTTTATAAGGGTACTTATGGCTATTGTAAGTCATTATAATCTTGATTTGGAACAAATGAATATCAAAACAGCTTTCTTACATGGAGTTCTTGAAGATACAATCTACATGGAGCAATCAGAGGGTTCATATATTTTGAAGAAATATTTATATAGGTTGAAACAAAACCCTAGAAAATTGCATCGTAGTGAGTCTGACAATTATATATACATATTAAATAGGAATATGGAAGTCATTCACTACCTACTTCTATTTGTTAATGATATCTTGATGGGAAGCTCTAACATGGAAGAAATCGATAAGCTCAATTAGACTTTCAATAAAGAATTCAAGATGAAATATCTTGGCGGGGTTAACAAGATACTAGGAATGGATATCATGATAAACCTTTAAAGATGTAATTATTCTTATCTCAATCTAGTCACTTATAGCGGTGGTGTGGTTTAAAGTGCTTGATGCCAAAATTATAAATAATACTTTAATCATCAGACTAAGATTTTGGTCATTCAATTTCCTTAAACCAAAGATAAAAATAAGAATATGGAGGTTACTCCATATGCAAGTGGAGTTGAAAGCCTTATGTATGAGATAGTTTGAAGTAGACTAGACTTATCATATGTCGTTAGTATAGTAAGTCGACTTATGTTAAATCTGGACCGAGTTCACTATGAAGCTTTGAAGTGGGTGTTGATATATTTCAAAAGATTCTTAAAGAACATATTGAAGCACATAAAATAAACTTAAGATAAAGATGTGCTAGAAGGATATGTAGATGCATATTATGTTGGAAATGTGACACTAGAAACTCCTTGTCGTGTTTTTTTATTTAAGTTGTCTATGATGACTATTAGTTGGAAAAATATCAACAATTGATTTTGACATTATCTACAACTCAAGTAGGGAAAATTTTCTTAGTTGAAGGGGTGAAATAACTCATTTAATTAAGAAGTGTGATTGGAATTTAGTAATTCATGTATCTAGAGGAGAAAATTTTGGGTCATAAATGGCTAGAAATTAGTAAGTGTTCTTATGAATTTTTTGAACTAATTTTTGTAACTCTTTCATAATATCTTGTCAAGACTCTTGATCGTTAGTCGATCATAGAGTTATTGTCTCCTTCAGAGTAAATCATTTTTTATCGAACTAGGTAAATAATTTATGTGTGCTGATTCTCTACTTTTATCTTGTTCTTGTTAGTTTGTGATTTGTACACACATAGTTTAGAGATTGATTATTGTTTGATATGATTTAGTATTGTTGTCATTGTTATTTGTCTCATATTTACATTTTTTTAGTTTGCTGAATCCTTAAATATTTGATTTTTCTATAATAAATCATATAGTACATTAAAGTTTGTTTTGTTTCCTTTCATTTTCTCAACATCAACATGTACTAGAGAGATATATAATTTTGTTTAACCATAACACTTTTATATACCTAAAAAATAAATAAGAGAGACAAATATTTTATAACTAAATTTAGAGTTTACTCTTTTAATTTTTCTAACAATATAGTGAAAAGTAGAAAATATCTTTATGAAATGAAAAATATTTTATGTGTCATATGTAAATTTACAAACACCAATAGTCTTATATTTTTTATAGAAAAATAACTCTCAGTCAATTACTAAAATAAGAAAGTATAACTAAATTGATCATGAGTTTAGACATTTCACAACCCTATTTTGAGATCAACACTAGTGATTAAGAGAGCCAAAAGGGCTCAAAAGACAAATATTTTATAAGTTTGTAGAAAATTAACAAATAAAAATCTTAATCTTAATAATCAAACTAAGTTCTTCCACATATCAGCAATGATAGAATTTTACAAAATTCACGATCTTTAACTTTATTCATCTAAAAGGAAAATATATTTGTTGGTATTAGTTCATATCGACTATAAGTGGCCTATAACATGAACAATTCAACTATGTTGACCAGTCATATGTGAGGCTAAATTTGGTGATAACCTCCATAAGAATGTTAATTAGAATATGGTACCGACAAAACAATTCATTTTTAGGCATTTCAGCAAACACTTGGAGTACATACAGACATTTGTTTAAACACCAGTCGAGCAAAACACCTAGTTAACATGATGTCTTTCAAGGGGGATTGGAGGTCGATTATGCAAGTGGGTGTGGTGGCAATGAATGGAAATATGAATAAAATAAGTAAACATGACAAATAAATATTTAAATTTCTATTTCAATGGATCTTTATGAATGATATTAAGTTATGGATATATTGTTTAACTCTTATAGTACATAATTGGTGTTTGTCAAAATTGAATTGATCACGAGTATTGCACGAACAACAAAACCTATAACAAGTCAACATGAACACAATTAGAATGAGAGAACATAAGTCTATAATGCTAGTTATGGTCGAATGAAAGTTTTTAGGAAATGCAAATTCATAATCCTATTACAACTAGGGTTTTATGTATGAATGAATGAATATCACCTAAATATAATTATTTTACTTATAGATTCATTTACGTGCATTGTAACTTACGATATATCACATTTTTTTAACTCATGTTGGTTCATTGTAAGAGTAAACCACCAAATCATAAGTGAATACATTTATTTAATCTCATGTCTATTAATATTTATGTGTGTGATCCTGTAGATACTCATAACATTGGTAATCATATTAAATCACCTATTTAATATTATAAGCAGTTAGTGATATCTAGCAATATACCAGTGTCATTGAATTGTCGAGGCTATCATGTGATATAACTTAACCTTTTAATAATAATGATTATGTGTATCTTTGACCTATAATACAAGGCATGATATGTGTCTCTATTGTATATTTCAATATCATATGATTTGATACCCAGGTATATGTAACAATAAATAAGTTAAATATATCATTATAACTTATTTCAGCATGTTCATACATTTGATAGTCATACTCGACCAAGAAACCCATAAATATTACTCTTGTTATGTAGGAGGAGAAAGTTTCACCTAGGCCATTGTTGAAGTTGGTATTTGTGTTATTGGAGTTTGTTTGAAGTCCCACATCACTTAGATTCTCAGGTTGTTGATTGTATAAATATGTGAGGGAAACCTCATCCTTTGAGTTAGCTTTTGGTGTTGAGATCTAATTTTATTTAATATGGTATAAGATCTGAGTTAAGGACTGCAATATGGTTATTTGACCCAGGCCCACGCTAGGGGTGATGGTGGGTGTTGAAGTTGGTATATGTATTGTTGGAGTTTGTTTGAAGTCTCATGTTGCTTAGGTTCCCATGTTGTAGATTGTATAAATATGTGAGGGCAACTTCACCCTGTGAGCTAGCTTTTGGGGTTGAGATCCAATCATATTTAACAGTCATTCATGTCTTTGAGTATGATTCATAAAATACCCATTACCTAACTTTATCATCATCTTGTTATAGATAATATTTGAATGGAAACTAAGCACTCAACTCCTCATCTATGGATCATAGTGATTTCAAGTTGAAGAATGAATCACTATGAGAATAACTTATGACACTTATATAACATATTATATAGTATTCTCATAGTGGGTCATTATAATATTAATATTACTCATAATATATAAAGATTTGATATCTCATATCAATAATTATCAATATACTCACATAATAGTCTTTATGTCTTATTATTAACCCATTTTACATTAAGTGTCATGCTAATCAGTGCCCCCGGGGCACTGGTTAAGAATTCCAAATAAAGAATATATGTTATGTTCAGTTTATTGAATACACATAATATTCTCTTAAAAAGTTGATTATTTATGTTTTCAGTGCATTGAATACACATATATATATAGAAAAAACATGTTTTTTAATCTCTTAAATAATGCTCAATTTACCATTTTAATTTCTTAACCAGTGCCTCGGGGACACTCATTAGCATTTCCCTTACATTAAAAATATATTGTGAATACTTTAAGAATAATGTTCTTATATTTAATAAGGTTGCACGATTAGGTCTCACTTAATGGTCCAATAAACAAACTAACTATTATAGAGATTTCCTTACTTTGAAACAAATATAATAAATTAATTAATTATATACTATTAATAAATAGTAAAATACAAATATCAAGTTCTAATGTAAAACATTTGCATTTAGGACTTACATTAACTAACTATAGTAAAAAAAATGTTATTTGTGTGTGATAAGATGGGGTACGATCAATTGGAGAGTGACCTGTAACAATGAATGGTGATTGAGAGTCAAATTATGGGTTGATATCACAATAGGGAGACACATTGTCCAAGAAGATTATTTATTTATCCATTTCACATCTATCAAAGATGTTCTCAATTTGAATATTTGATGAAGATGGAAGGGTTGCGAGACAAGAACAAAAAAAGTGTAACAAGAGATACAAATTACCATGTGAAACAAACAGAAACAAATTATGCATGTGGAGACACAATAATACTCCAACAACTGCATTCATGCCTTATCCCACTAGTAAGGTCGGATACATGGATCAAATTTTGCCATAATGTTTTATTTAAGGCTATATTTCTATCCAATTCATTAATCTCAAGATTTTTCTTAATAGTTTATTTTATATTTTTTTCTATGTCTTCCTCTACCTCTAGTTGCTTGAATCATCTACATCTGATATATTATCCTCAACATAATCTACAAGTATTATTTCTACATAATCTAATATACTCTCTTTAATATTATCATTTTTAGTCTTATCCCATCTACCCTTACCACACATCCAATGCAACATCCTCATATTTTTTACAGTTACTTATCCTCGTGCTGATTCCTAAGCGCCCAACATTTTGTCTCATAAAATATTGCACGTCTTACTGATGTCCAATAAAATTTTCCCTTCAGCTTGATTGATATTATTGTGTCACATAAAACTCCTAAGACCCTCATCTCTTTAAGACAATCTGCTTGAATTCGATGATTTACATCCTCTTCTATTTCTATAACATTTGATAAATAGACTAAAGATAATTAAAATGCATAACTTATGGCATGATATGGTCTCCAACGTTAACCTTTAGGTGATATGGTTTTCAGCGTTCACCTTTAGGTTAGAAAAAAATTCTTGTTTTATTAAACTTAAATTTCATATACTTCATCTTACTTTTTCTTAGGCAAAAGTCATACATTTTTAGATCTCGTCTCCAGCCTCTCATTTAAATCCTCCTTCAATTCTCAAAGTATGACTATATCATCTAAAAAAATATACATTTCAGTGTTAGCTCTTGAAAGTGTATATCCCATGAGTACATCAAAAATAAAAATAAAAAAGTAAGAATTTTGGATTGAACTTTGGTGTAATCTTATTATAATAGAGAAATCTGGGTTGTCTCTCCATCTCATGTCCACGCACTAGAAGATACTCCCTCTTCATATCTTAGATAACTCAAATATAAACAATTTTAGACTAATTTCAGACAAGTATTGTGATGATGTCACACATTTAAAAAAAAAACTAACACCTTTAAAAAAATTACCCTCATTAATTCTCTTTATAATAACTCTCTTGTTCTATCTAATAATAGTCTATCTACATTACTTTTAGTTTTTAATAATAAAATTGAATAGGTCATATATTTTTTGTTATACTATATTTTTATCAAATAAAATTTAAGTTGAGACATACTAATATTAAATATAATTAGAAAACATATATATTATATAATGAAAATGATTAAAATAAATTATTTAATTTTTTATTGAGTTATGTAACTAACAAAATTAGTAATTATTATATAATACTATATAATTCTCTATGCTATTTTTAATTATCCATCTAAAGAATAGAGTGGACTTCATAAACCTTCATACGCAAAGTTAATTAATTATTATAAATAAAATAAATATACTACTACTTTTCTAAATAAAAATATTCAAAACTATTATTAATTTAATATTAAAAATTATTGTGCTTAATCTCAACAATATTTTAATAACTTTCTTTAATATTCTTTGACTACGCTGTCATTCATTTACAAATATTAAATATTAATAATAAGTTTTAATTATTAAATTATGAGTTTCAAATTGTATTAATTCATATATATATATATATATATATATATATATATATATATATATATATATATATATATACTATCCATTGGTTTATTGTTAAAGGGTAATTCAGTATTTTAGTATTTCACATTCGTGGCATTATTATTTGTGTATATATAGTATTGTAGTTGTCAACAGTTGTATCCACTAAGTATTGTAGTGCAGTGTATGTGCAACCATTTTGTTGTAACCATTTTAGCAAAGTAATGGAAATTTGTTATTCTATCTTTTCTCTCTTCTTCCATCTTTATCTTGTGCACCAACAATTGGTATCTAGAGCTCCGGTTCAGATCCACAGGGAAACACGAGTGAACGGTGAGACGTTGTGTGATTGATTTTGTTTCTTGAGTTCGTGTTAAACTTTTTATTGGAATCGTAATAGAATCACATTTTTTGATTTTGTGGAATTGGAAACACTAGTGTTTAGTGAGATATGAGTTTTGCACAAGGTTGAAGATGAACATAACGGTAATCTGAGTATCAATTCTCCAGTGTTCGATGGCAATAACTGGAATCGTTAGATGATTCTGATCCGTGTGTTGTTTGGTGCTCAAGATATTCTTGATCTCGTCAACAAAGGTTACGTTCCGGTTGCACTTCCAGAAAATGCAATGAATGCGCAAAGAAATACTCAATATGATCTGAGGAAGAAGGATCAGAAGGCATTTTTATACATCCATCAATGTGTGGATGTAAATGTGTTTGAGAAAATCGTTGATCCGACGACGACGAAGACTGCGTGGGACACACTAGTACGGTGTTACGAAGGTGATGCATCAGTGAAGAAGGTAAAGCTTCAGTCTATATGTAAGAACAATGAGAAAGTACTTGACTACATCTCCAGAGTGATTCTGATCACGAATGATATGAAGTTGTGTGGAGAAACTCTCTCTGAAAAAAGTATCATAGAGAAGGTACTTAGATCTCTTACTCCTCAGTTTGATTACATTGTGGTAGTAATTAAACATTCTAAGGATCTTAGCACCATGAGAATTGAAGAGTTGCAAAGTAGTCTAGAGGCATAGGAGTTGCGTCTTACTGAGAGAAACTCTGAAATGGAGGTAGAGGAGAAAGCTATGAAAGCAACTTCTGATAAGAAATATCATAAGCAGTCTTGGTCAGAAGTCAGGAAGAGATCTGATGGTGTTCAGAAGTCAGAAACCTCAACTTCTAGAAGACATAAGAGTGCTCAGAAGTAGAAGGATAAGTATGACAAGAGAAAAGTTCAGTGCTACTGTTGTAAGAAGTTTGGCCATTTCGCTCCTGATTGTTGGTCAAACAAGGAAAGGAAGCCAGAAGAAGCAAACATAGCCAAAAGAGATTATGATGATGAATCTGTGCTATTGATGGCTTCTGAATCTGATGATGCATATTTGACAGACTGGTGGTATATGGACACTGGATGCTCAAATTATCTTACTAGAAATAAGAAATGGCTGGTTGATTTTGACTCTAAAAAGAGTACAAAGACAAGATGTGTTGATAATAAATACCTCAATGTTGAAGGTATACGAAAGGTAAGAGTAGTTCTAAATAATGGTAAAGCAACATTGATTCAGAATGTCTGGTATGTTTCTGGCATGAAAAGCAATTTGATGAGTGCAAATCAATTAGTTGAGAAAGGTTTTTCAGTTACCATGAAGGACAATCTTTTGAAGTTGTATGATTGTAATCATAAGTTGATTATGAAGTCAGAACAAGGGAGTAATAGAACTTTCAAAGTGAATGTTAAAACTGCAGACTCTAGATGACTTAGTGCAACAAGTGTTGTGAAGGAGAGTGAGTTGTGGCACAAAATATTTGGTCATCTGAACTTCAGAAGCTTAGGGAATCTGAATTCAAAGAAGTTGGTACATTGAATTCATGCAATTGAGAAGCCAGCGAAGTCATGCAATGTGTGCATGAGGGAAGCAACCAAGATTGTCATTGCATTTGAAATGCCTCAAAGAGCAAAACATGCTTTAGGTGTGGTGCATTCTTATTTGTGTGGACCATTTACAATACCTTCACTTGGAGGGAATAAATACTTTGTGTCATTTGTTGATGAGTTCACAAGAATGACATAGGCGTCCCTTATAAAGTTCAAACACAAGGTGTTTACTGAATTTAAGAAATTCGAAATCAAGGTTGAGAATTAGGGTGGTCAGACTCTGAAGATTCTCAAAACTGATGGTGGAGGTGAGAATAACTCTACAGAGTATAGAAAGTTCTATGAGTAGAATGGATTGAGCATGAGGTGACTTCTCCTTACAGTCCTCAACATAACGGTCTTGCTGAAAGAAGAAATCGAACTTTGCTTGATATAACAAGGAGCATGCTAAAGGAGAAGAAGCTACCTCACACCTTATGTGGAGAAGATATTTCCACTGTAGCATATGTGATCAACAAGTGTCCAACCAAGAAGCTGAAGTAAAATGTTCCTTTAGATAAGTGGACTCGAGATAAGCAAAGTGTGAGCCATCTGAAGGTGTTTGGTTATGTTTGTTACAAACATGGTCCAAATACTAAAAGAAGGAAGTTGGATGGAATAAGTAAAGTTATGTTTCTTGTAGGGTACCATAGTACAGGTTCTTATAATCTCTATTGTCCTGTCACCAACAAGGTTGAATTCAACATAGATGTCATTATGAAGGAATCAGAAGCGTGGGATTCGAGTAAATCTCAATCCAACTTTGGTATAGAGTTAACCTCTGAAGATACTTCAGAATCTGAAGGTTCTAAAGATGAGTTAGAATCAAAAAATGATTCTGAAGGTGACTCTAGAAGTGAGACTGTTCTAACTCTAAAGGTGAATCTAATTCTGAGATTCTGATGGTGATTCAGACTCTGGTGGATATCCAGACTCTGGGAATATTCCAAACTCTGAAGGTGTTCATACCTCTGAAGGTGGTACTTCTGGGGTTCCAGCATCTAATATTGTTCCAGCGTCCGAAGAATATTCTGAACAAGTTTAGAGGCCATAAAGAATCAGAAATGTCCCAAGATGGTTTGCAGAGTTTGACATGCTGCAAGATACTGAAATAGACTATGAAGGAGAAGTCATTCAGTGTGCCATGCTAGTAGACTCTAAACTAGTTAGTGTTGAAGAAGCGCTCAAGAAAAAGTATGGTTGAAGGCCATGAAAGAAGAATTTTATGCTATAGAAAGAAACAAGACTTGGAAGTTGGCTGAGCTTCCAAAGGACAATAAAGTCATCAGTGTCAGATGGGTTTTCAAGGAGAAACTAAAGTCAGATGGATCAATTGGAAAACATAAAGAAAGGTTAGTGGAAAGAGGTTTTCTAGAGAAACCTGGGTTATATTACTTTGAAGTGTTTGCTCCTATAGCGAGACATGAGACAATCAGACTAGTGATTGCGATAGATGCTAACAGGAATTGGCCTCTAATGCATTTAGATGTGGAATCTGAATAACTAAACGGTCCATTTCAAGAAGAAGTATATGTGTCACAACCTTCTGGATTTGATAAAAAGAATCAGGAATGGATGGTGTATAAGTTGCATAAATCCTTGTATGGAATGAAACAAGCTCATTGAGCTGGGAATCTGAAGATTGATTCATTTTTCAAGCTCCAAGGATTCAGAAAGTGTGAGATAGAGTATGGCGTTTATGTTCAGCATAATTATGAAGGCAATGTGATTCTGGTGTGTCTCTATGTTGATGACGTATTGCTAATAGGGAGTTATGAACATGAGATAGCTAAGTTCAAGAAGGTAGTGATGAATGAGTTTGAGATAACTAATATAGGGAAGATGACATGTTTCCTAGGGATGGAGTTTATATACTCTAAAAAGGGTATCCTTTTGCATCAGTTGAAATATGAACTTGAGCTTCTGAAGAGATTCGAGTTGCTAAATTGTAATGCTGTTATCACACCTGCAGAAACAAATCACAAATTGGATTATGATTCTGAAGGTGATGATGTAGATGCTACAAATTTCAAGCAATTGTTTGGATCTTTGAGGTATTTGTGTAATATCATACCTGACATTTGTTATGCAATTCGAATGGTTAGTAGGTTCATGAATAACCCGAAGTGGTCTCATTACCAAGTTGCTTTCAGGATTCTGAGGTATATTAAGGGGTCTCTAAAGTATGGAGTTTTGTTCCCTTATGGAGAAAAAGCTAATTCAAAGTTGATGTGTTACTCATACTCTGATTGGTGTGGAGACAGAGTTGACAGAAGAAGTACTTTTGGATATTTGTTTAAATATCTGGGAGGTCCTATTTCTCGGTGTTCCAAGAAACAACCAGTTGTTGCTTTCTCAACCTCTGAAGCTGAATATATTGCAGGTATTATGGATGCATGTCAAATTGTTTGACTTTTGAATTTACTGTAAGATCTGAAGATCAAGGTAAACAAGCCTCTAAAGTCGACGATTGATAACAATTCTGTAAATAATATTGAGACTAAGTATCATTTTTTGAGAAGTCAGGTTCGGAATGGAGTGATAGAAGTTATACACTGTAGCGCTCAGAAATAGCTGGCAGATGTTTTGAAGAAAGCAACCAAGACTGGTCAATTTCTCCACTTGAGGGATGAAATTGGTGTTATTAGTTTTGATTAGTTAAATCTTGAATTAAGGGATGGTGTTGAAGGGTACTTAAGTATTTTAGTATTTCATATATGTTGAATTATTATTTGTGTATATATAGTATTGTAGCTGTCAACAGTTGTATCCACTAAGTATTATAGTACAATGTGTGTGCAACCATTTTGATGTAACTGTTTTAGCAGAGTAGTGAAAGTTTTTTATTCTCTCTTCTCTCTCTTCTTCCATCTTCATCTTCTTCATCTTGTGCACCAACAATGCGGCAGTGGCAAGTTATGGACAAATATTTTCGATATTATTTACATTTTTTATTTATGTATGAATATAACTATTTTTTTTCACGTAAGTGAGTAGAAGAGGACAAAAAATGATTTTATTGTTGCTTATTTTACATCTTCACTACTCGTGAGGCATGTGAAAAATAACAACTCATGTCCCTCTAGAATGGTTCGAATTTTAATTTTGATTTTAGGGATGGTTCAAATTTTGACTTTTATTTTGGCGACTTTTTGCACCTTTTGATCAATGTTTCTCAATATTAGAGTTTGACCTAATTCATCCTTACAAAACTGACTTTTAAGGTTATGATGTCACTCTATATAAACTCTTTCAATGCCCTATCTCCAACCAATGTGGGACTTGATATGTTTCCAATACACCCCCTCATGCCCAACACTTTGTTTGGACTTAATGCATGGACTTAAATGGTGGGCGGCCCATGGTCCGATCGATAGGCTCTGATACTATATTAGAGTTTCACCTTACTCATTCTTATAAAATCGGCCTTTAAGGTGAAAGGTATCACTCTATATAAACTCTTTCAATGCTCCAACCAATATAGGACTTGAGATCTTTTCAATACTCAAACATACCAGAGATCTCATCATGCATTGCATTTATATATTTCATATCATATCATAGAATTTTAAGTTTATCAATGGATAAAGGTATTCTTGATGTTTTGCGAATTTGTTATTACATTTGATTGGCTAATTTTTATAGGCAGGTTGTTTGGTAAGATATCTTGACATGTTGTGTGACATTCTGGCGCGCATTGCTCATACTGTGTTATATGATCGCTTCATCATTGAGTTAGAAAATATGTTTCCATAATGGTTCAATCAGAAAATTGTTTTTGGAATAAGTTTGTTATTTCAAATCAGTTTGGAAAAGATTTTATTAAATTATAAATATGGATGAAGAAGAGCTAATTTTATACGATTTAATAAATATATTTGGATTTGATTAAAATCAAAGACAATTTGACTTAATTGAATGTGCTTTGAAGATAAAATTTAATTGGGTATGCTTTAAAGGAAGATTTGGTTAAGTTTTATTTAGTCCAAGATTTTGTTGAAATTGATTTGCAAAGATATTGATTGAAGATGTAATTAAGGAAATATTATATGAAGAAATTTAATTGGACTTCTTTTTAATTAAAAGATTTGGATTTGAACTTAATGAGAAGATCCCCAATCACTATTGAAGATGATTTGTGGTGTTCTAGTGTTGTATTTATGAGCGTCCTAAATGGGGGCACCCTCACCTAAGAATGGTATCGCCCAGACAATGACCTAAGGACTCACCCTCGATAGCCATGACGTGTAAAGTCGTTAGTCAACAAGAGGGAAGTCCATCATTACTCCTGAAAGGTCAGGTGGTCAATAAATCCTCCTAATTAGGAGGGAGAGGTTGCCTCCACTTAGGGTTACCCAAACCCTAGATCCAAAGGCCTCAATAAATACCTCTCCTTTAACGGGAGAAAGGACATTTCATTACACCATAAGCATAACACTTAGCCTGATCATAATGCATATTGGTTGTACCATTCACACTCTTACTACAAGCGCATCATCCATCAACAGAGCCCCTCACCTCACGTGAACATGATCTTAAAACCACCACGAAATACCACTATACAAGGCTTCTCTCCATCGTGGGGCAAGCCCTAACCATTCCAAATTGTTTTAAACATACTAAGGCATATAAGTTATCATGCCCTTGTAGGAGGAACACACAAACCTCTACTTTTTGACTAGTATAGTGACACTCACTGTGGGGATCCGAAAAAAATAACCTGGGTCACACCATCTTCATTATCGTCACCTTGCCTGTTGTCACCCTTCACTCTAATACCTAGCCACTTCCGGCCATGGTTAATACGAGAGCTTCATCCCCTATGCCAAAAGGTACCAGCGGTAGCGGTGATGTCGACGCCATAAAGGAGATGTGTATTGCCATGGATGAGTTACGCCTCCATAACTAGACATTTCAGGATGAAGTCCACAACATCAAACAACGCCAATAGGAGTCCAATCCTCTAGAGGAGATGGAACTGTTGGATCCCTAACCACTATCAGAAGAGATATTGGGGGCGCCTATCCTCGAAGGCTTTAAACCTCCCTCCTTTTTAAAGTTCGATAGGCGCTTAGATCCCTATGAACATATCGTCTCCATCAATACACAAATTACCATCATCAGAGTACCTAACTCGCTGAAGTGCAAATTATTATCTGGAACTTTCAGGGATGCCATCCTTAGATGGTATATGGGTTTACCTCGCGCCCCCATCCACAGCTATCAAGAACTGGTAAAGAAGCTAGTACACCACTTCGTTGTCAATCACCACATGAAGATGTGTACCACAAGCCTATTCAATAACCTCATCATCGTCCCACTTTCACAAAGGCTCTTATTTACATGGGCCACCATGGACTGTAGTCCTTAGATGGTGCATGCATGTTTCTCCTTCTGCTCCTTTTCCACTAAAAGGAACCTAAAAAGTTGGACTTGTAACATATCAGATAACCTGGTGGAGGACGAGTCAGTGGGTGACTGATAGTCACTTGGAAAATTCATAAGGAAAGAGAAGTGATGGTCATAAAACTCCACCGCATTAAAAGCATGATTGTTCCACAAGGAGGGCTTAGAAGAGGCGAGTTTGTCTCTTGTTTTCTCTTTCCCTTGTCCAACCTCGCATCCCATAGACGGTCTAGAGGGGTCGTCTTCCCTCTGCGGCACTTAAGAAGGATGGCCTCAGCATATTTTGGAGTTTCACACTAACTCATCTCCATATACTGAGGAGAGGGAGGCAATTGTTGCGCCTATTGCTGCACCATCTACATTTTTACCATGTGTTCCCTTCTCTTGTCAAGAGGGATCTTTGACATCTCTCCTGTAAACAAAAGTATTGTTTAAAACAAGCAATAAATGAAAAATTAGGCCAATAAATACGCTTTCTCATACCTAGATATGACTCCACTCCTTTGCCATCTTCATGCTCCCGATTAATAAGGATCTTAGATTCTAGAGGGCGAAAATACCTCAAAATTTGAATCACTTCATAATCAAGGGGAAAAGAAAACTCATATCTACCCTTTCCGTAAGTCGTGGACATGAAGACCAAGATAAAGGAAAGAGAGGGTCACCCTTCGCCCTTACAGTAACGGTAGAAGTACGGTCAAACCCTCCTACCCGCATGAACTTGTCTTTCCAGTCCTCGTAAGAGTTTGCGAAGGGTTTTAGCATACATCCCCCGGGAAAAGGGAATATTATCACTTAGATATTAGTAAAAATAATTTATGTCATGACGAAATAAAGAAATACTCTGACTGTAGCGGTGTATTCGTCACTTTATGATTTATTGATTAAATCAAAAGCAAAGCATACAAAGAAATCGAGTCGCCACCGCACTTTTATTTATCCTGAGGAATGGCTAAAAAGCGAACAAAAGCCTAAGAAGTTTTACACATAGAAAACTAATGAAAAAGATCAGAGAATCTGGGTAAGGGGTAAATTACGCAATGGGAAGGTGTTAGGCACCCAAAACATCCTAGGTACTCCTAGGGAGCCCTTTTCACAATTGTTGAATGAAATGTTATTTGTTATGAAATTATTATTGTGCAAACATGATTGGGAAGATGAGAAAAGAATATACAAGTTATTATTTTTGTGTTTGAACGGATGAACCCGTTGCCTACGTACCTTCCATGAAAGGTAAGGATCAAAACGCCGTAGTTCGGCTAAAAGATTTCCAAAATGTAGGTGAATTGATTTTAAAACAAGAGCACTAAGGCTTTTCATTATCATCGGGAGAAAACTCAACCAAGACCAATAATCCACCATGCGAGGATAGCTTCAACATACTAGTGAGGGGTTAACCCTATAATAAGTATGGAAGGCTTACAATCAACTCACTAAGGATGTGGTGAGATTTATATCAACCACTATGATAATTGAAACCTATGGCTAATGTATGAAAACATATCAACAATGGACAAAGCCACAAAACAATTGAATGAGTTGAATTAACCAATTATGAGTATTTACAAAATATGGTCAAAGTATGATTAGAATTCAATTCAAAAAGAAGTGTATAAGAAATGGAGTTTGAAAATCAAGGGCTTAAGGCCCAGGTTTCTAATTTGAAAACAGGTGAAAAGTTTGCACAATAATATTTTCAAGTTTTGAAAGCCAACAAGTGCAAAGAGGTTTAAAAGAAACAAAAGATGGGAGGGTGAAGGAGTGTAAAACTTCTCAGATGTTCACCTCTTGAAATCATATGGAAGATGATTCAAGTGTGTCCTTAGGAATAAGCAATGAGCAATAACAAATAAGCAAAGCAAATGATACCGGATGCCAATTGTTGGACTTACACCAATCTCACAAACAAAGGTGGATACCGGATACCAATCAATGGATTTACACCAATCTCCTAAAACAAACAGGGATATCAGATGCCAATAAATGGACTTATACTAATATCCTAAAGCAAAACAAAACATGGATATCAGATGCCAATCTATCTGGGCTTATACCAATCTCCAAAGCAAAGAAACAAGGATACCGGATACCAATCAATGGATTTACACCAATCTTATACCATATCACAGGAAACAAATGCCAATAACTGGACTTATAATTGACTCCTCAATGATCATAGGAAACACTTGCCAATAAATGGACTTACAGTTGACTCCTCAAAACAAAGTGATTACACAGATATGAACAATGATTATGCAATTATGTACAATTAATGATGATAAATGCACAAAGGCACACATAAGCAGATATGCACAGATGAATAAGGCAATCAGACAAACAAGTCATTTAGCACACACTATATACAAGCAATTAGGCTCAAACAAGGTTAGACTTTACAGTCAACTGGAATGGGGTAAGTGGTGCTCTTAACCTTAACATTGAGAGTTAAGGTGAAGCAGATGAAAAGGAAATGAGGGGTGTGCCTCATAGCTTCTATCCCTGGCCTAGGAGAGCTTTGAATATTAGAAGGTGTGGGAGTTCAGAAAGTTGGAACTCTCTCCACAAGTGAATGACTCTATAGATCTTGGGTTAATATCCACAATGCATCAACATGTAATGTGAGCAAAGGGATGACACACTGAATAGTAGGAGATGGACTACACATCTCTTTTATCTACCAATTGCCTTATCAAAGGACTTTTCCTGCTTGGGACAAAGAGTAAACAATCACAAGCATTGCCTCTTAAGGAGGACTTCAGACAGGTGCCTGGCCACATAACAGGCCAGGTCTTCCAGACTACATGAAGAAGAGAAGTTATACCTAAGTGGTTAAGCAACCAAGCAAAAGCAAGTTCAAAGTGAACTTAAGCAACTAATGTACCTGTGGAAACATCAAACAAATCAGTATGCTATACAGACAATCAAACCAACAGTTAATATCAACAGTCAACCAATAAGCAAAGGCATAAGCCACAAGTCAATCTCAAATGAGTCAACATCAACCTACAAAACACACATTATTAATCAAAAGCAAATATCAAATGCTCTCAAGATGAGGCATCATCAATTGTGTAACTTGTATGTGTAACCTGAAACAAAACTTCAAAGATGAGAAGCAAACCACTAGGTCAAAGCCTAGGGTCAAAGATGGAGAAAAAATTTAAAACAGAAGCTAAAAATTAACATGAATCAACTTCAATCAAATAAGAAACTAATCCAAAAGGTCTCATGTCAATAGCATCAACCAAATTCATTCCACAAATCAAATAAGGCAAGGCATGCAAGTTGAAAGCACATTGAGTCAACAGAATGAACAAATGCACATTAATTCTAAAATGGTTCCATAAATCTCAATAAAAATCATGGCTAAACAGAACACATCATATGATCAACACACCAAAAATTAGGACATTTGGATAAGTTTAAGCATGGAAATCAAATTCATCAAGTCAAGGTAAGCATAAACAAGCTCAAATAGGGCACAAAGTGCTACATCAACTTAACACAAGCCTAAAACAGAATGGACAAATGATACATGACTCAAACAAAAGCCACAATAAACTTCAAAGTGTCTAGAAACCATGTGTAAAATTTCACATTCATAGGATAAAGCATAAGAATTTCCCAAATCATTGAAGTTCATGACTAATCAAAAGTCCACAAATGGAAATCCAGGACGAAAAATATCAAACAAATCAGAAATCAATCCAAAAATTCCACAAAAATTCATGAGCAATCCTAACATCCAGAAGAAGCATCATGCAAAAAATTACATCATTTGGCATTTATTTGGCATGGCAAAGAAAATCAACCAATTGAGCAAGCAAAGGTGTGACACACATTGTCACACCTACATTAACCAGATCATATCTCAACAACCATAAGTGCTAAAAATGCAAACTCAACACCAAAATGACCAGCAAGATATATAGTTTAAGCATGTCAATTTTCAGATTCATTGGATCAACCATCATTATTTCACAAAGAAAATGGCAAGCAAGGTACAAATTGGACATGCATACACAAACCCTAGGCTAAATTAAATTCCATCCAAGCACAATTTCTGGAAAAATAGTCAAAAAAAAGTAGACACAATGAGGAAAAAGATGCAAAAAATCTCATGTCATTTGGATGATTATTCATGGAGTTATGAATTTTAGAAGTGAATGAAAAAATAAAAAAAAAACATGTGAAAGGCTAGTACGTGAATGGCATAAAGAACATGAAATAAAATGTAAGGCAATTGAAAATAAGCTGGAGCCAGGAATCGAACACGGCTCAAATTCAAAAGGCCAAGCGCGCCAAGACCAAACGCGGTCGTTTTGGTCCAAGCCCTAAGCGCATGCAAAGGCCATAATCCGCAGGTAATGTGGACGAACACGCGGGTAAATCCGCAAGAACCAGTATGAAGGCCGTGTGAAAATTCGCAGGTAATATGCAGCAGATCAAGAACACGATGAAGATCTTCATGATCTTCATCATCAATTTTCCAGAAAATTTCAACATGCGCAGAAACACAAATTAAGCACAGCATCATGTAAATCTAACATCATACACTAAGAATCAACACACATTTTATCCAAAATCATCATAACATGCAAGAATCGAATGAAATAATAATCATCAACCAAACTTCAAAATAACATTTCTCACTCAAATTGGCACGGATTCACACGATCTTGCTCGCAGCTTACTCTATGATGATGTTAGATGAAGAATCAAGCAAGGAAAATGCGATTTAGAATGAAGATTTGGGAGAAAAATTTGAGAGAAAGTTTGAGAAAAAATTTCTAGATCTGAGATTTGTGAATTGTGGTTACAGAATTCTGTTAGGATTAGCTATATATACTTCCTCTTAATCACTTCCCTAATCATGCTTAAGTAAATGCAATTGGAATTAGCTAAAATGAAGTGCAAATGCAAAATGGCCATTTTACCCTATGCATGGTGTGCATGATGAACAGTGCACGAAATTAATTGAATTTCACTTAAATTTTCATTTTGGAGCTATTGGCAATGATGGAATATTCAAATGATTTGCCAATTTTAAACTTTAGAATTCCCTCCAAAAATTCAAGTGAAAAATCAAATAATTGTGTGATGAGAATTGATGTAATGCAATGCATGTTTTGGAAAGTAGAAGTCAAGAGAAGAATGTACAAAAAAGAACCACTTCATTTGGCCATTTGGTTGAGAAGTTATGCATGTTTGAAGTTCCATGTACACCTTGCCATGTTTTGATCATATCTCCTTAACCACACATGAGAAATGGATGATCTTGGAATTTTTGGAAAGGGGAGAGAAAGATCTACAACTTTCATGTTCAACAAAATTTCATTTGAAGCTTTTTTGGTCATGTAATCTTGAGGAGAAAACCTTTCCATTTTTGGCAAATTCAAATTATAGGTCACTTTCTATTTTTGGAAAGTTTTCATCTGACTTCATTTTCTTCAATGTTGATGTTTGAAATGTCAAATGAGACTTGTTTGAACATGAATGAAGTATTTCTAGGCTCTTCCCACCTCCAAATCCGACAGTTGACTGGCAGTTGACTGGCTATGGTTTCAGCTGACTGAAGAATGCCTTGATGAGATTCAAGCCTCTACCACTTGGGATCTTGATTCAAAATGATGTCATAACTCATATGAACTCTTGTGAATGATCATGGTGCCCAAATTCTCAAGAATGGCCACCATCTATTGCTCAATGAATGCCTTTGGCTGCTTTGACCTAAGATTGCTTCATCTGCAAGTAACAAGGTTAGATGACATATTTTTGTACTTTTGGTTAGTAAGCAAATGAAAAGCAATGATATACAAATGCAAAACATGCTTGGTGATCAAGAAATCACTCTCAAAAGATGACCCACCCACAAGGAAGGAGGCAAGGTGCACAATGATCCTTGAGGCAGTGCAATGATATGATATGATGCCATGAGGGATCTTAGGGACAAAATTGGGGTCTTACACTGACAGCATGAGATATGTGCGGGATGCAAGAGACAATATGAAAATCTTTGAGTATGATCCATACATTTTGGGTAATGTAAGAAGGTGCATCGTTGATAATTTCCAGAAACTCCATTTTTAAATAAGTAACAGAATTAAACACATTAGCTCATGATAATGGGAAGTTGGACATAGAAATAGGGGGAAGACGACTCACCAGAAATATCCATGTTAACCCTATCCTCCTTTGAACAAGGTTCCATAATCATCTCTCTCTCTCTCTCTCGACCCGTGATAGAGAATATAATGTCATGACGAAACTTGTCAATCATGTATATAGTAGAATACAAGAATTCAATATCCCCAACATGAATAAACTTAGTTTTCATTCCCATGATCGTTGGGAGTAGAGAATCAAAGAAGGAGAAGTTTTCACCCAGGTACATTTATGGAAAAAGAGAAGAAGAAAAACGGGTTTCTAAAATATTATAGGAAATACCCGGTGGCACAAGACATACATTCACCCAATAGGGGTAACTACCATGGGAAACGGGAAAACCCTACACCTGGAAAACGTATGTAAGAAATAGAGAACATTGATTTTCCTAAGAAACACCATCACGACGTGCATTAAAATCCTTACATGCTCTTTTTCCCATGAAAACACTCAAGCTTTCAGTAATGATTATCATTTTGACGTCTTGGGGTCTAACCTAAAATATGGTGTATCCCTGTAGGTCATTCACTAAAGGGGAGTTACCCTCGCTGAGGGACTTGCCCGCAACTAAGGGACTCACCTTTAAATATAGTTGCCTCCGGCTAAGGAAATCACCCGCAGTTGATGGATTCGCCTTTAAATATAGTTACCTTCGGTTGTGGGAATCACCTTTAAATATAGTCGCCTTCAGCTGAGGGATTGTCCTACAACTGAGGGGCTCACCTTTAAATATAGTCGCCTTCGACTGAGGGACTCATCCCTTTTTTAAGAGCAATGTTAACCCAGGAACTCACTACTGGAGTGAGGGACACATCCTGAATGAAAATATGGTCTTAAACACATGTCTTCCTTAGCCAATCTCTCATGATTGAGGGACTATGTAGTGCTATATTTATGAGCATCCTAAATTAGGGCGCCCTCGCCTAAAAATGGTATCTCTCGGGTGATTGATGACCTAAGGACTCGCCCTCGACAACCATGATGTGTAAAGTCATTAGTCAAGAAGTGGGAAGTCCACAATTACACTCGAAAGGTTAGGTGGTCAATAACTCCTCCTAATCATGAGGGAGCGGTTGCTGCCATTTAGGGTTACCCAAACCCTACGACCAAAGGCCTCTATAAATACGTCTACATTAATGGGAGAAATGACAAATCATTACACCCAAAGCATAATGCTTATCCAAATCACAACACATACTGATTATACCACTCACACACTTACTACAAGTGTATCATCCATCAATAGAGCCTTTCACTTCATGTGATAATAACTCCTAAAACCACCACGAAACACCTTTGTAGAGGGCTTCTCTCCATCGTGGGTAAGCCCTAAGCAACCCAAATTCTTTTAATCATACTAAGGCATATGAGTTCCCCTGCCCTTGCAGGAGGAACACACATACATGTAACTTTTTACCAATGTAGTTGCATCCACCGTGGGGCTCCAGTAAAACTAACTTAAGCCACGCCATCTTCATCATCATCACCTTGTCTGTTGTCACCCTTAACTCCAACACCTAGTCATTTCCAGCTATGGTTAATATGAGATTTCCATCCCCTACGCCAGAAGGTACCAGCGGTAGCAGTAATGTCGATGCTCTGGCAGATATGCATGCTGCCATGGAAAAGTTACGCCTTCATAACCAAACATTGGAGGATAAAGTCCACAACATCAGACAACGCCAATATGAGTCCAATACCCTATAAGAGATGGAACTATTGGATCACCATCCACTCTCATAAAAAGATATGGGGGAACCTATACCCAAAGGCTTTAAACCTCCCTCTTTTTTCCAAGTTTGATAGGCACACTGATCCCTACGAGCACGTGGCCTCCATCAACACGCAGATGACCATAATCGGAGCGCCTGATTCGCTGAAGTGTTAATTGTTATTTGGAACTTTCAAGGATGCCACCCTTCGATTATATATGGGTTTACTCCGTGCCTCCATCCATAGTTGTTAGGAATTGGTAAAGAAGCTAGTACACCAGTTCGTTGCCAATCTCAATAGGAATATGTCTACCACAAGCCTGTCTAATAACCTCATCGCCATCTCACTTCAAGAAGGCTCTGATTTACATGGTCCACCACGGACTGTGGTCCCTGGGTGGTGCATGCTTCTTCTTCTACTCCTTTCCACTAAAAGGGACCTCAAAAGTTGGACTTCTAACAAATTTGATAACTTGGTGGAGGACATGTCAATGAGTGACTGATAGTCACCTGGAAAATTCACAGGGAAATAGAAATGGTGGTAAAAAAACTTCATCACATTAAAAGCATGATTGTTCCACAAGGAGGGCTCAGGATGGCGGATTTGCCTCTTGCTTTCTCATTCCCTTGTACCGCCTCACATCCTACAAATGGTCAAGAAGGGTCCTCTTCCCTCTATGGCGCCTGAGGAGGACGGGACTTCGTATCTTTTGAAGTTTCACACTGTCTTACCTGTTGGTGTAAGCCTTAGAGGCCAATACTATTGGTACTTGTATCGAATTATTTATTATTAATAAAATGTTTTTTCTTTATTATGTTTGTTTAATAAAGTCCCTAGAATAGATAGTCCGTTTAATGTATCAAGTGTGACTTAATCATGAAATTCCATTAAACATAAGGACACCATACTTAAAGTATTCGTAGTTGAGCTTTGTTGTGAAGTGGGATAACATTAAAGCATTAAGACTATTATGTATATAGACTAATGATCACATCTCATGGATCATAGATAAGGAGTTATCAAGTCTTAAACATAGGTATGAATATTAAGAGTGATATTTATACTGGATTGACCCGCAATGAGAATACCATATAGAATGTTATGCAAAGTGTCATAAGTTATTCTCATGGTGATAGTGGTGTATACCACCCTTCGACGTGAAACCACTATGGACCCTAGATGTAGAGTCGAGTGCTTTATTACTGATCAAACATTGTCTGTAACTGGATGACCATAAAGACAGTTGATGGGTACTCCACGAAGCATGCTGAGGGACATGAGTGACCTAGATAGAATTTTCCCATCCTGCATAACAGGATAAATGTCTACGGGCCTAATATTGAACTAGACAAGGATGACACGGTCTATGCCTTGTGTTCAATATAGACATAGGGGTACAAGGGTAATTATACACATAAGTATTATCACAAAAGGATTTGTCAGATCACATGACGTTTTCGTGTCTTGGGTAGCAGTGATGTGTTGCTAGATACCGCTCACTATTTATTATGTTAAATACGTGATTTAATATAATTGCTAATGTCGCGAAAACCTACATGGTCACACACAAAAGAACGAATTGACGATAGATAAAGTAAATAAGGAACACCGTAAGGTGCGGTGCAGTTAAGTGAATTGTAGAACATCGTAAGGTACGGTGTACTTAAGTAGAATGTGAAATATGGTAAGGTACCACGTGCTTAAGTGACTTTGGCATATCATAAGATATGGGCCACGTACACTTAAGTGGACTTTCTAGCTTGCAACCCACACAAGTGATTCTATAAATAGAACCCTTGTGTAGAAGCATTTGTGCAGTTGAAATTTCGTTTCTCTCTCTCTCTCTCTCTCTCTATCTCTATCTCTCTATCTATCTATCTCTCTATCTATTTATATATCTATCTATTTATCTATCTTTATCTCTCTCTCTCACTCACTCTCACTCAAAGCCTTCATTCATAGCAGCTAGCACTGAGATTGAAGGAATCTGTTCGTGTGGACTGAATGGAGGCATTGTTACCATTCAACGTTCGTGATCACTCCTTAGATCTGCGTCAAAGGTTTCAATCGCCACAAGAGGTAATGATTCTATCACTGATCATGCCCATTCGTAAGGATCATTAAAGGAGAAATTTTTTAATTTCCGTTGTGTTTTGGATCACAATTCTCCTTCAGTGGTATCAGAGCCACTTACGGAACCATGCATCTGATAGTTGTTTATTTTCTGGTTTTTTTGTATTAATACGTTTTAATCATGACCGTACGTTTTAATTACCAAGGGTTGTGCTGTCAAAGAGTTATGCGATTAGGGTTGTGACTGCGCAAGAGTTGTGAAACAAGTTTCTTTTATGTAATGTAATGTTATGAAGAAAGAGAAGAATACAATATAAAAGGAGGACAACCTTGAGGATCTTGCTTGGAGAAGCTTAGATCGTTATTAGGTTAGCTTAGGTTCTCTCATTGGCTTGGGAGAACAATTGCGCTAGAGCTTATAACTGTTTCATTTTGTATGTATGTTGATGCATGTGAATGTATGTTGATGCATGTGAGAGACGAGTTATATGATAAATAAGCCGGTGAGATCAGAATAATTGCAAATTCCCTCAAATTAAATATTAATTTTATGCTTTCTAAGTTTTAGCACTCATCAAG
Organism: Lathyrus oleraceus; assembly: GCF_024323335.1. NCBI lineage: Eukaryota > Viridiplantae > Streptophyta > Magnoliopsida > Fabales > Fabaceae > Lathyrus > Lathyrus oleraceus. The sequence goes on along the minus strand of NC_066585.1, from coordinate 264,573,320 downwards.
ACTAGTATCGAATAATGTAGGTTTCGCCTACGCGAGGTGCATATTCTATATTAGTAAGGTGCGATGGGATAATTGTAATATCCAATTGCTAAAACAATGGGTCAAACTTAACTAAACAAATTATAATAAGATTTTATATATTTAGAAGCAAGAGTTGGAAATGATCCATGTGATGGATTGGAATAAGGAGTTATTCACCCAACTAAAATATTTGAGAGTTGTATTAGATACAATTGGAAGGAGTTCCTACCTAAATAACCTAGTTTTGTGTAATCCGCCTATGCGGACTTAAAATAAAGTGAAATGTGGATATCGACCCACTAGAAAATCTTCCAACGGGATTTTCTGAATCAAATGGTGAAGGTCATTTGTTTTGAGTAAAATAGTGGGAGCATATTTAATTAAAGGCCTAATTAAATATATTATTAATACTTATATTTTCATTATTTTCATATAGATTACCATGACAACAAACACCTCTAACAACATTTTGCGATCAATCCTTGATAAGGAAAAAATGTCTGGGATAAATTTTCTGGATTGGCACCGAAATCTAAGGATTATCTTCAAACATGATAGAAAGTTGTATGTCTTGGAGAAACCTGTTCCTGAAGATGAACCTCCTAGTTCTGCACCTAAGGCAAAAAGAGATGCTTATAAGAAACATGCCGATGATGCCAATGAAATTGCTTGCCTCATGCTAGCTACCATGAACTCGGGGTTGCAAAAGCAACATGAGAACATGCCAGTGTTTGATATGATCGAACACCTAAAGATGCTCTATCAAGAGCAGGCAAGGCATGAAAGGTTTGAAGTTTCAAAAGCCCTTTTTCAAGGCAAGTTAGCTGAGGGAGCCCCTGTAGGTCCCCATGTCCTCAAGATGATTGGGTATGTGGAGAACCTTGAGAGGTTGGGTTTTCCCCTCGGAAAGGAACTTGTGACTGATTTGATCATGCAATTGTTGCCAGATAGATTCAGTCAATTTGTCCTTAATTTCAATATGAATGATATGGACAAATCTCTTCCTGAATGGCTAGCCATGTTAAGAACTGTTGAGCAAAATCTGAAGTCAAAAGGGAAGTCCACTCTGATGATCAGAAATGGAAAGAGACAAAACAAAATACCCACCAAGCAGGTTGATAAAGGGAAAGGCAAGGAAGTTGCCAAACCCAAACCCAATGCTCCTACTTTGAAGCCTCGTGGAGACATAGTAAAGGAAGACACCTGCTTCCATTGCGGTAAGATCGGACACTGGAAGAGAAACTGCCCAAAGTACCTGGAAGATAAGAAGAATGGAGTAGAGACTTCAACTTCAGGTATTTTTGTTATTGAAATTAATTTATCTACTTTTGCATCATGGTATTAGATACTGAACGCGGTTCTCACATTTGTACCAATGCGCATGGGCTAAAAAGGAGTAGAGATTTGGCAAAAGGTGAAGTTGACCTACGAGTTGGCAATGCAGTAAAGGTTGTTGCTTTAGCTGTAGGAACTTATGTATTAACTTTACCTAGTGGTTTAATGGTTCAGTTAGAGAACTGTTATTATGTACCTGCAATTAGCAGGAATATTATTTTCGTTTCTTGTTTGGACAAGTTTGGTTTTTCATTTATAATAAAGAACAATTGTTGCTCCATTTACTTGAATGATATATTTTATGCTACTGCACAAATGAACAATGGGCTATATGTCCTTGATCTTGAAATGCTTATTTATAACATTAATACTAAAATGATGAAACCTAATGAGTTAAATCCAACTTACCTTTGGCATTGTCGATTATGCCACATAAATGAGAAACGCATTTCCAAACTCCATAAAGATGGACTCTTGGACTCTTTTGATTATGAATCATATGAGACATGCAAATCTTGTTTAATTGGAAAGATGACAAAGTCTCTATTCATGGGAAAAGGTGAAAGAGCTAATGATATTTTGATCCTCATACATACTAATGTATGTGGACCACTTAACATACCAGCCAGAGGAGGTTTTCAATACTTCATCATATTTACTGATGATTTCAGTAGATATGGTTATGTGTATTTAATGAAACACAAATCAGAGTCCTTTGAAAAGTTCAAGTAATTCAAGAATGAAGTACAAAACCAACTAGGTAAGAATATTAAAACTCTTCAATCAGATCGAGGTGGTGAGTATTTAAGCCTAGAGTTTGATGACCATCTGAAAGAGTGTGGGATCCTATCCCAACTTACTCCTCCTGGAATACCCCAATGGAACGGTGTATCTGAGAGAAGAAATTGAACCTTGTTAGACATGGTCCAATCCATGATGAGTCACGCCGATCTTCCAAACTCCTTTTGGGAACATACATTATTGACAACAGCTTACACACTTAATCGTGATCCATCCAAAAAGGTTGAGAAGACACCATATGAGATATGGAGTGGTAAGAAACCACATATGTCTTACATGAAGATTTGGGGTTGCGAAGTTTATGTGAAACGACAAATTTCAACTAAGCTTGAGCCCAAATTTGATAAATGCTTATTTCTGGGATATCCTAAAGAAACAACAGGGTATTACTTCTACAATTCTTCTAAGGGCAAAGTGTTTGTCGCTTGAACTGGAGTTTTCCTAGAAAAGGATTTTATTTCCAAAGGAATCAGTGGGAGGAAAGTAGAGCTTGAAGAAATTCAAGAATTACAAAGCATTGATACACCTATGGAGGAATTAGAGCAGGAAACACAAGTATTTGTGGAAGAGCAACCTGCTCAAGTAGAACAAGACCAACGTAGGTCAAGCAGAATACGTCACCTACCTGAGAGGTATGAATATCTCATAACTAATCAAGGTGATGTATTACTCATGGATCAAGATGAGCCTGTGGCCTACCAAGAGGCCATAACTGGTCCCGAGTCTGAGAAGTGGCTAGAAGCCATGAAATCTGAAATGGATTCCATGTACATAAACCAGGTTTGGACCTTGGTAGAGCCTCCTGTAGGAGTTAACCCTATAGGATGCAAGTGGGTCTTCAAAAAGAAGACTGACATGGATGGTAAGGTACATACCTATAAGGCAAGACTGGTTGCAAAAGGATATAAAAATATTCATGGGGTTGACTATGATGAAACCTTTTCACCAGTTGCAATGCTTAAATTTGTTCGAATTTTACTTGCTATCGCTACATATCATGATTATGAAATATGACAGATGGATGTCAAAACTGCTTTCCTTAATGGGAATCTTCTTGAGGATGTGTACATGATACAACCTGAAGGATTTGACATACCAGAAGAAGCACAAAAGATATGTAAGTTACAAAGATCAATCTATGAATTGAAGCATGCTTCCATAAGTTGGAATCTTCGTTTTAATGAAACAGTAAAACAATATGGATTCATCAAGAATGAAGATGAGCCTTGTGTCTACAAGAAGGTTAGTGGGATCATGATCGTCTTCCTGGTATTATATGTAGATGGCATATTACTCATTGGAAACGATGTCCCTACCGTACAACAAGTAAAGTCTTAGTTGGGGAAATGCTTTTCTATGAAGGACTTTGGTGAAGCAGTCTATATATTAGGAATAAGGATCTATAGAGATAGATCACAAAAACTGCTTGGCCTTAGTCAGAGTACATACATATACAAAGTGCTAAGACGCTTTAATATGCATGATTCCAAGAAAGGATTCATACCTATGCAACATGGCATGTGTCTATCAAAAACACAATCCCTTTCAACTAAGGAAGAAAGGGATCACATGAATAAGATTCCATATGCATCTGCAATAGGATCTATCATGTATGCCATGTTATATACTCGACCAGATGTCTCGTATGCTTTAAGTGCAATGAGTAGGTACCAATCTGATCCCGATGATGCTCATTGGGTAGCTGTCAAGAATATCCTTAAGTATTTGAGAAGGACTAAGGACTCATTCTTGATATATGGAGGTCAGAAAGAGCTTGTTGTAATTGGATACACTGATGCTAGCTTCCAGACAGATAAGGATGACTTTAGATCGCAATCTGGTTATGTGTTTTGCTTAAACGGTGGCGTTGTGAGCTGGAAAAGTTCAAAGCAAGATACAGTTGCTAATTCTACAACCGAGGCCAAGTATATTGTTGCCTCAATTGCAGTAAAGGAAGTTGTTTGGATCAAAAAGTTCATTAGTGAACTTGGTATAGTTCCCAGAATTGTGGATCCCATTGGTCTTTATTGTGATAAAAATGGAGCTATCGCACAAGCTAAGGAGCCTAGATCTCACCAACGATCCAAACACATACTTAGGCGTTATCACCTCATTCGAGAGATAATAGATAGATGAGATGTGAAAATATGCAGAGTACCTACACTTGGCAATATTGTTGACCCACTGGAAAAGCCTCTTGCACATCAGACGCATGATGGCTATACTAGATCTATGGGCATTAGGGGTATGCCTGATTGGCTCTAGTGCTAGTGGGAGATTGTTGGTGTAAGCCATATAGGTCAATACTTTTGGTACTTGTATCGAATTATTTATTATTAATAAAAGGTTTTTTATTTATTATGTTTGTTTAATAAAGTCCCTAGAATAGATAGTCCGTTTAATGTATCAAGTGTGACTTAATAATGAGATCCCATTAAACATAAAGGCACTATTCTTAAAGTATTTGTAGTCGAGCTTTGTTGTAAAGTGGGATAACATTAAAGCATTAAGACTATTATGTATATAGACTGATGATCACATCTCATGGATCATGGATAAGGAGTTATCAAGTCTTAAACATAGGTATGAATATTAGGAGTAATATTTATACTGGATTGACCCGCTATGAGAATACCATATAGAATGTTACGCAAAGTGTCATCAGTTATTCTCATGGTGATAATGGTGTATACCACCCTTCAACCTGAAACCACTATGGACCCTAGATGTAGAGTCGAGTGCTTTATTGATGATCAAACATTGTCCGTAACTGGATGACCATAAAGACAGTTGATGGGTACTCCACGAAGCATGTTGAGGGACATGAGTGACCTAGATGGAATTTGCCCATCTTGCATAACAAGATAAATATCTATGGGCCTAATATTGAACTAGACAAGGATGACACGGTCTATGTCTTGTGTTCAATATAGACATATGGGCAAAATGGTAATTATACATATAAGTATTATCACAAAAGGATTCGTCATATCACATGACATTTTCGTGTCTTGGGTAGCAGTGATGTGTTGCTAGACACCGCTCACTATTTATTATGTTAAATACATGATTTAATATAATTCATAATGTCGCAAACACCTACAGGGTCACACACAAAAGGACGGATTGATGAGAGATAGAGTAAATAAGGAACACCATAAGGTATGGTGCACTTAAGTGAATTGTAAAACATCGTAAGGTACGGTGTACTTAAGTAGAATACAAAATATGGTAAGGTACTACGCGCTTAAGTGATTTTGGCATATCATAAGATATGGGCCACATACACTTAAGCGGGCTTTTTAGATTGTAACCCACACAAGTGGTTCTATAAATAGAACCATTGTGCAGAAACATGTGTGCAGTTGAAATTTCATTTCTCTCTCTCTCTCTCTCTCTCTCTCTCTCTCTCTCTCTTTCTCTCACTAAAAACCTTCATTCATAACATCTAGCACTGAGATTGAAGGAATCCGTTCGTGTGGACTGAGTAGAGGTGTTGTTACCATTCAACGTTCGTGATCAATCCTTAGATCTACATCAAAGGTTTCAATCGCCACAAGAGGTAACAATTCTATCACTGATCATGCTCATTCGTAAGGATCACTAAAGGAGCAAAATTTTAAATCCGTTGCGTTTTGGATCGTAATTCTCCTTCATTACCTCCCTATTCTCAGGAAAAGGAAGCAATTGTTGTGCCAGCTACTGCACCATCTACATTTTTACCAGGCATTTCATTCTCTCATTGAAAGGGATCTTTGACATCTCTCTTGCAAACAAAAGTATTATTTAAAACAATCAGTACACAAAAAGTTAGGCCAAGAAAGGTGGTTTATCCTACCCAGATATGACTTTATTCCTTTGCCATCTTCGTCGTCTCGATTAATAAGGAACCTAGATTCTAAAGGGCGAAAACACCTCAAAATGTGAATCACTTCATTATCAAGGGGGAAAGAACACTCATATCTACCCTTTTGGTAAGCCATGGACTTGACGACCAAGATAAAGGAAATATGGGATCACCCATCGCCCCTACAGTAACGGTAGAAGTGGAGTCATGCCCTTCTACCCGCACGAACTTGTCTTTCTAGTCCTCGTAAGACTTTACGAAGGATTTAAGCATACAACACAGGCAAAGGGAACACCATCGCCCAACTATTAGTAAAAAGAGTTTATGTCATAAACAAATAAATAAATACTCCAACCATAGGAGATACGCCCAAAATACAACAAACTATCTGAAAAGCTTTGAGTATGACTTATACGTTTTGGGTAATCTAAGAAAGGGCAACATTGATGGTTTCTAGAAAATCCATTTTGAAATAAGTGAACGGAATGAAAAACCGGTAGCTTATGATGGGAATTTAGACATAAATATTGGGGGAGGATGACTCACCAAAAGCATCCATGTTAGCCCTCTCCTCCTTTGGATAAGGTTCCATAATCACCTCTCTCTCTCTCTCTCTCTCTCTCTCTCTCTCTTTCTCTCTGTAGTGGAGAATCTAATGCCATGACGAAACTTATCAATCATATGTACATTAGAATACAAGGATGCAATATCCTGATCATGAACAAACTTAGTTTTATTTCCCATGATCGTTGTGAGTAGAGAATCAAAGAAGGAGAAGTTTTCACCCAAGTACATTTCAGGAAAAAGAGTAAAAGAAAAAAGGGGTTTCTGAAATATTATAGGAAATACCCAATGGAACAAGTCATACATTCACCAAATACGGGTAACTTCTACGAGAAGCGGGAAAGCCCTTACACCTGGAAGACACATGTAAGAAATAGAGAACATTGATTTTCCCAAGAAACACGATTATGAGGTGCACTAAAAGCCCTTCATGCTCTTTTTCCCACTAAAATACTAAAGCTTTCAGTAATGATTGTCGTTTTGACGTATTGGGGTCTAACCTAAAATAGGATGTATCCCTCTAGGTCATTCACTAAAAGAGAGTCGCTTTCAACTGAGGGACTCTCCCGCATCTGAGGGAATCGCCTTTAAATATAATCGCCTTCGGCTAAGGGACTCACCCACAACTGAGGGACTCACTTTTAAGTATAGTTTCCTTTGGTTGAGGTAATCACCTTTAAATATAGTTGCCTTCAGCTTAGGGACTCTCCTGCAACTGAGGGGCTCACATTTAAATATAGTCGCCTTCGGGTGAGGGACTCGTCCCTTTTTTAAGAACAATGTTAACTCAGGAACTCACTACGGGGGCGAGGGGCGCATCTTGAACAAAAATAAGGTCTTAAAGATATGTCGTCCTTAGCCAAGCCTTTGTGATAGAGGGACTATGTGGTGTTATATATATGAGCATCCTAAATTGGGGTGCCCTCACCTAAAAATGGTATCTCCTAGGTAATTGATGATCTAAGGAATCACCCTTGACAACCATGACGTGTAAATTCGTTAGTCAAGAAGTGGGAAGTCCACCATTACTCCCGAAAGGTTAGGGGTCAATAACTCTTCCTAATCAGGAGGGAGCGGTTGTCGCCATTTAGGATTACCTAAAACCTACGATCAAAGGCCTCTAGAGATACCTATACCCTAATTGGATTAAGGAGAATTCATTACACCCTAAGTATAATGCTTAGCCAAATCACAATACATATTGATTGTACCACTCACACGCTTACTACAAGCGTATCATCCACCAACAAATCATCTCACCTCACATGAGCATAACTTCTAAAACCACAACTAAACACCATTGTACGTAGATTCTCGTCGTCATGGGAAAGCCTAACCACCCCAAATTATTATAAACCAACTAAGGCCTATGAGTCCCTCAGCCATTGCAGGAGAAACATGCACACCTGTACTTTTTGACCAATACAAGTGTGTTTCTGTTTTAGAATAGATTATTGTATTATGAATTCTTTACTTAAGAGCTTGGAATTATTATTTATAAAAAGTAGCTACAATATTGGTTTCTTTAATGAAGGCTCATAATTGGTTATATGAAGGGATGCATAAAGCAACATGTTAAGCTTAATGTCTCAGACATCCTTGAAGGTAGAGAAAAACAAGAAAGGGGGTTTGAATTGTTTTCACAGACAATAAAAACTTTTGGAGTTTCTAAACACACACAAAAATTAAAGACAAACAAGACAGAAGTTATCCTGGTTCGCTTGAAATTCAAAGTTATTTCAGTCCACCCTACCAAGGTGATTTCGCCTTCAAAAAGGACTTAATCCAATAATCTAGAAAGATTACAACAATGTCTAAGAGTACAGTGATATCTTGGCCTTCTCAAGTCTACAGAATTCACAAGTCACTTGAGGAACTTCACAATAACTATTTTAGAAATACAAGAAGGTGTTTAGTGCTTCTAGGTAAGCAATATGAACACAGTTAGAACAATAGAGTTTCACACTAAGAGCAACAACTCGTGTGATAATGTAAAACAAGAATTAGTGAATGATTGAATTTTTTAAATGCAGAATTCTTGTAGGATAGCTTCGTGTCTTGGTATGATGATGGTTGGACCTTTTTATACTGCTTAGAGATGATACAGTTGAATGTAGCATTGATGCTGATATCTTGTCAATAATGAGATTTAATAACATTAATTTTATTGTCCTTTCCATAGCAGTTTTAGGAGAGTATTCAAATTTCTCCATATATAAGTTTATACCATTTTCAGAATACTTCGTTGTTAAGTCTTGATCTGATTTGTTGGGCGTAAATCAGAATGCGCGGAATTCAGATACTTCTCTTAGATCTTGTATTCTTCAAATGGTTGCATGAGGTTTTATTTAGAGGTTCTTGATTGATCTCTAATTTGACATTCTTCAGATGTAATGATCATTAGAGAATTCAGGTATGGGATCCTTCAGATGCATAATATCATAGTCTTCAGTTGTCAGATGTTGTGGGCATCGTTGTTTTCAGTGTCAGAGCGAATACTTTTAATTTCAAGTCAGTTGTTCTAGACTTGTGTGACGTTAGATGTTGTTTCATCAGATTCATTTATCGTTAGAGCGCTGCACACTTAGAGAATTTTATTAGGGTACCAAAATGTTTCATCCTTATTGATTCTCAAGTGAATAAAATGAAGTTGCCTCTAATTATACCTCTCCTAGTATCATCAGTTTTCAGTACCAAGTAGGAACTCATGTTGTCTTAGAATGTGGAGAATAATGTAGTTATCAATGTGTTAAGTATGGTGAGTATCATGCCATCCAGCCACCTATTGATGTTCCCTATTTAATCTATGGTGTTTTGAGTGTTCAAAAGAAAGACATTGTTACTTGTGGTGGTGAGATTGGTGCTACCCCAAGTATGTTGTCCCTGAGTTACAAGTTGTTTATTAGGAAACATGTTGACATTGTGATACCCATCATTGCTCCTATTGACGAAACTCGTCTGTTTTTTATGAAGAAATGCTAGACGTTGCTTTGCCTTCAGGGCCTATGAGAAGTCATATTCCCGGCTTGATTCATGAAAGGATTTTTAAAAAAGAAAAAAATGAAAAAAAAAATGTTCTCTTCCAAATCTGCTTGATTTTCTTCATCTCAACCTCTTATTCATGGTTTGACTTTTGTTTTCCATGTATTATTTGTAGCGTGTTGATAAAGAATTGGAAACTAAATAAACTTAATATATAAAATTTTCCAAACATAAAAAATGGGGAGACTTAAATTGTAGTCGGTATCATCTTTTTATATTGATGTTCTGTTAAATTTTATCTCTCTGTAATTTGATTTTTCGCTCTTTGTAATTTGTGTGTAATTCGATAGTTTCTTTTATTTGATTAGATTTAAACCTTGAGCTACTGTTACATTCAATAAATTAATTTTGGACCCATATCAATATTTTTTTAGCTCGAGCAAGTTGACCAAAGTCAATATGTTAAATGTATCTTGAATAACAAGCTAGAAAGCTTAAAACAAGGTTTTCTTAAAGCTTGATTCAAATCTAGCCTACTACTAACTCGAATCAAACATTAACCTGAAATTGGGATTTCCCCACTTGCTTCTTGATTCTAATTAAGAATGTGTGCAATTTGAATCACAATACTAATTGAGTCGAATTACAAAGAGTTTTGATTCAAATCATGATATTCAAATATTTTTCTAAAACAACTATGATTCAAATCACGCTTTTGCTTGACTAGAACCATGAGTACAAATCATAACTCAAATAAAATGGCAAACTCCTTATTTTACTATCTTGATTCAAGTCATTATTTTTGTTGATTCAAATCATAACCTCATGACTTGATTCAAATCATTTTTTTCTTTTATTCACCTTTTTTGTGCCTAACCTCCAACACCTATATAAATCCTTTTAGTGCCATTTTTCAAAAAGTTGTTGATTAATGTTAACTCACATGTGAGGATGTTCCAAATGAAAAAGAAGTTTTATAATGAGATTCTTCCATAGAGAGATATATTGAGATCAAACCCATATTTTCATGAAGCTCGATAAAAATCAATGAGTTTTTCCTTTCACAAACATTCTTCCTCCTTGTTTCAACATTGTGGAAAACTTCATAGAATGTTGATATTGTGAGATCTAAGTTATGTTGTGTGAGTTTCTTTAGTTAGCCTTTATTATCTTCAACCTTAAACCAATAAACTATTATTATGCTCAGCTCTAAAGGTTGAGTTTGAGTGGTAGGTCCAAAGTACATTATGGAAGCTAATATTTTTTGTGAAATTTTGCAGTGTGAATCAGGAAAAAAGAACCACTTTGTTTCTACAATATCTGGTTTTGAATATCCAACAAGAAAAGAGTTTTTTGTACTCCATGGAAGACTTTAGTAGGATTGGGTAAATGTCGTTACAGAAAAAAGTTGAGAGTTATCCAGTCTTTCTTGTGTAGAACAAACACTTACACAAGGAATTAATGGAGCTGAGTAGAGGTCGTTGTATAACAAAATCATGGAGCAGGATTTTTGTGTCTAGCAAGATTGTTGGATCAAGATCAATTAAGTTCATGAAAGCTTTGTAATTTGAGTATTTTAGTTCAATAGAAGGGAAAGTATATTTAGATTTGTGTTGGGTAAAGTAATTGACTTGTAGCATTCAGATTGTTGACTATCTGGTGTACCAAAAATACTTGTATATTAACTTTGCAAATAATGGAAGCCCCTTACAATTTTCAACGGGAGAGTGGATTAAGATCTAGCAAGGACGAAAGAACCACTATAAATCTGATGTATATTTTTCTTCTCCTTACCTCTTTTATATTTTTGCATAATATCATATGTTTTTAATTCGTTTCTCTTTTATAATATCGTGTTATCTAAATATTTATCTTACTTATAATGTTTTTAATATAAATTTAGTTGTGATGTATCTAACTTATTGATTATTCTACCCCATGATTATAATTGTATATATCTAATTTTGGACTGATCTAACATTTAATATAGATCAATTTTGAGCTATGCACAAAAATTGAGTTATGATCATTGTTGAATTGTTTATTAAGACAACTTCATTTATCTCGGTTGTGTTGATTTTGATTGTCTCATGTTGTTTTGATATACATTGAAACATATATGTCTTCGATTCATCCGCTATATTTTGCTTCCACCTGCCATCTACACATCTCTTTATTAAACTCTAATTTTGTGAAAGAAAATATTTTGAAATTAGTTTAGTTATACAATAAGTGGTCGGTCTATTCAACTCTCCATCCTAGACTACTCAATCCCCATATTTGTTTTTTTTTAAATAACCAACATTTTCAAATTATATACCAAAATAACCAATATTTCAAAAAACATTATTAAATTAATCAGTTTTCAAACAATTTTTTTTGCACTTAAGAGGAGTAGCCATCACAAGTGGCACATGCATTGATAAAATGTACATAGACGTCATCCAAAGTGGCACATGCATGTACATGATGTCACCGTAAATGGTGTATGCATGCATCCTCAAGGAGCATGCGCCACAGGCAGTGGCTACTACTTTGTTTGGAGTTTTTTTATTTATTATTTTAACTATTTTTTTTTAAAAATAAAATAGAAAATTAAAAATAATTTATAATATTATTTTATAAAATTGAATTACACAATGACACAATAGAAAATTAATGACCGACACATTTGTTTTCCTTTGAGGTTTCCCATGGTTACTTTGGATTTTTATATATAAAAAATATGGTAATTTTAAATAAAAAAATCCCATTTAATAGATATGTTAATTAAATTTAAATAATTAATTCAAATGTTAGTATTTCTTTTATAATCTATCTATGCCTCTGACAATATAATCAAACCGTCTACACTCTACATCATCATAAATAAATAAATAAATAAAATAATATTAATTAATTAATTAATATAACATATGACATCAATAATAATAAAATTATACAAATAAAATAAATACAAATAAATAATATTATCAGTAATATATAACATAAACAACTAAATAATAATAAAATATAAAAAAACTTATATTTTTTTCTACATCTGCATCTTCCATCAATAAGAATGCTTTTGAAATAAAAATATGAAAAATAAAATAGAAGAACTAAGGGCCCGTTTGAATGAGTTTTAGTTTTTAGTTTTTAAAAACTATTTTGAAAATTAAATTTTAAAAAAAAGTTTTGAGGAAAAAACATGTTTGGTAATCTAACTTTTAAAAATTGTTTTAAAGTTAAACAACGTTACAAATTTGCTATTGATGAATATAGTACCATTTTTCCTTGTTTTGTCCTCTTCCTAATTTCCAAAACTAAAAATCAAAAAATCAAAATCTCTAAAATATATTTTAGATTTTTAGTTTTAAAAACTCACAAATAGAAAATAGTTTTAAGAAATAGTTTTATAAAATTAGACTACCAAACAAATTTTATAATTTTTAATTTTTAAAAACTAAAAAACAGTTTTCCAAAACCATATCAAACAGGTCCTAAGTGTGTGAAATGTGAAAAGTGAAAATTGATATTTATAGAGTTTTTGAAGGAAGAATAAATGAATTTGACATTTCAATTGACATAAATGTTAACTTGAATTCAATAATCAATTCTAACAAACTTTCAAAGGGACAACATTTTTCACATCGTTATAAAGCCTAAAATAATTTAATTGCAGTATAATTATTTTTTATTTTTTTTAATTTCTATACATTATGCTTCGCGAACTATTGTCATTTTGGAGACCTTGTCGACATATACCCAGACGAAAACATGGGTATCGAACTTGATTACGACACCGTCTTAGAGAAATCGTAGGAGACCTCGAAGACAAGCGAATGTGTCGGATTATTGATTTTTTATTATGTCATTGTGTAATTTAATTTTATGAAATAATATTATAAAATATTTTTAATTTTCTATTTTATTTAAATAATATTTAGTTAAATAATTATTAAAAAAATTCAAACAAAACAGTAGTCACTGTCTGTGGCACATGCACCACATGACATCATATACATGCTTGGTGGCGTCTATATATAATTTTTGAGTGCAGGCGCCATCAAACATGATTACTCCTCTTGCCACATATTTTTTTTTTGAAATCGGATTAGTTTGGTAAATTTTTTAAAATATTTAATATTTTGATATATAATTTAAAAATGTTAATTATTTTAAATAAACATTTCCCTATATTCTCCACCAATAAAAGTTATTATAATTATACGAGAAAAAATATTGATTAACTTGATTTAGTAATTCTCAAAATAGATTAACTTCTCATATTTATCATATATTATGCGCGTAATTTTTTTTTGATGTCTCAATCTCTTCGTTCATCCTTTTCTTTACCCTATCTACTATTTACCGTTTGTGTTGTTTTAGCATGTTTCTTTATGCCAGCAAAATAACTGCACTTTAATGTTTTTTTAATTGTCTTCATGTTTATATTTCCATAACGAAAAATTCTATTTATAGTTAGATAACGTGAAATTCCATTATTAGACGGTGTTGCTTTATTTGTTTATATTGCAATAGTTACATAACTTCACATTCCATTTGTAAACATCATTAATTTAACCGACATGCTTACTTATTTATGCCGTTTTGCATTCTTTGAATTTAAGCATTTTTCCATCACTCAAATTTTCCAATCTTTCTACCATCCATAAGAAATCTTTAAAAAAATCTCTTCAATTCTTAATTAATTATGGTAATGAGAATGTGTGATGGTCACATCTCTTCTGGACGTCGAGGTCACATGCTGAGGTGTTGTTTGGATTGGTGCAATGTTACATGGTTTACAAAGGCTCAATGAGTGAAGTGCTCACATAATTGATTTTCTTCTCTTGGTTGCAAGTTAAAGATATGAGTGAAGTGCTCAACAAATTAAACCTTGAGAATTGATCTCAAAATCATTTATATGCTCAACAATTTAAGTCGTAGGTGTTGATTTCAAAAGCATTTATATGATTTCAATTTCATAAATTTAGATTGTACATTATGTTTTTATTGTTCTTGTAAGTTCAAAGTTTTAGGTGTTTATGCATCAATTTAATCATTATAATTTTTCAAAGGTGCGGTAAGATCAATCTGCGCACATTCTTATGTTTTGACGATAACAATACACGGATTTTTAGAGAATAATTTTGTACCCTAATAATTTTGTTTAGTGTGCAGATACTGGATACAATCTCTGACTCTAAAGGAATGACGTATGACGTCATCAGATTCTGAACCTAGTGCATTCTGATTCTGTGTGTTCTACAAGATAATTAAGCTCTGGACTACCATACTCAATGCTTCTTAACATTGTTTATCTAAAGTTTTATGACTTTGAAATTTCTGACGTTGTCAGGCTCTAAAGCCTTGCGCTCAAACAACTCTAATGAACTGTGTCACCAAGACTCTGAAGACCAAGTTTATGATGATTCTATCAACCAGACTCTCTTATTCTTCTTCTATGCATGGTTTATCACCTCTCTATTAAAAGCCCCTGAATATTGAAGATAAGATCAAAAATGTTTTACGTGTGAAAATAGTACACAGTACAAGATCTAATAAATGAGTCTTAGAAGAATGGAACAACAACAAAGTGCTAAGAATTATATGAGAATATCATTACGTGAATATTGCATATTGTGATTATTTTTGTTCATACTCTTCATAAAATATATTTTGAGTGAAATACTTTGTAATTCATTTGTGCATTATTCATCCTTAGAAGCATTTTGCAACACATATTGTATCTCAATCTTTGTGATTGTATTTCCTTGAGTGACTAGGGTTTAGTCAGAATTACTCTAAAAGACATTGATGGTTAGTCTTTGTGGTTGCAATCAAGTTTGGTTACAGTGGATTAATTCCTTGTGATAATGAGAAATTATCTTGGCGAGTGAACTGAAGGTAGCTTTGTTAACAGCGAACCAGGATAAAAATAATTGTGTTCATTATTTTTGTTCTTATTTTTCTGTTTGGGTTGCAAAAGTTTTCATTCTTGAAACCCAATTCAAACCCCTCTTTCTCGTGTTTTCTTTACCTTCAATTGGTATCAGATCATGGTCTAGTATTGATTGTGTATCAAATACTTCACTATGTTAGATAAAGATCCAAATTTATAAAACACTATGGCAGGAATCGCTCCACCAGCTGCACCCGTTGGTAACAATGAAAGAGATCATTATAGTGCCAAACCCTCAGTTTTTTATGGAGAAAAATTTGACTATTGGAATGATAGAATACAAAGTTATTGTCTTGGTCATGATGTGGATCTATGGGATATGGTAGTTGATGACTACATTCATCCTGTTGATGGCAGTGGCAACAAGGTAGAAAGAAGAATGATGACTGATTAACAAAATAAAGATTACAAGAATCATCATTAAGTAAGAACCATCCTGATGAACGTTATATCATACTCTAAGTATGAGAAGATCACAAATAGATACACAACTAAGTCTATATTTGATTCTTTAAGGATGATTCATGAAGGAACTACTCAAGTGAAAGAAACCAATGAGCTTGCCTTGATACAAAAGTATGAAGCCTTCAAAATGGAGGATAATGAAACTGTTGAGAACATGTTCTCAAGATTTCAGACTCTTATTGCAAGACTGAAGGTTCTAGATAAAGGTCACTCTATTACAGATCATGTTAAGAATGTTATCAGAAGCTTACCCAAGAGATGGAGGTCAATGGTAACTGCGCTAAAACTATCTAAGGATCTGGACAACACAACTCTTGAAAAACTTGTAAGTTCTTTGAGAAGTCATGAGATAGAGCTTGAAGAGGACGAGCCTAAAAAAAAAGTTAAATCGATGGCTCTGAAATCCATGGGAAAGTCTAAAAAGACTAAAACTTTTCAAGTTGAAGAAGAAGAGGATTCTGAAGAAGACTCTGAAGAAGAAGATGAATCGTCTTTTCTTTCCAGAAGAGTTAACCAACTCTAGATGAAAATACAAAGCAAGTTCAGAGGCTCCAGAAATACAGGTGGTCGCCTGAGTCTACATATGGACTGAAGAAATCAGGTGCTGACAAAGAGGTTACCTACTTTAAATGCAAGGAGTCAGTTCAATACAAGAATATGTGTTCCAAGTTGAGGAAAGACAGACCAAAGAAGAAAGGCTTTAGAGGGAAGAATAAATGTATGATGGCTACCTGGGATGACTTTGAATCCTTAGGAGATGACAATAGGAAGAGTAAGCTAGTGTGACGCTGATGGTGAGCACATAAGCATCTGATGAAAAGATCCAACCAGAATCAGAATCAGAATTTGAGCCAGACTCTGAAGAGGTATTTTCTAATCTATCTCGCTTTAAATTAGAATCTTATCTTTCTGAAATTCTAGAGAAATATCAGAAGCTTTAGAACAAATACAAGGATCTGAAACAAGTCCAAGCTAAAGCACATATTAAGCTTAAGAAAGATTTTTCCACTTTGAATGGAGAGAATTTTATTCTGAAAAATGAAAACTCTGCACTTCAAAGTAAAACTTCAAAACTTGAGGAATAAATTCTCTAAGAAGCTTATGTGGAATCTAAAAATGTCATAAAGAAATATGACAAATTATTTTAGACATTTCTGGCTAGAAACATGAATATAAGCAAAATGGCTTCAATGATCTATGAAGTTAGAAGAAATGGAAGAAAAGGAATTAGTTATGTGCCTAAAGAAAAACCTATTTTAAAACCAAAGGTAAAACCAAAAACTCTTTATTCCCATTTCTCTTATTCACATACACAAAATTATTATTCTGCACCAAGACCTAAGTTCTCTAAGAACTCTGGGAGAACTAACAAGAAATGAACCAAAAAGATGTGGGTACCTAAGGATAAGATAATATATGTTACAGACATCCTTATCAGCACAGTTAAAGCACCAATCATGGTACCTGGACTCTGGGTGCTCACGACATATGACAAGACGAAGGCATATGTTCCAAGATCTGGAACTTAAGCCATGTGGCTTCGTGGTTTTTGAAGGTTATCAGAAAGGGAATATCATAGTCTCTTAGATAATTGGTAATGGTTCTCTCCCTTATATTACTAATGTTTTATTAGTTGATGGATTAATGCATAACTTATTCTCCATAAGTCAATTAAGTGAAAATGACTGTGATATAATATTTAATCAAAAGTCTTGTAAAACTATTAGTCAGAAGGATGGATCCATTATTTTCAATGGCAAGAGGAAGAATAACATTTACAAAATTAGACTTTCTGATCTTAAAAATCAGAATGTAAAATGTCTCATGTCTGTTAATGAAGAGCAATGGGTCTGACATAGACGATTGAACCATGTTAGTATGAGAAGAATTTCTCAACTAAATAAGCTTGATTTAGTTAAAGGCCTTTCAAATCTGAAGTTCTCTTCAGATGCTCTTTGTGAAGCATGTCAAAAATGCAAGTTTTCAAAAACTTCTTTCAAAGCAAAGAATATTATTTCTACCTCTAGGCCTTTGGAACTCTTGCATATTGACCTCTTTGGACCAGTGAAAATTGCTTCAGTAAATGACAAAAAATATGGTTTAGTCATTGTTGATGACTACAACAGATGGACATGGGTCAAATTCTTAAGACACAAGGATGAGTCACATTCTGTATTCTCTACCTTCTGCTCATAAGTGGAAAACGAGAAAGAATTTAGAATTATTAAAGTCAGAAGTGACCATGGTGGTGAATTTGAAAATAAAGATTTTGAAAAACTTTTTAATGAAAGTGACATTTCCCATGATTTCTCTTGTCCTAGAAATCCACAATAACATGGAGTTGTAAAGAGGAAGAATAAGACCTTGCAAGAAATGGCCAAAACCATAATCAGTGAGGCTAATATGGCTAAACACTTCTGAACAGAGGCAGTTAACATAACATGCTATATTCAGAACATGATCTCTATAAGACCTATTATGGGTAAGACTCCTTACGAATTATGGAAGAAGATAAAACCCAACATTTCATATTTCTATCCTTTTGGATGTACTTGTTTTTATTCTGAACACTAAGGACAATCTGAGCAAGTTTGATTCTAAAGCATAAAAGTGTATAATGTTAGGATACTCTAAACACTCGAAAGGCTATAAAGTATATAACATTGAAACACAAATTGTTAAGGAATCAATTCATGTCATATTTGATGATAAGCATGACTCTGAAAAATCAAAGCTAGTTGAGAAGTTTGCAAATCTGGAGATTACATAATCAGCCTATGAAGGAAAAATTTCAGAAGCTAAAGATGCTGAAGCAAAAGACTTTGAGACTGTTTAACCAAAAGTTGTTGAATTTCAAACTCCTCTAAGGAAGCACAAACAAAGAACTTCACATTTTGAAGAATTTATTCTGGGAGATAAATTGGAACAATCAGAACCAGATCCTCATTTAAACCTTCAGAAGAGACACTTTTGGGTTTGGTGTCCCTCATAGAACCTACATCTATTGATGAAGCACTTCTGGACACTTAGTGGATTCTGGCAATGCAAGAAGAATTGAACCAATTCTCCAGAAATGATGTGTGGACTCTTGTGCCAAGACCCAAAGGAATTCATATCATTGGGACAAAATGGATCTTCAGAAACAAGTTAAATGAAAAAGGATAAGTGGTAAGGAACAAGGCTAGGCTGGTTGCACAAGGCTATAGTCAGCAAAAGGGGGTTGACTATACTGAGACCTTTACACTAGTTTCCAGGTTAGAGTCTATATGTATCTTAATTTTTTTTGCTATTAATCATAATATCATCTTGTATCAGATGGATGTTAAGAGTGAATTTCTGAATGGTTACATAACTGAAAAAGTATATGTACACCAACCTCTTGGTTCTGAAGAAGTTTGACATGTCAAAATGCAAGATAGCTAAAACTCCAATGTATTCTACGTGTATTATGAAGAAGGATGAGGTAACTGTATTAATGAGTTGTCAATCAACATAGGTTTGTGGATAAAATTAAAGAAAACTATCTTAAACTAAAACGCTTCTAACGGTTGAGTGACACATTGGGAGAAGAGATTTCTTGGGAATAAGTAAAATCTCTCTACGTCTTCCCTTTTGTCAGATTTGTTGCATTGTTCAAGATTTTGTCATCATTGCAAAACCTTTATAAAAACACTCTTCACTCATATTTCACACACTTACGCTACTAACAAACCCACACTTTCTCTCTTTCAAACCATTTTCTATGCAACCCTAAAACTAGTTTTTCACCATGGATGATTCTCAACAACAACAAGTTCAACAACAACAAGTTCAACAACAACAACAACAGTTTACTCAAAATCAAGAACAACAACAAGATCAACATAAAGAAGGACTTCAAAAACTCACTTTTTCTATTCCATTCAATGAATCAGAGGTTCCATGTGAGTTGATCGTGGATTTTAACAACATCAAGGAAAATGGGGTTGATCTTACTGAAGAGATTAAATCTCAAGGATGGGAGGAATTCTTTAATCGCCTCAAGGGGCCTGTTTACCCTGAGTTGGTGAAACAATTTTGGATCCATGCTGTTGTGTCAAAATTGCAAGTTACTTCTTACATTTTGGGGTCCAAGATCAGCATATGTGAGAAGTCCATAACAAAACTTCTCAATCACGATGGATCTGGGAAGAAGTGTTTTGGCATGCTAGCTAAGAGGGCTAAGTTGGATGAGATTTTTGCTGTAATTTTCCAAGATGGACAGACTCTTCAAACACTAAGAATATTCACAACCATCTCAGAGTATGGTTTAAGATTCTTCTGGGTTATGTGCACCACAGACCCTCAACAAACTCTTCTGACTACATCAACACAAATCAGAAGTACATGCTCTTCTACATTTATTCGGGGAGTAAGATGAATTTACCCTCTATTTTATTCAAGTATCTGAGGGAGATAATAAAGAAGACCAGAAATGGAACCCCAAAACCCAGAAAGTGGATTTCTCTAGGTAGACTTATTTCATACGTGCTTTTTGAAAGCAAGTTGGTTCTGACTTTGATAGATGTTGGTTTGACCAAAGAAGTTGACATTGACATTAGGAAAAACTTCAAAGGGAAGAATTTGAAGAATATTTCTTTGATAACTGATGTCCCTGATCCTTCAGAAGCTCTGGAAAGGAATTTTGTTGCCTCTAGAAGAATTCACATTGATGATTATCCATTGTTGACTGTTTAGCTACATGTATCACGCCATTAGAATACTCCTATGATGAGCTTCTTGAAACTTATTCTGGTGTTTTTCCCCTAAGGAGGAAGATGAAGTCTAAAGTAATAGGTGATGGACCCTCTGGAATAGTCAAGCCTCCAACCAAGGTGGCTAAGACTTATGATATCTTGAGAAGTACTCTGGGATATACACCAGAAGCTATAGGTTCTGGGAGTCCTAAGCCAACTAAAGTACCTATTTCTCAGAAGAAACCTTATGGTAAGTCTCCTATAGTTGAGGCCTTTTTTACTTATAATTAATCTTTTAATACTACTTCATTTACTTCTCTACAACCTAGCTCAATACCTTATGTATCCATACCATTTGGAACCATCTCCAACCCCAAAGAAAAACAACCAATTGTTTCTGAAATAATTAAAATTCCTGTACATGATCCATCTAACCCTAACGCATATGGAGCCACTGTAGCTGAACCCCCACACATTCCAAAAAAAATTCTCTCTCAAATCCTAACCGTTGATACACCACATGACCATCCCACTATTACAACCACTGAACAACCATCTGAACCTATATAACCACCTGTTACTAAAATAGTCTCTACATAACCTCAACCAGAAAATTCCCCTTCTGAAACCATCCATTCCATTCACACTTCTTTTAACATTATCATTCTTGAATCCCGTGGCTTTCCAGAATACACACCAACACCACCAACACCACCCCCTTAACCTAACAACATAGATGAACCTATTGTTGACACTTTTATAGAACTAATACAAAACAATGAACCCTTAACTCCTTATTCCTCAGACCAAACTATTGAAATTTCCTCTAATACCGAGAAAGAACCTGAACCTAAACCTGTCATTGACCCTGAGGAAATTGATGATTTAATTAGACAATTTGAGTATGAAGAAAATGAGCTTCTATACTATGTGACGCAAGATTGCACAAAATGTGTCAATCCTTCTCAGAGTGATGCTGCTTGGCTTGATGTCAAATGATGGATTAACTTTCGTTCATGGGAACTGAGAGATCTCTGATTCAAAATAGTTGGGAAGAGATTTCATGACAAGATTTCTGGGGTCATCGAGCCACTTCTGGAGATGTTCACTCCAAAACCCCCACCCTCACCAGAAGCTGAAACAGAGATAATAGTTACTCCTCCTCTAGAAATTGAGATTGCAACTGTATCTGGAATGAAGCCATTAGTAGAAGCTGAACCCATTCCTCTTGTGCTGAAGACTATGGAAGAACTTAAGCAATAAAGTGATGTTTTTATGACTCACCTGGACAAGCAAGAAGACATGTTTAAGGAACATGCTCAAACTAACACAAAGGTTGAAGGTCTGCTTCAAGTCATATTGTCAAGACTGCCACCCATAACCTAGAAACCAAACTCTTTTAAATGTTGCTTTATTTTGTTTTGATTAATTTTCTATCTTTATCTTTCTAGATCAAATTAATTTTCTTTGTCTTTATTTATATCTTTATCTTTTTTATTTATGACAAATAGAGGGAAGAGTGGACACGACTTTGATATATTTATTTCCTTTCTAATCCCAAACATTTCTGATTCTGATACTTCTTTATAATATCTAACTCGGGGAACCTTGATAAAGTTCACCAATGTTACTAAGGAGATCCTTTTCAGTCAAGTTAACTAGGCCTTTCAGAATTTTAGTTAATCAGACTATCCAAACCTTAGCTTCATAGTTTACCTACCATTAACCAGACTTATATGGTTGTTAAACCAAGCTATGATACAAGCCAACTTTCAACCAGGTTGTGATACAAGGAATCACAGATTTCTAATCAAGATCTGTTACAAGGAATATGTCCCACCAAGATCTGGTAAAAGCTTAACAAAGACTCTGATACAAGACAAACTCTTGATAATCAGACTTTCTGATACAACACATTCTGATACATGAAGTCAAGAAAGTTCAAATCAGAAGAAATTTCAACCATGCTTCTTCACACATGGAAGTTAATTCTTTCATGCTGATTGAACTGTTTTATGTGTTAAATTATTTTAAGTCGTAAACTGAGGGGGGGCTTGCAAACCTAACTTTGAAGTTTTAAGTTGAGAAATATTTTTTAATAGTATAAAATTCAAGGGGAGCTTACAAACCTCACTATGATGCTTTTATATGATTAAACCAAGTAAAATTTATTCATCAAAATATATGGTTTTGTCATCATCAAAAAGGGGGGGATTGTAAGAACAAAATTTGGTTATGCATTTGGCCTTATGTTTTGATGATAACAATACATAGACTTTTAGAGAACAATTTTGTATCCTAATGGTTTTGTATAATGTTCAAATACTAGATATAAGCTCTGAATATGAAGGAATGACGTATGTCGTCATCAGATTCTGAACCTAGTGCACTATGACTTTGAGATGTGTGTTCTACAAGATAATCAAGCTTCAGACTACTCTACTCAACGTTTCTGAACATTGTTTATCCAAAGCTTTATGACTCTGAAGCTTATGTCGCTGTCAAGCTCTAAAGCCATGCGCTTAAACAACTCTGGTGAACTGTACCAGACTCTAAAGACCATGTTTTAATGAACTGGATCAAGACTCTGAAGGTCAAGTTTATGAAGATTCTCTCAACCAGACTCTTATTCTTCTTCTATGCATGCCTCATCATTTCTCTACAAAAGCCCATGAATATTGAAGATAAGATTAAAAATATTTTACGTGAGAAAATAGTAGACAATACAAGATCAAATATTCCTTCCACTACACTAATTTTTTGGGTAAATGATTGTACTATTGTACCATCGTGTCTCCCATTTTCACAGACCTTTACGCAAGGATACAACTACATTTGAGTATTCCATTTTTATCCTCTAACATATATTTTCACTGCCTATATAAAGGAGTCTTGGAAGAATGAGACAATAACGAAGTGCTAAGAATTATAAGAGATATCATTACGCGAATATTGCATAATGTGAATATTTTTGAGAGAAAGAAAAAACAGACACACAAAAGGAACTTTTGTTCATACTCTTCATAGAATATATTTTATATGAAATACTTTATAATTCATTTGTGTATTTTGCTTTCTTAGAAGCATTTTGTAACACACTTTGTATAAAAATATTTGTGATTATATTTTCTTGAGTGACTAGGGTTTAAGCATAATTACTCAAGAAGACATCGACAATTAGTCTTTGTGGTTGTAATCAAGGTTGGTTATAGTGGATTAAGTCATTGTGATGAGGTGAAATCACATTGACGGATGGAATGGACGTAACTTTGTTAACAACGAACTAGGATAAAAATAATTGTGTTCATTGTTTCTGTTTTTCTGTTTGGGTTGCAAAAAATTTCATCCTTGAAAACCAATTCAACCCTCATCTCCTTCTTGTGTTTCCTTTACCTTCTGGTGTCACATGAATTTAATTATCATAGTATTTTTACTTTATATACTAATCAATTAACATCAAATATTTGTAACTCAAAATCAATTGATATTTAAATATTTAGGTTATTTATTTATTGCAATTGTACGTGTTATATAATGAAAATATTTTTGTTACTCATTACTTTTCAATTATTATGCTCCTTTTTTTTTGAAAAGGCCAAAATAAGAAATATATTATTGATCAAAATAAGTCACTCGAGTATAAGCAGTACTGAAGATGACAAAAAAAATCCGAAATTACAACACAAAGCTCTGAATAAGGCACATCATAAAGTTGACTACAAAATAGACTATAAAAGATAAAAGATTTTGCCTCCAAACCTAACAATCAAAATCAAAAGACACATATTTCGACTTTAACCACCAAAAAGATTGAAGCTTTACCATTTCTGATAACGCTCGCAAATGCTCCTCTTTATTCTAAAAAAATACAAGTGTTTTACTATTTCCAAATAATCTGAATCACAGATAGCCAAATAGTATTAAGAAGCAACCAAACATTTTTCGACAAACCACATAACTCTCCAAATTATAAGAGATAATCCAATAATTTTTCTTAAAATACCGTTGAAAAACCTAGCCAATTAAAAATTATATGCCACCGTCTATCAAAAAATCTCCCGCCTAGTCAAATTATCTTTTATTGGAATACGATTCAAAAATTTAAAACTATCCTAATTGTTGTTATCGTCAACTTCAATTTTTTTTAATTATAAATACTAACCAGATAATAAGAAGAGGAATATAATTTTCAAACTCAATCTTCTACGTCTACGTAGAGTCGTCTTGAAATTATTAATTTCCATTTAACTCCGATAAATATTTGTAACTCAATATATATTAATAGTCCATTCTTACCTTATCTATTTACAAATTGAAAGATAGTTCAGTCCCTTAAATACTCTTTTTCCTTTTTTATTTTATTGTTTCCTCAACCACTTCTTAATGTTATATATGAATTTTTCCTAGAATGTATTGTAGACTTAAATATATCTCTCTAAACAAAATTAGTATGTGAGATAATTATGTCATATTTATTAATTATAAAATTGCAAAAACATTATATCACATCACGAAAAAGATTTAAATTATGAAATATTTGGTAGAAATGTTATATCTTTTACTGAAAATCAAGACGTGTAAATTTTAAAGTTAATTATATATTAAAAGATATTTAACATTTATAAGATGATAGTTTTTGGTATGCTATATTTAACATTATAGTAGTGTGTATTTCACATTTAAATCGACAATGACAAAGGAAAGTGAATTGACCATAAAACAATAAACTTTAAAAGGTTATATCTGTTATTTAATCTATTTTTATTACTACATAAACTTGGTCAACAATATCATAAATTTACATTAATATTTTATTTATTTGAATTATAAAACCGAAGTTTCTATTTGCAAATTTGCAAATATATTTCTCTTGCCCTTTAACTTACCAACCAAACCTTTGTATTTAATTTGTCTTAATGCTATATTATAATTTAAACTTTTTGTTTTGTTTTAAATAGTTAAAATTTTAATTTAATCATAAGTTATTAGTTTGATATTTTTGTGTATATAGAGTAAGAAAATTGATAGGAAAAAATAAAAATAAAATTTGATCATAATAACAATATCTAGCTGGCAAGAGCTGGCTCTACTACAACAACAAGAATCACCTTCTGTACCCAAAAAATTCAATTTGACTTCTTTTTCTCTAACCCTTCTTCTTCTTCTTCTTCTTCACCGATTCTTCTGAACCTGAAAATACTACAACATTGCCACATGAATAATTAGGGTTTACACACAACAAAGTTGAAACGATTTCCGAAATGAGCGGTTCCAGATTCATAAAGTGTGTCACAGTAGGCGATGGAGCCGTTGGCAAGACTTGTTTGCTTATCTCCTATACCAGCAACACTTTCCCAACGGTTTGTGCTTCTTTTTTTCTCTCTTCCCTGACAATATATTGCTCAGAGTTTTCTTGATTCATCGTCTTTTTGAACCTTTTGATTTGGAGTTGCTGATGCTGTTTGGGATCTTTAATTTGTTGCGTGGAGAGAGGAGAAGGGAGATTTTTTGATTGAATCTTTAATGTTGATTTTGATTCTCTGATGATGCATTTCTGTTGATTTTGGTCCTTTTTTTGGTTTGTTTGTGGATTGATGCGATAATCTTCAAAAATATGACTTCTGTTTGACTTGTAAATTGACTAATAGGTGAGGATGATTTTGGGTGTATTAGTCTATAATTGTGATTTTTTGACATGTTTTGTTTCTTTTTTATCTATTCGAAACAGGACTATGTGCCCACTGTCTTTGACAATTTCAGTGCAAATGTAGTTGTGGATGGGAGCACTATAAATTTGGGGTTGTGGGATACAGCTGGTACGTTTCTTATCATGATTATATATGTACCTCATTTGTCGATTATTTTTGGAACTGGATAGTGATTGTTATAAAATTTTCAACTTATGAAACAGGCCAAGAAGATTACAATAGATTAAGACCCTTAAGCTATCGTGGAGCCGATGTTTTCTTGCTTGCCTTTTCTCTCATAAGTAGAGCTAGTTATGAGAATATTGCCAAGAAAGTAAGCTTGATATTATTCGGTTTTATTTCTATTTTGTCCCCTTCTACTATGGACTAATTTCCCCTTTCCATTTTTGTAGTGGATTCCTGAGTTAAGGCATTATGCTCCCGGTGTTCCAATTATTCTCGTTGGAACAAAACTTGGTTAGACTCTCACTTCTTCATTTCATTCTCTAAATATGATTACTCGTTTGGTGCGCTCCTTTTGTGGAAGAGAAGCATAATAAAATTATGTGATTCTGTGAAGTTTCTTCGTTTAATGACCAAACTAATAGCTTTTCTTTTACTAATTTCGTTGTTTTAATGTGGTGAAAGTTAATTATTTATTGAACCTATCCTTTAACTAAAGGTGCTTACTTCAATCCTCGAACCTGGAGACACTAGATAGTTGCACAAAATCACCATATCAACTAGCACAAATATCACTAAGTAATTGGTACATACTCCACCAACAAATAGAGAAGACACATCCAACGAAACATAGAAAACAAAAATACATAAACCTCGTCTTTATTGAGATGCATTCATATACTATATATTTATAAGACCAAAAATACATAAACCTCGTATTCACATGTCAACAATAACCAATATTCTGAAATCTCACTAAAGAAACAAAGCAATAAATGAAAAATCAACTAGAACGATGAGTGCTACCAGCACTCCTACCATCCTCACCACCATTCTCCTGATTCTGAGGAGATAACAGACCCGGCGTCTCAGTTTGGTTCACCGCAGCAGCAACACCAACATGAGGATTATAATCCTGGTGTTGCTGTTGTGGCTCTCCCTGTTGTTGTTGCTGAATCTGATAATAACCACAGCCGCTGCTACTTCCTCCGCCGCTACCTCCATTTTCAAAGCTTCCTATACCCAGCGAATGAGCCATATCAGCATGACCAGAAACAACAGCAGTACCACCACCACTACCACCTACATGAAGGCCGCCAAATCTAAGCAAATAATCTTGCTGAGAGGCAACTATCTGCTGAGCTTCAAGAAGCTCTTGTTCTTGCTGAACATCGCGAGTAACCATCCCCGCTCCTCCAAGCATCTCATGCGGAAAATTATACGAGTAGTTCGCATTAGCAACACCTGCAAATTGTGAGTTATTCCACTGTTGATGCTGCTGTAACCCCGCACCAGGATTCCCAAACAAGAACGGCATAACTTGAGGATTAGAATTGTAACTGGACAGTTCCTTTTTTGCAACAGCCAGTTCAGTTTGAACCTCCCGAAGACGCTGTTGGAGAGCCGAGATCAAACCAACGCAGCCATAGATAGGATCTTTCAAACGAGACTCTGCCTCGTAAGCTAAAGATCTCACCGCGTCTTCGCGGTCAGCCACGTTAAGCTCTTTTAAGAGCTTAGCCACATTGCTTGCGCCGAAGACACGGTGCACATTCGCGAATCGCTGTGGATTTTCGGGGAGAAAATAGGGGGCGAAGTCGCATTCTTGTGTGCACTTTCGGCGGAGAAACTTGCACGCTGCACAGGGTGAATTCGATGACGCCATTGAATCAATGTAACTGCAAATTCAAATCAATAAATCAAAATAAATCAAATTAGGTCATTCAATATTTCAATTCAATAAAAAAAAGAAATTAGGTCATTCATATTAACAAAAAGAACCCTAGCTACGAATCAACGATGGATTCGTTGTGTTCATGATAACATTTGAAATAAAATTAGGATCTATAAAAAAGAAAACGATAATTGTTACGTTTTTCGTGGATTATTAGTTGCATGCAACGGTGATGAAACTAGGTATATGGCTATGTTTACGCAGTGGTTATGAATAAAACAAAGAAGAAGGAGAAAGAATAGTACGTGTTGATTGAATGAAGAGAGATGAAAATCTTGAATGTTCTTGAGCGCTACGTAGTGAAACAACCAAATGCTTATTTTCTGGTTTTTATTGGTGAATTGTGAAGAGTGATGCGAAAATTTCTTGATATTGTTGTATACGTATTGTAACTAATTTTCAAAATAGTGCCGTTATAGATGTATATCCTCTTTTTATTTTTACTTTTATTTTTAAAAAATAAATTATTTTCAAAAAATAAATTATTTTCAGTGGTTTGAAAGCCCAATTAAATCATTTTAATTTCATTTCGATGTGGATCACCGCTTCAAAGAAAACCTGGTCAGCATAGCATCACCGTCTGATTAAGATTGAACAAAGATCCGTAAACTTAGTAGAGACGTTTTTAGGGTTTGTACTAGTATTTATTTTTTTAACCATTATAGTGTCATGACGTGGCAATATTGAATAAATTACAATTGAGCTTCAAACAATTTTGTTTACGTTTCATTCTTTTAATCCACATGTCATTAAAAATTTAATGACCACTCTTCAAAACACAATATTCTAAAATTTCTATTATTTATTTAAGAAAAATATATAATATTTATTTAATCAAAGAATTTTTATTTTTATTTTTTAATACTTATTGATTTATTTCCTTTAATTTGTGTTGTTGAATTGAGCACAAATATTATCTTCTTAACTGGTCCTGAATATACTAATAACTAAAAGTCAAGTATATTGTGGCTGTTTTCGTTGTTGCACGAGTGTTACTGATAAAAGCAAGTACAGTGTCTGTTTAAGAAGCTTAAGATGAGAGAAGAGTGCAAGCTATTAGTACATAGTTACCCTGGTAAAGTCAGTGCTTGACATAATTAGTCCTTGACTTCAAAACTAGTCAGAATTTCTTTTGTTAATAGTCTGCAACAAATGAGCAGCTTCTGTTCTGAAAATTTTCTGTTGATAGTTTTCACAGTTGTTGATCAATGTTATAGAGAATCGACAAAGTTTTGCGTTGGTTGTCGACTGCCTAACACAACCCTCTCCTTTTATCCGGGCTTGGGACTAGATATGCATAGCAAAACTAACATAGGCAGGATTAAAATGTAACCCCAATGGGGATTGAACCAATGACCACGGCAAGATGGAGAAATGAACATACCAACTGATCCATTATGGCGAAAGTTGATCCATGTAGCCAATCCCACTTAGTGGGATAAGGCTTGGTGGTGGTTGTATAGTTTTCACATTTGCTTTTGGAATGTGCTTCCTCCTACGTATAAGGTTTAACTTAAATTAAACACATGTATTTGTTGGCTCCGTTATAAAGTTGTCATGATTTGTTTGCTTGGCCATTTAATGGCAACTAAATCTATGTCTTGTAGATCTTCGAGATGATAACCAGTTCTTTCAAGACCATCCTGGTGCTGCACCAATCACCACAGCACAGGTACTTGCTATTTGCTAATACTTTGTGTATTTTTTCTTGTTATTGCTTTTGCTTTTGCTTTGTTTTCTATTTAATTGTTGTGTCTTTTAGCCTTTGTTTGCTCATAATTGGGCATCAACTTACAAGATAGGTCGGTGATTGGTCTGATTTGATTTTCTATCTTTTGTGAAGGGTGAGGAACTCAGAAAACTTATTGGTGCTCCAGTTTACATAGAATGTAGTTCCAAAACACAAAAGGTACATATATGTTATTTGAATCTTTGAAATTTCCGGAGTTTATTTTATATCATGACCTAATCAATATTAATCTCTTGATACAGAATGTGAAGGCTGTTTTCGATGCGGCCATCAAAGTAGTTCTACAGCCGCCAAAACAAAAGAAACCTAAGAGAAAGGGGCATAAAGCCTGTTCTATTTTGTGATCTTCAATTCTTCATTTTGTAGTTCATGGAGGATGACATGACAGTAGCCATTTCCTGGTAGTGTTTGCCATTTCTGATTCCATATCTTACACTATTTTCAACCTAGATGGAGGAATTCACCATGTTCAATTGACCACGATAAGGTTTTGCTTATAAAGCATCAAGCTATTTGTCTCTGGCTGAAGGATATACTATTTAAAGTCATAATTTCAACATGTTTGGTGTGTACAAACTCTTGTGTTTCTCTGGGATATTTACCTGCTGTATTGATTATTAAATATCCATCTCCACTTGTGGACATGGGTTTTACTCACATTGTAATCTAATCTAGGAAGTGTTTGCATATGTGGCTTTGGATGTGCACTAAGTATATGTAATTAATTATGTCAGCTGTTTAACAGCCTGAATATAGTTTGGTTTGTTCATTGATTCATTCTTCCATTTGTTTTCAAGTGACTTCACTTACCACCCTGCCGAACTATGGATTACTAGGATCATATTTTCTTGAGAACTTACTTTAAAATGTAAAGTCAGTTGTTAAGGGCACAATAAAAAAGAGAATACCATGTGGATGTCCAAGAGCCACATTTGAAGGTATGCAACATAAATAGTTATTATAGATTCTTCACAGTTAAATAAGGTCTCTAGTTGTTTTATTACAGTTTGACCGTGATTAACCATTATTTTAAAGGATAGAAAAGACAAGTAAAGCATTATTTCAGTTCTGACAACTTTATCAGATACTGAACTCGTGGTCTGATAGAGTCTGCTAGCAAATTGGGGATCTCATTTATTCTTTTTGGGTGGTTTGGATTTCATTAAGCATCCAATAATTGAGTATCTTGTTTTGGCATCAACACAATTAACAAAAAAAGGAAGAAAAGAGATGTTGAACTTGTAAACCAAACTAAAACTAAAAACCATCAACTTTTGATAGATTCAGCATTTAGCTTTGATATATAATACCTATGGAATAATTTTGCGTGGATGGACAACCATGTTTGAATTCAGAACCTCAAATATCATTCAAACTTCTCACCACTAGTTCAATCCTAGTGGGTAGGCCAAGTAATCTGAAAATGATAGAAGAAAAGCAATGATATCTAAGTTGAAAGCGGCAAAAATACAAAGTAATATGGCAAACATCCTTTATTCTTAAAATCTTATCTTCCTTTTCTTGAGAGGAATATATACTGTTCCCACTTCCATTGGTAAAAAAGTTCAACAAATGGAGCTCTTGCATTGATTCCTATCAATCTCTCTTCTACAACACCGACTATATCGCTTCATTAAATATACATGCAACCTGATTTGTTTCTCATAGTGTGCTAGTAATCTCCAATACATAATACTGACAAGAGAACCAACCAGGTGAAGAATATGGCTTCCAAGAGAATAGTAAAAGAACTCAAGGACTTGCAGAGAGATCCACCAACTTCATGCAGTGCAGGTAAAGAGTTTGAATGAAACTTGAATTGGTTTATTTAACAATAACTGTATTGTGATGTGGTTGTTATGACGAGTTTCAGGCCCTGTCGGCGAGGACATGTTTCATTGGCAAGCAACCATCATTGGTCCAAATGATAGTCCTTATGCTGGTGGTGTTTTCCTTGTTACCATTCATTTTCCTCCTGATTATCCCTTCAAACCTCCCAAGGTATACACCAAAAAACTTTTAAAACACTGACACCGGTTTTCTTTAGTAAGGATCATGGCTCGGCTGTAACCGCGATACGAAATCTTGATGTTCAATTCAATCTAATTGCAGGTCGCATTCAGGACCAAAGTATTCCATCCCAACATTAACAGCAACGGAAATATTTGCCTCGACATACTCAAAGAACAATGGAGTCCTGCTCTCACAATATCCAAGGTCTTGTTATTGCAAACCATCTTCATTCATTTCATTAGTTTCTTTCTGTTTTATAAACAATATGTTGACTGATTGTTAAAACACATGATGATACAATACAGGTGCTGCTCTCTATATGTTCTCTGCTAACAGATCCGAATCCCGATGACCCTCTTGTGCCGGAAGTTGCTCATATGTGCAAAACCGACAGAGTCAAGTATGAGTCCACTGCTAGAAGCTGGACTCAGAAGTTTGCCATGGGATAAGAATTTCCTTCAATATTTTTTTCAAGTGTATAAGATGCGGCCTTGAAACTCCGGCATTAGCGAACAACATGCATACATATAAGAATTTTTCTCAGTCTGTAATTGGAGCATGCTCTCTATGAATAAATACTACTCTCTTTTGGTGTTTTTCACTTATTCAGCCTATTTTGGATGTTCACCCTTACAACTATGTCTTAATTCAATTTGTTTGTAAAAATACATAATCAGCACAATATCATGTTATTGGTGTTCTAAATTCTACATATCAAGCATGTTTGGACATGATTCTATGCCCTTTACTTCCAACTCTGGGTTGAACTTATGGCTAATTAATCCAAATTATATAATCTAAGGCCAAAAAGTTTAGGAAGGGAAAATAAACTAGGGACTTTTCTACACTTGGACTTTTCTTTGACAGAAACCAGGAATTTGTGTTTGTATTTCAAGCCTTGGTGTTTGGTTTGATTGAAATGAATATTTCTTTTAAGTGGAGGTCAAGAAGAATGTAGCTTTGAGGCTGACTTGTAGCCTAAGAAAGCTGATGTTCTAGCTCGAGCTTCTAGTTTAGTTCTGTTAGACTGCAAAGTTGAAACATATACCGGTACCTCCATTAGTGTAGCCTCTACCACAACCATAAGCTCTGTTGGAATCATAAGCATTAGCAAAAATCATTGGTTCATCAATAGTATTTGAAGGAGCTATGTTGCTTTCTTATTGAGCAATTATTTAGTAAGCTTTGTTAATAAAAGGTAAATATTTTATCAATAAAACTTGAGTCTTTACCATAGAAAACCCATAATTTAAACCAATTAGTAATTGAATATTCGTGAGTTTCATGGCTTCACAGACATTAAATACTGCCTGCTCTTTATTAAATCGGAGAATCAATTCTCATCTTTTTACATCAATCAAAACTCTTCCTATGGTAAGGAGGTGTCTCCCTAACAATAATGATGTTTCGGCATCTTCCGGCATATCCAAGATGACAAAATCAACGGGGAAAAATAAATCATCAACCCTTAGCAACACATCCTCTAGTACTCCATACGGGTATGTGACTGATCTGTCGGCTAGAGTCAAATTCATTTTCATAGGTTTTAGCTCTTCATAATTTAATTTCTTCATCATAGACGGTGACATCAAATTGATGCTCTCCCCTGAATCACATAGTGCCTGACCAATGTTTAATGAACCTATAGAGCAAGGAATAGTAAATCTACATGGATCTGTTAGTTTGGGTGGTAGCTTGCATTGGATGATTGCACTACATTCTTCAGCTAAATCAACATTTTCATCATCTTTAAATCCGTGTTTACCATTTAGAAGCTCTTTCATGAATTTGGCATAGACGGGCATTTGTTCCATAGCATCACAAAATAGAATATTTACTTATAACGCTGTGAGCATCTCCAAGAATTTTTTAAACTTCCCCACTTCCATCTTTCTCTTCAGTTTCTTCTTAATGAAAGGGTAAGGTGGTTTGATGTAATCAGGTAACTTGAGGGTTGGTTCGTTGATGATTTGGTTTTTTGTTCTCCTAAAAGGTGAGTCTTTATCAATGAATTTGTCAAGTGTCTCTCCCCTCACAATAGTTTCGCTCGAAACTTTATCCTCTAGGTTTGATTTTTGGTTTCTCATTTTTCTCACTACTTTGTTCCGCAATTTTGTTTCTGCTTGTTCACACTGAGAACGAAGGGAACATGTGATTTCTCAATTCTACCGCGTTACAATTTTCTCTTTCGTTTGCTAGTGATGAGATTTGCTGAGATAGACTCGACATTTTCCCTTCTAGTCTTTTCATTGACTCCTTTTGATTTTCGTTCAACAAGTTATGTAGTATATACCAACATAAACTGAGTTAGTGTTTCTTCCAACGAGGAGATCTTGACTTCCGCATCCATTTGTGGTTATCCACAATGGGAATTTATGGTTACAGCTTGTATTTCTCCAATAAGTTGTTATTTCGTAAAATTACTTGCAAAATGTTCTTCCCCATAATTAACACACATTAAGAACACTACCTCATTTGAAGACTCATGAGTTGTACTTGTTACATTCAACTTTTGATTCAACGGTTATAGCTTTTTGAGAATCTCTTTGTAACCTCCTAACTCACTATGAGATCTGCTCTTTGTTTCTGCATATTTAAGACCTTTTGTATTTGCAAAGTTGTATTCATTTAGGCTCATTTTCTCTATCAACTCTTTTACCTGAGGTTTGGTCAATGTTCTTATTGTACCCTCAGCGGATGCATCTAAAAGCATTCATGTTTGTATTTGTAAACCCTTGACAAAAATATGCATTTCTTCCATACTGGTCATATTATGATTAGGATATTTGTGTAACAATAATTTAAACCTCTCCAAAAATCATAGAGATTCGGTTTCTTGCTGCTCAAAGTATGTAATCTAAGTCTTCCTTTCTATGAATTGTGTTGTAGTGAAGAATCTTTCCAAAAATTTGTCTTTTAATTCTCTCAAAGTTCTGATTACTCCATTTGGAAGACACAGTAATCAGTCTTGCGCTCTCCCTACCAAGGAGAAGTTGAATAGTTTCAGTTTAACCTGATCCTCGGTAATACCTTCTGGTTGACACATCAATGATGTCTCGTAGGACCGCCTAGATGTTCCAATGGATCACTTGTTGTGTTTCCGTCAAATTGCTTATCTCTAAGATTTGAAAGCACACAGTATTTGATGTTGAAATTTACTGGGGTGGCTGGGACAAAACCCAAAGAAACTTGTGTTGCATAAGTAGACCTACAGTAGACCCCCATAGTTTGTGTTGTTGGTTCTGCCATGATGGGTTTCTCTATGCCTTAAACCTGAAATGCACTAATAAAAAACAAATACCCACAATAGTGTTGCAAATGAAAAGAAGAAAAATAAATTAACTACTATAAACTTAAAATAAAAGGAATAAAAGTGTTGCATAAGGCAAGTGTACCGATAATGTCACATTAATAAAAAGATATGGATTCCACAAGGGCTTCTATTTAACAACACAATAGTTGTGCAAGTATAGAAAGTAACAAATTAGGGGATTTTTCGAGTTTGGATGCAAAAAATAAAAATTGTTCTAGAATAATACGAAAGTAGTCAGGTTTTGTATAGAATCCCATATTTCTCCCCTGTTGATGGCTAATGCATTATATGAATGAGATAGTCATTATATTTCCACGGCGAGTTAACATAACCACTATACTCAATCCACTGGTGTATAGCTCACTAATTCCTACTCGGGATCTCCTATCCCTATTCAACCAGCGTAAGTAAAATTGGATGATGCAATAGAAAATTAATTAAAATGCCACTAGTTGG
Organism: Lathyrus oleraceus; assembly: GCF_024323335.1. Taxonomy (NCBI): domain Eukaryota; kingdom Viridiplantae; phylum Streptophyta; class Magnoliopsida; order Fabales; family Fabaceae; genus Lathyrus; species Lathyrus oleraceus. The sequence goes on along the minus strand of NC_066585.1, from coordinate 264,537,506 downwards.
GATCTCATATCCCTATTTTACCAACGTAAATACAACGATTTCCCTAGTTCCAACACATAGACTAATGGTCAGTATTCCCTGTGTGCCCAAGATGAGATTAAAAGAGTATCTCACATAAAAATTATTAAGCAAAAGAAGCAATTGAACAGAAATATAGCTCCAATTATTTATGCAATGACAAGTTAAACATATGCCCAACAGGTTCAAAATAAGTTCATCAAACAAAACCTAACTTAGAGATGTTAGGCTACTCATAACGATATACTCAAATACCAAGAAATGCGATGATGGTTGCATCTAAAAATCCTTGAAGAACTGACCTTCAATGGCTTTCAATTCTCTCAAAATCGCCCTCTTGGTGCTTTTTACCGTCACTTTCAGTCAAAAATCGCAGAACCCTTGAAAAGATGCCAAAACTCCCTTTTATAGCTGTCAAATCAGCCCATAACGTGTCAGAATAGGCCCAGAAAAGAATCTATCATGCACGTGAAAGCTTTCATCGCACGCGCGATGCTGACAAAACTTTTCTATCACGTGTGCGATGCTGCACGTGATTATTCCAGTAGCTGCACATTTTTTTGCTCTTTTTTTCATTAGATTTTCACTAAGTCCTTATTTCTAAATACTTGGTCATTTTTGCATCTTTCTTTGGTCTTTATCCTTCATTTTTGCTCCTCTTTGACTTATTTTAATCTGTTTCTTCAATCAAAAATATGCAATGACAGAGTGTCATCATATGGCTTTTAAGAAATAATTATCATCTTTAAAGGATCAGTGGGTGATACTTAACATTTAAATCCAATAGTTTGTATGGAAGGTTTATAAGTAGGGGGCTTGATGAAACTTGTCAATATGATAGATGCACATAGCAATACCAACATTAATGAAAGTGGAAAACCGATAATGCCTTAATTCACCCTCGTAGTATTGGTGAAAGAGACAATCAATGTTTGGCCTTTTAAGCCTCAAATTCTATTAGACACATTATGTTATTATTGACTGTTATATCTATTGAGAAATAAGTGTGAGTTGTGTTATGAAACAAGTTTGAGTTCTAAGTCCCACATTGCTTTGAAAATTGGAGTTTGGGCATTTTATAAATAAGATGATCCATACACTTATCACCTTAAGGTTTTGGATGAATATGTGATGTCTCTCTCACCTGTTTAGGTGAGTCTTTGACCTTTAGGTGAGTGTTTGACCTAATGTGAATGTTTTCCCCTCCTAATGACCTATTAGTGGCATCATAGCCTGGTTCGAGTAAGGGACCGACTCCTTGTGTCGAAAGTCTTCCTGACATAGTGGTCAGGAAGCGTGTTCTGTTGAAGTGTCCATGATGAGATAATGGTGTCTGTCAACGACGGTATAAACATGTGGATGAAAGAGCTTCCGCTTGAGGGGGAGCATAATGGATGGACTCACACATGAGGGGAGATTGTTAAGAAACAAGTGTGAGTTGTGTTGAGAAATAAATGTGAGTTCTAAGTCCCACATTGCTTAGAAAAGTGGAGGTTGAGCACTTTATAAGTAAAATGACTCATACACCTATCATCTTAAGGTTTTAGGTGAATATGTGGTGTCTCTCTCACTTGTTTGGGTGGATATTTGACCTTTAGGTGAGTGTTTGACCCAATGTAAATGCTTCCCCCTCATGATAACCCATAAATATCATTTATGTTGTTGCAGATACATAGCGATCGAGGGAGTTATTACTTATTAGTTTTCAAGAAATTTATACCGAATAACATGAATTTTACACATGGATCTTCATCTCATGCAGGATGATGAAAGGCATAAAGTTCTGCAGAACTGTTAGGAGCCCGATTTGGCCACGTAAACTCAAGGTATGTGAGGTTGTTTATGTTTTATCGTGTTCTTGGTGGTATGATCATCGACTGCAGAGTCGGCATAAAATTCAGTGTTTGACTCTTACAAGAAATTTGCAGGTGAACTATTAACTCAAGTTGAGTTATTGGAGAAAATGTTTCAATATCAATTGGCCCAAGGAAGGAAGTGTGGAAGTTGCTGCCTCTCATGCTTTATCGGATCTATTTGTACTATATCTTATGTATATTTGAGTAGTTGGTCTAAATATGACAGTTGGTTAATGAAAATACTTATACATTTAAATGCACTTTTGATCTTCCAATTTTGATGTCTTTTAATTTTTAATCTCTCTATTTCGAAACCTAATTTTTTGTTCCTCAAGTTTATATCTTTTAAAATTGTTGTTCACATCCACTTTTGTATAAGTCTCAATGACGATTAAGAATATAAAAATATTTTTAATAACCCAGAAATGATAACTAGAATAATTTATTATTTTTGATAGAATAAATTTATTTATTACTAATTTTAATTATGTTTTTTAGAAATTAATTAATATAAATATAAAAAAAAATATATATGAGTTTGAACCTAGCTTTAAGGCCTAATTTGTCACAACTCCTCTTCAACCAACATGTGGACACAACTTGTAGTTTGAATAACAGAAAAGATGTGGTACTTGTTACACTAACTGAATAAGCTTCTCTCTTTTTCTGGCAATGACATTTATGGACCTATTGTAAGCACCTATGTAAGAATCACCTTATTACACAAACCATAGTGATTCAAAATAACAATGTAAGCACATATGTAATTCCAAATTCTTCTGTTGCAATCACCTTTTGATTAAGTCAGCTTCACATCTGGGAGTTCCTTGAATGAAATGTATTTTCGGTTTCCCCGCCATCTTGATAACCGGCGTGTGCATGGGAGTTTTTTGAGTTATCATTGGTAACCTCAAACTTGGCACATGTAAATATTGACCATTGAATGAGGAGTTAAAGTTCAAGCTTCCATGGACAATTGAAGAAGAAATTACATAAGCAAAGAGTTTATAATGTTCACCAGGAAACTGCATCAATTTTTATTTGCTATTTTAAAAAAAAAAAAATCAAAGAAATCACATTTTCAAACAAATGGCACTTCTAAGATAGCTTCATATTCATATTCTCGTAACAAAATTTAAATTATGTCAAAAAAAGAGTAAGTTATCAGGAGTAAATCTGGCTACATTAACCTTTAAAAATTATGTAATTTCATATATAAAATTCTATAAATAAATTAACTATTATTATTAGAAGTGTGCATGAATACCATATTATCAATCTATTTTTATGGTTATGATTTATAAATCAAACCACTTCTCACAAAAACCAATTTAAAATTTCGAACCGGTTTAAAATCGGTTTTAAATGGGTTTTGATTTTAAACAAAATTATTTAATTTAATTTAAATTTTATATTTTCTTTAAATTAATATTAACTTTTAAATTTAAAAACATAAACAAATTTTATGAGATTTTAAAATATATTTTTTTTAAATTTAAAAAACATACAATTTTTTTAAAAAAAATAAATATTCAGAAAAAAGAAAAAAATATATAAAAAAAAAGTTGAAAATAATAAAATTATTTTCTGAAAAAAAAAAGAAATTAAACATAAAAAAATTCTTTAAAACAAAAATTATTCCAAAAAATAAAAAAAAATTGAAAAAAATTTATTTTAAAAAAATGAAAATCGAAAATAAAAAAAATCTGAGAATAAAAAGTTATTATTTTTAAAAACAATTTTTTTTCTGAAAATAAAAGTTTTTTTATTCTGAAAATTTGAAAAAATAGTCTTTTTGAAAATTAAAAAAATTATTAAAAAAAAAATCTAAATTTTTTAAAAAATAATTTTTTTACTGAAAAAATACAATTTTTTTTGATAAAAAATATTTCTTTTTATTTAGAAGAAAATAATAATTTTATTTGAAAAAAAATATCAAATATAATTTTTTCAAAAAAAAAATTCCGAATATAATATTTTTCGTGAAAACAAAAAAAATCTGAATTTCATTTTTAAAATAATTTAACATATAAAATTAATTTATAATGTGATAAAACATAAAAACAGACAAATATAAAAATTTAAGGCATAGTAAAATTTGGATACCCAATAACAAAACCAAATTTTTATAATGGGTAACGATTTATATTTGGATAACAAAATGGATATCCAAATTTTTATTTTAGCACTTGGTTTGGTTTTTTAAAAGTGGAACAATTTGGATATCAATTTGGTTATGAATAACCAGGTTTTTTACACACCCCTAATCACTATAACCATACAAATTAAAATCCCGAAACTTGTTGAAAAGAGAGTGATTGTACTTGAGTACGAGCGTGGCTTCTGAACTGAGTTGTAGAGTGGGGAGGATAATGCAAGAGAGTGCATAGATATTGCCAAGAAAAGAGAGAAGCAACTCTCAACAGCTTGCATCTCAAATTGCTTAAGTTGCTCATATTGATCAGGAAACAGAAGTCCCATATCATTTTGTGGAAATTTTACTTCATACCCCTACATTAGACTCATACCCCAATAATTTTTTAAAAATACCAATTTTACCCTTAATTGGTTTTAACCAATTTAGCATTTCATTTTTTCCATTCAGTTGATACTTCTGAAAATTACACATTCCACCCTCGTACCGGAACTCCTAGAAAAAGACTTCTGGTATGTATTTTTTTCAAACCGGAAGACTTTGAAAAAGACATCTGGAACATTGCAAACAGTAAACCGGAAGACTTGTTGAAAGAATTCTGGTTCTTTTAAAAAAAACGTTACATAACAATTATTGAAAGAGTTCCGGTTAACAAAGTAACACATACCAGAACTCTTTGTTGAAGTCTTCCAGTATTATTTTTGTGTATTTCGAAACTCTTCTTTGAAGACTTCCGGTTTGCTGTACGAATAAATCGTATAACCACTCCAATTTATAATAAGAACCCCTGCAGCTACGAACATGTGATTGTGTCTCACCATGTGACACTCCTAAGTAGTCAACAACAAGTTCAACAACAACCTCTTTAGTGACATCCTGAGGACTCCAGAAGACACCCCTGATGGGCAAGTGAAGCAGGCATGAGACGTCATCCAAAGTAATGCTCATTTCACCAAACGGCATGTGAAATGAAGATGCCATCTTTCCACAAATGCATATACTAGATTTGTGTCTATCTTGTTCAAACTAGTTCTCTAAAGTGAAGATAACTCAAACCTAGATACCCAACTCCCCATCTATTGTGAAAGAGCTAGTGGAACCCTCGATGTCAGCTTTAACCCGTGTCCAACAACCTTTAACTCTTTCTTCGGACCTCTTTCCTAAAAACAATTAAAACACATATTATAAAACACAATATAAAATATTCAAATATTATTCAATTTCAAATATATCCCGTTTATTTACCTCACAAAACCATAAATGACGAGCAACATGATGCTCGTACTTTACCAAAAGAGACGTATCGTACGACCCTCTTGGATATCCAGCCGGCTCTGCTGCAGATGAAGATGCGCCCCGGTCTAAACTACGGTCTGGAATCCTACCATCTGCACATCGTCTTCAAACCACTATAAAAAAATTATAACAAAATAATTTTATAAAAATTATTATAAAAATAAAAAATAAAATAAAAAAAACGCACCGGAACACTTCTTAAAAGAGTTCCGGTGTGAAAAAAAATTAGGTTGACTACCGAAACACTTCTTAAAAGAGTTCCGGTTTAGTTCATGCAAATCGGAAGTCTTTAAGCAAGAGTTCCGGTATATACTCTTCCAAACCGGAAGACTTTCTTAAAGAGTTCCGGTTCAATGCCCCAAAACTGCAGCGAATAAGAAGTCTTTTAAGAAGTGTTCTGGTATATGTCTTGTGAACCAGAAGACTTACTCCCAGTGTTCCGGTTTACAAGGCCAAAAATGCTCTTCCGGAAGTCTTCAGGCGCAAATAAAAAAAACTTCCATTTTTGAAAAATATACCCTATTTATATGAGGGTATTTTGGTCCAAAAAATTTAATTGTAGGGGTCTGAGTAGAATTGTAGGGGTACGAGGTAAAACTTCCTCATTTTGTTAGAGATGCTCTGACATAATGGACCTTAATTTAGGCCCAAACACTTATTATCTTAATCATTATCATGTTAATGTAATAATGTAAATTTGAGGGACCAAAAACTTAATTTTTAAAATAGTATGATTACCAAAAAGTTAAGTTTTAAAATAGGATGATTAAAACATTAAAATAGGGGGATCAAAAGTACATTTAAATCTACTATATTTTATATTTTATGCATGTTTTGTTTTTCAAGTTTTGAAAAATTGTGGATTAAACATTTACTTTTTTTTCCAGACAAAACAATGTCGTTTTTGTTGAGTATGTGTCAAGTGTGAGTAGTGTGGATAATAGTCTCACATTGGTTGATAATGTGGAGACTTGAGCATTTATAAGTGAGAGAACCCATTCCTATCACCTTAAGGTTTTGGATGAATATGTGGTGTGTCTCTCACATAGGTGTTGCTCTACCCACAATATTTAATGCTCCCTAGTGATAAACTCCTCCAACAAATGGTATCATGAGCCTTTGGTTTCAGAAAGGGATCGGGTTACTTGTATCTAAAGTCAACGGCGCCAGGATGGTGAATAAGAAACGTTCCGTTGAAGAGTATCAATGACGTCAGTGTGGTGAATAAGAAACGTTTCGTGCGATACAAGAGAAGTAAGTAGAGCTTTCACTTGAGGGGGAGCATTGTGGACTCACACTTGAGGGGGAGTGTTGAGAATGTGTCAAGTGTGAGTATTATGGATAATAGTCCCACATTGGTTGATAATGTGGAGACTTGAGCATTTATAAGTGAGAAAACCCCCTCACCTACCACCTTAAGATTTTGGGTGAATATGTGGTGTGTCTCTCACAAAGATATTGCTCTAGAAAAGAAATCTCACACTGTTCAATGCTCCCTAGTAAAAAACTCCCCTAACAGTTTTGATAATTTTAAAAAATAAAATAAAATAAAAATATAATAACTTTTCCTCATTGAAATTAAATTTATTAGACACTGCAATTATTTTATTATTTAGTTTAGATTGCAATTAGACTTTTTTCAAAATTTATATGAATTTGTATTTTGTATTATTTTGTTGTGTCTAATGACTATATTTAGAAATTGAATTTAAAGAATAAACTTGTGAAATTGTAATATTTTAAAATTTTGTAGGTGTAGTGGTTTTTTTAGAGACATAGTTATTATGTTCGATCAGTTTATTAACTATACAGTGTTGTTATAGAGAACAATTTATTCAACCGAGTTATCCAGTTTAATCATGTGGTTTGACCACTGATCCAATGATCTGACCAACAAATCAGTGTCTCTCGAATATAACTCATGTTCAAGTTATATTTTATACTTCAATTCCTCTAATTCAAATTATAAGTCATTTTGCAAAAAAAAAATCTTCAAATTATAAATCACATTACAATTCTAATGCAAAATTAATGATATTTTTTCAATATACCTTCTATTATTTATTACTATTTCTTATTTTAATTCTTTAAATTTCTCTTTCATGTGCAATAAATAAAGAATAATAGTGTAAAATTATACATAATTTATTTTTCTCATACAAATTGTGTATTTTAGTTTATGTAAAATATTCAAAATATTTTATAATTTGAAAAATAAAAAATATAATATAAATCTTTTAACACAATTTAATTGAAAGATAAGAGATAAAGTTGCAACAGGATTTTATTATATAAAATAACCATATTTTTCAACAAAAAAAAACTTCAAATAACCACCATTTTCAAGTATATATCAAACCAACCACTTTTCAAACAAAAAACATTCATCCCCATAGAAGATGTGTCATTGTCTATGGCGCATGCACTCAAATTTTGCCTTATGTGTCATTGCCTGTGGTGTATACTCATGTGTGATGCCAATGTCAGTGGCGCATGCATGCAAGCTTTAAGAGCATACGACATTGTCTGTGGCTCCTATGTTGTTTTGGTTTTTTATAAAAAAGTCATTCCCTCCTCGCCATTTCCCATCCATTTTCTAATTCTCTCCTTCAAATTTCTTTAAAATGTATTACATCATCAAAAGAAATATTAATTTGATTTATTTAGCAATAAAGCCTCTGATGAAGATCCGACTATGGAATACAGAGACTTTCGAGCATCTTTAGAGCTTGATCCGTTGGTTAGATGAAGACATTGGAGACGATGAAAAGATCAGAAGAATTGAAAGACTTGTTACGATGTTCAACACTAATGGATAACATCGTTTTGGGGAGTCAGTTAAAATTGACAATGATTGTCGTATTATAATGAATAGTTCAGATGATATTGTCCTGATTGTTGTAATCACATACATATGTTTTTTAGTCGTTTTATTTGTTATTTGTGTTTTTGTTTTAATTGTTGTAACCGAATATTGTAATCATTATGAAAAGAACGTTGTTTTCAATATCAAATTAAATGGTTACATAAAATGAATTACATATCAAAAGCATGACTAAAAGTGGATTCAATAATTATGTTGTGGAGCTTGCTCAAATATTGGGACAGTTTGTACGATTGTCCGGGCTGATGGCATAAACTACATAATCTCTTAATTTTGTTCGTCGTATCCATTTCGGTTTGCATACACGTGGTGTTAGGGCGACCCTTTTTCTTTCTTCGCATATTTTCATTGCGCCAAACTATGTCCCATTGATATGTAGGTCAATAATCTTCCTTTGCTACCACCGGAAAGCTATTGTTGTACATATTGCATACTTTTATGACTTTGTAAACGATGAATAATAGGTTGGAAGGGTCTTGCCAAGCATGTGAACATGTCGCTATGACATGGGTGCAAGGCATACATAAGGCTTGAAACTTTACGTAATCGCACCAACCTCTATCTAGTTCAACCCGATAATATCCCTTTGGCCTTCCCTAATTGTGGTCCATTGTCTCCTCTACTCTTAACCAACCTCTACGAATGTCAAACATTGTGACCACATGTGTGTTAGCTTTGCTCCTTAATAAATTTCATACAACTTTCATTGTGAAATTGCCCTAATTGTAACATTGAACTCCATTTTGAACGTCGGGTCTCAAATAGTGACCATAATCTAAAATAGGGTGCTATCACCAAAGCGCTTATCACTAGGTTCTGATGCCCATAATGGTTGTCATTCTTGTCCAGTTCAATATTGGACCCTTAGACATTTATCCTATTACACAGGATGGGTAAATTCGATCTAGGTCACTCATCTCCCTCAGCATGCTTTGTGGAGTACCTATTAACTGTCTTTATGGTCATTCAGTTACAGACAATGTTTGGTCATCAATAAAGCACTCGACTCTACATCTAGGGCCCATAATGGTTTCAGGTCGAAGGGTGGTATACACCACTATTACCATGAGAATAACTTATGACACTTTGCATAACATTCTATGTAGTATTCTCATAGCGGATCAATCCAGTATAAATATTACTCCTAATATTCGTACCTATGTTTAAGACTTGATAACTCCTTATCCATTATCCATGAGATGTGATCATCAGTCTATAACATAATAGTCTTAATGCTTTAATGTTATCCTACTTCACAAAAAGCTCGACTACAGATACTTTAAGAACAATGTCCTTATGTTTAATGGGATCTCATGATTAAGTCATACTTGATACATTAAACGGACTAGCTATTCTAGAGACTTTATTAAACAAACATAATAAAGAAAAAACCTTTTATTATTAATAAATAATTCGATACAAGTACCAAAAGTATTGGCCTCTAGGGCTTACACCAATAAATTTGACCTTGATCCTTAAAGAAACCTTGTAGAGGGCATCACAAATGACATTGTGTAAAAAAAATCAGCCTCAAATGTTGAAAATTGAAGAAGTTATGATCTTTAGAAGTTGAGAAAAAGTCACTTGAAGATAGGTCAAATTTCACTAAGTCCACAAATGACCTATAATGTCTCCAAACTTTTGATGATCCTCCAAGCATAATTGGCTCTTGTCACGTAAAGAGAAGTTGTAGAGGATGTTGAGAAAAGTCATATTCAAAAATAAGCATTCAAAAATGTTGATAATTGTAGGAGTTGTGTTCCTTGGAACTTTGACTTCAAATGTTGACTTTTTGGTCAAACCACTTGGAATAAGCTTGTGTACTTGGACTTTTCTTTCATTTCAAAGCACATGGCTGATCATGTGAACTCAAAATAAGGTATCTTTGATTGCCTCTTGATTAAATTTCTCAAAGCTGGAAGTTTCTTGTTGAAGAAGGCATGAAAATAAACACATAGACCTTTGACTTTCCTTGAGAAGTAAGCAACAAAACTTTGAGATGCTCTTGATTGAAAATCCCTACCTTGCACAATAAACTTAAGGAAAATAAATAATATTTTTTTCTATTTTGATTAGTGGTTAGATAAGCAATTAATCATAAAAATACAAAAGTAAAACACCAACAAAGAGGTGTTTGGTGATCCCTACAAGAAGCAAACCCAAAGATGAATAGGGGGAGGATTAAGATGTGATCCTGTTTGTGTGCAAGGATGCCAATGACATGTGGGATCTTAGGGTTAAAAATTAGGGTATGACAGAAAGTAAGTACATTACGGTCATAATGGCTACTATGGAAAAGCCATAATGCACAGTAGAAACCAAATTTTTGGGAGGGCCACATTACGGTCGTAATGACCCTTAAGGCCATGCCATAATGTGCTATGGTTTGGGGGGAAAAATGTTGTTTATATGGTTTTTGATGCACTATTTTTCACCGTTTTCACTCAATTTATTTGCCTAAACCAGTTTTTCTCTCGGCCTTCATTATTTATGTCTTTATTAATCCATATCTTCTCCATTTTTTTGTGAGCTTCTTTAAACCTATCAAAATCAAAAACAAACAAATGGAAAAAATTTAAAATTCAAAAATTTGTGGTTGCCTCCCTTACAACGCTTCTTTTTTGTCATTATCTTAACCATTCACTTTCTTTTCTCAGGAAAGTGCCTTAAAATTTAAGTACACCCCATTTTCGACTTCGTCTACCATGATATAACGCTTTATCCTCTATCCATTTATCGTAAATCAACAAATGGACTCATTCCAAACCTTGATAGCACCAAATGGTGTTCATTTTCTCACTTGGAATGGTCCAAACCAACGAGAGTGGAGTTTTCCTATAAATAGTTTCAACCTAGATTCGAACAAAAATACGAGTTCTCCTCTCTAAAATTTCGTCTCAAAATGCGCTTATCATTCTATCTATTAATCCATTCTTTATAATTCCTATCATTTTCAGAAGCATCTAAACTCAATTCTTTTAATTCATTGAGTTGCAATAGGGACATGCCATGATTTTCTATAAATGAATTTAAATAGAGTCATTCCAATAAGTGTCTTATACGTTGTTCGGTAGGCACAAAGTATAATAATGGAAGATTACATTCTCAATTTCTTCTTTTAAAATGCACCTTCAGAATATCCCATCAACTCAACCCCTCTTCTAAAGAGCTAAACAAGAGTTTTTTTGCATTAACTTACACACAAAATGATTTTATTAATACAAATGCTTAATTCAGTTCATTTGACCAAATTGAAAAAAAGTTGAAAGCATAACTTTATGTATACAATACTTTCTAAAATAGAAGCAAAGAGAGATTGAAACTTCACAAGAAAGATGCCTAAATAAATAAATAAAACTATATAACTAATAACATAACTCAAAAGAGTAGTCTAAGTCCTAGACATAGATAAAAGATATACACTCACAATATTTACAAAAATTAAAGTTATAAGCATAAAAATAAAATAGTTTCACCATCACACCTAGTAATTAGATTCTCCCATCACTTATCTAAGAAAAAAAAAAGTAGAGTTAGATGAAAATTAAAAGAAAAACAAGGTAAAATGAAAAGGAATAAAAAATTCATAATTTCACAATCAATAAATTGATAAAATTAAAACTATCACACAAATACAGTACATATACATAGGGTGTATGAGTACCAAATAGATACTCATACTTGGTACGAGTATTTGTCTATTTTATAAATATTATAGGATATTCGCGGTGCTTTTTTTACGGTTTTGACATTAAAAATCATTTGAACGGTAAGAGAAAAAACTATGCAGTTTAGTTAGTTTCAATTGACTTTTAAAAATAAAATCGAACCAAATCAAATTAACCAATGCAATTTGGGTTAATTCGATTAATTTGATTTCTTACAAAAAAAAATATTGAATCATACATACAGAGAATAACATAATTTTGTGTTTAATCATTCATACATTATCAAATAACTATAATATTTAAACAAAAACATTAATATACAAAAATCAATTTACAAAAACGTGGAAAAAAATAGTAGTATAAAATAATATCAAAAATATTATAATAAAAATAATAAAGGAGGTGAGAGATTAGAGAAGATGAAAAAGAAAGAGTATAAAAGATCTGAGATTAGAAAAGAAATATACGATAAAAATTTAATTAAAAGAGAAAATAATAATATAAAAATAAGAAGATGAAAAATAAATAACATAAGAGAGAGAGGAGATTATAGTAGAAGAGACGTAGATAGAAAAGAATGCTTGAACCTATTACGAGAGGTTTGAGAAAGTTGAAACTAAAATTCTAAATGTTAAGTAAGAGAAAATCGTTTCTAATTTTAAGATTAATATTGTGAAATATAAACCGCAAAACAAATAGAATTGCAATTTTTTGTTAAAAAATATACAAACATATCCAAATCAAATACAATTTTTTACTGTTTCAATTTAAATAAATTTGGTTTAAATTTGTTCGGTTTTAAATACCCTTAAAAATTCATACATCAAAATTCTAGATTGTATATTTTTCCTTCGTTTTTTCCATCTGATTTTTATGTCTAGATCAATATTTATCGTATTTAACTAATTAACTATGATAGTAGTGAATTCAACTATACATTAGTTTTCTTTTCTATTATCATGACGTATGCATCAAGGTTGCGACAGATCAACAGAAAAAGGACTAAACTCCAGTCACAACAAACCAAACAAAAACGTAACATTTTCTGTTGTACCTAACCTAAGATAATGCAAAAGATTATTAGCCTCTTTTCTCACCAAAGAAATAAGCATGACATGAAAAATCGTGGCTTATATTGAACAAAAAGGTAGTACTTTAGACTTTCAAATAGTAGTAGGACATTATTAAAGAATCAATTTTTTGAACGTGTTCAACTTTGATTTCATTATCAATCTCAAGTTTATCAATTTCATTCGTCACACGGGATCTCTTCAACTGTTACATTCTTGTTGAGCGGTGGCTGCTAAAGGAATATAGTATTTTAATGTTAGTGAAACATTGGTCCTTCGATTTATTATTATAAAAAAGAAACATTGGTCCTTCTTGTTTCCTACTATGAAAACAGAACTATCAACCAACGAAGTGTAATATGGTAACTTCAACCTTTTTCATTCGCATAGTTTTTGATAACTATGGATAAATATACATACAAGATCATCATCGTTATTAGAAAAAATAGAAAATGCATTGACGGGTGTATTTACGTCATTCAATAAAAGACATCTATGATGTCACATTTTTAGAAGATGTCACATAGGATATGAGTGATGTGGAAAAATTGGTTGTATGTGGTAAATATATTAGAAATTTATTTTAATATATATAATAGATTGCGTGTTTGAGTAATCTCAATCTCCTCGGTTGTTTGGTTATCCTAACAGTAATCTTAATCTCCCTAGTTGTTTGAGTGATTATTCTGTCTGATATTATACCAAACTCTTCTATAAATACCTTTGTCAAAATTTCTCCTTTCTTATTCTCGCTATCTACATTTCTCTGATCTTTTTAATATTAATCATTTGCTAAACCAATCTCTAATGGTTTTCTTGCATTATTTGGAACATTTTCTTTTATTTCTTTGAACCATAATTTTAACTAATGGCTTATGACTACTGAAACCAAATCCTTTGTTAAATAATTATTATGGGGTTCTTACCCCCATTAAGGACATTACTCTTCTTTCATACATGGTCGAAGTGACTTCCAAGGCATTCTTCTTTGAACCTGCCGAATCCGAACTCTCTGGTGTCTAGGACTCGTTCACCTTTGAGGGGGAGTTAAGTGAATTTATAACATATTATCTCCTAGCTTATAACTATTTAGAATGTTTTGCAAAGCGGGAGTTGTTAAAGACTAAGGTTAGAAGGAATGAGACATCCACAAGATGATCATGATATTGAAGATAAATATGAAGTTCAATATGGATAATCTATTTAGCCTACTCTCATATTGGTCAATAAGTGTCAACTCTTTTATTTTACCTTTAGGTGTGATGACCCAATCCCTTGTTGACGTGACTACCATAACTAGTTTGTCGATGCTTAGGGTTGAGGCTCCTACAGCTCATGACATTTTCATTCTTAAATCAGGGTTCATTTTTCAAAATTCAACTCAAGCTATGTTCATTTGTGGAGCATATTTCTAATACTTTAATTGATATCGCAAATGCAAAGCATAACATTTTATAGTTGCAATGGTTCAAAAAAATCATTTGTATTAGTTTTGTGACAATCGTTCAAGAGTTACAACTATTTTTTCCCTTGTATACCATTTTTTATCGACTAAAGGACGAAAAATATATCGAGAGTATAAGTGACCATCTTTGGTTCCTCCAACTTTTATTTTGGTTGTATTTTCTTGAATTTTCAAAATAAAGAATTTGATCCCAACTTGATCCCCAATGAAGGAAAAGTATTGCAAAGGCAACTAACATAATATCTATGTAATACTTCAACCATATAGTATCTAGAATATCATAATTGGGATATTAAAATTGTGATATTGATACATCAAATACAAGTACAAGTGACATAAGTACATGATATCACATAGGCTACATCAAACATGCGTACATATATAATATGTATGAAACATAAAAATATTAAGAACACACAGCAAAATTCAAAATATAAGAAAAATATTCTTGCGTCCATCAAGTCATATTGCCTTTCCTTTTACTGGAAACTTGATCACCTAAAAAAGTAAGTCATAACATGAGGTGAAATAATATTATCTCAGTGGAGTCCTACTAAAACCACAAGTCCTCTCAGTAACAAGTTCATCTAAACTACAAAATATTCTATTAGGTTCTAACACTCGTGTGACATAAAACGAAACAAAGGGAATCGAGGCATAACTATTCTCATAAAACATATGAATATTGATACACTCGCTCATACATACCATGTACACTTCAGAAGTTTGTTAGCCTCGCAGAATGTCAACTGCCTACTAACACTTCTCATATCAATCCTGGTTTTACTAAATTAGTGACTTCCTACTAATACTTTCTGTCAAGGTTGGTTTTACAGTGTGACCTACCACCTTGACTAGATTATCCTCTTGATTATAAGATACACTCTGGTATGTGTGGGGAGTATCGACATTCCTCACATGTATCTCAATTGACTCCATTCAAAATCAATGTCAATTAGTGCTCACTATCTTGTGATACATGTATGTATCCAAGACTCAATATTAGTTTCCCTAAGTCTGTGCTCTAGGGTAACCTAGATTTCTTTGAATTAGCTTTCTAAGGCAATTGATCCCATCTAAATCGGAGCTACCAAACTTAAGTTATGATATTTTCAATTATGCCTCATTTTTTTCTCAAACTTGTATTCGAATACCAACTGGTTGCATTTGAACACAACATCAACCAGAAGCCCAGAACTCCATTTTTTCACCTATGTTATAATATCAATTGGTTGTATTCTGATACAACATCAACCAGAACCAAAAAAATATTTTTTCTTGCATATTCTTGCATCTAAACATCACCTAAAGTTTCCTCATGACCTAAATCAAACTCAAGACCACATTTAAGGCAATTTGGATAGAAATCAAACATGCAAGAAACAATAAATTTATTGATCACAATAAATAAAGACATCAAGCAATCAATTAAGACATTTCATGCCTTAATGTACTCAAATCCCACATGCAAACCCTAAATTGATCTACCCAAGACTAAAGCTTAAGAGGTACCTAACCTTATAGTGGAGAATTTCATAACTTAAGAGGATGATGAAGTTGTTTAGGTGCTCTTAAATTATTTCACCCTTGTTCTTCTTCAATGATATACTCTTTCTTGTTACATGTAAAGTAAGATCAAGAACACTTAAATCCCCTTTCTCTCTCGCTCTCTCTCTCTCTCTCTCTCTCTCTAACCCTCACACCAAAAATTAGAATTTTGAAAGTAGGATAAATGAGAGAAAATGGTATATTTCTCTCACTTTTGGTTTTTTATACTTTCCTAATATAATGACCTACTTGGCATCATTCTTTAAATCAAATAACAAGTGTGCC
This sequence comes from Lathyrus oleraceus, assembly GCF_024323335.1. Lineage (NCBI taxonomy): Eukaryota > Viridiplantae > Streptophyta > Magnoliopsida > Fabales > Fabaceae > Lathyrus > Lathyrus oleraceus. The sequence goes on along the minus strand of NC_066585.1, from coordinate 264,521,261 downwards.
ATTAGTGGCATTAGATTTAGAAAACTACAAGGCTTACCACTAATGCCCAAATTATCTCAAATTAATATAAGTTTAGTATGAAATGGGAATTAAACCCCCCCCCCCCTTAATTAAAACTTCGTCCTCGAAATTTAAATTTTTACCTAAATAGGTGTGCATAGTTGGCTCGCATATCTTCTTCTAATTCCCACGTATATTCTTTGGGGTGAGATTCCTCCCACATCACTTTCACTAATAATATCTCTTTGTTCTTTAGGGGCTTCATCGTATAATCCACTATTCGGCTTGGTTGTTGTTAGAAAGTGAGATTTGTCGCAACTTCAAGGGTATCTGGAAGGATAGGCTGAAATGGATCTGATATAAATTTCTGAAGATGAGATACATGAAATACATCATGTAGTCCAGATAGGGAAGGTGGCAATGACAATTGATATGCCACTTCACATACCCGACTTATGATCTAGTAAGGATTAATGTGTCTCAGACTCAACTTCTTTATCTTGAATGTTCCTTTCAACCCTAGCTTGGGAGTAACCTTCAAGAACACATGGTCTCCCTCATAAAATTCCAAGGGCCTCATACTGCGGTCTTCATAACTCTTTTTTTATATTGGGCTTTCTTCATCTTTTCTTGAATAATTTGTATCTTCTCTATGGTCTCTTGGATTATCTCTGACACTCGGATCCCTTTTTCTCATACTTGCGCCCGACACAAAGGCATTTGAAACTTCCTTCCATATAAAACCTTATATGGAACCATTCCAACACTTAAATAATAATTGTTGTTATAGGTGAACTTAATCAATGACAAGTGTTGGTTCTAACTTCACCCACTCTCTAAGATACAAGCCCTTGACATATCCTCCACTGTCTTAATGGTTCTCTCCGTCTGGACATCAGATTAAGGATGATTAGTTGTACTGAGATTCAATCTAGTTCCTATCGCATGGCATAAAGTCTTAAAAACCTAGAGGTGAACTTTGGGTCTCAGTCGGATAAAATACGGGTTGGTACACCATGCACTATGTTGGAACAAGACTTGGTCATGCCCTTAAAAGGTTTTAATGATAACAATGTATTTAAAGAACAATATGTTTTGCTAATAGTTGTTCAAGTGTGCATGTTCTGAAGTTAAATTAAACCAAGGTTTCAAACCTATCAAAAGACTCAGTTGCACAAAGAAGTGATTCAGATTCTGATTGATCATAATCTGTAGTTATTCATCAGCATCTGAAGGCGTCAGACTCTGGTTACGACCTTGCTTCTGATGACATCTCATATTTTGAAAAGTTGAAGAGCATTTAATCTACACATTGCACTAAAGCAGTCTTGTCTTATCAAAGCCCCATAATTTTGGACAAAGTCTATTAGGATTTCGATTTGCAAGGCTCAAGAAATAAGGAGTTGGCATCTTCAGTCTGCTCTACTTGTTGGTAGATATCTAGTACCTTGAAAGGTACTGAGAGCGTTGTTATTATTCAATGGACAAAGCTTCATACCAGATGCTAATCTACAACGGCTCTCTTGGCATACTTTTTCAACAAGCCTGCTCGTTATGTTCAAATCCTCCAACGGCTTTTTTCCTAGTCCTATAAAAGGAAGTTCAATGTTCAAGGATACAAAGAAGATGCTGAAGATGATTGGTCAAGTTGATCAATATGGGTTCGTTGAATTTGGTTGAAAACTCTGAATGTGCTAAAGATTCAAATATTATGGAAGTCTTTGAATAAGTTGTCAACAAGAAGTCTCTTTCTAGTTTGATTAAGCAAATTGTAATCTGATTGATTATAGTGAAAATATTTTGTGTTGCAAGGGGACTAGACTACTATCAGTTTGAGAGGAACTATGATATATTGTGTATCTCTTTATTTACTTCTGCGTTTATATTCCAATGTGTAACAAACTCTGAAGTCAGACTCTAGTCTGATTCAGACTCTTACTTGGATCAGAATATGAGCTTGACATCTCAGGTTCTGAATAGGTTTAAGAAAAAGAATTAAATTCCCTATACACAATTCAACCCCCCCCCCCCCCCCCCCCCCCCCGTTATACCCTAATTTTTAACCCTAAGATCCCACATACCATTGGCATCCTTGCACACAAACAAGGTCACCTTTTGGTCCCTCTCCCTCTCATCTTTGGGTTTTGCTTTTGTAGGGATCATCAAGTACCTCATTGTTGGTGTTTTACCTTTTGTGTTTATATGTTCATTTCTTAACTACTAATCAAATAGAAAAATATGTTTTTTTTCATTAAGTTTATTGTGCAAGGTAGGGATTTTCATCAAGAGTACTAAGCATGATTCCTTAGCTAGGGTTTCTGTTGATTCCTCAAGATAAAATATGTCCAATCATTGGTTCCCAAGGGGCTATCTTTCAATGCATGACCTATAAAGTTCTAAAGCACCTTTCAATCTCATTTTAATCAAGAATACATCAAAGTTTTGTTGTTTACTTCTCAAGGAAAGTCAAAGGTTCATGTGTTTATTTCCATGCCATCTTCACCAAGGTACCTTAAGCTTTAAGCAATCTAATCAAGATACATTCAATGACACCTCATTTTTATACCATATGATCATCCATGTGCTTTGAAATGCAAGGAAAATCCAAGGACACAAGTTTGTTCTAAGTGGTTTTACCAAAAAAGTCAACATTTAAAGTCAAAGTTCCAAGGATCACAACTCCTTCAATTCTCAACATTTTTGAATGCTTATTTTTGAGACTTCAAGGCTCGACCAACACCAGTTACCGGGGTAACCTTAAAAAACAAATAGGCCCCCTCTTGGAACTCAAGTTCCTTTCTCCTCTTATCATGGTAACCCTTATGGAGACTCTGAGAAGCTTTCATCTTCTCTTGTGTCATCTTTATCTTCTTAGAGGTCTGTTGCACAATCTCAGGTCCTGCACTCTCACCAGATTCATACCAACACAGAGGTGTCCTACACCTCATCCCATACAACACCTCAAACAGGGCCATCTCAATACTTGAATGGAAATTGTTATTGTATGTGAATTCAATTAGTGGCAAGTATCTATTCTAAGCACTTACTTGTTCTAGCACACAAGCCTTTAACATATCTTCCAAGGATTGGATAGTCCTCTCTATTTTCCCATCAGTTTGTGGGTGATAAGCGGAGCTCAACTTCAGCTTAGTACCCAAGGCTTCTTTTAGACTCTGCAAAAACATCTACATGAACCTCAAATCTCTATCTGACACAATGCTTGACGGAATACTATGCAAACTAAGAATCTTCTAAATATATAGCTCAACTAACTTCTACAAGTTAAAGTTGATCCTGATCGAAATCAAATTAGCTAATTTGGTTAGTCTATCAACAATCACCAAGATAGACTCATACCCTTTCGTCGTCTTCGATAAACTGGTTATGAAATCCATGGAAATGATATCCCACTTCCACTTTAGAATACTCAAAGGTTGCAGCAATCCTAACGGTCTCTGATGTCCAATTTTTGACTTCTAACAAGTCAAACAAGCATAAACAAATCCAACCACGTCCTTTTTCATTCTTGGACACCAAAATAATTTCTTTAAGTCTTGATACATCTTAGTGGCACCAGGATGAATACTCAGGCCACTCATGTGACCCTTTTCAAGAATACTCTTCTTAAGCTTGGGTACCTCTGGTATACAAACCTTGTCTCTGAACCTCATGACACCATTACCATCAATTATGAAGTCGTCACCCTTATTATGATTGATTAACATAAGTCGGTCAACCAATCCCACATCGGTCTTCTGACCCTCTATGATCTCTTTAAGAATGTCATTTGTCAGCTTCAACATGCCCAACTTCACACTATTAGAGGTTTCTTCGCATACTAGACTCATGTCTCTGAATTTCTCGATCAATTCTAGCTCTCGAACCATCAACATTGAGTTATGCAAAGATTTCATGCTCAAAGCCTCAACTACAACGTTAGCCTTACCCGAATGGTAACTCAAGTCAAAATCATAATCTTTCAGAAACCCGAGCCACCTCATCTGCCTCATATTCAATTCCTTCTGATCAAATACGTATTTGAAACTCTTGTGATCACTAGATACTTCAAACCTAGAGCCAAACAGGTAGTACCTCCAAATCTTTAACACAAAAACCACTACTGCTAACTCAAGATCATGCATAGGATAATTCCTTTCATGAACTCTCAACTACCTCGAAGCATAAGCCACAACCTGTCCATTATGCATCAACACACCTCCCAACCCCATCTTCTAAGCATCAAAATATACAACAAAGGACTCACTTGGGTTCGGAAAAATCAAACTAGAGCAGACGTCAACTTCTTCTTGAGTTCTTGGAAACTCTATTCACAATGCACATCCCAAACGTAGGCTTGACCTTTTCGAGTCAACTAAGTCGACAACAATGCTAAATTCGGAAAACCTTAAATGAACTTCATGTAGTAACCATCCAATCCAAGAAAACTTCTAATCTCAGTGACAGACTTCAGAGTCTCCCTTTGTAACACAACATCTATCTTCGACGGATCCACAACTATACCACCACTAGAAATCACATGACCAAGGAAACTCACTTCTCTTAACCATAACTTACACTTGGAAAACTTTGCGTACAATTGGTTCTCTTTCAATGTCTGCAATACAATTATCAGATGTTCCACATGCTCTTCATTAGACTTTGAGTATATCAGTATGTCATCGATAAACACTACCACGAATTGATCTAAATATGGATGGAATATTCTATTCATGTATTCCATGAACACTCCAGGCTCATTAGACACACCAAACGACATTACCGAATACTCATAATGACCATACCTTATTCTGAAAGCAGTCTTCAGAATATCTTCAGGCTTCACACAAATCTGATGATAACTTGAACACAAAACTATCTTGCTAAACACACAATCACCTACCAATTGATCTATCAGGTCATTAATCCTCATAAGTGAATACTTATTCTTGATAGTCACCTTATTCAGTTTTTGGTAGTCCACGCATAGCCTCATACTACCATCATTCTTCTTTACTAGCAACAACGGTACACCTCACAGCGAAACACTCAGACGAATAAACTTCTTCTCAAGCAGATCTTTCAGTTGCTTCTTCAATTCATCCAAATCTGAAGCTTGCATCCTGTCATACCCCAAAATTTGCCCATCAATAGTTCAAGACATTTTTCAGGGGCATTCCGACTCATTTTATGGCACTGATCTTAAAGGGACAAAGGCCCAGCTCACGAATGGCCCAATCCAGAAAATGGCCCAAACTGGCCTGTTCGCTACCCGCTCGCCTAGCGAACGTTACGTTCGCTACACGCTCGCCTAGCGAACGTTCGCTACACGCTCGCCTAGCGAAGCAAACGTTCGCTACTAGCTCGCCTAGCGAGGCTGACAGACAACAAAAAATTCCGGGCTTCATTCTGAGCCCATTAGGTCATGAAAAAGAGCATTATAAATACCAGCACTTCAGTAATGAAAAGGAGGACGGAAAACAGAGGGAGACAGACGAAAACCCTGGCACAAAAACCCTGGAGGCTACTTCAGAAACCCTGAAGGCCGCTCCTCCGCTCCGAAGCTACCACCGTCCAACTCAATCCGGCTCGCCAATTCAAGGTTGCAATTCGATTGCAAACAGGTTTGCATTACTATTATCGCTTTATTTTCTTAATTTGCATGTGATACCGCTTTATGTTCTTAACTTGCATGTGATATTATAATTGAATTCATAAACATATTTGAGGTTTTGCATGTGAATTTAAGTGTGCCTGAATATTGTGAATGCTGAACCGTATAATTATGTGTTGGATGCCATAAGCCATGCCGCAGGTTGAAGTCATACTGTTCTGAAATTCAAAACCCGCAGCCGCTCGCTAGCACATCGCTAAGCGAGCATGTAGCGAGTATTCGCTAGGCCCTCGCTAGGCGAGGCAGAGGCGAACGGGACAGTTGCTAATATTTTGTTTGTTATGTCCTATGCGTATCTGATCTATTCTATGTTAATTATGCACTGTTTTGCCTGACATTCATGCTGCTGTATTTTCTTTTGCGGTGTAATCTTCGATTACACCCCGATTTGGTATTCTAACCCGTTTGCTGAATTTTGCCAAGGTTCACATGTCCCAGGAAAAGATTGCCGTTAGGTCTTCCACTTTATTTGTGGGATACCCTTGTGGAGACTCACCCTAAATTACTTAATTAATTTTAATGTGTTAATTTTAATGTATTAATTTTAATGTATTAATTTTAATGTATTGATTTTAATATGGAGGCACGTCCTAATTACCTAATTGACTTTAAAATATTGCCTTTAAATAAGTGATCTTGGACCTCTCTTTTGCCCTACGGTATTACGGTATAACGGTCATGTCCCGCGAATGTAGGGATACACTTAGCAAAGACCCTTCGATTAAATCATCATAAAATAAATCATGGTCCCTCGGATGTTGCCTTCGAAAATACGATTTTGTCCCTCGATGACCCTTCGGTGTAGCCTACGGTTAAATGATGATCGTCCCTTCGAATGCTAAGGTATCCTTACAACTGTTGCCTTCAATGACCTATCGATGACCCTACGGTGACCCTTAAACATCCAAAGGGTAAGATTACTTACTTCTCAATAGTAAGGACAGTTTTACCCTCATAAGGATAGGAAATGCCCATAACGACCTCAGGAAGGTATAACTCTCAATTACTGGATCATAACCTAAAACATTTTCCACCCCTCACACTTTACACTTTACAAATCCTAGAAAATCACCACTTGGTATACATTCATACTAGAATCATTACCGAGTTATATTTTTCTAAACCATTTTCAAAATCAAATGAGATAAATACTTTGTATACATTCATACGAGAATCATTACAAAGTTAAACTCTCTTTCAAACATTTTTTAAGCAATTCACCGACACTTTTCAGACAAAAATATAAGTGATCCAGTAATTAAGAGCCCATGGATAACCATGGATACAAAGGGTGCTAACACCTTCCCTTTGTATAATGTACCTCCCGAACCCAAAATCTATTGAGGTCTTTCCTGTTCTTTTCCACCTTTCCTTATTGGATAAAAGAAAAGTCGGTGGCGACTCTTGCTATCCGCGACATTGCGATAAAAAGCAAAACACCCCAAGTCAGTTCACCGTATGACAGAACTGGCGACTCTGCTGGGGACACTTTAAAAAGAGAGGTTACCTTAAAAACAAGATCACTTATTCCAAATTGTCTGATTTACTTTTAAGGGATTGCTTGGGTATTCTTGAGTGAAAGATCCTACACCCGGATCTAGTGTACCTTAGGTAAGTAGCAATAGATCATCGCGACTATCCGGCGTATACTGGAATGGTTAAAATGATGGCTACGGTTAATGTGACACTTTGGTTGTCCTGATGTTCCTCATGTTACTTGAGGAAAAATTTGGCTTCCGCGTGGTGTCATCAAAGCATTAACCAGACCTTTAGAACCCTAATTGACTCATCCTGGCCATTAGAAAGTAGTGAGATAACTGACTTCGGTTCCGACTGGGGTTGGTTGAGACTCGATACTACACTCTTTGAGATTGGACTTTAGGGAAGCTTCGGTCAACCACTTGGTGTTGCACTGAAGTGGACTTAAAGAAAGGTCGATGATTTGAGATCCTTCTAGAACCCGGTTACTATTCTAGGACAGGTTGAACCAACTAAACTTCAGTGGGGAGGGTACTTACCTATGGAACTCATGCAAGCCTTAAAACCTAGGGATGATTGTTGTGGGACTTGTTTATGCTTGTTTAACATCTTAACATCATAACATCATGACATCATAACATTGTACTAACCATTTCAAGGACTTAGGGATTTAACTTTGCTCTGTTTTGAAAAACAAAAAGAAAAACAAAAAAAAAAAAAAAAAAACAAACAAAAAAAAAACAAAAAAAAAAGTTTCCTTTTTTGGTAGTTTATGCAAAGTTAAATTCCAAAAGTCCTTGAAAACATTTCATACATTGCATAGCATAACATAGCATAACAGGTACTCTAAAGGGATCAATGTTCTCACGGTTTTCCTCCAAACAGAAAAATGGATCTCGAACAAACTGTCAAAGATCTCCAGACTCAGAATGCTCAATTCAAGGAGATGATGTTAAGCTTATCCAAGGGGCAGGAGGAACTGAAGGCTCTTCTGGTCGAAAAGAAGAAAGACAAGAAAGCTGTGAGTTTCATTAACCCAGGAAGAAGGCGTAAAGGACAGGCTACGGGAATCAAATTTGGAATCCCGAATGGTCCAGAGGAGGGGGCGGAGAATGACTCAGAGGAAGAGAACGCTGATTTCTCCAACCCTGAGGATGACGATGAGAACTATGATAAGTACAAGTTGCTGGAAGAACGCATGCTAGCCATGGAGGGTCAGAAGGCGCCTGGTCTAGATTTCGAAAGTTTGGGCCTGGTCTCCGATGTGACCATTCCCCGCAAATTCAAAATCCCCACTTTCACTAAGTACGATGGTGCATCCTGTCCTCAGATGCATTTAAGGGCTTATGTGAGAAAGATCCAGCCGCATACCACTGATAAGAAACTATGGATCCATTTCTTCTAAGAAAGTCTGTCTGGCACTCAGTTGGAATGGTATTATCAGCTCGAGAGCTCTGACATCCGCACCTGGACTGATTTAGCAACGGCTTTCTATAAGCAGTACCAGTACAATTCTGAGCTAGCGCCTACTCGGCTACAGTTGCAGAATATGGCCATGGGATCTAAAGAAAGCTTCAAGGAGTATGCTCAGAAATGGAGAGATTTGGCCGGCAGGGTCAAACCCCCTATGACTGACCGAGAATTAGTAGACCTGTTCATGGGTACCCTGACTGGCCCATTCTACAGCCACCTACTGGGGAGTTCTTCATCAGGTTTCACTGAACTTATACTGACAGGTGAACGGGTAGAGAGCGGCATTCGAAGTGGAAAGTTACAGGCAGCTACTTCTACAAGCAGTAAAAAGTCCTACCATGGGAAGAATGAATCGAATGCTGTGTATGGTCAAAAGAATCATAACAAGAAAAATGGTGACCATGCCGTTGGAGCAGTGACAATCGCCGCCCCGCCAGCTCAAAACTTCCAGCAAAGACCAGACAGACCAAGAAGGCAGTTTACCAAGCTCAATATGACTTTAGCACAAGCACTGCAAAGTATGCTAAAGGTAAATTTAATTACCCTCAGAGATCCTCCTGCAAAACCCAACACTACTTCTCCTCGTTATAATCCCAATGCCAGGTGTGCCTATCACTCCGATAGCCCCGGGCATGATACAAACGATTGTTGGTCGTTGAAGAACAAAATTCAGGATATGATCGACGCCGGAGAATTTGAATTTGATCCGCCTGAGACTCCTAATGTCATCACTGCTCCTCTGCCTAAGCAGGACGAGACTGTCAATGCTGTGGAAGATACTGATGACGATTATGACTTGGATAGCTGGATTTCCCCAACAATTGGTGACGGACTCGACAATTGGAAGGCTGAAGACACTATCCCGATTTCCTTTAGTCGAGAGTAATTGTTATTGCTATTTTAGTATTTCAAAAGCATTATGTCTATACCCGGGGCATAATAGCTAATTTTAAGGGTTTGTCATTTTCATAAGCATATTCATATTCAATAAATCAATGGACTTTTTGCATTCAAATATTGCGCTCTTTATCTTTCCTGTCATTTTTTTCAAAACAAGCTATGTTTTCTTGCACACACGCACGTAACAGTTTTCCGATCCATATCCACTCTGGATCCTGTTGATAATGACTTTGCTACTGTTCATTATGACTTTGAAAATCCGATCTACCAAGCCTAGGATGGAAGTGAGGAAGATTGTGAAGTCCCTGGAGAACTTGCCAGACTGGTACTACAAGAAGAAAAGACCATACAGCCGCATGAGGAATCAATTGAAATTGTAAATCTGGGTACTGAAATAGACAAGAAAGAAGTCAGAGGTTTCTTGGGGGCGCTCGAATTACATTGCCCGATTCATTCCACACTTGACTGCTACCTGCAAACCCATCTTCAAATTACTAAAAAGGAAAAATCAAGAGATGGTATGGAATGATGAATGACAAAATCAAGAAGTATCCCCAAGAACCTCCAGTTCCGATGCCACCAGTTGAAGGAAGACCTTTAATCACGTATTTGACCGTGTTAGAAAATTCAATAGGGTGTGCTGGGGCAACATGACGAGTCCGGTCGAAAAGAGCATGTCATACACTGCCTTAGCAAAAGGTACCGACTGTGAAACAAGATACTCACAGCTCGAGAAAGCTTGCTGCGCTTTGGCTTGGGCTGCTCGCCGACTAAGACAGTATATGTTGAATCATACCACTTTATTGATTTCTAAGATGGATCTTATCAAATATACATTCGAGAAACCTGCTGTCTCCTAAAAGAGTTATCACTGATAATGGTACTAAATTGAACTCGGCATGCAGTTCAAAATAAAACACCATAACTCTTCTCCGTACCGGCCAAAGACGAACGACGCCGTGGAGGCTGCTAACAATATCAAGAATATAACAGTAACATACAAAGACTGGCATGAGATGTTACCTTTTGCTCTTCATGGTTACCGCACTTCGACAGGGGCAACTCCGTTCTCCTTAGTCTATGGAAGGGAAGCCATCTTACCAGTGGAAGTTCAGATTCCCTCTCTAAGAATCATGAAAGGGGCGGGCTTAGATGAAGAGGAACGGATTCAAACTCGACTCGATCAGATAAATTTGATTGATGAAGAGAGACTTGCGGCTGTTTGTCATAGGCAGATATATCAGAAGCGCATGACCCAAGCATTTAACAAAAAGGTCAAGAGACAGGTGTATCAAATTGGCGACTTGGTAATAAAGCGTATCATTCTACCACAAGGTGATCCCAGAGGCAAATGGACTCCCACACACGAAGGGCCATTTGTAGTTAAGAAGGTATTCTCTGGTGGAGCCATGATGCTTGCTACAATGGACGGCGAAGATTTCCCGCATCCTGTGAACGCGGACATAGTTAAAAAATACTACGCATAAAAGAGACCCGCTAGGTCGACGTACCTAAGCAAAAGTAAGGGCATCCCGGCGAACCAAAAGGGTTCGGGCAAAAATTAGGGATAAACATATAAAGACGTACACCCGGCAAGTCGAAAACCTGAAAAGGCGGCTTGAGCAAAAAAGGGTATCCCGGTGGACTGAAAACCTGAAAAGGCGGTCCAGGCAAAAATTAGGGATTAAAGCGTATGACTATGCCCCGTTCTCTGTCAGCTTCACCCAAGTTTCAAGGGACCGAACAAGCCAATCACTTCTATCCGACAGCAGGAGATGAGATGCTTGAAGACATAATGACGGTAGTGGATTTAAAATCAACAGGACTTTTCCTGCATAGCTTTTTCTTTGTTTTCTCAGCAATTTCCTCTTACTAGGATTTCTGTCTCCTTGTACTCAAATTGCCTATTTATAGGCCCTCTTTCAAAATCAATACAATTTCATTTCCAAAAAGATGCTTTTGTTTTACCTTTTCTGTTTTGTTTGCGTAAACGTCCATTGATTTACTTTGAATTGATTTATGCACTTGAATATGATCAATGTTTACCAAAAATGCATGCCTAGAATAGTAATAGCAATTACTACACGACTTCAGGATCGAGGAGAAGGTCTAATAACGCTTCCCAATGAATATGTTGCTAATTCGATTCCCCGGCTAAGCCAGTTATTCCCCAGAAGAAATGGGCATCACTAGACGAATTGGTCATCTCTTCTATCCCCAGCCAGGCTCTGTTGAGTGTTTCCATCGTCAGACAGAAATCAAGTATCCCCCAGCTAAGAAAGGGTCGTCAATACAAATATCTCCGACCAGAAGACTGAGATTTATTCCCCCAGTAGAGTCCCCTGGAAGAACGTTTCAGACGCATAGTGCATTCATTACATCATTTCACATCACATACCTACATACAATTTTCATTCCGCATCATATACATTACATCATTTCATAACATATACATGCACACAATGCTCGCATTTATTCCAGACGCATAATTCACTCATCACATCATTTCACAGCACACGCATGCATACAACATTTGCATCTCATGCATCATGACATGGCATGAAGCTAACTTTATTTTTCAGGTTAACTATCCTCTTGATACAATCAACACAAAGGTCCATTCAGACGGACATCTGTATCAATTACATTCAGGATTCAACTACACCTTTCAGATATACTCCATGTCAACATTCATTCTGACATCCTCCCAACGATGGCATCTATAAGCCCATCCCAGACATTTATCGCCAATACAACATATACAAATACTATCAGATATAGCCTAGCGTACGGTTCATCCTGATTCAGCTCAACATATGACCCCTTCAACTCAGATACGATCTAACGTATGATCCATTCTGACCTTCAACAACTCAGATACGATCTAACGGACGATCCATTCTGATCTTTAACTACTCCCAACACGGTCTAATGTACGACCCAGTTGGACCTTCACTTCTCAGGTACTACCTAGCATACGGTCCACCCTGATTCATCTCAACACATGACTCCTTCGACTCAGATACGATCTAGCGTACGATCCATTCTGACCTTCAATAACTCAGATACAGTCTAATGTACGACCAAGTTAGACCTTCAAATCTTCAAATACCACTCAAATACAGTCTAATGTACGACCAAGTTAGACCTTCAAGTCAGATTCTGTAAATACAGTCTAATGTACGACCAAGTTAGACCGTCAAGTCCTCGGATTCTGCCCAGATACAGTCTAATGTACGACCAAGTTAGACCAGATTCTGCTCAGTGACAGTCTAGTGTACGACCAAGTTAGACCGTCAAGTCCTCGGACAACTCAGATAAGGTTTAATGTACGACCAAGTTAGACCTTTATCTCCTCAGATGCTACCTTCGGACAGGTACATTTCTGAATGGTAGTCTAGTATACGGCTACTCCCTTTCTCAGATGCTACCTTCGGACAGGTACATTTCTGAATGGTAGTCTGGTATACGGCTACTCCCTTTCTCAGATGCTACCTTCGGACAGGTACATTTCTGAATGGTAGTCTAGTATACGGCTACTCCCTTCTCAGATGCTACCTTCGGACAGGTACATTTCTGAATGGTAGTCTAGTATACGACTACTCCCTTACTCAGATGCTACCTTCGGACAGGTACATTTCTGAATGGTAGTCTAGTATACGGCTACTCCCTTCCTCAGATGCTACCTTCGGACAGGTACATTTCTGAATGGTAGTCTAGTATACGGCTACTCCCTTACTCAGATGCTACCTTCGGACAGGTACATTTCTGAATGGTAGTCTAGTATACGGCTACTCCCTTACTCAGATGCTACCTTTGGACAGGTACATTTCTGAATGGTAGTCTAGTATATGGCTACTCCCTTACTCAGATGCTACCTTCGGACAGGTACATTTCTGAATGGTAGTCTAGTATACGGCTACTCCCTTACTCAGATGCTACCTTCGGACAGGTACATTTCTGAATGGTAGTCTAGTATACGGCTACTCCCTTACTCAGATGCTACCTTTGGACAGGTACATTTCTGAATGGTAGTCTAGTATACGGCTACTCCCTTACTCAGATGCTACCTTCGGACAGGTACATTTCTGAATGGTAGTCTAGTATACGACTACTCCCTTTTCAGCAGATTCAGCCTAATGGACGGCTCATTCTGCTCAGATATGGTTTAATGTACGACCAAGTTAAACCTTCATCTACTCAGATGCTACCTTCGGACAGGTACATTTCTGAATGGTAGTCTAGTGTACGACTACTCCCTTTTCAGCAGATTCAGCCTAATGGACGGCTCATTCTGCTCAGATATGGTTTAATGTACGACCAAGTTAAACCTTCATCTTCTCAGATGCTACCTTCGGACAGGTACACTTCTGAATGGTAGACTAGTGTACGACTACTCCCTTTTCAGCAGATTCAGCCTAATGGACGGCTCATTCTGCTCAGATATGGTTTAATGTACGACCAAGTTAAACCTTCATCTTCTCAGATGCTACCTAGTGTACGGTACATTTCTGAAGTGTAGTCTAGTGTACGACTACCCCCTTTTTTATCATCAGATTCAGCCTAATGGACGGCTCATTCTGCTCAGATACGGTCTAATGTACGACCCAATTAGACCTTCGTCTCCTCAGATGCTACCTAGTGTACGGTACATTTCTGAAGTGTAGTCTAGTGTACGACTACCCCCTTTTATCATCAGATTCAGCCTAATGGACGGCTCATCCTGCAACTCCAATACAGTCTATCATAAGACCCATTTGGATCTTCAACTCAGAGACGATCTAGCATACGATCCGTTCTGATTTTTCATCCTCGGCAAAGTCATCTGCCTAACGAACAGCTCACTCCGGTATTCAGATACGGTCCAGTGTATGATCCATTCTGATCCCTTATCCCCAGCAGTATATAGCATACTCCGACTCCCCGGCAAAGTCGACAGCATAATGGATGACTCACTATACGGTCTGATGTACGACCCGGTGTGACACCCATGTCTCCAGATATCGTCTAATGTACGACACAATCTGGAAATCTCCTCATCAAACTTCCTGGATGGCATCTTTAAGCCCATCTCCGTCAAGACTGATGGACAAGCGCAAATTGTTGGGGCATTCTAGTGTTCAATAATCTTTCACCTCCAGACCACGAACGGCACATACCATTCTGACTCTCTCGGTTCAAGAATATTGAACAGGGGCAGCTGTCATACCCCAAAATTTGCCCATCAATAGTTCAAGACATTTTTCAGGGGCATTCCGACTCATTTTATGGCACTGATCTTAAAGGGACAAAGGCCCAGCTCACGAATGGCCCAATCCAGAAAATGGCCCAAACTGGCCTGTTCGCTACCCGCTCGCCTAGCGAACGTTACGTTCGCTACACGCTCGCCTAGCGAACGTTCGCTACACGCTCGCCTAGCGAAGCAAACGTTCGCTACCAGCTCGCCTAGCGAGGCTGACAGACAACAAAAAATTTCGGGCTTCATTCTGAGCCCATTAGGTCATGAAAAAGAGCATTATAAATACCAGCACTTCAGTAATGAAAAGGAGGACGGAAAACAGAGGGAGACAGACGAAAACCCTGGCACAAAAACCCTGGAGGCTACTTCAGAAACCCTGAAGGCCGCTCCTCCGCTCCGAAGCTACCACCGTCCAACTCAATCCGGCTCGCCAATTCAAGGTTGCAATTCGATTGCAAACAGGTTTGCATTACTATTATCGCTTTATTTTCTTAATTTGCATGTGATACCGCTTTATGTTCTTAACTTGCATGTGATATTATAATTGAATTCATAAACATATTTGAGGTTTTGCATGTGAATTTAAGTGTGCCTGAATATTGTGAATGCTGAACCGTATAATTATGTGTTGGATGCCATAAGCCATGCCGCAGGTTGAAGTCATACTGTTCTGAAATTCAAAACCCGCAGCCGCTCGCTAGCACATCGCTAAGCGAGCATGTAGCGAGTATTCGCTAGGCCCTCGCTAGGCGAGGCAGAGGCGAACGGGACAGTTGCTAATATTTTGTTTGTTATGTCCTATGCGTATCTGATCTATTCTATGTTAATTATGCACTGTTTTGCCTGACATTCATGCTGCTGTATTTTCTTTTGCGGTGTAATCTTCGATTACACCCCGATTTGGTATTCTAACCCGTTTGCTGAATTTTGCCAAGGTTCACATGTCCCAGGAAAAGATTGTCGTTAGGTCTTCCACTTTATTTGTGGGATACCCTTGTGGAGACTCACCCTAAATTACTTAATTAATTTTAATGTGTTAATTTTAATGTATTAATTTTAATGTATTAATTTTAATGTATTGATTTTAATATGGAGGCACGTCCTAATTACCTAATTGACTTTAAAATATTGCCTTTAAATAAGTGATCTTGGACCTCTCTTTTGCCCTACGGTATTACGGTATAACGGTCATGTCCCGCGAATGTAGGGATACACTTAGCAAAGACCCTTCGATTAAATCATCATAAAATAAATCATGGTCCCTCGGATGTTGCCTTCGAAAATACGATTTTGTCCCTCGATGACCCTTCGGTGTAGCCTACGGTTAAATGATGATCGTCCCTTCGAATGCTAAGGTATCCTTACAACTGTTGCCTTCAATGACCTATCGATGACCCTACGGTGACCCTTAAACATCCAAAGGGTAAGATTACTTACTTCTCAATAGTAAGGACAGTTTTACCCTCATAAGGATAGGAAATGCCCATAACGACCTCAGGAAGGTATAACTCTCAATTACTGGATCATAACCTAAAACATTTTCCACCCCTCACACTTTACACTTTACAAATCCTAGAAAATCACCACTTGGTATACATTCATACTAGAATCATTACCGAGTTATATTTTTCTAAACCATTTTCAAAATCAAATGAGATAAATACTTTGTATACATTCATACGAGAATCATTACAAAGTTAAACTCTCTTTCAAACATTTTTTAAGCAATTCACCGACACTTTTCAGACAAAAATATAAGTGATCCAGTAATTAAGAGCCCATGGATAACCATGGATACAAAGGGTGCTAACACCTTCCCTTTGTATAATGTACCTCCCGAACCCAAAATCTATTGAGGTCTTTCCTGTTCTTTTCCACCTTTCCTTATTGGATAAAAGAAAAGTCGGTGGCGACTCTTGCTATCCGCGACATTGCGATAAAAAGCAAAACACCCCAAGTCAGTTCACCGTATGACACATCCTATAAGGAGCCATCAACGCTGGACTAGTACCAAGTATTAGGTCTATAGCAAACTCTACCTCACGTTTCGGCGGCAAATCACTAATATCATCTAGAAACACTTCTGAGAAATCACTCACTACAAGTAGCTCTTCCAACGCAACTTTAGTCTTTGCCTTCATAGAAGCTAATATCATAAACACTGCATCATCGTCCTTCACAAACTCATTCAATTGCTTAGCTAACACGAACAACTCATCACTAGTATCAAACTATGTAAATGACATCGTCTTAGCAAAATAGTTGATATGAACATGATTGAACTTCAACCAGTTCATTCCAAGGATAAAATCAAGATTCCTCAAAGTTAAACACATTAAATCCATACCAAAACTCTTACCATAGATAGTAAGTGGATAATTTAAACAAGCATGCTCTCAGCCATAGAGTGAAGGAGAATAGCGATCCAAAACACAGCGGAATTTAAAATTTTCTCCTTTAGTGATCCTTACGAATGGGCATGATCAGTGATAGAATCGTTACCTCTTGTGACGATTGAAACCTTTGATGCAGATCTATGGGGCGATCACGAATTTGAACGATGACAACGCCTCTACTCAGGCCACACGAACAGATTCCTTCAATCTCAGTGCTAGCTACTACGAATTAAGGCTTTGAGTGAGAGAGAGAGAGAGAGAGAGAGAGAGAAAAACAAAATTGCAACTGCACAAATGCTTCTGCACAAGGGTTCTATTTATAGAACCACTTGTGTGGCATGCAAGCTAAAAAGCCCACTTAAGTGTATGTGGCCCATATCTTATAATATGTCAAAATCACTTAAGTGTGTGGTACCTTACCATATTTCGTATTCTACTTAAGTACACCGTACCTTACGATGATCTACAATTCACTTAAGTGCACCGTACCTTACGATGTTCCTTAGTTACTCTATCTCTCATCAATCCGTCCTTTTGTGTGTGACCTTGTAGGTTTTTGAGGCATTGGCAATTATATTAAATCACGCATTTAACATAATAAACAGTGAGCGACATCTAGCAACATATCACTGCTACCCAAGACACGAAAATGTCATGTGATCTGACAAATCCTTATGTGATAATACTTATGTGTATAATTATACTTTTGCCCTTATGTCTATATTGAACACAAGGCATAGACCGTGTCATCCTTGTCCAGTTCAATATTGGGCCCATAGACATTTATCCTATTACGCAGGATGGGAAAATTCCATCTAGGTCACTCATGTCTCTTAGCATGCTTCGTGGAGTACCCATCAACTGTCTTTATGGTCATTCAGTTACGAACAACGTTTGATCAGCAACAAGGCACTCGACTCTACATCTAGGGTCCATAGTGGTTTCAGGTCGAAGGGTGGTATACACCATTATCACCATGAGAATAACTTATGACACTTTGCATAACATTCTATATAGTTTTTTCATAGCGAGTCAATCCAGTATAAATATTACTCTTAATATTCATACATATGTTTAAGACTTGATAACTCCTTATCCATGATCCATGAGATGTGATCATCAGTCTACATGCATAATAGTCTTGATGCTTTAATGTTATCCCACTTCACAATAAAGCTCGACTATGGATACTTTAAGAATAGTGTCCTTATGTTTAATGTGATCTCATGATTAAGTCACACTTGATACATTAAACGGACTAGCTATTCTAGGGACTTTATTAAACAAACATAATAAAGAAAAAGCCTTTTATTATTAATAAATAATTCGATAAAAGTACCAAAAGTATTGGCCTCTAGGGCTTACACCAACAATCTCCCATTAGCACTAGAGCCAATCAGGCATACCCCTAATGCTCATAGATCTTGTATGGCCATCATGCTTCTGCTGCGCAAGAGGCTTTGTCAGTGGGTCAGCAATATTGTCAAGTGTAGTTACTCTGCATATTTTCACATCTCCTCTATCTATTATCTCTCGAATGAGGTGATAACGCCTAAGTATGTGTTTGGATCGTTGGTGAGATGTAGGCTCCATAGCTTGTGTGATAGCACCATTGTTATCACAATAGAGACCAATGGGATCCAGAATGCTAGGAACTATGCCAAGTTCACTAATGAACTTTTTGATCCAAACAGCTTCCTTTGTTGCACTTGAGGCAACAATATACAAGGCCTCAATTGTAGAATCAGCAACTGTATCTTGCTTTGAACTTTTCCAGCTCACAGGGCCACCGTTTAAGCAAAACACATAACCAGATTACGATCTAATGTCATCCTTATCTGTCTGGAAGCTAGCATCGGTGTATCCAATTACAGCCAGCTCTTCCTGACCTCCATATATCAAGAATGAGTCCTTAGTCCTTCTCAAATACTTAAGGATATTCACCGGTAACTTATCGAAGCTCTGACAATTAATGCGCTGCATACTAATTCCTTCCATTAATTCTTTCTTAAAACCAAAATTTCCTTTAGATTTACTATATTGCCCCCGAACTTCTACCAATCAATTCCCTTAGCTAAACATAGTGACGTTAGTAGCACTAGTTTGACCATAGGTCCCTGTGGGATCGATATCTTTTAAAACTAAAGCGACTAGACTGTGCACTTGCAGTCAAGTACCCGACAGACCATATTTTATATATAGCCACGACAAGCATCAAGTTTTTGTTGATAACTCAAAAACACATCAGATAATTGCCTTAATTTACACCCTAAGATCACATCATTTCGATTAATATCCCGATTATTGTGCAAGTATTCGTTTCGTTTTTGCAGGTATTTGAATCTCCATGCACTAAAGAGCAAAATGAAGAAAAGGAAGAAAAAGAAGAAGAAACAAGTGAAAAATCACAGAAAAACAGATTATGCAGATTTTGCTGATGTGACGATCGCCACACATTCATGACGCTCGTCACGACCCGGACTGTGACGACCGTCACAGGCCCATGACAAGCGTCATGCGGCCACAAAGTGCGTTTTGAAGCAGTCAGCAACAAGCACCCAAACGTGCCTAAATCTCCTCCAACAAACTTTTCCCACAGATTCCTCTCTCAAGACTAAGTGTTCCTTGATTTTCTCAACTACCAAGACCAAATGGACACTATATAAAGGACTCAATTGGGAAAAATTGGGGACGCATACTTTGATATTTACGCTCTGTAATTTAATTTTCAGTTTTCCAGCATTTAGCATTTTTCCTTTCTTTCCAGCAACCTTGTTTCCGTTACCTTATTGTATTCGCCATTCTTTTTATAGTTTCCCTTTTTCCAGTTAGTTTTTCAGTTATCCATAGTAGTAGTTTCCCACACTGGGAAACTGCTACACTTTATTTTATTTTAGTAGTAATCTGTATTGAAGAAGCAAAGCCTACCGACTTGTGGAGGACTGCTCAAGTGCTCCAAGAATCGCTATACTTTGTACTTTGACTCCAGGTTTTTATTGAATTATTATTATTATTGCCCATTTATTGTTATAAGCATGTTTGCCACAATGTTTATCTGTGTATGCCTTGTGTCTGCTTTATTTAATATGTCCGGCTAAACTACCGGTATCGGTATGTAGCAACTTAATTTGACGGGATTTAATAATAACCGGTGAAAACCTTTTTTCTCAAATAACTTTTAGGCTGAAGTTTTTAATCTAAATTTAATTAACTTTATCACAAAAGCGTGAAAAGCTATTTAACACGATTTTGCCACGAGAGTGGGAAATTAACTAAGGTGAGAACAAACAATCGCGAGAGCGTGAGGCTCGTGCTGGATAGTAAAAATAGGCATTGAGTTTAAAAACAGCGAGAGCACTTTAAAAACAATTAGAACTTATTTATTTTCAAAAAGTAATTTTGACTTCAAATGGGACAGCGAGAGCGTACATTCTGACTTAAAGTTTTAGGCCGAATCAACAACCACGAGAGTGTGAGATAAAGTCTTTTAAATAAACATTTTCTACTGAGAGATATTTGGCATTTAAACTATTCACCGGTAACTTATCGAATCCCTGACGATTAATGCGCTGCATACTTATTCCTTCCATTAATTCTTTATTAAAACCGAAAATTTCCCTTAGATTTACTATATTTCCCCCGGACTTCTACCAATCAATTCCCTTAGCTAAATATAGTGACGTTAGTAGCACTAGTTTGACCATAGGTCCTTGTGGGATCGATATCTTTTAAAACTAAAGCGACTAGACTGTGCACTTGCAGTCAAGTACCCGACAGACCATATTTTATATATAGCCACGACAAGCATCAAGTTTTTGTTGATAACGCGAAAACACATCAGATAATTGCCTTAATTTACACCCTAAGATCACATCATTTCGATTAATATCCCGATTATTACGCAAGTATTCGTGTCATTTTTGCAGGTATTTGAATCTCCATGCACTAAAGAGCAAAATGAAGAAAAGGAAGAAAAAGAAGAAGAAACAAGTGAAAAAGCACAGAAAAACCAGAAAAACAGATTTTGCAGATTTTGCTGATGTGACGATCGCCACACATTCATGACGCTCGTCACGACCCAGACTGTGACGACCGTCACAGGCCCATGACGAGCGTCGTGCGGACACAAAGTGCGCTTTGAAGCAGTCAGCAACAGGCACCCAAACGTGCCTAAATCTCCTCCAATAAACTTTTCCCACGGATTCCTCTCTCAAGACCAAGTGTTCCTTGATTTTCTCAACTACCAAGACCTAATGGACACTATATAAAGGACTCAATTGGGAAAAATTGGGGACGTCTACTTTGATATTTACGCTCTGTAATTTAATTTTCAGTTTTCCAGCATTCAGCATTTTTCCTTTCTTTCCAGCAACCTTGTTTCCGTTGCCTTATTGTATTCGCCATTCTTTTTATAGTTTCCCTTCCAGTTAGTTTTTCAGTTAGCCATAGTAGTAGTTTCCCACACTGGGAAACTGCTACACTTTATTTTATTTTAGTAGTAATCTGTATTGAAGAAGCAAAGCCTACCGACTTGTGGAGGACTGCTCAAGTGCTCCAAGAATCGATATACTCTGTACTTTGATCTCCAGGTTTTTATTGAATTATTATTATTATTGCCCATTTATTGTTATAAGCATGTTTGCCACAATGTTGATCTGTGTATGCCTTGTGTCTGCTTTATTTAATATGTCCGGCTAAACTACCGGTATCGGTATGTAGCAACTTAATTTGATGGGATTTAATAATAACCGGTGAAAACCTTTTTTCTCAAATAACCTTTTAGGCTGAAGTTTTTAATCTAAATTTAATTAACTTTATCACAAAAGCGTGAAAAGCTATTTAACACGATTTTGCCACGAGAGTGGGAAATTAACTAAGGTGAGAACCAACAATTGCGAGAGCGTGAGGCTCGTGCTGGATAGTAAAAATTAGGCATTGAGTTTAAAAACAGCGAGAGCACTTTAAAAACAATTAGAACTTATTTATTTTCAAAAAGTAATTTTGACTTCAATTGAGACAGCGAGAGCGTACATTCTGACTTAAAGTTTTAGGCTGAATCAACAACCACGAGAGTGTAAGATAAAGTCTTTTAAATAAACATTTTCTACTGAGAGATATTTGGCATTTAAACTATTCACTGGTAACTTATCGAATCCCTGACGATTAATGCGTTGCATACTTATTCCTTCCATTAATTCTTTATTAAAACCGAAAATTTCCCTTAGATTTACTATATTTCCCCCGAACTTCTACCAATCAATTCCCTTAGCTAAACATAGTGACGTTAATAGCACTAGTTTGACCATAGGTCCCTGTGGGATCGATATCTTTTAAAACTAAAGCGACTAGACTGTGCACTTGCAGTCAAGTATCCGACAAACCATATTTTATATATAGCCGCGACAAGCATCAAGTTTTTGTTGATAACGCGAAAATGCATAAGATAATTGCCTTAATTTACACCCTAAGATCACATCATTTCGATTAATATCCTGATTATTGCGCAAGTATTCGTGTCGTTTTTGCAGGTATTTGAATCTCCATGCACTAAAGAGCAAAATGAAGAAAAGGAAGAAAAAGAAGAAGAAACAAGTGAAAAAGCACAGAAAACCCAGAAAAACAGATTATGCAGATTTTGCTGATGTGACGACCGCCACACATTCATGACGCTCGTCACGACCCAGACTGTGACAACCGTCACAGGCCCATGACGTTAGTAGCACTAGTTTGACCATAGGTCCCTGTGGGATAGATATCTTTTAAAACTAAAGCGACTAGACTGTGCACTTGCAGTCAAGTACCCGACAGACTATATTTTATATATAGCCACGACTAGCATCAAGTTTTTGGCGCCGTTGCCGGGGACCTGTTTTAGTCGAATAGTGTGATTCTTTCGTTGCACGGTATAGACTAAGGTAAAAACAGAAACTAATCTTCTCTCCTTTTTCTTTCCCTGATTGTAAGCCAAGTACTCGCTCACAAGGCGATAACTTAGCACCACCAATCCCCGAATTAGAGTGTTTCCTATACGTGAGATGCCGAATACACGAATATCAACAAAAGTACGGTATTCCCGATATCTCATTTCCTCCCAAATCAGAAGAAAAACCAAACATGGCTGAAGAAGGACCACAGAATCGTCCTCTTAAATTATGCGCTACCCCATCTCAACAAGAACCTCACAACAGCGTTGTTGCTCCCGCTATTAATCGAAACAATTTCGAGCTGAAACCCTCACTCTTATCAGTCGTCCAACAACATCAATTTGCTGGAAATCCAACAGAAGATCCTAATGAACACCAGACCAAGTTTGTGCAGTACGCCGATACTGTAAAAGCGAATCGTGTATCTCAAGATGCGATAAGACTGCGCCTTTTTCCCTTTTCACTAAGAGACAGAGCTTGGGCTTGGTTGCAATCCTTGCCCTCCAACTTCGTTACAACATGGGAGGAGCTGAAGAACGTCTTCTTATCTCGACACTTTCCGCCAAGCAAAACTGCTATGCTGAGAGCTCAAATCAACGGATTCAGGCAAAAAGATGTGGAATCTCTCTACGAAGTGCGGGAGAGATACAAGGACATGATGAGAATATGTCCACATCACGGTCTAGAAGACTGGGTGATCATTCACACATTTTATAATGGGCTTCTGTATAACACAAGACTTACAATAGACGCTGCCGCGGGCGGTGCCCTTATGGATAAGCCATACACCGAAGCCTATCAACTCATTGAAAACATGGCCCAAAACCATTGCCAATGGGGAGGTGAACGAACTCCAGTTGAAAAGTCCCAGACTAAGGGTGGAATGTACGAAATCAGCAGCCTTGACCATGTTCATGCAAAGGTAGATGCCCTTGTCCAAAAATTAGATAACTTGACCATACCACCCGCAGCCGCCGTGGCTGCTGTAACTTCAAATTGTGAGTTATGTGGAAACCCTGGACACACTGCACAAGAATGTCAAATATTAGCAGGAGTCCCAATAGATCAAGTGAACTACACACAAGGAAATCCCTATTCAAACACTTACAACCCTGGTTGGAAAAACCATCCCAATTTCTCGTATAAGAATAACAATGCCCTTTATGCACCTGGCCAAGCACCAGCTGTTCCGCCTAGATATCAAAAACCAGCTAATAATGCTCCTAACATGCCTAGGAAGTCAAATCTCGATTTGATGATGGAAAGCTTCATAGCTACTCAAGCTCAAACAAACAAGGACTTCTTGAACCAAAACATACATACTAGTGAGCAACTTAAACAACTAGCGAATAAAGTAGACGCCTTAGCCACCCACAATAAAATGCTTGAAACACAGATTTCACAAGTGGCTCAACATCAATCGTCTACAACCGCTCCAGCTAGAACATTTCCTGGACATCCGCAACCTAATCCGAAGGGATATGCAAATGCCGTTATACTAAGGAGTGGAAAAGAAGTAGATGGACCCGTAGATCTGAGACTCCAAAACCCTGCCATGTACCAAAAACCAGATAAAACCTCAACTGAGCAGGTGAATGAACCAAAGGAAACAGAAGATAACACCCAGGAGGCCAAAGAGAAAGAGAAACCTTATGTGCCTCCACCTCCTTATAAACTACCCATTCCGTATCCTCAAAGACTCAAAAGTTCTAAAACTGCGAATCAATTTAGGAAATTTGTTTAGCTTCTGAAGCAATTAAACATTACGATACCCTTTACAGAAGCCATCACACAAATGCCCTCCTATGCCAAATTTCTTAAGGAAATCCTATCCAATAAGAAAAAGATTGAGGATGACGAAACCGTTACACTTACTGCCGAGTGTAGCGCCATAATCCAGAATAATATGCCTCCCAAACTAAAAGACCCGTGTAGTTTCTCCATACCCTGTGTCATTGGAAAATTCGTCATAGAAAAAGCTCTATGCGATCTAGGAGCCAGCATTAGCGTAATGCCCCTAACCATTTGTAGAAGGCTCAGTATGGGAGAATTAAGACCGACAAAGATGTATGTTCAATTAGTTGACCGCTCAATCAAATATCCTGTCGGTATACTAGAGAATTTCCTAGTTCGTGTAGGTCAATTTTACATTCCTACCGATTTCATAATCATGGACATTAAAGAATATGCCAGTACACCTATCATTCTAGGAAGGTCATTCTTGGCTACCGCCGGAGCCATAATAGACGTAAAGAGAGGTAAGCTGACATTCGAAGTTGGAGAGGAAAAGGTTGAATTCATCTTAACCCAATTCTTACAAGCGCCAGCTATAGACGACACCTGCTATCTGCTTGATGTCATAGACGAATGCGTGAGAGAGATGGAGATGGAAGAAACCACGTACTCTGAAATAATGAAAATCCAAATCCCTCCAATCCTTGAAGATAATAATTGGCATGAACCATACCAAAACAAAAGTCTAAGCGAATGCTTAGCACTTACACCCGACCACATGCCATGCCCAAAGAAACCTGACTTGGAATTAAAAATACTATCAAAGAACCTAAGATACGAATTCCTAGACACTGAACTGAAAAGACCAGTAATAGTCAATGCTGACTTAGGACAGATGGAAACCGAGAAATTACTAGATGTCCTAAGAAAATATCCAACAGCGTTAGGATATAACATCGCCGATCTAAAATGAATAAGTCCTTCGATCTGTATGCATCGTATTATGCTGGAGGAAGACTGCAAAACCTCTAGAGAGCACCAGAGAAGGATCAACCCAATCCTAAGTACCGTAGTCAAGGATGAAGTAAAGAAACTTTTAGACGCTGGAATCATATACCTAATCTCAGATAGTCAATGGGTTAGCCCCGTTCATGTAGTACCCAAGAAAGGAGGTGTTACAGTTGTTAAGAACGAGAAGGGCGAATCCATAGCACAAAGAGTTGTAACCGGAAGTAGAATGTGTATTGACTATAGAAAACTGAATAAAGCCACTCGTAAAGATCATTTCCCTCTACCTTTCATAGATCAAATGCTTGAACGACTGGCTAAGCATTCTCACTTCTGCTATCTAGACGGTTATTCAGGATTCTTTCAAATCCCAATCCATCCTGACGACTAAGAAAAGAATACCTTCACATGCCCTTATGGTACATTCGCCTACCGACGAATGCCATTTGGCCTATGTAACGCTCCCGCGACATTTCAAAGATGCATGATGGCAATATTCGCAGATTTTATAGATGACATCATGGAAGTCTTCATGGACGATTTTTTCTGTTTGCGGTCAGAGTTTCGAAGGATGCCTATCTAACCTCGAAATGGTACTCGAAAGATGCGTGAAAGTAAACCTCGTTATAAACTGGGAGAAATGCCATTTTATGGTTCAACAAGGAATTGTATTAAGTCACGTGGTATCTGACAGAGGAATTGAAGTAGACAAAGCTAAAATCGAAATTATAGAGAACCTTCAACCTCCGAAAACTGTTCGAGAGATAAGAAGCTTTCTAGGACACACCGGTTTCTACCGACATTTTATTAAAGATTTCTCAAAAATAACCAAGCCACTTACAGGATTATTAATGAAAGACGCTGACTTCATATTTGATGAAAAATGCTTAACAACGTTCAACCAACTAAAAACATCTTTAATCACCACACCCATAATGCAACCACCTGACTGGAGATTACCATTTGAAATCATGTGCGATGCGAGTGATTATGCAGTGGGCGCAATACTAGGACAAAGGAAGGATAAGAAGCTTCATGCTATTTACTATGCGAGTAGAACACTTGATCCTGCCCAAATGAACTACGCCACTACTGAAAAAGAACTTTTAGCTGTCGTGTTCGCATTGGACAAATTCCGTTCCTACCTGGTAGGGGCGAAGATTATCATCTATACCGACCACGCCGCTATTAGATATTTGTTAAGTAAGAAGGATGCCAAACCAAGACTTTTAAGATGGATCCTGCTCTTACAAGAATTTGATTTAGAAATAAAAGATAAGAAAGGTACTGAGAACGTAGTAGCAGACCACTTATCTCGTATCGAAGGGAACAAGCCTGAACAAATCCCAATTAATGACGATTTCCCTTACGAACGACTCATAGCCCAAATGGAAAGTGATATGTCTGAACTGACATTAAGCGATACAAAAATAGAAGAATCCGTGGAAGAAGTACACGCGAATGCAACTCTGCCATGGTACGCTGACTTTGTCAACTACCTAGCCGTCGGAGTACTTCCGTCGGACCTATCTTATCAACAAAAGAAGAAGTTCTTTCATGACCTAAAACAGTATTACTGGGATGAACCCCTTCTTTTCAAAAGAGGGACCGCCGGTATTTTCCGTCGATGTGTTCCTGAGGATGAAATCGAAGATATAATCTCAAATTGTCATTCCGCCCCCTATGGAGGGCATGCAAGTACCTCAAAGACCTGCACTAAGATCCTGCAATCCGGCCTATTTTGGCCTGCTCTATGGAAAGACGTCCATAACGCGGTTATAAAATGCGACCGGTGCCAACGCACTGGCAACATCTCAAGACGCGATGAAATACCACAAACAGGAATCTTAGAAGTCGAAGTCTTTGACATATAGGGGATTGACTTCATGGGACCATTTCCAGCTTCTTTTGGTAATAAATACATACTCGTTGCTGTCGACTATGTCTCAAAATGGATTGAGATTGTAGCCTCTCCAACAAATAACACACGAGTAGTAATCAAGCTATTCAAAAACATTATCTTTCCCAGATTTGGTGTGCCAAAACTAGTAGTTAGTGACGGCGGCTCCCACTTCATATCGAATATATTTGGAAAACTCCTTCTGAAGTGCGGAGTCTGACACCGCGTGGCAACACCGTATCATCCACAAACTAGCAGGCAAGTCGAAGTCTCGAATCGAGAAATAAAACAAATTCTTGAGAAGACCGTAGGAATATCCAGAAAGGACTGGTCATCCAAGCTAAACGAAGCTTTGTGGGCCTACCAGACGGCTTACAAAACCCCGATAGGAACCACACCCTTCAAACTAGTCTATGGTAAATCTTGCCACCTCCCTGTAGAACTGGAACACAATGCATATTGGGCGATTAAAACCCTTAACATCAACTACACTTCCGCAGGAGAGAAACGGATTCTGGACATCTACGAATTAGAGGAGCTGAGATTGGACGCTTACGAGAATGCCAGGATCTACAAAGAATGAACCAAAAGATGGCATGACAAACACATCTCTAGGAAGGAGTTTAAAGTCGGAGATGTAGTGCTGCTATTTAATTCAAGACTTAAACTCTTTCCAGGAAAACTAAAATCTCGGTGGTCTGGTCCTTTCGAGATCACCAAGGTTCTCACTAGTGGTGCGATAGAAATAAAAGGTAGAAATAGTGACCCTTTTGTAGTAAACGGGCAGCGCTTAAAGCACTATCATAATATAGAAAACAGAGACTATTCGAACAGTCTCAGACTCATAGAGTTTCCCGCTCAACCCCAAACCTAGTACAACGCGACACTACTGTCGAACTTGCGACATTAAACAAAGTGCTTAGTGGGAGACAACCCATCCTTTTTTTCCTTTTCATTTCGTTATTTTTTTCTTACAATCTATTTCTTTCCTTCTTTAATTTTCTCCTTTATTTTGTTTTCTCCCCCCTTCTTGATTCTTTGCAGTCACTCTTGTTGTTTCTAGTAACTAACTAAGACATATTGGATACTGACAAACAGGAAAATTACTAACTACTTAGTTAATTACTTTCATCATGCAACAACCAGAGACAGTTTTCAGAGGCAGAGTTCAACGCAGGCGGTATGATTATCTAGCCCGAAAGGATATGGCATTGACCATATATTATGATGGACCGACCATGGATAAATTAGGCATCCGAGATAGCATCCTATATATGTTTAACCAACTTGGGTGGGAGAACGCAGCCATTAAGAGACGGTTTGTCACGTACCGTGAACTAACCTTATAATTCCTGAGTTCCCTTGTATACATCCCTGAGCATGGTTACGGACTAAACAAAGGGTTAATATCCTTTAGGCTATTTAGCATGTACTTCACCTACACCCGTCGAGACCTTGCTGACCTCTTAGGATTCCCTAGCGGCCCTTTCGTCTTTACTACCCGCCAGGAGGACCTTATCGATGACATTGATCTCGATGACTTCTGGGGTTGCATATCCGGAGAATCCAACCCAAACCCGAATGAGATGCACTCACAAATGATCCATAACCCTGCTATCCGATATTTTCATAAAATACTAGCCCACACCTTATTTGGTAAGGAAGAGAATAACACCTTAGTGTCCCGCGATGAACTCTTCATCCTGCTGTGTGTCGATCAAGGTCGACACGTCAATATAGTAACATTCTTGATGGAAAGATTTGTCCACCTTGCTAAGAATAACCGTGCCCCGATCATCATAGGTGACCTAGTTACCATGATAGCAAACGCCATAGGACTTGTACGCCCACTTTATGAGCTTATACCTTTTGGAAACATCCGACCCATGAATATCGACTTTTGCTTTAACCGCCGAATCATAGGAAACCTTGGGACGGATACCTTTGATTATCTAATCAATAACGAAGTGGTTCGACTATTCACCTTGCCTAACCATGAGAAAACGAGTGTTCACAACCGAGACAACTGGCTCTATGACTTAGAGGAACACCCTATCGACCCACCTTCACCTCTCGTTACACCGCCCAAATATGAGTGTGTTAATGACCCTATCCATAAGGAAGAATCTGACCCTGAAACACCTCCTAACTATTATACCATTGTTGAACCGGTTCATCCATCTTGTGCTGATAATCATGCCATGCTCATCACCCGTCTGAATACTTTCCAAGCTAACATCACCATTGTGAAAGAAGAGATAAAGCTCATACGCTTTGATATCCTAGGCCTGATGGATATAGCCGTTGAGCAGTTTCATTATCTGAATGAAGTTGTCACTGCATTGGGACAAAAACGTAGTTGAAATTACTGACCTCTGATTTCTCCTACTCGCACTAAGCAATGAGGACACTGCTTTGTTTTGTGTGGGGAGGGAGCACTTTTATTCATTGCATTACTTTTGTTTAACTGCTTTCATTTGCTATGTTATCGCTACATTTTTCTCCTATGTAACATTTAATTTCGATTTATTAATTCAATTGCTATTTATTTAATTAAGCTTATTTCAATTGCTATTTACTTAATTACGCTTATTTCATCTATTTATTTACTTCTACATTTATGCTGTTAAATTAAAATTGCTTAGCCATTATTTATGCTGTCATCAAATTCTGCTGCAACCTGTGTTAGAAAGTTTTGAAATTCAGCGTGTGACGACCGTCACTATAGGGTGACGCTCGCCTCACAGACGTGACGACCGTCACGAATCTGGAACGATCGTCACACACATGAAAGTGACCGTTACGAGCATATGACCGTTACAGACGACCGTTACGCATCCGTTGCGTGTGACGACCGTCACACCCCTATGACGACCGTCACGAATTCTAGAGAGCTCGCCTATAAAAGCAGGCGCTCTTTCTCCCTTTTTCCTCACCAATTATCACTCTCTTACAATCTGATCACCATCTATCAAATTCTTCACTATTTTCTTCGAGTGTGTAACTCACAAACCTTCCACCTCACCCACCAACACCAAAAGTTTTATCCAACTCATCAAATGGCCAGTCAAGAAAGAAGCATTCCCGACCTATCAACCGTCACATTCCGTGATGGAGAAGCCGGTGAGCACCAAAGAAGCACTACGTCAAGTTCTGCCAACGCTCCGTTCAAGCCACGAGGTATGTGGATCATGAGTGCCTAAGGGAGTTATGACTTTTTGAGGGTGTAGAATGGATGCTAGCTGCCTCCAACTTGACGCAGCTCTGTACCACACCACAGCCAACCTACGAAGCGCTGACCCTGGAATTTCTAAGTTCCTACTCATACATCACTCCCCCTGGAACTCAACAATATCTCACCGGTGTAGCCACATTTAGAATGTTCGGCACCGAGTATTCCCTTAATCAAACCCAGATTGCAAGAATGCTTGGTTTCCGACATGGAGAAGGAATCCATTGCTGCATCCCAGAAGGATGGTCAGAGATAGCATTCCAAGTCTGGCACAACCTCACCAACATGAACGCAACGAGCTGGGACACACATAACGCAACATATATCCACAACCCAGCCATCAGATACTTTCACCGAGTTCTGGGGCACACAGTTTTTGGAAGAGTCAGCAACCACAAGGTAAACTCCAAGGAACTTTTCCTTCTCCACTATGTCTTTGCCCAAATTGCGTTCAATGTTACTCCTTTTCTACTAGCCAACATCTAGGCTACTTGCATGAGAGGCAGCCAGGCGTTTTATTGTGGGGGAATTATCACCTCCATAGCATTAGGCTTGAACCTGGGAGAGAGGCTAGCCAACTTACCAGCTCTGGAAGCAGAATTCCTCGACATCGACTACTGCCGTGCCTCACACCTAATCAAAGCAAGAGATGATGGGAAGTATCATCCTGTTGTCAGAAACAAGACAGTACGGATCATCATCATGCCCAACAGGAACCGCACAGATCCAAGAGAAATGACAAATTGGACTTTTGATCTGGAGGCCCCCGAGCCAAATGATGGAAATCCTGGTAATGGTACAGATGAAGTCGAAGAAGAGCTTGACAGAGGCATAATGCAACCACCTCAAGAGCACGCTGCAGAGACCTCCTCCCGAGGACAACGAAGAAACGAACGAAGACCCGCCTCCATGGAAAACATCTACGCTGAGATGTTGCGACACAACTAACTAATGGAAGACCGCCAAACGGAAATGATGTAAGCGATCCAGCAAATGCAGCGGGATCAGCACGATTATGCTCACTGGCATGATCAGGGGATGGCGGAACTTTCAGATCAGATGAGTGCCTTGACTTATCGCGTAGATGCCATCCAGGAATACACTCAACACGTATGATTGGATCCTACCCAACGAGGACGAGGTGAGCGCGCAAGAGCAAGAGCCAGAGCACGAAGAAGCCAGCCGCGTAATGATGAGCAATGATTTTTGTTTCTTTTCCTTTTTACTTCTGTATACTGTCGCATTAAGGATAATGCATTGTTTTAATGTGGGAGGAAATCCTTATCACTCCTCTACTTGTTTCTATTGCTAATATTTTCAGCCAATACGAAAATTTTTGCTTGTCCTCTTCAATCATTTTTACATATTTTGGCATAACAAAATTTTTCCTAAAGATTAAATGCATACCCTACGAGTATATAGGTTGTCTTGTGGAGATTCTGTTAGGAAAATTGAGAAAGATCTGACAAGATTGATATCGTCCCGACACCCTAGACCCCTTATTGCTACGAGATCAGTTTGAATAACCATTATACTGACACCTTAAGTCTCCATTCTAGATTAACCCCTAGTAGTTTATACTAGTAGTCAGCACCGTCTCAAGCGCAGACAACGTGGAGAGTCGATGAATATAAGTGTTTGATGCCTACAAATCAAGAAACTCCTTCATACTGTTGTTATCAAGAAATTGATAAAAGAACCATACAAAAGGTTGCAAAGTTGTGCAAAAAGAAGGAATAAAAACCCCAGTTGGTTGGTCCAGAGGTACCTGGTACTGGACTCGGTAGGGCGAACTACGGTTTGATCCCCTACAACTTTCAAAAAGGGGATATATAAAGGGGTACCACACTAGTGTACCAGACCCACGTGCTAAGAAAAGGATCAAAGTCACTAACCGGCTACTTCACTAAGTGCGTGCGGAGGCAAAGGGCTTAATGTGATTGCGCTAGAACGAAACCGGGTGAAATAGAAACAGAGACACTAGGTCGAGCTACAATAGCATGATTCAAACTGGCTTGTGTAAAGGAGAGATCTATGATAAAGCTGAAAGCTCGCGTCGTCACAGTATCTTTGGTGTTTTACTCAATATCAGACATCCTACTAATCCACCTGACAACCACGTACGAACGGGTAATGTATTTGCGTTTAACTTTACTTTCCAAATCGTGTTTGCTTGAGGACAAGCAAAGATTCAAGTTTAGGGGAGTTTGATAACGCGAAAACACATCAGATAATTGCCTTAATTTACACCCTAAGATCACATCATTTCAATTAATATCCCGATTATTGCGCAAGTATTCGTGTTGTTTTTACAGGTATTTGAATCTCCATGCACTAAAGAGCAAAAGGAAGAAAAGGAAGAAAAAGAAGAAGAAACAAGTGAAAAAGCACAGAAAAACCAGAAAAATAGAGTATGCAGATTTTGCTGATGTGACGATCGCCATACATTCATGATGCTCGTCACGACCCAGACTGTGACGACCGTCATAGGCCCATGACGAGCGTTGCCACAAAGTGCGCTTTGAAGCAGTCAGTAACAGGCACCCAAACGTGCCTAAATCTCCTCCAACAAACTTTTCCCACGGATTCCTCTCTCAAGACCAAGTGTTCCTTGATTTTCTCAACTACCAAGACCTAATGGACACTATATAAAGGACTCAATTGGGAAAAATTGGGGACGCCTACTTTGATATTTACGCTCTGCAATTTAATTTTCAGTTTTCCAACATTCAGCATTTTTCCTTTCTTTCCAGCAACCTTGTTTCCGTTGCCTTATTGTATTCGTCATTCTTTTTATAGTTTCCCTTTTTCCAGTTAGTTTTCCAGTTATCCATAGTAGTAGTTTCCTACACTGGGGAACTGCTACACTTTATTTTATTTTAATAGTAATCTGTATTGAAGAAGCAAAGTCTACCGACTTGTGGAGGATTGCTCAAGTGCTCCAAGAATCGCTATACTCTGTACTTCGATCTCCAGGTTTTTATTGAATTATTATTATTATTGCCCATTTATTGTTATAAGCATGTTTGCCACAATGTTGATCTGTGTATGCCTTGTGTCTGCTTTATTTAATATGCCGGCTAAACTACCGGTATCGGTATGTAGCAACTTAATTTGATGGGATTTAATAATAACCGGTGAAAACCTTTTTTCTCAAATAACATTTTAGGCTGAAGTTTTTAATCTAAATTTAATTAACTTTATCACAAAAGCGTGAAAAACTATTTAACACGATTTTGCCACGAGAGTGGGAAATTAACTAAGGTGAGAACCAACAATCGCGAGAGCGTGAGGCTCGAGTTGGATAGTAAAAATTAGGCATTGAGTTTAAAAACATCGAGAGCACTTTAAAAACAATTAGAACTTATTTATTTTCAAAAAGTAATTTTGACTTCAAATGGGACAGCGAGAGCGTACATTCTGACTTAAAGTTATAGGCCGAATCAACAACCACGAGAGTGTGAGATAAAGTCTTTTAAATAAACATTTTTTACTGAGAGATATTTGACATTTAAACTATTCACCGGTAACTTATCGAATCCCGGACGATTAATGCGCTGCATACTGATTCCTTCCATTAATTCTTTATTAAAACCGAAATTTTCCCTTAGATTTACTATATTGCCCCCGGACTTCTACCAATCAATTCCCTTAGCTAAACATAGTGACGTTAGTAGCACTAGTTTGACCATAGGTCCCTGTGGGATAGATATCTTTTAAAACTAAAGCGACTAGACTGTGCACTTGCAGTCAAGTACCCGACGGACTATATTTTATATATAGCCACGATTAGCATCAATAGACATAGGTCATGTTACATAGGTATGAATCCTTTCTTGGAATCATGCATATTAAAGTATCTCGACACTTTGTCCATGTATGTACTCTGACTTAGGCCAAGCAGTTTTTGTGATCCATCTATATAGATTCTGATTCCTAATATATAGGCTGCTTGACCTAGGTCCTTCATAGAAAAGCATTTCCCCAACCAAGACTTTACTTGTTGTAGGGTGGGGACATCGTTTCCAATGAGTAATATGCCATCTACATATAATACCAGGAAAACGATCATGCTCCCACTAACCTTCTTGTAGACACAAGGCTCATCTTCGTTCTTGATGAATCCATATTGTTTTATTGTTTCATCAAAACGAAGATTCTAGCTTCTTGAAGCTTGCTTCAATCCATAGATTGATCTTTGTAACTTACATATCTTTCGGGCTTCTTCAGGCATGTCAAATCCTTCAGGTTGTGTCATTTACGCATCCTCAAGAAGATTCCCATTAAGGAAAGCAGTTTTGACATCCATCTGCCATATTTCATAATCATGATACGCAGCGATAGCAAGTAAAATCCGAACAGATTTAAGCATTACAACTGGTGAAAAGATTTCATCATAGTCAACCCCATGAATTTGTTTATATCCTTTTGCAACCAGTCTTGCCTTATAGGTATGTACCTTACCATCCATGTTAGTCTTCTTTTTGAAGACCCACTTGCATCCTATAGGGTTAACTCCTACGGGATGCTCTACCAAGGTTCAAACTTGGTTTGTGTACATGGAATCCATTTCATATTTCATGGCTTCTAGCCACTTCTCAGACTCAGGACCAGTTATGGCCTCTTGGTAGGTCACAGGCTCATCTTGATCCATAAGTAATACATTACCTTGATCAGTTATGAGATATCCATATCTCTCAGGTAGGTGACGTATCATGCTTGACCTACGTTGGTCTTGTTTTACTTGAGCAAGTTGCTCTTCCACAACTACTTGTGTTTCCTACTCTAATTCCTCCATAGGTGTATCAATGCTTTGTGATTCTTGAATTTCTTCAAGCTCTACTTTCCTCCCACTGATTCCTTTGGAAATAAAATCATTTTCTAGGAAAACTCTAGTTCGAGCAACAAACAATTTACCCTCAAAAGGATTGTAGAAGTAATACCCTCTTGTTTCTTTAGGATACCCCACAAATAAGCATTTGTCAGATTTGGGCTCAAGCTTAGTTGAAATTTGTCGTTTCACATAAACTTTGCAACCCCAAATCTTCATGTAAGACATATGTGGTTTCTTACCACTCCATATCTCATATGGTGTCTTCTCAACCTTTTTGGATGGAACACGGTTAAGTGTGTAAGCTGATGTCAATAATGCATGTCCCCAAAAGGAGTTTGGAAGATCGACGTGACTCATCATGGATCAGACCATGTCTAACAGGGTTCGATTTCTTCTCTCAGATACACCATTCCATTGGGGTGTTCCAGGAGGAGTAAGTTGGGATAGGATCCCACACTCTTTCAGATGGTCATCAAACTCTAGGCTTAAATACTCACCACCTCGATCTGATCGAAGAGTTTTAATATTCTTACCTAGTTGGTTTTGTACTTCATTCTTGAATTCCTTGAACTTTTCAAAGGACTCTAGCTTGTGTTTCATTAAATACACATAGCCATATCTACTAAAATCATCAGTAAATGTGATGAAGTACTGAAAACCTCCTCTGGATGGTATGTTCAGTGGTTCACATGCATCAGTATGTATGAGGGCCAAAAGATCATTAGCTCTTTCACCTTTTCTTGTGAATGGAGACTTTGTCATCTTTCCAATTAAACAAGATTTGCATGTCTCATATGATTCATAATCAAAAGAGTCCAAGAGTCTATCTTTATGGAGTTTGGAAATGCATTTCTCATTTATGTGGCCTAATCGACAATGCCAAAGGTAAGTTGGATTTAACTCATTAGGTTTCATTCTTTTAGTATTAATGTTATAAATAGGCATTTCAAGATCAAGGACATATAGTCCATTGTTCATTTGTGCAGTAGCATAGAATATATCATTCAAATAAATTGAGCAACAATTATTCTTTATTATAAATAAAAAACCAAACTTGGCCAAACAAGAAACGGAAATAATATTCCTGCTAATTGCAGGCACATAATAACAATTCTCTAACTGAATTATTAAACCACTAGGTATAGTCAATATATAAGTTCCTATGGCTAAAGCAGCAACCTTTGCTCCATTGCCAACTCGTAGGTCAACTTCACCTTTTTCCAAATCTCTACTCCTTTTTAGCCCCTGCACATTTGTACAAATGTGAGAACCACATCCAGTATCTAATACCCATGATGCAGAAGTAGATAAATTAATTTCAATAACAAAAATACTTGAAGTTGAAGTCTCTACTCCATTCTTCTTATCTTCCAGGTACTTTGGGCAGATTTTCTTCCAGTGTCCGGTCTTACCGCAATGGAAGCAGGTACCTTCCTTTGCTATGCCTCCACTAGGCTTCAAAGCAGAAACAGTGGGTCTGGGTTTGACAACTTCCTTGCCTTTCCCTTTATCACCCTGCTTGGTGGGTCTTTTGTTCTGTCTCTTTCCATTTCCGATCATCAGAATGAACTTCCCTTTTGACTTCAGATTCTGCTCAGCAGTTCTTAACATGGCTAGCAGTTCAGGAAGAGATTTGTCCATATCATTCATATTGAAATTTAGGACAAATTGACTGAATCTATCTGGAAACGATTGCAAGATCAAATCAGTCGCAAGTTCCTTTCCGAGGGGAAAACCCAACCTCTCAAGGTTTTCCACATACCTAATCATCTTGAGCACATGGGGACCTACAGGGGCTCCCTCAGCTAACTTTCCTTGAAAAAGGGCTTTTGAAACTTCAAACCTTGCATTCCTTGCTTTCTCTTGATAGAGCATATTCAGGTGTTCGATCATATCAAACGTTGTCATGTTCTCATGTTGCTTTTGCAACTCTGAGTTCATGGTAGCTAGCATGAGACAAGTAGTTTCATTGGCATCATCGACATGCTTCTTATAAGCATCTTTTTCTGCCTTAGGTGCAGAACTAGGAGGTTCCTCTTCAGGAACAGGTTTCTCCAAGACATACAGCTTTCTATCATGTTTGAGGACAATCCTTAGATTTCGGTGCCAATCTAGAAAATTTGTCCCAGACAATTTTTCCTTGTCAAGGATTGATCGCAAAATGTTGTTAGAGGTGTTTGTTGTCATGGTAATCTACATGAAATTAATGAAAATATAAGTATCAATAACATATTTAATTAGGCCTTTAATTAAATATGCTCCCACTATTTTACTCAAAACAAATGACCCTCACCATTTGATTCAGAAAATCCTGTTGGAAGATTTTCTAGTGAGTCGAGATCCACATTTCACTTTGTTTTAAGTCCGCGTAGGCGGATTACGCAAAACTAGGTTATTTAGGTAGGAACTCCTTCCAATTGTATCTAATACAACTCTCGAATATTTTAGTTGGGTGAATAACTCCTTATTCCAATCCATCACATGAATCATTTCCAACTCTTGCTTCTAAACACATATAATCTTATTATAATTTGTTTAGTTAAGTTTGACCCATTGTTTTAGCAATTGGATATTACAATTATCCCATCGCACCTTACTAATATAGAACATGCACCTCGCGTAGGCGAAACCTACATTATTCGATACTAGTCTTGATGAGTGCTAAAACTTGGAAAGCATAAACTTAATATTTAATTTGAGGGAATTTGCAATTATTCTGATCTCACCGGCTTATTTATCATATAAATCATCTCTCACATGTATCAACATTCATTCACATGCATCAACATATATAATGAAACAGTTATGGCCCCCTAGCGCAATTGTTCTCCCAAGCCAATGAGAGAACCTAAGCTAACCTAATAATGATCTAAGCTTCTCCAAGCAAGACCTTCAAGGTTGTCCTCCTTTGATATTTAATTCTTCTCTTTCTTCGTAACATTACATTACATAAAAGAAACTCGTTTTACATACGAGGGAGTGAGATGAGAAAAGAAGTTACATTAAGAGATTAAAAGAGAGGCACGACACGCAGGTCGTATTTTAAAATCCCAAAACAAAATAAAGGAAAACTAAGGCCATAACCGATCACCACAAGACAATAATAATAAACACATTATTATTATTAATTTTAATTCTTTTAATTAAAACCAAATTAAATTTCGGCGACCCATCATACTACGCAGAGAATACAGACTTTGTGAATGTGACGACCGTCACAAAGCATGTCACGACCGTCACGTCCAGCTTGTTACGACCGTCACAGACCCATGACGAACGTCACGCGGCCAAAATCAGTGCTTTGAAACAATCAACAGACGTGAAACAACAATCCCTCAATTCATAACTCTTTGGCAGCACAACCCTTGTGCCGTCACTAACCCTAATGCACCAATTTCAGACCGTCAAACACACCTTGATTGTTGATTCAGTATGATTGATCAACAGGTCATTGCTTCACCATACTAATGTCGGATCAAGAAGCAAACGACCATTGATCGCTCAAAGGAAAACAACCATTAAGTGTTTGAATGAATGAAACAGAAACGGTATATCATATATACCGTATTTTGCATTAGGATTACTTATATCATATATATAACTTGATCGATCTCAATTGCGTAACCTATGGACGATCGATGTATCGCTGCTTCACCATACTAATGTCGGATTCCGAAGCATAGTCAACATCAATCATCCAAATCGTACACACATGATGCCAAATTTAATTACTCATTTATTCTTTGATTCATTTTGTCTTTTAATCATATTAATACAGAAAATAAACAGCTATCAGATGCATGGTTTCGTAAGTGGCTCTGATACCACTGAAGGAGAATAACGATAAAAAACGTAGCGGAATTTAAAATGTTCTCCTTTAGTGATCCTTACGAATGGGCATGATCAGTGATAGAATCGTTACCTCTTGTGACGACTGAAACCTTTGATGCAGATCTACGGAGCAATCACGAATGTTGAACGATGACAACGCCACTACTCAGTCCACACGAACGGATTCCTTCAATCTCAGTGCTAGCTGCTACGAATGAAGGCTTTGAGTGAGAGAGTGAGAAACGAAATTGCAACTGCGCAAATGCTTATGCGCAAGGGTTCTATTTATAGAACCACTTGTGTGAGCTGCAAGCTAAAAAGTCCACTTAAGTGTATGTGGCCCATATCTTATAATATGCCAAAATCACTTAAGTGCGTGGTACCTTACCATATTTCGTATTCTACTTAAGTACATCGTATCTTACGATGTTCTACAATTCACTTAAGTGCACCGTACCTTACGATGTTCCTTAGTTACTCTATCTATCATCAATTCGTCCTTTTGTGTGTGACCCTGTAGGTTTTGGAGGCATTGGCAATTATATTAAATCACGCATTTAACATAATAAACAGTGAGCGGTATCTAGCAACACATCACTGCTACCAAGACACGAAAAATGTCATGTGATCTGACAAATCCTTCTGTGATAATACTTATGTGTATAATTATCCTTTTGCCCTTATGTCTATATTTAACACAAGACATAAACCATGTCATCCTTGTCCAGTTCAATATTGGGCCCATAGACATTTATCCTGTTACGCAGGATGGGTAAATTCCATCTAGGTCACTCATGTCCCTTAGCATGCTTCGTG
Source organism: Lathyrus oleraceus (assembly GCF_024323335.1). Taxonomy (NCBI): domain Eukaryota; kingdom Viridiplantae; phylum Streptophyta; class Magnoliopsida; order Fabales; family Fabaceae; genus Lathyrus; species Lathyrus oleraceus. Next base: position 264,480,824 of record NC_066585.1, on the reverse strand, counting down.
GAGTACCCATCAACTGTCTTTATGGTCATCCAGTTACGGACAATGTTTGATCAGCAACAAGGCACTCGACTCTACATCTAGGGTCCATAGTGGTTTCAGGTCGAAGGATGGTATACACCATTATCACCATGAGAATAACTTATGACACTTTGCATAACATTCTATATAGTATTCTCATAGCGGGTCAATCCAGTATAAATATTACTCTTAATATTCATACCTATGTTTAAGACTTGATAACTCCTTATCCATGATCCATGAGATGTGATCATCAGTCTATATACATAATAGTCTTTATGCTTTAATGTTATCCCACTTCACAATAAATCTCGACTACGGATACTTTAAGAATAGTGTCCTTATGTTTAATGTGATCTCATGATTAAGTCACACTTGATACATTAAACGGACTAGCTATTCTAGGGACTTTATTAAACAAACATAATAAAGAAAAAGCCTTTTATTATTAATAAATAATTCGATACAAGTACCAAAAGTATTGGCCTCTAGGGTTTACACCAACATAGAGGACAACTACAAACCCACCTTATCCGCACAATCAAGCTAAACAAACGAATGCGTCACACCCGTGTCAATAATAGCAATCAAAGGAATACCATTTATAAAACATGTACCTCGAATCAACACAGTCACCACTAGTAGTCTATGTCCCAGACAAGGCAAAGAGTTTCCCTCCCGACTGTGCTTTCTTTGGCTTCTGACAATTGGTACTGAAATGACCTATCTCGCTGCAGTTATAAAAAAATCAGCCCATTTCTGTTTCAATCCATAACATGGTGACTTGTCTTACCACATTTAATGCATCCCAGAATATTATTCTTACACTCATTAGCATGGTGGCCCGACTCGCCACACTTGAAACACTTGACAGAAATGGGAGTCACTCCCCCACTTGGCTTCTTCTCATCTGTAGTCCTCTGCTTCCCTTTTTCCTCTAGGGAACTATAAGGTTTTCCCCTAAACTGGTTCTTTCCCTTCCTCTCACGAACATTCTTGTAGTAAGTGGAACGAGCCCTACAGTCCTCATCATAAATCCTACACTTGTTCACTAGAGTAGGAAACCTGTGAATCTCTTGGTAGCCAATTCCCTGCTTAATCTCAGGTCGTAGTCTGTTCTCAAAATTAATGCATTTGATCCCTCCACAGCTGCACCATTGTAATGAGGACAAAACTTCACCAACTCCTCAAACTTGGCAACATATTCAGAAACCGTCATGTTTTCTTGCTTAAGCTCAAGGAATTCAATCTCCTTCTTGCTACAGACATCTTTAGGAAAGTATTTCTCTAAGAATTTCAACCTGAACACAACCCAAGTGATCTCAGCACCAACAACTTCTAGTCTCTGGCGAGTGTTATCCCAGCAGTCTTCAGCTTCCTCAGAGAACATGTGAGTACCAAACAATTCTTTATGTTCTTCAGTATAGGCCATTACTCGAAAGATCTTATCAATATCTTAAAGCCACACCTAAGCACCCTCCAGATCATACCTGCCATTAAGCGTTGGCGGATTATTCCTCGGAATTTTCCTAACCCACGAAACTAATCACCTGCCTGATTATGTTGTCTGTGTAGTGCTTAAGCCACTAACTCTAAAGCATCAGCAATAATGCGGTCATTTATTCCAGCCATTCTGCACATCATCAAACAAGCATTAGAAGAATAATGCATCGATAATGTACATACACATGTCGCATACAAGGGACTCGACTACATTACAAAACCTAGCCGGACAGACCGACCCGCTTTGATACCACTATGTAACACCCTAAACCCTGCATAAAATTTTAACGCATAATTTAATAAAAATTCACAACCGCATAGGGTGTCACACACAACACTAACAAATCCTGCTCCATAACACATGTTACAAAATCTCACACAACACCTATTATCGCCTGCTCACCTTCACTTAGGGTATCATTGTAGCATAATCATCACCAAAACAAATCAAACAATTAATAATCGCAATTCAGGAAATTAAATCTCATAACTTCAAACATGATAACACCTTAACAAGAGTTGTAATGTTCAACTCATCGCCATTTAAAACCTCATCAAACATGATAGCAATTTCAACAAGACAAAAGAAATTAGAGAAAATGTTCCCAGCCTGATGTTACATTGACCAGAGCAATACCCTACTATAATAACGAGAACTAATAGGAAGCCACTCCAAGAGCTACCTTCCACTTACTGCAACAAGCTACTCCCGAGTATCTGTACGATGCCCATGTAAAGGCAACATTCAAACAGAAAGGGTGAGAATACACTTCAATAATTAACGATGAAAACAAACGGAAATAAATTATTGCATAGCATCATCATCATACACATTACTCGATGAATACCAACATACTAAGTATTCGCATCGAACAACACATCAACAAATAATAAACGCAGATGCAACTCTTATGCAATGCACTCAACACTGACCCGGCATGCATGTGGTAGATGATATGAACACTCAGAGTCATTTTGCTCCCCGATCCCCACCATAGGATCATATTCCCTCTTGGTATATACATGATTCAATAACAATCAATCATATCACTTCACCCAAAAACAACAACAGATCTTGGTATTCACTGTAACGATTCACTAACTAATCAAACAAGTCATCATAAACATCTCTACAGTTGACAATTAGCTATTATTAGGGTAACTTAGCATTAGAAAGCCTATAAGCATTTTGAAATAAGTTAGAAAAGGTTTCATGCTTGAAAAATAAGTTTTTAAGTGAAAAAGTAGTCTATGTGCCGACACATACAATCCATAGGTCGACACATAGAAGAAAATTTTGCCTATGTCGACACATATGAGTTACAGGTCAGCCCATGTGCTGCATTTTTAAAGCACGTACGGCTTGTCCTATATGCCAACTTCATGTGTCGACATATGACCTTCATAGGCCGACTCATGCTGCAAAAGTTTCCCAAAAATTAGTTTTTAAAGCATCCAAACACCCCCTCATGTGCCAAAAACTCGTGCTACGAAGATTCATCAAATAAGATCCAATTTCTCATGGTTATATCTTCCTAATTCAACACTACTCTATAATTTTCATGAATCAATATCATATTACAACACATCATCATACTCATCATCTCTAAATTATCAATAACACATTCAAGGTCAAAAACCTTCAACTATCAACCAATGACATCACATGATTAACAATAATAAAATAAAACATATGAATACATCGGGTACAAGAATTCCACACAATTTTATCTTGCAATCAATAATTATAACACATACATCATAATTGAGAATAACAACACCCAATCCTAAGGAAGTTAAGGGTTCCTCCATCCACCCCCACATGTTTTAACACCCATTAGAGAAGCACATATTCCCCTTACCTGATTTCCAGCAAAAAAAATCTTTGATCCTTAAAGTTCTTCTTCAACCTTAAGCCTTTGCTCTCCCTCTTTGCCTCTTTTGATCCAACTCTCGAAAACACGTACTGACTCTATAGGTTCCCAAATTCCCTATTTCATTCCAATACCCATTTTCTTCTAAAAAGACTTTTCCCCTTTTACCCTCCAACTTATCCTTGTCTCCCTTTCCTACCCTCCATATTTTACTTATTTCCAACCATGCCCTTAATTCCTCTACACATATTATTTTCTCAGTAATTAATTAATGAATTCAAATAAAAAATGTTATTTCAATCATCATTAAAAAATTTAATATTTCTAAACACAAAAGCAAAGCTTCTACTCTCCATATACCCTTACTTAAAGGACACTCACCCTACAACCACACCATAAAAAAATACAATGTCAATCAATTCAAATAAGATCCTAAACACTTCAATTAAATCAAATAATTGAATTCAGGGTATTACAAATATGGTGTATACAATTGAGTAAGGGATCAAGGCCTCAGAATACCATAACCTTTTGGTGGTTTCTGTCAGAGGTGGCTCAGGGACGTAAGTCTGGTTTCCAACCAAGATTGGTCCGTTAATTTGAATAACAAAAGGAGTGTGTTATGGGGCAGAGCGATTTGGTGCCATTGATAGCTTGAAGAAAATGGGGGAAAAGCAATTGGAAATGGTGAAGAAAAAATATTGGAAATAATGTTCACCTTCTTTTTTGGTGTATCCGTAGGGAAGATGAGTAAAGAAGGAAGAAGTGAAGAAGAAGAATGGTTTAAATAGAGGGGTAGTGAAACGTTTCCCAAGAACGTGGACAGGTGGAGTGTTTGAAGCCAACGATTAGCCTCTAAGCAAGGAAAAATTAATATTAAAATAAAAAAGTAAAATGTTAAATTCCGCTTTAGTGGTTACTCAATGACCTTGGAAATCAGGGTAATGATTTGCTGTCGTTTGCACATTTTAAGGCGTGCCGTTTTGGTAAAACGTTAGTCATGATGACTGACAATAAACATGACTTAGATGACGTGGTACAAAATATGAACAATGACAAAATGGTTACAAAAAATGCCACCTTTTTCCCTTCAAATATGGGTCGACAGGGACATTTTTTGGAAGACATCTGTTACACTTGGATTTTTCAGCTAGTAGAAAGTCAACAAAGAATGTCAATGAAAATACATATGCTAAGAGAAAGCATTAATTAAGTGTTTTAAAGTGCATTAATGATGAAGCATCGGCAGACTAATAATGAGGGATCGACCAAGCTGTGGACACAAGAAAACGTGGTTTGGAGGAATCTCATGGATAAATCCACAATACATGATCACTTGGAAACATTTCCAGAATCTTAAAAAGGGTAGTCGACGGGAACCTTTATTTCAGCAAAAAGACAGTCAACTGAACCACATAAGGTTGAAAGACTTAGTAAATTTACAAGTCCATGGTCCTCGATAGGCAGTGTCGATAGCACGTTGGAGCGATTACCATCAGGGATTTGTGAGGAAGTTGGAAGCAATTACAACTCAACATGGATTTTAAACAGATAAAGTCGTGGATGACATGTAAGCACGCTAGTGGAAGCCTGAAGGTTGAACGTGGAGTGAATGCAGTAGTTCCCTAGTAGTCATAATTGTCGTCGATGGTTACTTTGCAAATAGAATAAATAGCAGACTCATACATGTGATCAAGGGGTCGCAAAATTTCATACATACTCTCCATACCACTAGAGTACTCGAGTTAAAGAGCGAAACACTTGAGTGAGAAACATGTATGTGTCTGTGTCCAATATTTTCATCAGGTTTTTGTTTCCTTAAACAAAATATTTACTTTTACTTTTGCTTTATTTAATATCATTTATTGCATTTTACCTTGTCATTTATCACAACTTAACTTCATTTAAAGTTTTTTTCTACGCCATTATCGTTCACGCGACGACTGCATTCAATTCACACGCACGTGTGTTCACACAAACCATTTGCATAAATTGCTTTGGATATTTTTCGAGTTTATCTCATAGACTTTCTAGGCCCGTGACTGTTTATCAAAAACACTAGTAAACAATAGTCGAATGGATCCATAAGATAGAGAACTCCACTAAGATATAATTATCTCACCCAATTATATTGTTTTTTTCCAGGTAATCCAAGAAAGGGTTAAGGATTTGGCAAGAATAGCCAAAGACTTAAAGACCTAGTTGTCTTATGTTTAAGTTTTCGTTGTGTTTTCTCTATTAGTTATATTAGACATTCTTGTATTAGTTCTTATGTACTATGTTATGTATTTCTCAATTAGATGGTGATTATACTCAATACCAAATTTTAATGTTTTAATTAATGTGATTTTAGAGGCGTATTTGTTGGAATGTTACCGTTTAATTAGCATAAAGAATGATACTACCTCCGCTTCAAAATGAATGTAGTTTTACAAAAAAAAAATTAAAAAAAATGAATGTCATTTAACTATTATTCGGTACACTACTTCCAATACATTTAAAAGTGTAATGTCTTATGATAATATCATTACGTTCCTTAATTTGTATGCAAAAACCTTAAACGAAAATCATTTTAAAACAGAGAAAATATTATTTTACTTTAAAGAAATTTTATAAAGCGGATTAGAGTCCTTATCTTTAAATAGAATAGAAGAAAAGAAGGCAGTAAAATGAATAATTTTTTTAAAATAATATTTGTGCGAATTATATATAATTTTGTAGATGATTAATATTAGGAGTGTTCGTGGGTCGGGTTAGGTCTAATTTTATTAAATTCAATACTCAATCCAATGAGTAGTGTTTGGTTTGGGTTGACTCTTCAACATGTACTTTTAAGATTATACTCGAACCAAATCAACTCATCTATCAATGAGTTGTGTTGTGTTGAGTTCGCGAGTCAACCACTAAATATAATTCTCAAATAAAAAAAATATCAATTCAATTAACACATTTATTTTACAAAATTATTATAAAATTATAAAATTTTAATATTTAATTTTAATAAAAATGTATCGTTTAATACCTTAAAACTCTTTTCCAATTTAAATCAAGTCCAAAAACAAAAATAAATGGTGTAAAATATAATTTACACGTATTCATATTTATAACTATGAATCAAAATTTAACAACTTGTACACCTGGATCCTATAGATGATCCAACAGTATACACCATCAACTAACCTACAAGCAAAATGATTCATTGGAACCAACGAGTCGAAATGCAATGGCTATTGAACCTTCCCTCCCCGTAATAATCGTCTTTCATCGGTTCATGACAACATAACACGACCGGGTATCGAGGGTTTCCCGCGAAAATGTCCGGTTTTACACTCTACTCTCAATAACTAAACAAATCTTCACTTGCGGTTTCCCTTAACAGATATCATCATAAATAAATCATAATCTAACTAATCAATTACAACTCGATTTTCGCAGCATTTTTTTCCCTTTTATTTCTTCTCTTCTTTCTCTTCTATTCAACAAATTTTATTTATTTGTAGCAGGTGTAAATTCAGTTTTTTAAAAATTAGGTACATCTTTATTTGTCTTATTCTGCAATTTTTTAATTAATAATATTGAATGTGATTTTCATATTCATTCATTAGGTCATGTGATTTTCATTTTCAATTGTCCTTTCCACCCCTCTCTCTCTCTCTTTCTCTTGCCATAAATATGTATTGTTTACGTTCAACAATTGTGTTTGATTCAAATTTTAACCATGTTTTGCAGAGAATGAGTTTGTTTTTGTTCATACGAAAACTTGGAGGAATATTCTTCTGTGAATTTAAGAAGGAGTTGAAGCAAGAGATGTTTTGGGATTGAGGACAAGACAGAACAAGATGACAGTTGAAAAGAGGTTTGTTTTGGTTGGGATTAGAATGGATAGTCAAAGCAGACAGCTTCTCAATTGGGCTCTTGTTAAAGTTGCTGAACCTGGTGATTATGTTGTTGCTGTTCATGTAGTTAAAACCAAAAGTTCAGGTAATCGAATCGAGTTCCGACCTTTTATCTATTTGAAAATTTTCCCTTCAATATTAGTAGTGAAACAAGTTGTTTCTTGACTCTTCAATGTAGATAATGTTTTGAAAAACAAGAGCACCATAGATGGCTATTTAGAGGTTTATGAAGGCCTGTGTGATGTGAAGAAGGTAAATAATTGCATAAACTTTCTTTTACATCTGGTTGTTTTGTTTAATTACAGGTTGGGAAGTTTATGTTGTCGGTTTCGATTTCAGGTTGGTCTTTCTGCGAAAATCTTAACAGGAAGATCAATTCGAAACATTCTTGTTAGAGAAGCAAAGAATCATGGTGCTTTGGCTCTAGTGGTAGGGTATGTGTTTGGGTTTTTCTGGTTTGTTTTTCCTACTTTGGTTAGTTTAAAGGACTTAAACATGTTTTATTCAGGGGTAAGTCTGCCACGGCTAAATATTGCGCTAAACGACTTCCACCAACCACCAATGTTCTAGCCATCCAAGATTCAAGGATTGTCTTTGGGAGGTGCAGCGATAAACTACCACCAGGTTCATATTTGTTTCCTTGATTAGGCCAAGGTCATGTTTGGATAAACAACTTAATTATGCTTATCATATAAGTCTTTATATCAAAAGAGAAAATAATGTTTAACTATAAGTTATCCTGTAGAGCTTATGAAAATAAGCTGAAAAAAACTTATGGGCATGTCAGAAACTGTTTTCATAAGATCCTCCAAACATGCTAACAAGTGTTTATGCTAGTAGATAAATTCAAATAAGCGACATGTATCAGTCTCAGAGAGAAATCATATCACTAATGAGTCGGTGACAAAAGAAGTATAGTAAGTTTTGTTTCCATTTGTGACAGGTGGTTTTATATTGGATCCAAGACCAAGCATAGATAACCCGAGTGACAGAATAGTCCAATCTGAATTTGGCTGCGCCATGGTGGAGAGTGAGAAATCACTACACCAAAATACCAAGGAATCGAAAGAAGAAACATTTGGCTATCCAGAAAAGCACAAGTCACGGTCGATATCTATGTTTGCAGGTGAACCTTCTAAGCAGAAGCTTGGATGGCCTCTACTCTGCAGAACGAATTCAGAAATCTCACAAAGCTGTCATGGAAGGGACATGTCAGTAGTACAATGGGTAATGACTCTGCCAGACCGTTCATCGGAAAATAGTCCTCAGTCATCTTCCAGCGGCGAAAATCCATTCGAAAGGAGCACCAGCGACATTCTTGAGGACGAGAGCTTCAAAAATTATTTATCTCCATCTGTTGTACTGCCGAAAGGCCTAGAGGAGATATTAAATGTAAATTCACTCGATTGCAAGTGGTTCACCCTCGAGGCTCTGAAGTCTTGCACTAACCAATTCTCTTCAGGTTTGAACGCTGCTTCTTATTATGATCTTCCTCAATCTTTATACAAACTAGCATATCTGACTCGAGCTCAGCACGGGCACGAAAAAACCAGCTGATAAGAAAACTGTGTTTTGTTAATATTATAATAAGATATATAATCTTGTATTCCTTTGCAGAAAATTTGATTGGGAAAGGTGGGAGCAACCGTGTGTACAAAGGAATTCTATCTGATGGAGAGCCAATTGCGGTTAAAGTACTGCGGTCATCAAAAGAAGCCTGGAAAGATTTTTCCTTTGAGATGGAAATAATATCCCCATTGAAGCATAAAAACATTGCTCAACTACTTGGAGTTTGCATAGAAGACAATAACACGTTAATATCCGTTTATGATTATTTCCCCAAAGGCAGCTTAGAGGAAAATCTACATGGTAAAGTTTAAGTTCATTTTCTGTTATCACGTTTCCACCATCATATAAATTGCTGTAAATGGAAAGGATGCTTATATGAATTTGTAAATGGATGTAGGAAATAACAAAGATGGATCCATTTTGTCATGGGAAGTGAGATTCAATGTAGCTGTTGGAGTAGCTGAGGCCCTTGATTACCTACACACAGAAGCCTTGAAGCCTGTTATACATAGAGATGTCAAATCTTCAAACATTCTTCTTTCCCAAGACTTTGAACCACAAGTAATATAAAAGTTTTTTGACATCTTTAGCATTGAAATGGTTTCTTTTTAAAATTATTTTTGCACAACCAAATTTATCAACTAATTTTTAAGTGATTTATGCAGGTCATCTAGTGGTTAATTACGTTCAATAGATAGTTAATCGATATACCAAGGATTAAACTCATTAACCACCAACATAACTTCATTAACCAAAATTTTGGACATGATAAACCATTATATTTAGGTGTTCAACTACATGTATATTTAAACTCAAAAATTGTAGTTAATCGCATCCAAATTCGTGGTTATTGAGTTTTAGCATCTGGTATATCAATTAATTATCTGCTTAACGTGACTAGCCAGTCAGTTTAACTGTGTTAACCACTTCAAAAGTTGTCGCGAAAATTGACTAAATTTGCTGTCAATCAAAGTAAAACGTTATGTATAAAATTGATTGTCCTTTTGTGGCAGTTGTCTGATTTTGGACTTGCAATATGGGGACCAACAAAAACACCCTTTTTGACACAAGAAATTGTAGTAGGAACATTTGGTTACCTTGCTCCTGAATACTTCATGTATGGAAAAGTCAGTGATAAGATAGATGTTTATGCTTTTGGCGTGGTACTGCTTGAACTAATATCAGGTAGGGAACCAATCAGTTCTGAACCTTGCAAAGGACAGGAGAGCTTGGTAGTCTGGGTAAGACCTAACTCCAATTAGAATAATTTTTTGCGTAAAATATCGATGTTTTATAAACCGAATCATATATCAAACTGGCAACCCCTTAAAATCATGGTTTCATTTTCAGGCAAAACCATTAATGGAGAGAGGGGATGTTAAAGGTTTGTTGGACCCAAAATTAGAAGGGAAATGTGACGAGACACAGTTGCAAAGAATGGTTTTAGCAGCATCTTTATGCATCACACAAGCTGCTAGACTTCGTCCTAAATTTAACCAGGTAACAAATAATAGAGTTTAATTGATATACACTGACAAATGACACGGTTAAGTTGTTAAATTCTCAAAATGAAATCACATTACGGATGATTACATCTTAAAAACCTTCAGCTCCTAAAATTTATGATTCCTATGTACAGATATTGAAGATCCTAAAAGGTGGTGATGAAGTTGAATATTGCTTCAATGAGCATTCAGAAAATGATGAAAACATCGACGACGAGGTGTATCCAAATTCAAGTGCAGAGTTACACCTAACACTTGCATTACTCGGTGTTGATGAAGACAATACATCATCATGTAGTAGTACAGAGCACAGCTATAGTGAGAATTTGAAAGACCAATGGAGCAGATCTTCAAGTTTTAATTAGTTTTTCTTTCAATTTTAACAGCTATTTATCATTAGTTTGTGCATGCACAGTTACATTAATAAAAAGGAAATAAAAAGTGTTACACCCATTGATGAAGGGTTTTGTAGTTTTATGCATTTATCATAATTTGCAAGTGGGCTACTACACCAAAATGACAAAAGTTAATGAAGATTCTGCAATATATGCAGAAAATGAATACCACGACACGAAACAGGTTATTCACCTTTTTGAATAAAGAAATAGTATCAGCAATCAATTTGTTGAGATCACTGAATAACTCATCACTTTATTCTCCACCTTCATTTTCAGCCTTCCATTATACTATATAAAATAACAAATAGATGTATTAAGCCCTTAAAATAACAAAGATGTATCAGGCAATCTCTAACCAGTCAACTTTTTCAATAGCACCAACTCAAGCTTTCTAATACCAATTCTTCAACTCTTTTTAAATAAACATCCCATCTAAAAAATGTATTTTATTCCAATCCCCACACCAGATCGAAGAATTCGAACAAAATAGATTCTCTCCACTGTAGATCTGTCAATTGTATAGCTAAAAAATACACCAGCGCCATTGCTTTTTTTTTATTATCTTAAAAACACAAAGAAAAAGTTAAACAGTAAAGCTCTACGAATTTCAGAATTATTGGCCTTAATAAGATTCCTTCTGTTTTCAGTGTTTAGTGTTGATATAAAATTCCTAGAGTGACGAACTATTTTATTTTTGGAACAGTTGTTTTATCAACTTTAAACCCTTCCCAAATCATTTCCTTTTTATAATTTAATTTTTTATTTAATTAAACTTGCAAAATTTAAAAATTAGGTTTTTTTTATTGGTAACATAAGCTTAGTCTTTCGGCGTGTAACGTGACTCTGGTGCCACGAGGCTGGGACCCACAGAAATTATCAAATGATGATATACGTATAAATTGGAAAAAACGGTTAAGAGACATAGCATACAAAAACAAAAGTTGTGGAATCTCTCAATTATCGCTTGGACCTGGTACGTTCATTTTTTCCTCCTTTTCTCAGTGTTACTCTCTCTTCTTTTTAGGGTTTCCCTTTCATTTTCAATCAATTTCGTTTTCGATTTTCCATCAATTGAGTTCTACTTTTCAATTTTATCATTAGTAACAACGCATTTCAATATCATCGATTCTGCTTAACATTGCACTCGTTCTAATTCGAATTCGAATTCGAATTCATCGATTTGGAATTTTCATTTACATGATTATGTGTTTTTCGAACAGGTTTAGCGGTTAATTTTAGGGTTTGCTTTGAAAATGGAAGACGGTGAACTTGATTTCTCGAATCAGGATGTTTTTCCGAATCCAAACATGGCTGAATTTCCGAGTAGTGGTTCAATGGACAGTTTCTTTGATGAACTGTTGAAAGATACACACGCTTGTACTCATACGCACACGTGTAATCCACCTGGTCCTGATTCTTCGCACACTCATACTTGTTATCATGTTCATACCAAAATTGTGCCTGCATCTGAAGAAGATCAGGTTGGTACTGATGATACTGCTGAGTCTTCTGAGAAGAAGTCCAAGAAACGTCCGGTGGGGAATAAAGAAGCTGTTCGGAAGTATCGTGAGAAGAAAAAGGCTAGGGCTGCCTCGTTGGAAGACGAGGTTACGAAATTGAGGGCTTTGAATCAGCACTTAATGAGGAAGTTGCAGGGACAGGCTGCTTTAGAGGCTGAAGTGGCTAGATTGAAGTGTTTGTTGGTTGATATTAGGGGGAGGATTGAAGGGGAAATTGGATCCTTTCCGTATCAAAAACCAACTAATCCCAACCCCTCAATTCCGAACTTGCCTGGTTCTTATGTCATGAATCCTTGTAATGTGCAGTGTGACGATCGTGTCTATTGCCATGGTCCTGGAGCAGATGGGAGGTTTGCTGCAGAAGGGGTGTCACCAAATGAGGAAGCATTTGATGGTTGTGAATTTGAAAGTCTCCAGTGTCTCGGAGGCCAGAATTTGGGGCTCAAAGATCTTCATGGTTGTGGAGTTGGACCGACAATGTCTAATGTTAATTCTCAATCTTCCAATAAAAGAAAAGGTGATGCCTGATTATGCATACTCTCTAAAAGAAAGGGTTAAATATTTGAATTTTTTCAAACTTAGTTTATATTTACAATTTACTTCTTTTGATTGCTGCTCCATGTTGTGATTTCTCTAGCATATCTTGTCACTATTTGGGTTCCTGTGATAATTGTTTGTTTAGTTATTTAATTTTTGTTTTGTCAGCATGCAATATAAAAAGCACAGAGAATCTTAGGAGAAAGAAGATACAGGTTCAGAAATGAAGCATTGCTTTCAATGCACTTGTTTGTTTTTGCATTATGCTTGATTACTATAATTGATCCATGTAGTTGTCTCTTCTGAATGAAGAAGATAAGCTTTTGTTGTTGCATGTGTAATTGCTAAAAATACTATAATTGTCCTTATCTCTGGTGAAAATAGATCCTCTACACTATCTATTTCCATAGAATGCTCTCAAATTGGTCCCAGAGTGTATATATATTTCAAAAATTCCTTGACTCTATTGAAGTGTCAAGTTGGTCCTTGTATTTAACCACTTACTATCAATTAAGTTCTTATGTTGTAACTACTTACTATCAATTTGGTCCTTGTATTTAGCCACTTACTATCAATTTAGTCCATAACATTAATGCCCAATGGTTAATCTGATGAATACAATTTGGCAGAATCAGAGACTTTTGTGAAATATTTATACACTCAGGGACCTATTTGAGAGCGTCTTACAAAGTCAGGGACTAACTTGACGGTTTACTCGAGAAAATAAGTTTTGGAGCGAGAGAATGAGAATTTATGAGATGTAGTGAGTGTAGAGGATCCAAACCTGTATCTGGTGCTTAAGTCTGATTGCCAAGTTTTATACAAGATGATTGTACACTCTGATAATGCCCGATTTTTTAAAAGGATAGTAGTACTAGTAGTTATTACTCGTACTTAGTACTAGTATTACAGAGTTCTTGTTACTTTGTAAGAAACTAGATGCTCTATATATGAATAAGTTAACAAATGCTGCCAAATCCTCCGGTAGATTTGTGCATGAAATTTAAAAAGGGTTGAAATACTTAACAATTGTAGTGATCATTTTTCCCACTGTATCAAAAAGTTTGAGACTATTTTGTTTACGAAAAATTTATAATATAGTAGTTTTTTGTCCCCATTCCCAAAGCAATTATGATTGACTCTTGTGTTATGACTTTAGAGCATGGAAGTTGCATATTCTTGCTTCTCATCTTTTAACATTTATCTAAAATATTTTTATTTAACAGGGGGATCTCGTGCAGCAAAAGCTGGATGAAGAATACATAAGTTGGTGGATTTCGACCTTTTGTTGTTGCCATGGTAATATATCCTGCCAAGAACTTGTTTTCAGCTGCAGCATCAGTTATCTATCGAGTAACTGTTGAAGATCATTATCTCTTTTTGACCCTGCTGTGCGCTATCTTGGTTTTGATGGCTATTCTACCATGGAATATAAGTAGTTGATAAATGTTTATTATGTAAAAACAGTAATTGACCTGTAGTCAGCATATCTTTTTTGCTGAGACGCAGATTAATGCTTTCCTATGCAATAAGTTTCCCGATGTTTTGGTTGTGCGTGAACTAGTAAAACTGGCATGGTAAATGTTCTTATGCTAACTGAATTTCAAATGTGCTAAACATTTGAATAGTTTTTTGCTTTGTTTAATGAGATGATGATGTTAAGTGGCGATTCAAGTTTTCTATATTGGAAATTCTACATTTCTGTATTACAGAACTAGGGGAAGATGGAGTGTGTTTTCATCTCTCTCGGTACTTTGTGCTTGTGGACGGGTGAGGCACCAATGTCATTTTGTATAGCATAAATTCGTGAGTGAAAACAATAAAATTGTCCTATGTGGTTGCCGGCATTTTATTTCATTTATTTTTCACATATGCTTTTTTGAGAAGTATTATAGGTTTGCTTTTCTGTCTTTAGCATGTTGGTGGACAAAGATTGACTAGTTTATTTCCAAGATCTGTTGTTCTCTAATTGAAGATAGTCCATAAGGGCTTTTGTCTCCATCTAGTTAAAACAAACAAGTGACTTGTTTTATGTTTGAGAACACTGGTAATTGTTTCGGCTGACAATGGAACCTTGCCATCATTAAAGTGAGATGTGGAGATGGGATATAAAGCATTGTGTCATTGTATCTTGGGATTACTCTTATCGGTGCACTCCATCACGGTGGAAATTTATCTTCGGTTGCATATTTTATATACACATTTCTATTTTTTCTGAAAAAAAAAAAGTCCGGAAATCCATCAAGCATCCACTACTTGATTGTCACCTTCTCTCTTTTAATTTTAATTTTATGTTGATTGTTCATCAACAATATCACCATCAACCTCACTGACTTTTCTTGTATCAAAGTCATCGAATCAAAGATCCACTAAACCATACATTGATCAGCCCAAATTTTTCTAGCTCCTTTAAAATTTGAAATATATCTATGATCAATTCTTTAAATATGTTTGAAAGTCTAGGGAAGTATCTAGAGAGCAATAATATCTTTGTTGATTGTGATTTTAGATGTGTTCAGAGATACATCTCTAGATAAAATAAAGACATTTTCGAGTTTTCAAAATTGTGGGACACACATTAAAGATTAGGGATAGAAAGAGTAACCCCTTGTATCTTTCCGCTGTCCATTAACCGATTTATAAAGTCTGAACAATTTTTCCGCAACGTGTCCTCTGATTTTATAATATATATATATATATGGAGCTTTTGTCTACAAAAAATTTTTATAAAGCCTGAACAATTTTTCCGCAACTGTGTCCTCTGATTTTATAATATATATATATATGGAGCTTTTGTCTAAAAAAAAATTGCTTAGTGAATGTGTTGTATACAGCAAACTGTGACGTCAAGATGAAGAAAAGTTGGGACTTGGCATCAAAATTGGAATGCCTTTCACATTGTATAGTGAGAAGAATAGTCAAGCGCTCACACATACTGAGAAGAATGTGTTTCGCATTGTATTTTGCGTAACGTTGAACATTGGCTGAAGTGTTTGGAAGTTTGTGTCTTGCAATTTTAAATGTAATATTGCAAGTTAGTTGGGTGTATATCTCAAACATATGCCACACTACAGTATCAACCTGATGCATCAATAAATTAATGAAAAATAATTGTTAGATTGGACAAGAAGCTATATTAAAATTGAAATTGGTATGAACAGAAAAAAATACCAAAAAGATATTTGTAAAATAAACGTTGACAAGTAACTAAATCAAGGTTAATTTAGAAAGAATGCTCAATGTTGAATGGTAAAAATCCGTGTGCATTATGGAATGTCGGAGATTTTGAAATAAACGTGGTTAACCTATCAAGTTTTTTATTTTGGTTTTGGATATGTTTGCTTGATTGTTATTATTTAACAAAATTATTTAAAAGTGAATTTTTTTTTAATTTTTTTTTTAAAATTGAATATTTTTAAAAAAATTGTTGAAGATGAATAAAGATGATTAAGAAGATAAAGATATTTAAAAAATATTAGGTGTTAGATGGTGTACTATTAAAATTAATAGATCATCAAGATTTAAAGGTGTAAAATTTGTTAAAATGATCAAATAGTTGATATTAAAAAATTTAAGTCTATGGTGGATACTCAACAATATTATATCACATAATATATTTAAAGTTAAAAAAATTAACAGAAATGACTAAATTGACTATGTTAGAATTGTGTCACAAATATAATATCTACTGTGTTTTATGTTTTAAGGTCATTATTTAATTTGTCTTGCCTAATTAATATTAATTATATGACTAAGGGCATATATGTCATGAAAGGTTAATGTGTAGATACCATAAGTCAATATCCTAATTTGATGAGTGGCTAAATTAAAAATATTCAAAACTAAGTAGTATCCCTAAAGTAGTTATCTGGCTTTCTCTCTTCATCCATGTCAAAAAAGAATCAAGAAGCTCTAAAGCACGGTACAAATCGTAATATCACTACAAACCTTCAATGATTCCAATGACAAACTCAGGTATGCTTCCGCTTTAATCTCATTTTGAATTTGGGTGTGGGTTCATAGGATATAAGCTCATAGGGATTAGTTTAAGATTGTGTTATTGATTTCTATATGGTTGGAAATCATACCGTAAAGAACAAATCACACTAACAAGTGGTATCAGAGTCATTCATGCTTGCTTCAATTTGATTTTTTTTGGAGAATTTTTAAAATTAGGGTTCTTAAAATTATGATCGCTTTTGATTTTCCCATTTGTGTAAGGATTCATCTTTATATGTTGTAAATCATATTTTTGAACTTATTTGATGATGTGCTTCATCAATCTTTTTGTGTTGGATGCTAAATCAAACTCATTAAATTCTGGATTTTTTGGATCTATAGTTGTTTCTACGAAATTTGTAGTTTGGGAGCGATGACGATTGTCACCTTTGGTATCAGGTTAATCGTCGCGCTTCGAAGCCCTAATGACGAGCATGGCCTTGTTGACAACCGTCGATGCTGGATGACGGGTACAACCCGTCCAGATGGAGACTGTCATTGATGGGTGACAGACAGTCTCAGCCGGTCATTATCGATTAATGACTGTCACGACATGTGACGACCAAACCGTCACCTCAGTGATTCAATGTCATTTTTTCTGGGCTTTTGACTTTTGTAAAATTCAGAAATGTATTGTTTTATTGTGTTTCACATAAAAAAAGCAGACACATATTAGAACATAGACATGTCGTGCTAGTTTGCATGGTTGTGCCCCTTAGTTGTTTCATCCATTAACTTTGGTACAATTTTGTTTAAATTTTGACTACGATTTGTATTTTATACAATAGTTTAACATTTTAAAAGAGTCAATTAAAATGAAATGTCACCAAAGTGACCTCTTTTCTGAAAATTAATTATAAAAAATGTTAAATGTTTTTTCTATTTTGTATGTGTCTGTTTATCCATGCGACCCAAATGATAATTGATGTTTGGCAGGATTTAAAACACACTTGTGATGGTAAACATGTGATGAATATAGGGTTTCACATGTGAATAATAAATCAATCCAAATACGGATTTATTATTTGACATGTTTTATTATCAATGTTTGACCATTATAACAGGAGTGTCATTAGCGGTTAATATTAGTGTCTAAAGACTCGATATTGATGATGCATTAGGTATCTTGAGATGAGTTATGTCATTATTTAAACATATTGATGATTCAGTTTTTTTTCTTTTTATGTAAATATATTTATAGTGTTTATTTTGTTCTATTTCCAGCTCTAATTACTTCGATATCTGGTATTCTGAATTCGATTCTGGTCCTTAATGGGGAAATTTTAAGGACTGGATGGAGAACGTGGAAAGTATTCTTGGCGGCATGGATCTTGACCTTACATTAATGATGGAGCAACCACCTTCTCCTACAGAATCTAGCAACTTTAAACAGACGAAAGATTATGAGAAGAGGGATTGCTCCGGTCACACGAGTCTCATGATCATTAAAAGAAACATTCCTAAGGTCTTTAGGGGTACTATCTCGAAAGAGATAACAAATGTCAAATATTTCCTTGCTGAAATTGAAAAGCGCTTTGCAAAAAAGGATAAGGCGGAAACAAGTACTCTTCTTCATAACATAATTTCATGAAGTATTAAGGCAAAGGAAATATAAGAGAATATATTATGGGTATTGTCAAACATTGTTTCAAAACATAAGGTAATAGAGGTTGAGCTTTCGGAAGACTTACTCATTCATTTAGTATTACTTTCTCTTCCTTCAAAGTTCAGTCAATTTAAGATGTCTTATAATTTTCAAAAGGAGAAATGGTGGAACTATCTCTTGATGTATTAAGAAGCAGCATGTTCATTTCGTGTCTTGTACTCGTGTGAAGTTGAATACAAAGTCATTAAAGTTCATGATTGACAATAGATTCATTCTGTGTCTTATACTCGTGTGAAGTTGAATACAAAGTCATTAAAATTCATAATTGACAATAGATCAGCCAAAAACTCAATCTCATTTCAAATGAGCAAGCATATAAAGATTAATTCCATTTCATTATGCAATAGTCATGAAGGAAATGCTTGAGGATACCTATTATCCAATTGAAGTGCACCACAACTAGCAACTGATTTTACAAAGGCATTAAAATGAAAGATCAACAAATTCATCTTTTTAAGGGATCAATTAGGAATGATATAGGTTTAGAGTTATGGATTAATGAGGATGAGTTAGTTAGTTAATACATAGCATTAGTTAGTTCCTAGTTAGATGTATAATTAACTAGTTAGTTTAACAAACAAGTCGGCTATAAAACCATTGCAACATCTTTTGATAACCGTTAATCATGTCAGTTATAGCATCATCCATCTTCATCCTATCATTCCATTACTAAATCCTTTGTGTCCGTTAGAATGTTTGAGAGGAAAGTAAGCCAAAGTACCGTGTTGAATGTATGCAAAGTTAGAAAATTATGAATTTTGTCAGCTGCAGGAAGCTGTAATTTGCATGCTAGTTGGTTTCCCCTTTATTGTATCAGGAATTGTGTAGAGTTTGGAAAATGCAGGCTGATACAGTGAATGCAAATTTAAAAACTTTTACAATAATAGGGAATGGACTAAAATAAAGCAGACTCAACTTTTAGCTCTTCCTCAAAGCTACAGTACTCTGTCAATAAGGCGGCAACATACTTGTCATAATACATTCTGATTGTGAAAGCTTGTTACGATGATACTATGATGCCCACCATTGTTTCAACAAACACAATACATTAAATATAACAACAAAAAAACTGGTAATAGTCAAATGGTCACAAAACATACAACAAAACAACAAAGCAGCGGCTGTAAAAGCATTGTTGCCTCTCATTGTTCTTCTCCTTCTTCTACTTAGTGCTGGTCACTACCCATCCAACTGTTATCGTCATCGACATCGCCATCATTGTAAATGCTTTCAGCCATTTGCCAGACATGGAAAGAATTATCCTCAGCTACACTTGAGATTACCCATGGCTGGTGTTGGTTCCATGAAAAATCTGATATTTTTCCTTTATGACCCCCATGAGAGAAGAGTAGTTCAGGAGGACCACCCTCTTCGTCTCCCTCAATCATCTCATCGCCAATTCTGAGTCATTATAAAAGTAAAATGTGGAAAATGTTAAAAGGCAGAGTTATATTCTGTTCATAATTGTGTGAAAAAGAAAAGAACAAAGAATTATGGGAAATGACTTCCTACCTGTTAAGATCCCAAACCATCAGCCTTCTGTCAGAACTAGAAGATGCCAAAATTCCATCGTGGTTAGGATCCCACTCTACCTGGAACACTTCATCTCTACACATGAAAAGTAAACGAAATCAGTAAGTAGAAGAAGGTGCTGAAATTTCCACAACTGAAGAAATTGGATCTAAAAGGTTAACAAATATAATTATTTGATCCATCAACACAAGATAACAATATAAACAAAAAAAACACACAATATGAATCCATGATAGATGTAGGACATACGTGTGGCTACTTAGAAAATGCAATGGCGCCTCAAGCTTCCTTATATCAAAGAGACCAACAGTGGTGTCTGAAGATGCTGTAGCCAAAATCCATTCGTTATACGGATTGAAAGAAACAAAGTTCACCTGTTCAAAACAAAAAAGAGGAGACAACATAACACTGTGAGTGACAACTACTATTCCAGCAAAAATACCAACAGACATTCAGGAGCATGTTTCAGCAAAAAAAAAAAAAGAGAAAACAGTGAAAACTACTAAAATTGAAAACATAATAAAACACCATGTTTAAGACCACCATGGTCAAAATTAATTGCAGCCTTTGGCAAAACCATATCATATATAAAACCCAAAATGGGCTGATTCTAAGAATCTCATGTGGTAACAATAAGCATCTTTCCTCATAAATAAATGAAATTCTATCTTATAGACAGCATGATATTCTACCATATTACATGCTTGATGACCAATAGCCTAGCCTACATTATGAAGTAACATAATTACCTCCCTTTCATGGGGTTTGAGTGATTGTTGTGCTTTGTTTGTCCTCAAATCCCAAATTATCAACTTGCAGTCATCTCCACCTGACCCAAATAAATTCTCATCCTTTGTGTGCCAAGACACATCTTCAACAATACTTTCATGGCCCTAACACACACAAAATCAAAAGTTCAATGATTCCATCATCAAAACAACAATTAATCTCACAACAAAACCAATGTAACACACCAAACATGCATTACCTCGTAAACCTGAAAAGCATCAAGCACATTGTTCTGAGATTCAGAAAATACATCCCACAAGCAAATCTTATGGTCATTAGAGCCACTCAAAAGGTACCCTTTCTTAAAAGGACTCCAAGACAAACCATAACCTTCTTCGTCATGACCCTTCAACCTGAAATCAGGATCATTATTATCTCCTCGTTTCTTGGCAAAATCAAACACATAAACCTCGGAATTACAAGTCTTTGCAGCAACAATGCTAGGGTTTTGCGGCATAGAACGCGCCCGATTCACCTCACCATTAACCAGAACCCTTTGAGTAATCTCTACCTGCAAAATAAACAAGAATTAGCATTTAGGAATTTCATCGAACAGTTGGTACCCATAAAATAAAATCAAGCAAATGAAAAACAAGTATGAAAAAAAATGAAAACCTTCGGAAGAAAGGGGTTTTCAGGGTCATCGGAAAAGATGGGTTGAGATGGGTTTACGGGGAGTGTTGATTCTGCGACCATGAGGTAGTTGGATTCTTCGTTAGAAGTGTGAGTGGCTATGAGGAGTTTGTGGGTGTTAAAGGAAGGGTGAGAGTGGGGTTGAGGAGAAGTGGGAATCCACTGAACAGTGAGGGAAGGCCATGAGAGAGGATGGGAAATGAACAAATCGTATAAAAGAGGAGTGTTCCTCTTCCAAACGGAGAACTCTTCTTCAAGCTCAGTTTCAAGCTCAGTTTCAGTCTCAGTTTCGTGTTCTTCCGCCATTTTTTGTTTGCTCAAAACTTAGATGCCCTCGCTCGCGCCAACGCCTCTCTCAAAATGAAACACCGGTTTTTATAGTGACACGATTCTGCTGGATTGGGCCTTATGGACTACAATTCTCCAAAGCCCGTTATCATTATCTTTTCGGACAGGGGTTGCTTAAAGCACCCTTAGTATTGCTTCCTAACCCTAGTGAAAAAACAAAATTACCCCAAAAATTTGGAAGAGTGTCTTTGAATGCACCTCAAATATATCAAATTTATAGTAAATGAGTCTCACCCTCATTTTTGTAAAAAAAAACACTTTCAAAATAAATTCAGAAGTAGACTTTTGAAAATCTTTTTGACGAGACAAAACAATTGAACATCTTGGTGAAATACGGTCATACAAATGCATGTATGGTTTCAAATATTATCTTTGATGTGGCAATGCTAGACCATATTTCAGATTATAACACATATCCAAAACTATGAGCCAAAATAACTAGAGAGATTGTGGAAGAATGAAAAAGCAAGTCCTTTAAAAATTCGAAGGAATACTGAAATGATGGTTTGGTTTTCTTCATGGGAGTTGGTTTTAAAGATAACCTCGGGTGGGTGATGTCTTGGAAAGGAGATCAAATGGTGAGTTGGCAAGCAAATGACAAAATAAAGAGTTTCATTGTTATGTTTCTCTATTTGGTATTTCAACAAGGCATTGAAAAAACAAGTTGAAGAAATAAAACCAATATATAAAGTGATAGAGGGCGGCTTTAAATAATTCCAGAAGTATACTTCCAAATTTATTTCATAAGAATATTCTTGGACTATTCTTTTTTATAAAACGAGTGTGTGACTCATTTACGTATGGATTTAGTGTAAATGGGTATAGAGTGAATCCGAAAATGCATCTTCAGGCTAAATGTTTGGAGGGGAATGGGGTGACTCTCACTTAGGACGTGTTTTAGTGTGAAAATGGTGCATCCAAAAATGCATTTCCAGATTCTGAAGGGCATTGTCGAAATTCATCAGGGTATTTTTCCACCACTTATGGTAGAATAAGTAATTCTCTTTTGAGTATTACTACTAACATCCTTAAGTTTGCAAATCATACATCCATGAAAATTTTACCCTATACCCCACCATTTATCCCCATACCCCTACATTATATCACTTTTGACCAAAATGTATAAATAGTTTATTTTTCCCTTTTTTTTCTTTTCCCTCATTCTCTTTTTAATTTTTCCGAGCCAATGAAAAAAATTGTGTATCATAACACTTTGATCCAAGTTATCCAGTCCACATACATCAAACTAAAAGTCATTCAAGTTCTCCGATCAAAAATCCACCTGAATTCTTAAAGTAAAGTCATCTGGTATACATATTTTAACACTAGAAGACTTACTTGTAAGTTCTCCGGTAATGTGTTTTAAAAGTACTCTTCGAAGAACTTTGAAAGAAGTTATCTGATGAAGTAAATAATACTACATGATCTTTTATTGCATAGTTATCTAAGGAGGTTCAATTTTTAGCCATCTGGTGCATTTGATAAAAAAAAATCGGTTGGGATCTTTTATATTTCAAAGTTGTAACCATGTTTTTGGATTGCACCGTGTTTAATGTTATGTCAAAAACAATATCATTCTTTTCGAAATTAAGGTGACATGCAATGGGATGACCGACTAACCTGTAGCATAAATCATGATTATGTATACCACAAACCATATTAAAAGTCCATGTATTCACAATACGGAAAAAAGATATCTACGACACATGAGTTGTGACGGTTCCAAAAAAACTATCTTTTTTCCATGATTGTGATGGTTGTCGCGGTTGTTAGAGATAATTGTTTACGGTTTTCTTGTAAGGGAGATTAACATAGATTTAAGAAATAGGATTTTTTAATGCATCCTTTATGTTTCTCAGCCATCATACAAAATTATTTAAATGCCCCTAGTTTTCGGAGATGCATCTCCGGACGCACCAAATTCTGAATGAATATTGAAACATTCCGGAGATGCATCTCCGTAACAATTTAATACATTCAATACATCCCACTCAGAAGCCATTATACACTTAAATTGGATTGGAAATACATCTCCGTGAATATTACGGAGATACATATTTGTAACATCTCAAAACTTAGTCTTTCATGTTATATTTTGTTTATATGTATTCAAATGAAAATTTAAACTATACCTTACGATCGAAAACCAAAAATCTACATGCATAAATAAAATACTAATAAATGTCAAAATGTCATACAATCTATACCAATAAAGTAGTAAGACCGACAAAATAAAATACAGACCATAATATTACTATTATATACTAAGACACTATTGTGTATGTCTGACTACCTCTCTTCTACCTTCTTTGTCAGCTCTGCCTCCTCGGTCATCAATCCCTCTCCACCGTTCTCCAGAACTGTCTCTGGCATTAATGCCTCGTGTGTCTCCGTCATGATGACATCTAGGACCTGTCTCACATCAGACTCATCATGGAAGATAGCTCTGTCAATGTCTGCATGCACAATCTCCACTATACGATGACAGCTAGGAAAGACTATTCTCCCACCGCAGGATATGTGCTAAGCAACCCTCTCGTGCCTCAGTCTATCTTTTTTATCATCTATTATACTTGTAAGTTAAAGCAAGACAGGCCATTAGTGCAGGCAAACAACACAAATAAGAAAAACAAAAAATATAAAGACTGAGAAAATTCTGAAGACGCATCTTCGGTTACTGGATAACTAAAACGACGAAAAATTCTGAAGATGCATCTCTAAAATTTCCTGCAACTCAGATGTTGCGCCAATAGTGTCAACATACTCCATGCAATGTCAACAAAACTTGTTTTGATCATCATTTTCAGCCAACAAACATCTAATACAATATGTTTAAATTATCTTAAATGTTATTTCTACTCATTTCTAACTATAATCATTGATGTCTACTCATTTACACTAAAACTCAAAAATTTATCGAAAATTTAAAAAAATTATAAGAAATTGATGTTTCAGATGTTAGAGATGATAATCGAGGTTCCTTTAAGCCTTAATGCTTGAGTTTTGAGCTGGTGCAAAGAAAACTTTGAGAGAGTTTGAAGAATGATTTTGAGGAAATGATAAATGAGGAAGGAGAAGAATTTGGCATGATTTAACCTCCAAAATATTTCGGAGATGCATCTCTGAAATTTTTTAACGTTAACTGACCTTTGGGTGTGTTCGGAGATGCATCTCCGAAATCTGGGGACATTTATGTATGTTTTAGTGGTGCATAAGAAGCATATGGAGTGCATTAAGAAATCCTCTAAAGAAAACTTCCTCATTCACACCCAAAACATTAGATCCATTTAAGCCAGCCGTTGTTGCCTTAACTTTCACTTTTGTGAAACCCGCCTTCTCATTTTCAAAGTATGCACGCTAAGTTCATTTTCTCTTAAAGTTTCAATATTTTTTCTTAAAATTCAAAAATCCATTATCTATCTCTTCAAACAAGTTTAAGTATTATAAAATGGAGTCTCCATTTCAATTTCAACAGTCGAGATTTTTCAATTTCTTCATATTTGAATTTCAATGGGGTTTGATTTTAAAAGGTTTTTTAATTTCTTCATTTTTTACTTTTAATGAGGTTTAATTTCAGCGAGATTCCTTCAATTTCTTCATTTTCTGAGTTCAATTTCAACAAGGTTCTTCAATTTCTTCCTTTCAAATTCCAACAAGGTTCAATTTTAATAAGTTCCATTTAATTTCTTCATTCCTCTTTTGACCTAATACTTATTTGTTTATCCTATGATGTTATGACGTCTTCGCCTATTTTGTTTTCGAGATTGAAAAGTTTTACTACATTGGCGAACAGTCCCCCACACACTATCGCGTCATAAACTCTCCTTGAAACTCATGCACTAATTTATCTGTGATGTTGTCTAAAGCTTAAGTGTGTATATTACATGTTATACCACATTAGATATATTTTTTTTCCTTTTGTTCAAAAAAGTTAATAGGATTGTCTAAGGATTTCATCCTTAAATTTCTTCGAAGTAAAAATTGTTGGGGGAGTTTTTCACTATGGAGCATTGAACATTGTAAGACTTTTTCTTTATTGAGCAACACCTTTGTGAGAGACACATCACATATTCACCAAAAAACTTAAGATGATATATGGGTGGATTCTCTCACTTGTAAATGCCGAAGTCTCCATATTTCCAACTAATGTAGAACTATTACCCACACTACTCACACTTGATACATTCTCAATATTCCCCCTCAAGTGTGAATCCATGATGCTCCCCCTCAAGTGAAAGCTCTTCTTACTTCCACAAACTCTTGTACCGTACAAAACGTTTCTTATTCACCATACTAGTGTCGTTGACACTCTTCAACGGGACGTTTCTTATTCACCACATTAACGTCGTTGACTTTCGATACAAGTAAACCAATCCATTTCTCGAATCAAATGCTCTGATACCATTTGTTGGGGGAGTTTTTCACTAGGAAGCATTGAACAATGTAAGACTTCTTCTTTTTGAGAAAGACCTTTGTGAGAGATACACCACATATTCCCCCAAAACCTTAAGGTGATAGGTGAGTGGGTTCTCTCACTTATAAATGTTCAAGTCTCCATATTTCCAACTAATGTGAGACTATTACCCACACTACTCACACTTGATACATTTTCAATAAAAGTGTGAAAGGGTGTCTTAGAGAGCTTTCATAGTGCATAAGGCTAAATCCTCGAATGTCGATTGAGCTTCTGGACTTTTATAAAAAAATGTATTTGATACTAACCAACTATTTTCATATCTATGTAGTTTTTTTATTATTTTGAGTTGAAGAAGCATTATGACACTCATACCTTTCATCACTTCACGTCATTAATGATTTTTCTAAAAATATTCATCTGACTTTTCTATTTTTTTTATTGGTTTGACTTTGAACAGGGTGCCCATCTTGATTTGAGTGAGAGAGGATGTTTGGTGGCAGACGTGATGGATAATGCAGAGGTCCCAAAGGACCTGGTGGTGAGTTTGGAGGAGACAAGGGTGGAGCTCATGCTAACTATAGGCATTCATTCAGGGTTCATCATAGATGCATTTGAATGAATTTTGAATATTATGTTTCTTCTTACTTATTCAACTCTTTTATCTACAAAAATGATTATTTTGATTCCATTTTTGTAGTGTAATATCTACTTTTGTCTTATTTTTAGGTTTTGTAGAATCATTGTTCAATACAAATTTTTGCCCATTTCCTTCAAATTACGGAGTATTGTTTCGTGTGTTTTTAGTGGAACGTTGTTTAAATGTGAATTTCCAGGTTTCCTTGTAACTAAAATTCTATTCATTGTTTCAAATTATGGAATATTGTTTAAATGTGATGTTTCTACTTCATGTTGTCCGTATCAATTTTTTTGACAAAGCAATCAGAAGTTCAACAGAAAATTGATAGGCTTTGGAAGTTTAGTGAAATAGATGATAAATGGATTAAAGTGAAATTACCAAGTGATTTGGTTCCTTGTGATAATAGTAAAGTGAATGAAAATAAAGAAATGTTGGAGAAAGAAGATAAATTGGATGAGAAAAAGATGAGTTTGAAAGTCATTCTACCTTTGAGAAAGAGCATTCTTTGACAAAAATGTCTGATATTGTTTTGTGGATCAATGGTGAAAGATTCATCTATGACTTATGTTTTGAAACAGACTTGAATGGTTGATTACTCCTCCTGATTTACTTATATCACAAGGATATGCAATTGTAGTTTTTATTTATATTGGCATTTCAACATCTATTAAAATGTTACATAACACATTGATTTTGTAACATTTAGGAAAAACTTAACTCTTTGTTGGACTTAGTATTTACTATATATGATCTAAACTTAAGAATTATGTTTATTTCTACAGTGGCACAGCTTGTTGCATGTTATTTATGTATATAGTGTAGTCGAAGGTCCTAACAACTCACCTTTAGTAATCCTTGCTACAATGCCTTGTCAAAATGCATAAGAGAGGCAAAGATGGGAAAGTCTTTATGGTTCATAGCTTACTCATTGATGTATCAGTCTTCAAAGCAGTTTTTACGATAAATCACTTTAAAGATAGCAATCAAAGCTCTTTCAATAATATTCTAACTTCTTATGAAGAAAGAACTAATGATTTAACTATTAAGGTGACAAGAGATGTATCTGATGCACACATTAAGTTGGACTACAAAAATGATGGGATTTAGGTTCTTGGATTATCAGATGAAGAACTTGCTCAGAAAAACTTGCTTAAAGGTGTAACTATTGACGGAAGTGCAGATGTTCGTGTAAGTGTGACGTTTGAACCTTTATAATGTACTCAGGTGTTTTTTTTCTTTTCAAGTTTTGTTTATCTTTTGTTCTTCTATGACACTTCTTTTCCAGGTGCAAGGATAATACTACATTGTGGCTACATAACTGTGGTACGGGTTTCAGTTGAGACAAATTGGGCGGGGAGTCCTGATTTCTTGGAAATTATTATCGAAGACCAGTGTGAAGGGGCGCAAATAAATTAAATGTTAATAGGTAGTTTATAGTGCATAAGTGCAATAATAAAAAGGCAAAATAGATCTTGATATTCATTTTTTTTTATGGTTAATGCATGTCTTTTTGATTTACCTTACTTCTTGGCTACATGCAATAATATATTTAATTACTTGATAGTAACATATAAATTAACTTGCAACAAACATCAATTAGAGTATATCAAATACTATCATTTTAAATGAATTTTTTTGCTATTACATTTTCTCTCTCTTTTCAATTGTGCTTTAAGCACGTTAGAACTAAATTTGAACAAAGTAACATATAAATTGACTTGCTACAAACATCAATTAGAGTATATCAAATACTATCATTTTAAATTATTATTTTTGCTATTACATTTTTTTTCTCTCTTCAATTGGGCTTTAAGCACGTTGGAACTAAATTTGAACCTGAATTTTCGCTAAAACTATATCTTGTTGGTGCAATCGGTGGTTTTATTTTCTATTTGGTGCATCACGACTACAGGGCTCAAACATCAAAGGTCTAGTGAGATTAAAATGGATAATGCATGTCCACCAATTCTATAACTCTTTTTTTATTAAGTTGTTGAAAAAATGATTAAAAACTGCTTATATGTAATTATAGTTGCTAAATTTTTAATATTTGTGAGTGTTCTTTAAAAGAGTTATAACAAATTGCTTATAATAAATTATAGTAGCATACTTGTCAAAATGTACAGGTGCGCATGTTCTCCCTTCAAGGGTAAGGAGACTAAAAGGTCTTAGTAGGTTTATAACAAGATATGATGGTTATGGCTTGTCCACAATGACGAGAAACCTTGTACGATGGTGTTTTGGGGGTATTTAGGAGTCCTACTCACATGAAGTTAGAGGCAGGGGATGGCAAAACGGGAAGCCCGCCAAGTGAAGTGGAGCTTAAAAATCTAGCATGCCCCGCCAAGGTCGCCGGTTGGCGGGGGGCGGACTTGTCCGTCTATTATTTTTTTAATAGATTAATAGGCTTAATTTTACATTTCAATTATATTTTTTACTTATTTTTAGAACATTTTTTATAAAGCATCTTTTTAACAAATTTTACTTAAAAATAATATTGCATATATTCACAAATAAATGTATAAAATAGAATCATCAATAAGTATTCCAAAATTATAGTTCAAGTATTAACCTTCAACCAACCAAAATAAATATTTTGAATGCTTGATAACTATTTTGGAGGACCGACATGCCAACACGCCCATTTTATTGGTAGACTTAAAGCGGGGCAAGCGTAGCGGGTAGCCGGACACAAAATCTCAATCCAACCCGTCAGTTTTTTACGGGTGCGCAGGTCGGCTTGACGGGCGACGACCCGTTTTTCAACCCCTAATTAGAGGCTATATTGATGACCTATGAAGCTTGAGAGCAATCACATGGTTATGATCAGTCACTGTGTTGTGACTTTATTAAGCGTTATGCTCTTTTGCGATGTAAATAATGACCTGTCTTTTCTCCTGCATTAGAGATGTATTTATTGAGACTCGTTGGACCTAGGGTTTGGGTCCTCCTCGGTGGCGTCATATGCACCCCTCTTATCAAAGGAGGTTATTTACCACCTACCTTTCAGGAGTTAGGGGAGAATCCCTATTTCTTGACTCACACGTCATGGATACCTCTGGGTGGGTTTCTTAGTCATCGCCTGTGTGATACGATTCTTAGGCAAGGGTGCCATAGTTTAAGACTTCCATTAATATAGCACTTTATAATACCTCAAGCACGAGGGATTTTCTAAGGACGAAATGTTTTTAAACTCAAATTCAAAATGTGCCCATCACCATATCAGGGAGCCCCTTAGTCGAAAGTGAACATACTGAAGGTGTGAAAAACACGAGAAAGGGGGGGGGGTGATTGGGTTTTACAAGCAAAAGATTTTTCCAAAATAAAAACACCACTAACAAGTTAACCAATGAAGAGATTTTATCCTGGTTCGCTTGAAACTCAAAGCTAATCCAGTCCATTCGCCAAGGTGATTTGCCTTATACACAAGGACTTAATCCACTATAATCAATAAATTACAATAAACACAAAGAATATCCTTCTTTGTCTTATCAAGGATCCAACTAAACCATAGTCCTTTCAAGGATTCACAAAGAACAACTTTATTTGTCTTCTCAAGGATAACCTCCTTAAGGAATCAAACAAATAGTTTGAATAAAAATTTATGTGTTACAAGATGCTTCTTCAAAAGCATATTCACACAAATGAATAAATAAATACTTAAAGAACACTGAATATAAAATATGATAGCTTTTCACAAAGAAAATTAGCTTGTCAAAAAACTTGTGTAGTTCAGCAGCGACAGAGCGAGAGTTCTTCAAGTCTCCAATGCATGCTTATATAGTGTAAACATGTGACTGTTGGAGGGAAAAATGGGAAAAGCTCATTGAGCGACTGTCTACTGTTGGATGAGAAAGGAATGATACCACGTACATCTTTTCGCACACATATTTAGTGACATGTGTGATTCATAATACAGTCCTTGCCCATGAAATCAGGTAGTGGAAAGGTTGTTCGATTTATATTATGAACTATTTGATCACGTTCCCATTTGATCTTATCTTCAGATTCATTGGCTTATGATAAAAGATGATTGAAGCATGAAGTGAAGAAATAGAGAGTTGGATTCAGAAACTTCAGGACCTTGGGTCAGAACCTTGACAACGTCAGTAGTCTGACTTGAGTTCTTCAGTGTCTTCAGAATCTTCAGAGTCTTCAGAAACCTCAGTCAGAACCTTGATAACATAAATCATCTATCTTGATATTTTCAGAATCTTTAACTACATAACACAACATCAGAAGTCTGTCATTCTTCAGAAGCTTGTTGATCAGCGTCATATCCAAAATCAAAACAACTGAGAGAAGATTGTAACAACAACATAGTGTCTCCTCATAAGCTTCTGATGGGTGAGATAACGCAGAAGCAGAAAGAACATTGCAGCGGCAATATTGACGTCTTTCAGAACTTTTAATTGCAACGCATAAGCGGATTTGGAACACAAAGTTCAGAAACTGATGATGTTACACATCATGTGATCAGAATCATAATTGTTTGTTAAAGCTACACAATAACAAACCATTAGGGTGCCAAAATTGTTCTCACACAAATACAATGTTGTTATCATCAAAACTCAAGGTATAAATGCAGAACCAAACCTTGTTCTAACAAATACTCGTGAGACAAATCCCTTAGCTAAGGGTGAGTCCTTCGGCTGAAGTCACCTATATATAAGGGTGAGTCCCTCAACTAAAGGTACATGTGTTTAAAGGCGAGTGGACTATGAAAGAACATTCCTACTTTTAGGTGAGGTTCCGAGACATTAGAACGTCAATACTTTCTGAAAGCTTGTGCGTCTAAGTGGGAAAAAGGTGTGGGTGACATTTAATGCGCTTCATGATGGCGCTTCTTAGGAAAACCAAACTGTTTTACTTCTTACACGTGTCTTCTAGATGTGGAGACTTTCCCACTTCTTGTGAGAGTTCTCTTATTGGGTGAGCCTATCGCCATGTATGTTTGGGGTTCCCTACATTACTTTACAAAAACCCATTTTATTTCCCTTTTCCATTTCTCTTTTCACAAAAAGAGTTTCTCGGTTAGACATATTTTCATCTAAGTCCCTACTTCCATTAATCATGGGGAAGAAAACTAAACTCGTTCATGTCCATGACACCACGTCCTTGTATTCCAATGTGGAAATGATTGATAAATTTCATCATGGTATCAAATTTTCTAGCACGGGTCGAGAGAGGGACGTGACCATGGAAACCAGGTTGAAGGATGAGAGGGAAAATATGAATACTTCTGGCGAGCCGCATGCTCCTTTTTTTTACTTCCATCTTTCTATAATCTATGAGCTAGAGGTTTTGATTCCCTTTACCTATTTCAAAACAAAGTTCTTGACTACTGTTAACATTTACCCTTCTCAGGTTACCCCAAATATATGGGGTATACTTAGAGCTTTGCAAATGGTTTGTTGTAGTTTGGGTGTACCCTCCCCTTCCCCCCTCCATCAGAGTGTTTCTTTATTTCTTTAGGACGAAACTTCTTCCCACCAATGGATGGGTAACATTGTGCCCCTTCCCAGTGGATGCCTGCTAAAACCCTTCGCCAATCCTTATGAGGACTGGAAATACAAATTTGTATTGATAAGAGGGAAGAATAATGCATCTCCCGTTGTCACGGGGGCGAGTTGCAAACCTTTTTTTTCTATATCATGGCCTTTGGATCCACGACTTACTTAAAGGGAGGACCCATGTGCCCATTCTCCCCTCAACCGAAAAGTGATTCAGGTTTTGGTATTCTTCCACTCTATGGAGTCTAGCATCCTTATTAACCAGGATCATGAAGACTGTGACATAGTGCATGCATATTTAGGTATGAAAAAACACTTTTCGGCCTAACTTTGTTTGCCACTGTTATTTTAACGATGTTTTTTACTTCCAGGGGATATGGTAGGGGTCATTGTTGACGAGAAGAGGGAGTGTCTTGTACAAATGCAGGTGATCCAGTAGCGGGTGATGCTTTCACTTGCCTACGACATGTCTGGTACTAAGAAGCGTTCAGTGTGAGACCCCGCGAGCGGCCGAGGCTCACCCTCTTAAGGTTCTTAGGAGGTAGGAGAATCAACCTAAGCCTCAGGGATTTGTGAGGCGAGGCTAAGCATAGAAAGGGAAATGGATGATTCAACTCCTTCTGAGCCTTCCCTATGGAATAACCAGGCTTTCAATGTAGTGGAGTTTGATGTCCATTTTTTCTCTTTGTCCGAGAACTTCTCTAGTGACTATCAGTTGTTTTCTGATATGTTCCCTGCCCAACTGTCTACTCTGCTAGAGACCCAACTTGTGAGGTGCTTTCTAGTGGAAAAGGCATCAAGGGGGAAATATTCTCGAACCTTCTAAGGGCTCCATCCTAGGATGGTTAATGTAAACAAAGGCACCTGTGGAAGCGGGGTAGTGATGAAGCAACCAAGGGAAATATAATATGCTTTGAAGGCACTTACATAAAGGGTGGCCACTCAGGTCCTCGCTCAACTCGAAGAAGTGGAATGTTTGAAGCAATTGCTCAAGAGGGCTCGTGACACCCTGGGAGGTTTGGAGAAGTAAGTTTCTCTCTACTTAAGGATGAAGTCGTGACGACCTACGTCCATCATTTTTAGAAGGAGACGAGGCATGTTGCCCTTTTTTATCTTAATCTGGACTTGAGCTTCATGGATTCTTTTTAGGGGATTCGAGATGAACAATTGGTGGATAAAGAAAAGTTGTTGTTCCTACCCTTTTTGGTTGTTTCTCTTCTACCCCTTCGAAAGCTTTTATTTTGAACAATAACGTCCCATAGAACGCATTTTATATTAACTGCTTTTATCACCATTTGCTTGTTTTAAATATTTGCCTAAGGGCATTTATTGTCATGATTCCTTCTGTTAGCTGTAAAGATCCCACTAGGGACCCATCTGTTAATCTCCTCATAGGGCAACAAGGATCTCACTTAAGGATCCAACAAATATGATTGCCTCATCGGGTGGAGAAGATCCCACTTAAGGATTCAGTGATTAATTGTCTCATTCAGTAGCAAGAATCCCACTTAAGGATCCAATGAATATGATCATCTAATTGGACAGTAAAGACCCCACTTAATGATCCAACGAATATGATCTTATCATTAGGCAACAAGGATCCCACTTAAGAATTCAATGATTGATCCTCTCATTTGGCGAGAAGGATAACACTTCAGGATCCAGAAAATATGATCACCTCGTTGGGCATAAAAGATCCCACTTAAGAATCTAGAAAATAAGATTGTCTCCTCAGGATGCAAGGCTCGCACTTAAGGATCCAGTGATTGATCACCTCATTGGGCGGATAGGATCCTAATTAAATATCTAATAAATATGATCGCTTCATTGGGTGTCAAGGATCCCACTTAAGGATCCAACGAATATGATCCCTCATTGGGAAGAAAGGATCTCACTCAAGGATCCAATGGATTGTCGTCTTATTGGGAGATAGAGATACTACTTAAGGATCTAGTGAATATGACTGCCTCATTGTTCGACAAAGATCCCACTTCAGGATCCAGTAAATATGATCGCGTCATTGGGCGAAAAGGATCCCACTTAAGGATCCAGCAAATATGATCTCCTCATTGGGCGACAAGGATCCCACTTAAGGATCCAACAAATATGATTGCTTCCTCAGGTGGCGAGGTTCCCACTTAAGGATTCAACAACTGATCACCTCATAAGGAGGAAAAGATCCCACTTAGGATCCAACGAATATGATTGCCTCATCGGGAAACAAGGATCCCACGATTGATTGCCTCATTGGGCGGAAAGGATACCACTTAAGGATCCATAAAATATGATAGCCTCATTGGATGATAAGGATCCCACTTAGGGATCCAGCGAATATGATCGCCTCATTGGGCGAATTCTTATCGCCTTTATGGTCAATCTTCTGTCAAACTCTTAAGCTTCCTACAAAAGAAATGGATATCCAAACATAGAGATTCGAACATAATAAAAGGCGAGGCACCTCATTAAAAACCCTTGCCTTATGTAAGAGCATAAAAAAAGGAAAAGAGTTCACCCCCATAAAGTAACTTGTTCTTTACAATTGGTTGAGATATAATACTCGCCCATAGAAATAAAACAATCAAACAATATTAAAGAAAAACAAATGATGGATATGCTGATGTCTTCAGGGGGTATATCTCTTGAACCTTTAGCCTTCAGTCTCCATAAAGGTTAGGGAGGAGGTCTCATCACCTCTGCAAAATTCCTCTAGTGGCTTTATTCCCCAACTTACCCTCATAACCTTCCTGCCTTGAGTTCATATCCTCTTTAACCTGAGGCTTTCTGCATAACACCTCCTGGAGATTTCTTGATCTCATTAGATAACCCTCAACCTACCATTAGGGAGCATGTACTTCATACACAAATACAAAGTAGACAAGGCTACACCCATTCGATTAAAAGTTTTTCACCTTATAATCATATTATACAAAAAGGGGGCATCGATAACCAGATACATAACCTTTATCTCCTTCGATTGATATTCTCCTCCAAAGGTGATCCTCAGAGTGATATATCCATTCACCTATACCTTTTCCTCAGAGAATCCAACCAGTGATCGTTTGAAGGGATTTAGGCCTTCCGGGTCGAGGCAAAGTCTTTCAAACGCCTCATAGTATAATATGTATGTGGAACTCCCTTGGTCAATGAGAAATTCTTTAATCTCCCAATCTTCACATTTGACGGAAATAATCATGAGATCATAATTGTGAGGGTGAATGACATCTGCATATCTCACCGAGAAGGAAATCATGGATTCAGGAGCTTGGAGTTCACCTTCAATCTTGACCTCATGGAAGTTTTCTACACTCAAAATCTGGCAAGCGTACCTTTTTTTGGCGGAGTTGGTTTCCTTACCTCCGGTGAACCCTCCCGCTATGGTGTTGAGTGTGTGGTGCATAACTTTGATATCTTCACCCTGAGATGCCTCTTTGACTTTGTTGGGCCTAGGGCTCCAAGCTTCGTCTTGCCAACACGATATAGACTTGTATGACGAACAAAAGGAGTCCTCAGTGTAATGTCCATTTACCCTTAGGAACTTGCACCATCTTTCTGGTTCAGAACCCATCACCTTTGCCTTAAGGGAAGATGACATAAGTATGTTGTGTAAGTGGAGTACCTCACGCCAAATTTGCTCACGGTGAGTGTTCAAAGGTGTGAAGTTCTATGTTGTTTTACCTAACTTTTTGAACATTGTCTTGTTCTTTATGGGTGACGTATATTTGCTTTTCCTTTAGTGGTGCGAGCCCTTGGTGTTGGGAACATGTTTATTGGTGTCGCGTACCTTCTTTTTGGCATTGTTTTTCTCGCCCTTTATGTAGCACTCGGCTCTGGTGACCACTTATGCCAACAAAAACGCTCGATTCTAGGCAAAGAACTCATTGAAGTGTCATATTTTAAGCCCATTTTGAAACGCCCACACAAACATTTCCTGGTTTAGTGGGACGACCCTGATGGTGGCTTCATTAAAGCAAGCAAGGTAGTCCCTCAGTGAATCCAATGAACCTTGGCGTATGTTAAATAGACTAGTACTGGACATCTGTTGGTGTAAGCCCTAGAGGCCAATACTTTTGGTACTTGTACCGAATTATTTATTAATAATAGAAGGCTTTTTATTTATTACGTTTGTTTAATAAAGTCCCTAGAATAGCTATTCCGTTTAATGTATCAAGTGTGACTTGATCATGAGATCACATTAAACATAATGACACTATTCTTAAAGTATCCGTAGTCGAACTTTATTGTGAAGTGGGATAACATTAAAGCATAAAGACTATTATGTATATAGACTGATGATCACATCTCATGGATCATGGATAAGGAGTTATCAAGTCTTAAACATAGGTATGAATATTAAGAGTAATATTTATACTGGATTGACCCGCTATGAGAATACTATATAGAATGTTATGCAAAGTGTCATAAGTTATTCTCATGGTGATAGTGGTGTATGCCACCCTTCGACCTGAAACCACTATGGACCCTAGATGTAGAGTCAATTGCTTTATTGTTGATCAAACATTATCCGTAAATGGATAACCATAAAGACAGTTGATGGGTACTCCACGAAGCATGCTAAGGGACATGAGTGACCTAGATAGAATTTGCCCATCCTGCGTAACAGGATAAATGTCTATGGGCCCAATATTGAACTGGACAAGGATGACACGGTCGATGCCTTGTGTTTAATATATATATGTAAGGGCAAAAGGGTAATTATACACATAAGTATTATCACAGAAGGATTTGTCAGATCACATGACATTTTCGTGTCTTGGGTAGTAGTGATGTGTTACTAGATATCGCTCACTGTTTATTATGTTAAATGCGTGATTTAATATAATTGCCAATGCCGCGAAAACCTACAGGGTCACACGCAAAGGACGGATTGATGCGAGATAGAGTAACTAAGGAACACCGTAAGGTACGGTGTACTTAAGTGAATTGTAGAACATCGTAAGGTACAATGTACTTAAGTAGAATATGAAATATGGTAAGGTACCACGCGCTTAAGTGAATTTGGCATATTATAAGATATGGGCCACATACACTTAAGTGAGCTTTTTAGCTTGAAGCCCACACAAGTGGTTCTATAAATAGAACCCTTGTGCAGAAGCATTTAATGCAGTTGCATTTTCATTCTCTCTCTCTCTCACACACACACTCAAATCCTTCATTCATAGCAGCTAGTACTGAGACTGAAGGAATCTGTTCGTGTGGACTGAGTAGAGGCGTTGTCATTGTTCAACGTTCGTGATCGCTCCGTAGATCTGCATCAAAGGTTTCAATCGTCACAAGAGGTAACTATTCTATCACTGATCATGCCCATTCGTAAGGATCATTAAAGGAGAAAATTTTAATTTCCGTTGGATTTTAGTGACCACTTATGCCAACGAAAACGCTCGATTTCTTGGTTTGGTGGGACGACCCTGATGGTGGCTTCATTAATGCAGGCAAGGTAGTCCCTCAGTGAATCCAATGAACCTTGGCGTATGTTAAATAGACTGGTAGTGGACATCTTCCTGCGACGACTGACGACGAACTAGTGTACTAGTTTCGTTACTAGTTCTTGATAATTATTGATGAAAGTACCTAGTAACCCATGTACCATCTGAGGGTGGTGTCTCTGAAAGCGCCATATAATAGCTTGTATTTCAGAGAGTAAGGTGCTCCTATGATGTCCTTTGTGTACTGATATATACAACCTAATCAGAGGGATCATTACTCCCATCAAACTTAACCAATGAGGGAGATTTGAAACATTCTGGAATAAGCGCCCCAATATCTTGTCTGAGAGAGGTCGGGGTCCAACAATTTCATATCTTTTGGGGGGTGGAATCCTGTTGGCGTTGTTTAATGTTGTGGATGTGGTTTTTTAATGTCTAGTTATGACAATGTAATTCTTCCATGGAGACACGTATCTCCTCTATGGCGTCAACATCATCGCTACCGCTATTATCTTCTGGCGTAAGGGATGTTGTTATCCTATTAATCATAATTAAAGTTGGATACATATATGAGTGAATGGTAACAATAGGAAGTGTGATGGTGATAAATATGATGTGGCCCATGTTAATTTTATTGGGGTCCCATGGTAGGCGCCACTATACTTGTCAAAAAGTACAGGTGTGCGTGTTGCCCTTACAAGGGCACGTAGACTCAAAAGCCTTAATAGGTTTATAACATAATATGGTGGTTTGGACTTGCCTAAGACGGAAAGTAACCCTGCACGATCGTGTTTTAGAGGCATTTATGAGTCCTACTCATGTGAGGTAAGAGACGTTGTTGATGACCGGTGAGGCTTGAGAGCAAGCGTATGATTATGGTCAATCGTGGTATTGTGACTTTAGTAAGCGTTATGCTATTTTAGGGTTTAAATAATGAGTAGTCTTTTCTCCTGCATGGTACATGTAGTTAAGAGGCTCTTTATACCTATGGTTTGGGTCTTCCTCAGTGGCAAAAACCGCTTCCCTCTTATCAGAGAAGGTTATTGACCACTTATCTTTCAGGAGTTAGTGGAGACTCACTCTTTCTTGACTCACACATCACGGATACCTCTGGGAGGATCTCCTAGTCATCGCCTGGGCGATACGGTTCTTGGGCGAGAGCGCTCTAGTTTAGGACTTCCATAAATATAACACTACACTTAGATTATCAAATTAGTTTTGTGGAAGCAATGGATTTTTTTCTCTTTTATCACTTACGTCATTAGAAAAGTGTGTTCATGTTTTAGTTAGACCAGAGATTAATATATATAGCTATGAAGGGTTTTTTTTAGATTTTTGTTTCTTATGTTTTGTAAAAATAGGCATTTTTCATTTTGAGGTCATGTTGACAATATTTTTTCTGGTTTTATCTCTAATTCATTGTTGGTTCTCTTGATTTTGTGAGAAGGTGGAAAGTAAGGGAAAAATAACTTATAATAAGGTTAGATAGTGACTTCAATTCAATTTTTCTATGTTTAAATCAATCTCTTGAGAATATACTTATTTAGTATTACATAATCTCTTAAGAAATTAAAAATTAAGTATTACATATCACACATTAAAGTCCTACTCAAAATTTTGAACTTGCCAATACTTAATTTATCTATTACATTACATTACATATGCAAAGGTTGTTACATAGAATATAAGAATCTAATTACCTTGAACCAAAGCTTGTACATACCATGTATCATATGATATTATCCTACAAACATACCCTTCTGAAATAATGAATCAAATTATTCTTTCTTGACAAAACAAAACAACTTTTTTCCAACATCTTTCAACAATTTATCTTGTTATTACGCTCTTGTCTGATGGACAGAGTGAAGAGGAGGCAATGCTCAATCTCAACTCTGTGAACAAGTTGAAGATATTGAGATGTAGGGGTGGCAGGTTTTGCTAATGTCAGGTTTGCAATCATTGAAATTTGGGTCGAGTGAGTGACACAAGCCTCTGTTCGGTATTATAACAATTGATTTATTTAAGATGGCTAGTATTTAGGACTGTATGGTAGACCCTACTATCAAATGGTTGTGCCATAGTTGTGCATTTCATTTATGACATGTTAGAATAAAATTTGAATCTTAATTATGATGTATATTTAGCCTGAAGTAATTGATTATAATCATGATGGTTTCCTTTTTCTTTTGAAAAGGTTAGTGATGAATAAGAAATATTGTCAGGGATAAAAC
Organism: Lathyrus oleraceus; assembly: GCF_024323335.1. Classification (NCBI taxonomy): domain Eukaryota; kingdom Viridiplantae; phylum Streptophyta; class Magnoliopsida; order Fabales; family Fabaceae; genus Lathyrus; species Lathyrus oleraceus. The sequence continues at coordinate 264,440,791 of NC_066585.1, read as the reverse complement.
TGTAAGTTATAAGAAAAGGTTGGTGATGGAAGTTTTTGTTTTAGACATTGTTAATGATGTTACATTCTGCTACAATTTCAGTTATGATGTTTTGGCTGAATGCCTATCTTTCGACAAAGGTAACTTCTCCGTTGATAACATTCTGTCTAATTTTCCAGTAACTCCATCTGTAGCCATAAGTAAGTTTTATCTCCTTTATATTTGATAGTTTTAAAGTTTAATTGATATACATTGTCAGTGTAAAACTTGTAAACACGTCCAATGTATTGTAAGCTTTTCAAACAAATGGTACACCTTTGAAATGAAGAGTACATGCAAAATGGTTTTATATTCAATTTTTCGTTTAGTGTTTTTGGATATTGATATCTAAACTATATCTTAATATTAAACTCCAAATTATTTTTAAGCAAAATAAAAATGGTTCACTGATAATGATGATGTGGTGTGTAATAACTTTAAAATCTGAACAAAACAAAGTGCATTTTAGAGTTTCTTAAAGGTGGTTGTCCACCATTACTGAACATCCCCTTGGATTGTTTAGATATGTACTTTACTGATGAGTAAACCTACTCCTTTTTTTGAGTTAACATGGGTCTAATAAAAAAAGTTGTTATCATTATTCAATTTACAAGTGTTCAAACCTTAAGGGAAATGTTCTTTTCATCTTTATGGGTTCTCACACCCCGAAAAGTTCATAATATCTAGGGTTAAATACACTTTTCCCCCCTGTAATGTTAGCGAGTTTAGGATTACCCCCCTGTAAAAATATTTTTTGTAAACCCCCCTTATGTTATGTAGATTCCTTCATAGAACCCCCTAATATCCAGGTGGCATGGAATCTAATAAGAGGTCCTACACCTGGCATATTTTTAATTTTGTTAAAGTGATTATGTGTCATTTTACACTTTTTAATTTCAAATACCCCCTTAGAAAATTAGGGTTCTGAACATAGCAGGGAAGACGAAGACGAAATTTCCAGGGGAAGACGAAGACGAAGAAGAAGAATGCAGGGAACGAAGCAAACGAGAAAGACGACCGCAGTGAAGACGAAGATGAAGACAACCTCAGCGAATACGAAGAAGCGATCCAGCTCAGTGAAGACGAGCTCAGTGAAGTGTCCAAAGTCCGAGGTTAGTAAAAATTTGAAGTTCATCAATGTCGTAGGGTAAAATTTTGAAATCAACAATCTTTGACATGTGGGTATAGTATATTGACAGGATTCACAACACTTTAGTGTTACACTCCACCATGGGGGTGAATTTTACAGGGTTTTTGAAGAAGAAATTATATACAGAGGGGGTACGGATACGACAGTTAATGGGATACATGTTTCAAATTGGAACATGGATAACATTGAGAAGTTGTTGAGTAGGTTAGGGTATAAGGCTGATTGTGTTAGGGTATGGACAAAAGTTTTAGAAATTCGAGATGGTTTTTTTCTGATTAGGAAAGATGATGCTGTTGATGATTTTGCTCTATACTTTAGTGCAATGAATGTGAAAGGAGATTTGTATGTTGAACATAGTACTGGGAACATGGACCCTGCTGATAGGGAACCTAAATGTGTGAATGATGATGACCACCCCCCTGATAATGGAATTGATGGGTTAGATGAGGAGAAGGTAGAGGGGTTAGATGACAGTGAAGATGAAAGAGCTACTGCTTACTTTGATGGTTTTGAAGGAATAGATGTTACTAAGCCTATTAGGTGGGAGCCCAATAACAGTATGGAGGAGCCCAATAAGAGTATGGATTCAGATGATGTATACTATAGTGATGAGTTGAATAGTTCTGACCCAGATGATTCTTGTGATGAAGAAAGGCCCAAGTATGCTAGGTTTAGGAAAGAGCATCTAAACAAAGACTTTATATTCAAGTGGGGTATGGAATTCAACACACTTGATGACTTTAGGGCAGCTATCCGTGAGTGGTCAGTGCTTAATGGGAGGGAAATTTCTTTTGTGAAAAATGAGGGAGATAGGGTAAGGGTGGTGTGTAAGCATAAATGTGGGTTTTTAGTCTTATGCTCTAAGGTGGGCCACAAGGAGACTTTTGCTATAAAAACACTTGTACATAAGCACACATGTGCTAGGGTTTTGAACAACAAGTCTGCTAGCTCAAAGTGGGTGGCCAAGCATGTGGTAAAGAGGATGCAAACTTCTGATACAGTCAGGATAAGAGACATCATCCAAGATATGAGGCAAACATATTCTGTGGGTATTACTGTTGCAAAAGCATGGAGGGCTAAGCTAATTGCGAAGAAGATAATTGAAGGTGATGCTGACAATCAGTATGCTTCCATATGGAGGTATGCAGAAGAACTAAGAAGGGTAAACCATGGCAACACTGTGAAGATAAATGTAGAAAGACCTAGTCCATCCATACAACCAAGGTTTGGGTCATTTTATTTCTGTTTTGATGGCTGTAAGAAAGGCTTTATTCATGGATGCAGACCATTTGTGGGGGTTGATGGATGTCACTTAAAGACCAAGTATGGTGGACAGTTACTTATTGCTGTAGGCAGGGATGCTAATGATCAATACTTCCCTTTGGCATTTGGTGTGGTTGAAAATGAAACAAAGGAGAGTTGGAGATGGTTTATACAACTACTAATGGAGGACATTGGTCAGGATAGAAGATATGTATTTATCTCTGATCAACAGAAGGTATGTATTTAACTCTATCTTTCTGTTGCAAATTATTCTATTCTCTAAATGTTGAAAAAATTTCTATTCTGTATCAGGGACTTGTGGCTGTATTTGAAGAATTGTCTGATACTATTGAGCATAGATTATGTCTTAGGCACTTGTATGCTAATTTCAAGAAAAGGTTTGGTGGAGGAGCCCTTATTAGAGATTTAATGATGGGAGCTGCTAAAGCCACATACTATCAGGCATGGGTCCAAAAGATGAATGAATTGAAGAATGCAGATCCCAATGCTTGGACTTGGTTGATGGCTGTTCCTACCAAAAGCTGGTGTAAGCATGCCTTTTCTTTTTACCCTAAATGTGATACATTGATGAATAATATCTCAGAGTCTTTTAATGCTACCATTCTAGCTGCTAGGGACAAACCTATACTCACAATGTGTGAGTGGATAAGAAAATATCCGATGAATAGGTTATCCACCTCTGCAAGTAAACTAGAAAATTGGCCACATAAGGTGATGCCAATACCTAGGAGAAGGTTAGATAATGAGGTGTTCAGGAGTGGTCATTGGTTGCCAACATGGTCAATTGCTGAGACTTTTCAGGTTACACATAGTTACAACACACATGAATTTATTGTTGACATTGCTAAAAGGTCATGTAGTTGTAATTTTTGGGAATTAGTAGGAATTCCATGTAGGCATGCTGTAGCTGCTCTGAGTTATAGAAAGCAAAACCCTGATGAATTTGTTGATGCTTGTTACACAAGAGAAAAGTTTGCACTATGTTATGGATTTTCAGTAAGTCCAATCAATGGTCAAGATATGTGGCCAGAAGTTGAGATGGAACCACCTCTACCACCTGCATATAAAAATGGTCCTGGTAGACCTAAGAAGATTAGGATAAGAGAAAGTGGAGAGGATGGTGCAAGGAAGAGAAGATCTGGTGTTGCATATAAGTGCACCAAATGTGATAATTTTGGTCACAATGCTATGACTTGTAAGGCTACCACTCAGGATCCCAATGCACTTAAAAGAAAGGTAATTCATTGTGATATACATTTTGTCTTACATTCTACATTCTGTCTTACATTCTTCATTGTGATATGCATTGTGATGACAACCATACATTGTGTCTTACATTGTAGAGAAAACCTAAAAAAGGACATGTGCCAACTGCAACTGATATGCCAACTGCAAATGATATGCCAACTGCATCTGATATGCCTGCCCCAACTGCAACTGATATGCCAACTGCAAATGATATGCCAACTGCAAATGATGTGCCAACTGCAAATGATATGCCAACTGCAAATGATATGCCAACTGCAACTGATATGACTGTTCCAACAAATGTGCCTGTTCCAACTGATCCACAGCCTCCAACTGATATGCCTGTTCCAACTATTATGAGTCAAACAGGATCTAGTGTGGCTGCCTCAATCACAAAACAATCCAGAAAAAGGGTTGAAAAAAAACCTATCATCAAAAGAAGGCAAAGTGAGAGGATCAAGTTGAGTTGGTTTAAAAGACCCATAACAGGTGAAGGAATATCTAGTGACAAACCAATTACCCTACCAGAAAATGAAGACATACCCACTTCAAAATGAGGGACTGATTATTATGTTTCTGCTATGTATTTTGTAATCCTTTTGGAAAACTCTTTTGTAATGCCAACTGATCTTTGAAGACATGTATTTTGTAATCCTTTTAGTATATCAAAATGGGATGTAACATGCATAATTGAAATTCAGTTACTCACCTTCAATGGATGCCATTTGCCATTGGATGCTAACTCTTCAATGGATGCTAACTCTGCAAGTGTCTGTACATTTACAGTTTGGTTACTATGTGCTCTCAAAACAATTGCTCCAACACTGCTTTTTGATCTGTGTTCAATTGTTTTCCCTCAATGAATTCGTGTTTTTGCACTGCTGTTGTAACCTGTCTTTTATATGCTGCAAAAACAGTTGCTGTTATACCACAAAACAGCTTTATGTATTGATACATGATAGTGTGCATCGATGCATACTGTAAGTAATGTAAATTTTGGTGAAATTTATTATTCATGTATCGATGCAAAAGTCGTGTGTATCGATGCAAGTGCTTATTACACTAGTATGTATCGATGCCTGGTGCGTATGTATTGATACACAGGCTGTTTCAATTTGTCATGTATCGATGCAGGGATCGTGTGTATCGATGCATAGAGTATTTTGTCTTCCATGTATTGATGCATGGCTCGTATGCATCGATGCATACTGAACAGAAAGGTTTTGTGATTTATTTCATGCTGTATGTATCGATGCAGAGGCTTTATGTATCGATGCTTACATTCTCTCACATTCTGCATATATCTAGAACGCCAATTCTAAGTTCTAGTTTGCTAGTGTGAGTGGAGTTTGCATCATGACTGTAGGCATATGCCTCATTAAGTAGGTACAAGCATTGCAAAATTTGGTTGATATTCCTCTCAGAGACATAGAGACAAGCTAAAATTGCATGTTTAACTGCTTCCAAAATTGATTTTGAGAGATCTAAAGCTCCATTACAAGTTGAGATGGAACCACCTCTACCACCTGCATATAAAATTGTTCTGTAGCAAATTCAATATTTCTTTAGAATTACTGACTTTATATGTTTACTATGTCATATTTTCTTTAGAATTACTGACTATAAAATTGTTCTGTAGTTTTCTGATGAGTTTGCAATTTTGCTCTTTCATTATGATATAACTTTTTTCTGTCATTATTGGTAGATTGAATGCTGAAAGTTTAATCAAATAATGATGTTGCACTGACAGTTTAAGATTGATGAACAGATTACATTTCATTGATGAACACATTACAAGTTCAACATTACATTGCTGAAAAACACTAATGACATAACAATTACATGACAGACTCATTAGACTAACTTAACCATAGCTGCTATCAACATCCATGACAGACCAATTACAAACATTAACCATAAAATTTTCCTCTTTTCCATTGCAATCTTTTTCTTCAGTTTTTCTAACTTGTTAAGCTTTCCGACTCTGCAATCTATCTCCTCAACAATCTCTTTAGCAAATTCAATCAAATAAGCCTTGTTGACTTCACATTGGCGGCATCCGGACGGATTGGTTTCTTTCACTGCAAACTCACTGACCAAATCATCCCACAAAAATAAACCGCACCCATTCTGCAAATTGAGACAAACACCACCAACAATTAATTTCGAAATCAAACTCAAAATAATAAAATGCTTCAAAATTGCTCACCATATAATTCCTGCATTTCCAAAATTTGCGACCGGGGTTTTCAATTGACTTGGAGACCCACAACTTCATGGTTTCATTGCATCCACATCTTGGTAAGCCGTTTCCAACTTCACTCGTGGAAGATGCCTTGCTGCCACCCATAACCCAGATGAAGGGGACACAGACGAAGATGAAGAGAGGGATGGATTTGGGGTAGGGATGGATTTCACGAAGAGAGAGAGGGATGGATTTGGGGTAGGGATGGATTTCACGAAGAGAGAGAGGGATGGATTTGGGATAGGGATGGATTTCACGAAGAGAGAGAGGGATGGATTTGGAACCCTAATTTCTAGTTTATGCCATGCTGGAGACCTAATGAAGATTCACATGTGAAAATAAAAAAATTAAAAAGCCACGTCTGAAATAAAAAACCAAGATTCCATGCCACCTGGATATTAGGGGGTTCTATGAAGGAATCTACATAACATAAGGGGGGTATTGAAAAAATAACTTTACCAGGGGGGTAACCCTAAACTCGCTAACATTACAGGGGGGTAAAGTGTATTTAACCCTAATATCTATTACGTTCAGAAATGCATCTTTAGACACACTTATTTTCGCAATTTCTCATACCAAATTGAAGAGACACCCCTTTTGCGTTAAAACTTAATCCGAAGATGCATCTTCGTATGTGTAAAAAGTGCGTCCAAAGATGCATCTTTGTAAACACCATTTACTAAAAAATGTGTGAGTGGTCCAAAAATGCATCTCCGGACGTTATTCTTTCATATCTCGTGCCAGACCATTCCCTCTTCCTCCTTCTTCATTTTATCAAAAGTTCTCTAAAAAAAACTCATTTGAGTTCTGCCCCTCCCAACCATTGAAGCATATATCAATTACTTTGAAGCATCAGTGGAGCTCTTTCTCCTCCTTTCCTGCATCTTATAACACCTAAGCTTCACATTCCCATCAATACATTTTATTTGATAAGTTTTTCACATTTTGTTTTCTTTTTTTATGTTACATTACTTGTTTTAGGCACATTAGATAGTAGTTTAAACGAAACAAGTAGGCTAGAAGAACATGTATTTATTTTATTTGGGACTGGTAGGGCAGAAAAATGGTTTATGCCATGGAAGGAAAATTGAAAATTGCAGATTTTTTCGGAGATGCATCTCCGGATTTGCTCTGAATTGTTTTCAGAGATGCATATCTGGACCGTACTTAGTCAAAAATGGGGTGATTTTGTGGATTTTATGAATTTCTCCAGACATATATCTATATCTATTTATAACGCATATGCAATGGTGGAAGACAACACTAGTCTGATTAGGCTCGACGTGTGTCTCAAGCCGTGTTAGTATGATGTGAGAGGGTCGCAACGAGGACCACGAGACCACAAGTTTCTAATAACTTATTTAATGTTGCATCTATTCACAACCCCTACCATCTGGTTCTCATAGTCGACTCTCTCATGCATCTTAAACATATGATGCAGCAGAACCTGAGGTTCTTGAGGCCCTTGTTGACCTTGAAACATAGTAGGAAACTGATCCAGATACCCCATTAAAGAATTACCCAGAAGGGCCACTTGACACCTCCTTACTTTATAATTATGTAGGGCATGCTTCTAGGCAAGTCTAGCATGGAGGGGTATATTTATTTTCTGTTGCAATACATATGTTATCAACAAATTAAATCCATGTGGATGCTTATGTTTTCTTTTTACATGAGCGTTGTTTAAAAATGATTAACCACGGCAAGAAGATATTGGATTTGCCACAACCCACTACTGCTTGGTTCGCTGATGTTATCTGTTATTTCGGTCTTGTCATTGATGTTCTTCTACGTACGTGACCATACACCATGACATGCAATCGACTTTTGCAGATAGGTGACACTCTGAGACGTCATCTTTCCACCTACCTATAGGCGAGATGACCATAACTTTGGATGATGTCTCATGCCTCTTATATTTTCTCATAAGGGGGAAATTACTGGACCACGGGAGGATCGGGCAAGAGGAATGGGTCGATCTGATGGTTACCTTGTTGGGGTTGACCTAGTAAGACGGAAGAGGAGGTAGCTCACACTAGACGTGCTCATTCATAATTTTGCTTTTTGGAAAACATTTATAAAGGCCATATGCAGGGGACTTTGGATGTCATATGCGATGATATGTAGGTTGAGTACCACCAACATTGTGCATTGAGGTGATACCTCTTGTTATTGGTTGTCACGTGAATGTTTGTGGACAAAAGTGTAACATATGTCGATGTGGTCTACCTTAAGTACTTCACATACTTGAGTGTGATTCACGAGTACGTTTAGGGGCACCTGTTTGGTCTATCTGTACTCGAAGTTAGGCGAGGCTTGTCTTTGAAAGAGAGAGCAAATGACAGGATGTTGCACGCTACTTACGGTAATTTCTTGTTACTAATATTTTCATAACTCATTTTTTAAACTTGTTATTAATATTGTATCCCAACTTTTTTTAGGGATGGATCATGTCCCATTTCCCTTGCATCATCGGGTTTGAAGTTGCGTTTGACTACACAAAGAACTGGCCTTGTACAACTGCTTTTGTTTCGTACATAGGGAATGATACAGTCGAGCCATTCAAAGTCTATCTTGATCGTATGGTACTAGATGATGTTTTCTTCTGCCCTTACGAGGGTCACTATCATACACATCAGTTTGAAGTCATTTCCTTATACTTCGGTTGGCTGGGATGTGGGACATCTCTTATGCGTCCCTATCTACCCGAGCGAGTGATGCGCCCATTTACCTACTTGCAAATTATTCTGAGACCTCCCCGCGAGTTTGCTTCTCCAGGCGTGCGTTGCAGAGATCTACAAGCGATACTGGATGATTTCGAGAGTCACGTGGTGCCAAAGGAGTATCGTCGGGAGCCAGCTAATGCACACTAGCCTTGTGTTGAGGGTTACTTGACATGGTTCTATAGGGTGTCACACCCTATCATGACGTCAGACGCTCCTAGAGGACCACCCAGGCCAGCTAACCAGGAAGTACTTGAGTTTCAGGATGAGCAGATAGAGAGCATGGCAACAATATGTCGACATGTTGCAGAGATATATAGAGCATCCATAAAGTCGTGACTCTTTGAGGATGGCATACATTACTTGTCATTAATGGAACACATGGTTTATGAGTTACCGAATGTCGTGCAGTACATGCAGCAGAGGAGGCCAGCGGTTAGACATATCCAGTAGTTTATGTTGGGATGTATTATTTTTTTGTATTTTCAGATGTATTTTTGGCAAATATTATGTATGAATTTTCTTGACTTTTTTTTATTAATGTACGAAGTTTTACTTTTCTTTAACTTTAATATAACTTCATTTTACTTTGATTTTACGTTAATATAAGTTAATATAAGTTGGCCTCACAAAAATTGAATGTTTGAACATTGTTGCTGTTTGATATGATTTAGGGAGGATTTCAGAGATGTATCTCCGAAATAATTCTCCCTTTGTATTTCCCACACTTTGAACAACTTTCAGGAAACATTTTAGAGATGCATCTCCGAATACACCAAATATCATACGGAGATGCATCTTCAGACCATATTTTTATTCAAAATGAAGTGGATTTCAGAATATCTCCAGACCCATGAAGGAAAAATTTGAATTTTCAAGGATGTGATATGTTTGTAATATGGTCTGTTTTTTTACAAGCAAGTAATTCAATAACAAAAGAGTAGAAGGGGTACTAAACCCTCACAACCAAAAAAGACCAATCACACTAAATTTAAAGGATTCAAATGGGATACAAATCAATCCTTAAAACTACACGTGGATCTATTCTTGTTACCTATAATTATCCAATTTCAAGAGAAAAATTTAATAAAGGTCGCAATATCATCTACATTAACAATAAAACTACGACATAAAGTGTTATTTCTACCTATATAAGGGTCTCTTAAGCAATCCCAAACCTTAATGATTACAATTACCTAAGAAACAAGGTTGATCTTAGGGTCGGACAAGGAGGCCTAAAGCCCATAGCCTCCGAAAAATAAGGGTCAATAAAAAATAAATATATAAATATCAGTTGTTGAATTATATTTATAATATAAGCTAATTAAGATAGTAGAAAAAAAATTATTTTTGAATTAAAGATCAATTATTCGACCCGTAATGCCTATACTTTTACTATTTAAACATATTATTTTACAATAAAAAAATTTAGGTTCCTTTTTCTTGGAGTCATTTTTAGAATAATAATGATATTCCTATACTAAATCCTACACTCAAATCTTACACCAAACACTATTCATCGTATTTATACGGTGAACAGTATTTTTTTTTATAAATAAAAAAACAATATTTTACAAAAAAAATATTTTTATTTTTAAAATTATTTTTATAACATAAATATAAAGTTTGTCATTAACCAATTTTATTATTGTATTAACCATAAAAATATAAATTATTAATCACATATTTTATTTATAATTCATTAACTAAGTTTATTATTTCATTAACCAATAAAATATATAGTATTAATCAAATTCTATCATTAAAATATAAAATATAAAATATAATTAAAAATTATATTATATTTTATATTTTAATGTCAGAATTTGGTTAATACTCTATATTTTATTGGTTAACGAAATAGTAAATTTGATTAATCAACTATAAGTAAAATACGTGGTTAATACAATAATAAAATTGATTAATGATAAATTTTATATTTATGTTATAAAAATATTTTTTTATAAATGAAATTCTGGTGTAGTCAGTATTCAGATGTTCTACCTCAAGTCATGACATCTGATCTAACATTGTACATACAGCAAGACAGTTATTACACCCTGTACTAATGTACACCCTTTTTATTTTTTTTCAGTGTCACATCCTCTCATTCTATGTCATCCTAGAATGGAGGAACACCTAGTTATGTGCACCATAACATTCACCACTGTTGTTTTCCTGCACAGTTGTCATCATGATGTCTCAATCCTGTTTTGAACATCATCTGTTACATTGTTCCAGTTTGTTGGTCATGTACTTGTATTTCCTAGATTAAAGGTTGTAACAAGTTAAACTAATCTCCACTTATTAAGGAGCTAACAAATAGATTATTTGTTAGGTTCATTAATTGTAGCTTAGTTGTTAGTTTCCTAGATTTTAGAACAGCTGGTGGATTCCTGAAGAATAGCCTGAGAAAAATCCTGAAACAGAAAAACTAACCATCCAACAATATAACATATGCTGTCAGGAATGAATGTCACAACATTCCGTCTGACATCCAAGCCCAGAACCATATGCTCAGTCTGTTTAGTTCCTGAACACAGACTGCTAAATTTGCTGTACTGTAAAAGACCAACCAGTCTCTACTTCAGTATCAGCTTACTGGAAGAACTGTCAAGACATCCAGTTTGACAGTTTCCCACAGCTCTTTTGGCCTTGTCTGATATGCTTTTGAAAACCAGACTTCACTACATACTGAACTGAATTCATCAGCTTATTAAACAGTATGTGCTGTTGTTGATGAATGTCAAAACATTCTGATTGACATTCCAACAGAAGGCTATGTATCAGGTTTGTTATTAACTTGATTGGCAGACTGTAACACAACCTGAATTATGGCAGACATGATTATAACATGCAGAGGTAAACAAACACAGGAAATTGTTAACCCAGTTCAGTCCAACATGACCTACATCTGGGGGCTACCAAGCCAGGAAGAAGATCCACTATTAGTAGTATCAATTCAGAGTTAAACTCCCCCGTTTACAACTCATCACTTAATCCCTACCCAATGCAATCTATACCTAGGAACTCCTAGATAGAAACCTCCAGTTTCCATTCCTATCACTACAAATACAATGTAATGTGCAAACACCTTGAACTTGCTTCACAGCTTCATTCAAGAACATAATTACTCTTGCCTACAGGCTTTGAGTGACAAACACTCTCAGGTTTACCACTGAGAAACACATGGTAACCTTCCCACAGATTGGGAGGTTTACCTTACACACACCCCTAAAAATTCATTCTAAGAGGCTTCCAAAAACTAGATTACAATCAGCTATTTATAACCTAATCACCCAACTGGATTTGGGCCTTCAGAAAGCTGCAGCAGACTTGTTCTTTGCTGTTACAACTTCAGCAGAAAAATTCTGCTAAAAACAAGGTCTTCAAGTTCCTAATCTCTCTCCATATATATCTCCATATTTTGAGCCTATATATATTCTGAATTAGTCTTCAAGTCCTCCACAAGGGAGTTAGGATATTCACCAGATATCCTTGCTGATCCCTTGACATATACTGAATTAATTAATTCAGTCTTCTACACATGTGCGATGTCACAGACCTGACGTCGTGACATCGTACATGACATGTTGGTCCAGATGTTGAATTTCTTCAACCCAACATATTAAAACAACAGAGGTGGATACATTATTTGTTTTCTAAAATTAATGCCAATCCTGAGGTATCAACAATAAATATATATTTTTTATTTATTAAAAAAATACTATTCACCTTCTATTTGATGTAAAATTTGGATGTAAAAATTGGTATAAAAATAGCAAAAGCTCTTTTTAGAATTGACCAAACCTCCAAAATTTCAAAAACGGCAAACATAATAATCACATAATAGACCTGAGCTACTTCAATAACCCTAAAAAAAAAACATTAATCATGAAATCTTATCATACAAAAAAATATTTATTTAGACTACAATGTTAGGAAATGTGGAGGAAGGCCCACATATAAAAGTGGTTTTATCTTTTTCAAAAGATTAATCTTCTTAATGATGAAATCTGGATAAGTTTTAATGAAAAAGGATGGAAATAGAACACCATACGGCAGTTACTGCTACTGGTTACTGAAAATTCACACGTTCCTTCCTTCCGGTTTCCTCATCCACTAACATCAAAATATGTCACACCATATCCATACTAAATCCTTCTTTCCCATTTATCTGCATTTGACTAACTTATCTGCATTTGACTAACTAGCCCCAATGACGGTGGTTTGAAAACATCACATAAAGACAAAAACAACCACCGACTATATTTCAGATAAACAACAATCATACACGTGGACGTGTCCGATTTACAATCTTTAACTACTTTTGTCAGAAACTTAGTTTACTATAAATATTGAACTCTGAAGTAGAATTTGTAAGACAGCAACATTATCAAACGGTTATACACCATGGGTGCTCTTGATCACATCTCTGACCTCTTTGACTGCTCTTACCGAAGAAGTTCCAAATACAAGAAAAAACGCAAACAATTCCAGACGGTGGAGGTGAAAGTGAAGATGGATTGCGAAGGATGTGAGAGAAAAGTGAAGAAATCTGTGGAAGGGATGAAAGGGGTGACACAAGTGGAAGTTGAACGGAAAGCAAACAAGGTAACCGTTACGGGTTACGTGGAGCCTTCCAAGGTGGTGAAACGAATAGTGTATCGAACGGGGAAAACGGCTGAGCTATGGCCTTATGTTCCATACGACGTGGTTGCACACCCTTATGCTCCTGGTGTTTACGACAAAAAAGCACCTTCCGGTTACGTTAGAAACGCTTATGATCCTAACGTTTCTAGCCTCGCGCGTGCTAGTTCTGCGGAAGTTAGGTATACTACTGCTTTCAGCGATGATAACCCCGCCGCATGCGCCGTCATGTGATTCCTCAGTCACGCCGCAGCTATCGACTGTTATCAGTTAGATGGTTAGTTAGAAGTTAAATCTAACTGATAACTGTAATTGTTTTAACAGTGGTAGAAGCTAAGCTCTCAATGTAGATATAAAACAAAACCTGATATAAAGTTGCATAGGCTAATTGGTTTGGTTTTGTTACTTTCAATGTCTATTTCATCTTTTTGTTTCTGTAACTTAGAGAGATGAGCTCCCAAGTTCATCTTCAACAATGATTGAACCATAAATACATAAAAGAAATTAATATGACATTGAATTATTGGATTATAAATACATAAAAATGATATAACATTAGATAATTGGATAAATATTTTTCTTTTTTTTTTTCTTTTTTTTCTTTTCTCATCGAAGGTGAATAAAATTTAACTATCATAATTATTGTTATTAACTAATAGTGGTGAAAACCGGTGTAAAAAGTGGTGAAAACCGGGACCCAACCACTAGTGAAAAATGAAAATGTGATTAATTAATACTAAATTTAATTTATTGAAAACCGTTGTAAAAAATACATGCAGCGACATGTTTATATAGTAAATTTAAGTTTTTAAGTCATGTCAATGTACAAATGTTATTAAAAGAAAAAGTGAATTATCCTATACTCTAACAATTATCCCTCCATTCATCAATTTACACGCTTTAACCAAATTGCCCTGTGTATATATTTCAAGTTTGAAAATTTGTCTTTTCTTTTTTTCTTTTCCATTTTCAAGATATCATGTCTATATAGAAGAAGTTGAGAGAATTTAAGGAAACCATATGAAAGTTATCTCAATCCACTAGTACTCTTGTATTACTTTCTTGAGGATGATAATTGGACTCATCCTAAATGAGCATCCGTAAAAATTAACTATAATGAATAAAATAAAAATCTACAAAATAGTTATGGGCATGAGCACAGACAACTACCCACAAAATAAGCGGATATAGATACGGGTACGATTACTTTAGTACCCACCGTCTCATACCCGAATAATATATATTTTATATTTTTATTTTTATTATTATATATACATTTTAATTTTATTAAATGCATCACTATAAAAATTGTCCGCATTTTAATATAAATGTTTGTTTATTTCTTAATTCAAAGTCATCATCCTTGAATTTTTTTTTAATGTTGTTAAAAATTTAAAATGACATCATAAATTATAAATGATATATTATTTTTATTAGAAATGTGTAAACGTGTATGAATATGAATACTTAGATGCTCATATGATACGAGTACGAGTACAGACGTTTATGCCCATATGAGTGTGAGATCGGGTACATGGAATTTTTGGACTAATGTCGAGGACGTGACGGTAAATTATTCCTCGTGGAGGCGTAGGACGAGGAGTTCAAGTGGCGACAAATGTATAGGAAGAGCATGTAGGTGCACCTGTGGAGGTGTCATTTTAGTTTCCATAAGGGTCGTACGACATGTCTCTTCTAGTACGACACGAAAAACATGTTGTTCGTCATTTATGGTATGACAAGGAAAGTAAATCACAAGCACTTTAGGTTGAATAATGTTTAATTATGATTGTTATTTATAATTTATACTTTACATTTTAAATTATTTTCATGAGAGAGATCCGAAGAAAGAACTAAAGGTTATAGGGCATAAAAGTAAGTTATTATAGTGAGTTCCTTTATATCTCCCACATGTGATTCATGGTTGGTTGTATAACTATGGTTTATCTTCACTCTAGATAACTAGTTTGAATAGGACTGACTAAAACATAGTATCAACATTCGTTGAGAGAAGACATGCAGAGACATCGTCCTTTCATATATCGTTGCTTAGTAAACAATTGTTTTAGCTTATCCAATACTCAACAAAAGTTCTATGTATGCTCAGATTCCTTATAGGAAAATGCAACAACAAATGTCAATTTGGTTGACGTCTTACAAACTATTTCAAATAAAGGTTGCCTATAATTTTTTATTTTATATGTGCTGTCAATAATCAACACAATAGGAAAAATATTCAACAACTTCATTGAATCAGGGTGGGCCCAAAAAATATCTCTCACAATATTTAAGTAATCTCTTCTTCTACTCCAATAAAATTATTCCTCGTGGAGGCATAGGTTAAGGAGCTCAAGTGAAGACAAATGTATAGGAAAATTAGACACGTGCACCCGTGGAGCTGTCGTTTTAGTTTCCATAAGGGTCGTACGACATGTCTCTTCTCGTACGATATGAGCAACATGTTACTCGTCATTTATGGTATGACGAGGTAAGTAAACCTCACGCGCTCTATGTTGAATAATGTTTAATTTTAATTATTATTTATAATTTATACTTTATATTTTATATTTATATTATTTTCATGAGAGATGTCTGAATAAAGAACAAAAGGTTGTAGGACATGCAATAAGTTGTTATAGTGGGTTATGTTATATCTCCCTCATGTAATTCAGGGTTGGTTGGATGGCTTTGGTCTATCTTCACTCTAGATAACCAGTTTGAGACTAAATCATAGTATCAACATTCATTAAGAGAAGACATCCAGAGACACCCTCCTTTCATATGTCATTGCTTGGTAAACAATTATTTCAGCTCATCCAATACCCAATTAAAGTTCAATGTCTACTTAGATTCCATATAGGAAAATGCAACATCAAATATCAACTCAGTTGACGTCATACCAATTATTTCAAACAAAGGTTGCTTATATTTGTTTGTCTTGTATGTGTTGTCAATAATCAACACAATAGAAAAAATATTCAACAACTTCATTGAATCAGGGTGGACCCAAAAAACATCTTACAACATTTAAGTCATCTCTTATTCTACTCCAATAAAATATTCCTTATGGAGGCATAAGACGAGAAGCTCAAGCGGTGACAAATGTATAGGAAGAGCAGACAAACACACTTATGGAGTTGTCGTTTTAGTTTCTATAAGGGTCATACGACATGTCTCTCCTTATACGGTACAAGCATGTGGCTCGTCATTTATGGTATGACAAAGTAAGTACTCCCTACTATCTCAAATATATAAAAAAAATTCAATGACATTAAATATAAGCAAAAGTCATCTAACTATTATATTCAATGTCACTATTCCAAATATACCCATATTCTTTTTTTACATTTATATGTTTGTAACGATTTCCAAAACAAAAATATAGGTGAAATTAGAAAGAGTGTGAGAATTAAATGCATTTGAACATCTTTCTTAAAGGGTGAGATATTTTGTAATTTTTTTTATATATGAGATCGGGGAAGTGAGTCTCAAGCACTTTATATTAAATAATATTTTATTTTAATTATTATATTTTATATTTTAAATTATTTTCATGAGAGAGGTCCGAAGAAAACAAAAGATTATAGAACATGGAAGTAAGTTGTTAGAGTGGGTCCCATTATACCTTCCACACGTGATTCAGTGTTGGTTGGATGAGTTTGGTCTATCTTCACTTAGATAACTAGTTTGAGTAAGATTGACTAAAACACAGTATCAACATTCGTTGAGATATGACATCCAAAGATATCACCCTTTCATATGTCATTTCTTAGTAAACAATCGTTTCAACTTTATCCAATACCCAACAAAAATTCTATGTTTGCTCAGATTCCATATACGCAAATGCATCAACAAATATCAACTTGGTTGACATCATACAAACTTTTTGAAACTAAGATTTCCTATATTTGTTTGTCTTGTATGTGTTTTCAATAATTAGCACAAAGAAAAAATATTCAACAACTTCAGTGAATCAGGTTGGGCTCAAAAAATATCTCTCACTACATTTAAGCCATCTCGTCTTTTACTCCAGTAAACATAATATGCATCCTCTATCAGCTTAAACAACTGTTATATCTCAGTTCAAGGATCTATGATCTCTTTTTGTGGCTTACTCTTATGTTTATATATTTTTATGATTCGAGTGACATTATTCGGATCTCACTCTTGCAATGACATAATATGTGTCTGAATGGAACATGACGCTTTGTAAAATCAAATACATATTATCGCTCATCTGCACTTAGCCGACCAACAAACAAATGACCTTATAATATATCAAGTAAATTATGGTTGTGAGGTCCATATTTTACATCAATCTTCCATCCAGAACCATCTTTCGAAGGTGTTGACTTGATTTTGAATGAACAACCATATTTCTTAGTAGTACTTTGTGTTGCATTATCCACTTCCTTGTATTTTCCATCTTTATCACAACTAAATATTACTTTGTGACTTCTCTTTCTCTTACTTGTTTTAGTATCTGAACGAGTTATGATAACAATCATTTTATGTTTGATTCCGACCTCCTTAATGCACCCTGTCACCTCTTTTTGTGTATAAAATTTATGTGAATTTGAGAATGCATCAGTAGTATCTACACATATTTGATTTTTTTAATCAAATATCATAAAAGAGATCTCCATATTTGTGAAACATAAAAAAAAGTTGAAAAATGTATATGAGATTACTTAGAGTCAAGTTATTTGATGCATAAAATGACATGTACCAAAAACTTATATCCAAGTGTAAGCCAAGAAATTCCAAAAGAGGAAATTCGAAAGATAAACCAGCTGAAATTTCTGCAGACCTAAGACAAAGTTAAGATGCCTTTCGATCAAACATTTTGGAAGAAAAAGCAACAACATTCGACATTGAGAAGTCTGGTATCAGACTTAGTGAAATTTTCAAGGGGTTTGGTCATTCGATAAGTTCGACAAGTCAAAGGAGTTCGACTAGAGACATATTCAAATTTTAAATTGAAGTAACTGTCTTTTGGTCTTATCCAAAATGTCAAGGACACATGGAGACCAATTGAAGGCTAGTCAGGCATGCAAATATGACATGGAGACCAATTGAAGGCTAGTCAAATTTTAAATTGAAGTAATTGTCTTTTGCCTACCACTTTTACATTTATACGAATAAATCCCGTTTCTACTTAAGTTATTCTTTACTTATTTTCTTTACCATCCAAGTATTTAGTTTCGACCCAGTCGAAATCATTTAGTTCATTTACTTTCAAAACTTGATTGCTTTACTAAGATAATCAACATTCATTACAAACAACCCGACAACATTAAATTCTCTTTTTCCATAAAATTAGCACAAACTAGCCCTATAATTTACTAGTTTGATCCTTCAAACAAAAAATTTAAAACTAAATAATTGTTTATCAGGAACACGGATAAACCCCAAATTATTTAGTATAGGTTATACCACTGAATAAATATGTTATATGTTATTCGGTAAACAAAACATTAAACCGGAAAACATGATATAAACTTATCCCATAAAAGAAAAAGAAAGATACTTACCTAATATCTTTTCTAAAATTTATCCAGGAAACTAGTGTAGGATTCAAATTCATCATTTTTGAAAAACTAAAATAAAATGGTAAAGTAGTTGATATGTTAAAAAAAATGAGAATATTTTAAAAGTTGTAGGGGGAGGAATAAATTTAAGTGTATGGGATAATTTTTTTTAAAATATGTTTGTATCCAAATTTATTCACATTTTTCTCTCGTAGTCCAATAAATGTAATATATTCCCTGAACAAATCTATGTCTAATGGAAAGTTTTTTTTTACCATTGTACGCAACATTTTCAATAAAATATCCAAACTAACCAATTTTTAAACTAAAACTTTAATATACTTCACTTTAAAAAAAAAGGACGTACTAAAGCAATTGTCGCTTGTTCCTAATTTCAATACGGCGAGGCAATTGCATGAAGTGACATGTTTTTATAATGCATATTTTAATTTTCTGCAGAAATATATTCTTACAGAAGGAAAATTATTACTACGAAAACTTCTGCAAATTTTAATAAAATCCATATTTTTCAAAACATATATTTGGAATTTTCGCAGGAAATGACGTAGAAAATAATTTCGCAGAAAACTAAAGTATCCACAATAACAAGTTGCAATCAAATAACATTACATGATTTTGAGTGTACACCAATGTAACTACTTAGAATCATAATAGCAGAAGAAAAATGCATTCAATCATTAGAAAATTGTACTAAGTAGACAGGATCTACAATTCCATTATATTTACAATAACAGAGACATTGTGTTATTGTTAGAGGGTGAGATACTGAAACTAAAACTTAAGCAGCTTAATAAATCACATGACATCTAAATTAATTAAAGACAATGTTACTAATTCAATCCATGTTTTCTCAAAGCAGTACCAAAGGAAATTAAAGTGAACAAAAAAAACTATGTATGATACTTATTCCCAACCAATCAACATAATACCGAAGGGTTATCTAAACCTAACTTATAATTCATCTTAAACAAGTTCATAAGAGGTTCCTGTTATCAAAACAAATTAAATCCAAAAAAGGGTTCCCATGTAACTTATAATTCCTTGACATTAAACAACAATATAATTAGGTTTTTTTAATTCAAATCCTAGTAACTAATACCTACACATTAATATCAAAACCTATAGAAACTAATACTATTGAGTGTATTTAATACAATTGTATGTTTTATCTGTACTTAATTTAATCGACCGGTTCAAACAGGTTGAACTTGTTACAATGTAGAGCATGGTATGTTTTAAAACCAATTTAGATCCAAAGACAAAAAAAAATTACACCAGAAACTAGAAACCATAGTTTAAACCTCAAACTCATACAGTAAGACTCACTGAAAACAACACCTACCTTATAAAATGAGTTAAAAACCTGAAGCATCAACAATTATAAAATAAAATTTAGTAGTATGTTGTCAACAAGTGATCATATTTGCAGGATATATCTAACTATATCCTTTTCCTGGTTAGTCTTATGGGTGAATAAAATTCAAGTTTTATAATTAACTCTAACAAAAAAATGACAATGAAATCCTAATGAAAATTTGGCCTACTCAAATCAAGGCTAATTGTTAAAACAAAAACTATTATATAAACTACGAAAATAATTGTTACTAGTACCACTGTTCTTGTATCCTTTCATAGCTCCATCTTCGTTTGAATTAAGTGCAGAGATACTGCATGAACATCATTAAACGTATTCAATTCAGATTCACCAGTTCTTGAAATCCTTTCATAGCTCCATCTTTCAACTAGTGTTGCTAATAGTGAATTACCAAAATATCAGTTTGATCGAATCTTACTACTACACAACAGTGATACAGTGCTGATATAGCCACTACTTGAAAACATAGTGTAATACATAGTGTTCCATATTTCAAATTTTATTTATAAATTAAGCATAATTAAGAAACATTGAACGGTAAATCTGATCCACTTAACCATTTCAAAGATTCTATTACCGCATATAAACCTCATCATCAATTGCCCTAAATCTGCAAACTGCATGCAACTGTATCCAATACATATCATATCTTCATATAGCCAAAAATGGATCACTTATAACATACTTTCTTATTTTAAAACTAACAAAATAAATACTAATTTACAGTAATGCCCCAACATAAATAAATATATAATAATAGGTTACTATTGCATAGATGTTCAACTTCCATTACACATTCAAAATCCAGAAAACACAACAATAAAAAAAGCAACAAACCAAAACAAACAAACTACTTAGTAGGCCTTATTAAATATAAAAAAAAACAAGTTGAACAATCTCTGCAGCATCACTCAATTCTCTCCGCTTTCATCATCATCTGAAGAAGGTAACCTGTTCAAATCAAATTTTCTTATCCCTTCTTCATTTTCATCATCAGCCGCTTCAAGTGGTGCTGGTTCATTTCTCCTATTCCCGCTCTGTGATGGTGGAAGTGGTGGTCCAAGTGCTGCTGCGGACCCCGCTGGTTGGCTTCTCTTTTTTCCTCCACTGCCGCCGCCGGCAGAAGGCCCTTCCTCTGCTACAAGGGAGCGATTCAAATCAACAATAAGTCCTCTAACAACATGTTGCACTTCTTCATCCACCTGATTACCATCATCACCTGAAAACAATCAACCACATAAGAAAAACCACATTCATATAAATGTTCAATTAATCCAACAATCACATAAACATAAAAAAAATAGTTTTATAATAATCTTAAACATACTTTCAATTAAATATTTATTATAAAACTATAATCTTAAACATACTTTCAATTAAATATTTATTATAAAACTATAGTTAGTATAAAGTCATATATGTATATGTCTATATATACCCTCAGCCGCAGACAATTGTGGTGGTTCAAAAGTAGGTGGCGGAAAGAAACCACGGTGCAGGCGTTCAGGATGTTTTCGCATGTGTCCAAACGCTGCCTTCCATGTCGCAAACTGTCTTTTACATTCTGGACAAGTTGGAGTTCCTTGAGGAGGGTTTCTAACATGATTACTTTTTCTTTTCTTCGAGCCCTTACTGTAGGAGAATTGCCATCCAAGGCGCAGCGGAATTTAAAAATTTCTCCATTTAGTGATCCTTACGAATGGGCATGATCAGTGATAGAATCGTTACCTCTTGTGGCGATTCAAACCTTTGGTGCAGATCTCTTGTAATGATCAAAACCTTTGATACAGATCCACGGGGCGATCACGAACGTTGAACGATGACAACGTCTCTACTCAGTCCACACGAACGGATTCCTTCAATCGCAGTGCTAGCTGTTATGAATGAAGGCTTTGAGTGAGAGAAAGAGGGAAACAAAATTCCAAGTCTCTACTTGAATTTCTGTCTGAGTGGAGTGGAGTAACAATGCTTCTACCCAAGGGGTTCTATTTATAGAACCACTTGTGTGGGCTTCAAGCTAAAAAGCCCACTTAAGTGTATTTTGGCTCATATCTTATAATATGCCCAAAATCACTTAAGTATTTGGTACCTTACCATATTTCGTCTCCCACTTAAGTGCACTGTACCTTACGATGTTCCTTAATTATTCTATCTCTCATCAATCCGTCCTTTGTGTGTGACCCTATAGGTTTTCGCGACGTTGGCAATTATATTAAATCACGCATTTAACATAATAAACAGTGAGCAGTATCTAGCAACACATCACTGCTACCCAAGTCACGAAAATGTCATGTGATCTGACAAAACCTCCTGTGATAATAATTATGTGTATAATTACTCCTTTGCCCTTATGTCTATATTGAACACAAGGTATAGACCGTGTCACCCTTGTCCAGTTCAATATTGGGCCCATAGACATTTATCCTGTTACGCAGGATTGGCAAATTCCATCTAGGACACTCATGTCCCTCAGCATGCTTTGTGGAGTACCCATCAACTGTCTTTATGGTTATCCAGTTACGGACAACGTTGGATCAGCAATAAAGCACTCGACTCTACATCTAGGATCCATAGTGGTTTCAGGTCGAAGAGTGGTATACACTATTATCACCATGAGAATAACTTATGACACTTTGCATAACTTTCTATATAGTATTCTCATAGCGGGTCAATCCGGTATAAATATTACTCCTAATATTCATACCTATGTTTAAGACTTGATAACTCTTTATCCATGATCCATGAGATGTGATCATCAGTCTACAAACATAATAGTCTTAATGCTTTAATGTTATCCCACTTCACATTAAAGCTCGACTACAGATACTTTAAGAATAATGCCCTTATGTTTAATGTGTTCTCATGATTAAGTCACACTTAATACATTAAACGGACTATCTATTCTAGGGACTTTATTAATCAACCATAATAAAGAAAATGTCTTTTATTATTAATAAATAATTTGATACAAGTACCAAAAGTATTGGCCTCTAGGGCTTACACCAACACTTACCACTAGCACCACCACCACCACCACCACTTCCCATCACAGGCACATTTGCACAGTCTGCAGTAACGGCGATCACCAGGGCCTAGAGGCATCGCCATCCCGGTCTCCTCCGTATTCATTACCACCATCACCACTTTCATTTCCGTATATTTCATCATCACCTGCAGTTAACTCAGCCCAAACTTCCTCAGCAGTTTTCATGATAACATTTTCAGAAGAACCCTCGGCCTTAGGGATAGGGTTTGTTTCAGTGGGGGTGTTATCATGTTCAGATGGAGAGTGTGGAGGGGAAACCGGGGGAGAGTTGTTTGGGGTAGAATTTGTGTTCTTGGAAGGGTCAATTGCGATGATGATGATGTGATGATGATAATAATACTAAAAGAGAAAAATGAGTGAGAATTGTGATTGTGTGTGGAAAATGTGAAGCGAGTGTGAAGTATTTATGTTGATGAAAAATGTAGGATTAAGTTTACGTTACACTAAATTCATAAAATGCAACCATTTGCGAAACAAACATGCAATATTTGATTTTGATGGTGTCTTTTGGGGGGAATTCATAAAACGCAACCATTTGCGAAACGATGCAAACATGCAGTATTTGATTTTGGTGGTGTCTTTTGGGGGAATTCATAAAACGCAACCAATTGAGAAACGATGCAAACATGCGGTATTTGATTTTGGTGGTGTCTTTTGGGGGGAAAGGTGGCTATATTCCATGTATACTAGAAATCAAATAAATTTTTTAACTAACCAATTTTTTAACTAAAATTTTAATATACTTCACTTTAAAAAAAAGGACGTACTAAAGCAATTGTTGCTTGTTCCTAATTTCAATACGGCGAGGCAATTGCATGAAGTGGCATGTTTTTATAATGCATATTTTAATTTTCTGCAGAAATATATTCTTACAG
Source organism: Lathyrus oleraceus (assembly GCF_024323335.1). NCBI lineage: Eukaryota > Viridiplantae > Streptophyta > Magnoliopsida > Fabales > Fabaceae > Lathyrus > Lathyrus oleraceus. The sequence continues at coordinate 264,416,625 of NC_066585.1, read as the reverse complement.
AAGGAAAATTATTACTACGAAAACTTATGCAAATTTTAATAAAATCCATATTTTTCAAAACATATATTTGGAATTTTTGCAGGAAATGTCGTAGAAAATAATTTTGCAGAAAACTAAAGTATCCACAATAATAAGTTGCAATCAAATAACATTACATGATTTTGAGTGTACACCAATGTAACTACTTAGAATCATAATAGCAGAAGAAAAATGCATTCAATCATTAGAAAATTGTACTAAGTAGACAGGATCTACAATTTCCATTATATTTACAATAATAGGGACATTGTGTTATTGTTAGAGGGTGAGATACTGAAACTAAAACTTAAGCAGCTTAATAAATCACATGACATCTAAATTAATTAAAGACAGTGCTACTAATTCAATCCATGTTATCTCAAAGCAGTACCAAAGGAAATTAAAGTGAACAAAAAAAACTATGTATGATACTTATTCCCAACCAATCAACATAATACCAAAGGGTTATCTAAACCTAACTTATAATTCATCTTAAACAAGTTCATAAGAGGTTCCTGTTATCAAAACAAATTAAATCCAAAAAAGGGTTCCCATGTAACTTATAATTCCTTGACATTAAACAACAATATAATTAGGTTTTTTTTAATTCAAATCCTAGTAACTAATACCTACACATTAATATCAAAACCTATAGAAACTAATACTATTGAGTGTATTTAATACAATTGCATGTTTTATGTGTGCTTAATTTAATCAACCGGTTCAAACAGGTTGAACTTGTTGCAATGTAGAGCATGGTATGTGTTAGGGACCAATTAGTACTACTTTTCATATAATTTTATTGGTCCCTTTTACCAATTTTTGATGTAATTACACACTTTTATTCTCACAATTTTGTATAAATGCAATTAAGTTTAGTTGATGTTGTTTTGAGTAGTTATTTCACGTATTTGTTAGTTTTGTAGAGTTTTTGGTCAAGAGAGCATCAGAATTCATAAGCACAATTTGGAAGAAGTTTCAATGGCAATTTGGAGGCATAATTTGGAAGACCAACTCTTGGGAGAATTATTTACATGAAGCTTGCAAGGCAAGGAAGCTGAATTGGCTTCAGTTCGCGCCGCAACTAGGGATGGCACCGCGAACCTTGCGAAACCAGCAAGTTGTTTGTTTGGGCCAAGTGTTCTGTTTGCAAGCCAGCTGTATTGTGACAGTTTTGTATCTGTTTTAGAGTGCTTTTCAGTTTGAGATAAAAATGAACATTTTAGGAAATGTTAGGCTCTTTAAGAAAACATAATGGAAAACATAAAAAGATTCATTCATTATTCCTAGTTTCACATATTGTAAGAGAAAACAGAGTTTGTTTCACCATTGCATTTTGCTGTCCAAAATGATGATGAGGAGCTAAACCTCATTTTGTCAAGATTGGAGGTAGTAGCTATTCCTATTTGTTTATGTATTTCATTTGACTCTTATATATGATAAAAGGTTATTGATGTATTGAATGATATTTTTGCCTTAAGTTGAATATTAGATTTGAGTAGTTGTTGAAAGAGATTGTTTAAGTCTTGATATAAAATATATTTTCAAGTAGTGAATAAGTTGTAGAAATAGATTTATTCACTACTCTTCTTTTGTATCAACCATTAAAGATTGCTATATTGATAGTTAGGTGGAGAAATCGTCTAAAGATTAATATAGTGATTATCACAATATCATTTAGACATAAATGATATTGAGAGGATACTTGAACATCATCAATAATCTTAAGTCTATATAGTTATCATAAGGAATCATAAGCAATTTAAATAGTGAACTCCAATCTTGTCAAGCCTTTTACATTTGATTAAAACTATTTTATTGTTTTCACTACGCCAAATAAGGGAAAAGAGGGCGCTTATTTTGGCCTATAACAGCGCTTTTAAGCGCCCTCTAAAGTGGCGCTGACATAGGTAAAGACAGCGCTTTGTTTTCCTGGAGAAAGCGCTGTCTAAACTGGCCCTTTAAGGGCCACATTATAGTGCGCTTTCAGAAAAAAGCGCCCTCTGGAGTGGTCCATAAAGAGCCACCTTAGAGGGCACTTTCTGGACAAAGCGCCCTCTAAAGTTGTCAATGTAAAGTGTTTAGAGGGCGCTTCCTACAGAAAGCGCCCTCTAAAGTTGTCAATGTAAAGTGTTTAGAGGGCGCTTCCTACAGAAAGCGCCCTCTAAAGTGTTAGTTATTTAAAAAAAAATTGTTTGAAAAACAGTGGGTATTTAATTGGGAACCTGTTCGCATGCTGCAAAAGTGTAAAATTCATATTGATTTCATCCTTTAATCCAATGTTATACACCATTAATCCATTGATATATACAACATGAATCCATTTATATACAACATTAATCCTCCATATATACAACATTAATATATGATTCTTTGATCAACAATATACAACAACATATTCATGATTTAGTAAAAGTACAACAACAATATACAACATATATACAACAACAACATACAACAACAACATTCCATACATATATGTACAACAATATACAACCTAGCTATATGATTCTTTGATCAATAATGAATTGACACAATTCATCCTTCATTTCATCCAAATGAGCTCTTGAGTAAGATTTGTATTCGTCAAGGTACTACAATTAAGAGAATAAAACATATTCATGATTTAGTAACAAATTAGATGAAATATCCGATAATATTAAAATAAACCCTAAGTTATTATTCCATACCATTTTTGGGATGTCTATACGATTCAACGCAATGATATCTCTCATAAATCTCAATACAAAAAATCCGCAATCGACCGAATTGTTTTGCTGAGGACACTACACAGAAAAACAAACAATATATATATAGTTAATTTCTTACAAACACTATTAAAAGAAAAAAACAAACACTATTATAAGCAAAAATAAGATACTTAATATATACCTGAACTCTGACCCAGGTAATGTCCTTCCTATTACGATAATTCTTTTTCGATCTAAATTTTAGTATTGCCCTAACAAAATAAAAACGTATATTGAGATCAATCTGACAGACATAATTAAATATACAAATACACACGAATATTTAGGGGAATTTCACTTACGCGTCAACCGTCTTCTTCATACTCGGATATTTACTCCAATCACCCGGTAACGAATCGAGATAATACACCATTAGTCTCGAAAGATCCATAGCAACCAACACCCAGTGACCACTGTAAAAGAAAACAAAAATTTAGATGCATGAAAATTTTCTACGTAAAAGATATACATAGATTAGAATGAAATTATTAGAAAGAAAATCTAACCCGTTGCCAGAATTAAACGGTAAAAAATACAAACTGGGTGTAGTATTATCGCCGGCCGCCATGAATCTATCGACTAGTTCATATTAGAAGTAATTCATATTTATTAGTTGTACTATTTTCTTAGCCCCTAAGTTTATTAGAGGGTATTTTAGTATTTTATCCTATTCTAGTAACCCTAGTTTTAGCTTATAAATAGGGTGGCAATCATTGTAACTTTTATCATGTTTTGTAGCCGTCATTCTCTTAATAGAATATTTCCATTCATCATTTATTCTACCTTTGCACCAACAATTGGTATCTAGAGCTCCGGTTCGGATTCATTGGGAAACACGGGAAACACGAGTGAACGTGAGGTCTTGTGTGTTTGATTTTGATTCTTAGATTTGTGTTGAATCTTGAACAAAATCTGATCAGAATTTTAATTCTGTGGGTTGGGAAACACTGTGTGAGAAATCTGAGTGTACTGTGCAAGGTAGAAAGATGAACGGAAACGACAACATGAACACCAAACTTCCAGTATTTGACGGTAAAAACTGGAATCGTTGGATGATCCAAATGCGTGTACTGTTCGGTGCTCAGGATGTTCTAGATCTTGTCACTGATGGTTATGTTCCGGTAGCAACAGATGCAACGGATGAACAGAAAAACGCGCAGAAGGAAGTAAGGAAGAAGGATCAGAAAGCATTGTTCTTCATTCATCAATGTGTTGATGTAAATGTGTTTGAGAAGATTGCAGATTCAACGACAGCAAAGGCTGCGTGGGACACACTGGTTAGATGTTATGGTGGTGACGCATCAGTGAAGAAGGTGAAGCTTCAGTCCTTGAGAAAGCAATATGAGAATCTCAACATGAAGAATAATGAGAAAGTTTCGGAATACATCTCCAGAGTGATTCTGATCACAAATGAGATGAAAGCGTGTGGAGAAACTCTTTCTGAAGAAACAATCATGGAGAAGGTATTGAGATCCCTTACCTCTCAATTTGATTACATTGTGGTAGCAATAGAACATTCCAAAGATCTGAGCACCATGAGAATTGAAGAGCTGCAGAGCAGTCTAGAAGCGCAAGAGTTGCGTTTGACTGAGAGAACTTTTGAAAGGGAAGTAGAGCAGCAGGCTCTGAAAGCAACTTCTGATAGGAGGTATCAGAAGCAGTCAGAAGCCAGGAGAAGATCTGATGGTGGTCAGAAGTCAGAAAGCTCAACCTCTGATAGACAAAATAATGCTCAGAAGGGAAAAGAGAAGTATGACAAGAAGAAGATCCAATGTTACTGTTGTAAGAAGTTTGGTCACTTTGCTAGAGACTGTTGGTCAAACAAGGAGAGAAAATCAGAAGAAGCAAATATAGCCAGAAGTTCTGATGACGAATCTGTGCTATTGATGGCCTCTGAATCTGATGATATGGATCTGATAGACTGGTGGTATATGGACACTGGCTGTTCAAATCATCTTACTGGAAACAAGAAATGGCTGGTTGACTTTGACTCTGAAAAGAGGACAAAGATCAGATGTGCTGATGACAAATATCTTAATGCAGAAGGTATGGGAAACGTCAGAGTGATTCTGAACAATGGGAAAACAGCATTGATTCAGAACGTGTGGTATGTACCTGGCATCAGAAGCAATCTGATGAGTGTGGGACAATTAATTGAGAAAGGTTTTTCAGTTACCATGAAGGACAATCTTCTGAAGCTGTATGACTGTAATCAGAAGTTGATTATGGAGTCAGAACAGGGAAGGAATAGAACATTCAAGGTGAATGTCAGAACTGCAGACTCAGAATGTCTTAGTGCAACAAGTGCTGAGAAGGAGAGTGAGTTGTGGCACAGAAGATTTGGTCATTTGAATTTCAGAAGCTTAAAACATCTGAATTCAAAGAAGTTGGTACATGGAATTCCTGCAATTAAGAAGCCTGAAAAGTCATGCAAAGTTTGCATGGAAGGAAAACAACCACGATTGCCATTTGCGTCAGAAACTGCTCCAAGAGCAAAACATGTCTTGGGAGTTGTACATTCTGATGTGTGTGGTCCATTTCCAGTAGCATCGATTGGAGGGAATAAATACTTTGTGTTATTTGTTGACGAACTCACAAGAATGACATGGGTATCCCTTATTAAGTTTAAACACGAGGTGTTTGATGAATTCAAGAAGTTCAGAATGAAGGCTGAGAATCAGAGTGGTCAGAAGTTGAAGATTCTTAGAACTGACGGTGGAGGTGAGTATAACTCCAAAGAGTTCCAGAAGTTCTGTGAGGAGAACGGAATTGAGCATGAGGTTACTGCTCCTTATACCCCTCAACACAATGGTCTTGCTGAAAGAAGAAACCGCACTTTGCTTGATATGGTGAGAAGCATGCTAAAGGAGAAGAAACTTCCTCAGAAGCTCTGGGGAGAAGCTGTTGCCACTGCAACGTATGTACTCAACTGATGTCCTACGAAGAAGTTGAAGGAAATAGTTCCAATACAGAAGTGGACTGGAGATAAGCAAAGTGTTAGTCATCTGAAGGTGTTTGGTTCTGTTTGCTATAAACATGTTCCAGAAGCCAGAAGACAGAAGCTGGATGATAGAAGCAAAGTGATGATTCTGATAGGGTACCACAGTACAGGTGCATACAAGCTCTATTGTCCAGAAACCAATAAAATTGAATTCAGCAGAGATGTGATTGTGAAGGAATCAGAAGTTTGGAATTGGGATAAGTCTCAATCTGATTCTGATGTTAGAACTTCTGAAGAAAGGTCAGAGTTAAGAATTTCTGAAGTTGGAGTAAACTCTGACGTTGATTCTGATTCTGATAGTGATTCTGACTCTGGAGAAGACTCAGAAGATGAAAGTGACTCTGATGATCCAGACTCTGATGACCAAGACTCTGATGGTAATCCAGATTCTGGTGGCAATTCAGACTCTGGAAATATGCCAGCCCCTGAAGATGGTCAAAGCTCTGGAGGAAGTCAACCATCTGAAGCTAGAAACTCTGAAGCTCAAGACTCTGAACAAGTTCAGAGACCACAAAGAATCAGAAACATCCCCAAAAGATATGCAGAATTTGACATGCTGCAAGACACTGAAGTAGACTCTGAAGGAGAAGTTATTCAGTGTGTCATGTTAGTAGACTCTGAACCCATAAGTACAGAAGAGGCTCTTAAGCAGAAGCTCTGGCTGAAGGCCATGAAAGAAGAACTTGATGCTATAGAGAGAAACAAGACTTGGAAGCTAACAAAACTTCCAAAAGACAAGAAAGCCATCAGCGTCAAATGGGTTTTCAAGTAGAAGTTAAAGCCAGATGGTTCAATTGGCAAACATAAAGCAAGGTTGGTAGCCAGAGGATTTCTACAGAAACCTGGGTTGGATTACTCTGAAGTGTTTGCACCTGTAGCAAGACATGAAACAATCAGAATGGTGATTGCAATAGCTGCTAACAGGAATTGGCCTCTGATGCATTTAGATGTAAAATCTGCATTTCTGAACGGTCCATTAGAAGAAGAAGTTTACGTGTCACAACCTCCTGGATTTGTGAAAAAGAATCAGGAAGGGATGGTTGTCGCATCCTGCGAAAAATCAACCGGCGAGCCTAAAAATAAAAAACACACAGAGCCGCCACTAAACGTTATTTATCCCAAGATAGGGAAAGGAAACGCTCAGAGAAACCTGGAAAGACACGGTCTCACGACCAGAGAGAAAAGGTTCGGGAGTCGGTTACGCGAGGGGAAGGTATTAGCACCCCTCACGTCCGTCGTACTCGACGGGATCCACGTCCTAGAATAAAGAAAAGGTTGCTAAACATCACACACACACACAGGGAACGCAGGTGGGGTTAAGAGGAACGAGCTCGATAAGGTATCGCACCTTATGCCTACATATCTTGTCTGGAACAAGAATCAGAGCCACTGTAGTTCGGCTTACGCACGCCAAACAACACAACATACAAACAAGCAAGGGTGGCAAACATGGAGCCCGACAACCACTGGATGGAATTACGTCGGCATCCGAACCAAAACGCACTCAAAAGGGCAAACATGGAGCCCGACAGCCAATCCTGGACTTACGTCAGCATCCGAACCCAAACAATCAATAGCATACAACAAACAAACATACAAACACACGCAAAAAAGAAAAAAAGGCGCCCGGAGTGGTCTCGCACGACCACCTGCCTACATACCTCGTCTGGCACGAGGATCAGGGCGATGTAGTTCCCCTGAAAGGGACTAAATTGCTAACCAGAAACCGGGGAAAGATACACAACTAGGGAGCTGAGACTCGAGCCTAATGTTGTCATGCATCGTTAACCCTAAGTTCGGTTTTCTATCCTACTTGCATAAGCAAACTAACCTAACCAGGAAAGAAGCTAGCACACAAGCACACAATCATATATCATCAAATGAGAACAGGTATCTCAAACAAGCATGTCAATCAGATATCCACATAACACGCACTATAGCCAAACAAGGGGCTCAATCAATCAGGTTTGACTGCCTAAGCAATCGTCTGTACGGGCTGGATTTGCTCTTAACCTTGCCATTACGAGGCTAAGGTGAAGCAGATGAAAGGATGAAGTGAGGATCAGACCTCACAGCTCATATCCCTAACCAGGGAGAGCTGACAAATGAGCATGGGTCCAGAATAGGGGAACCCTTCTATACTCGATGACTCTGACACAACAGATCTTGGGCTTTTGATCTCAATGCTACAACCATGTAATGGGAGCAAGGAGAAGACTCAACTGAATAGTGGGGGACAGGTTGCTTGCCCCTACCTTCCACCAATTGCCTTACTTGAAGGACTTTTCCTGCTTGGGCTTAAAAATAAACATACACAAGCATTGCCTCTTAAGGAGGACTTCAGACAATTTGCCCGGCCCGGTAACAGCCGGGTCTCCAGACTACATGAAGTAAGAAGGTTATACCTCAAATGCAAGTTGCTTAAGCAAAGCAAAGCAAAAGTTCACAAGGAACTAAGCAACTAAAGTACCTGGAAACAATCAAACTCAGTTAGTATTCAATCAGACAAATTGTACAGCAAACAATCAAACAGTTTAAACAATACAACACAAAACAAGCCCAAGGCTTAAGCCCAAGCTCCAACACCTACAAAACAATGTTATGTTAGTGTACAAACATCCACAACATCAATTAAAATCAACTTGTATCATTCTCCATGTACATTATGCTTTTGATCCTGAAAAACCAAGCAAATATTAGTAACTAGACCACTAGGCCAAGCCTAGGGTCCAAAAGCAAGAAAAAAGTTAAAACAGCAAGGTATCCACCATCCAACATCAAATTATCATCAAACACAAGCAAACATCATTGGTCTCATGTTTATATCATCCATCATGTTCAATTCATGCACAAAACAATCCATATTGGTTCAAATGAAGCACCAAACATACCAACAGAAGTATTGCATTCAAATCCATACCAAAACACATCCAAAAATTTTCAAATTAAATACACCTAAACAGGGGTCAATCAAGGTCTACCATGTCAAATTTGAGCTTAATTGGGCAAATGGAACCATGTCAATGAAAATCAACAAAAACAGACACAATTACATGCTTCAATTCACAACATCAATGCATACATCCACTTCAAAAATTCATATCTCATTGAAAACAAAAAAGAAATGGATGAGACCAAAACAGGGAGGTCACATTATGTGTCTACAACATTCATACCAAATTTCATGACCATACAGTACAACATGAGCATTTCCCAATCATTCTACCAACCTAGGTCATATGAACTTGCACATTCAATCACCAGAAATGAAAAATCATGATCAATTAGAAAATACAACATAAAATTCCACAAAAATTCAACAAGCATCCTAACATGTCAACCAAACACCATGCAAAATTTCATTCAATTCTAACATGTATAGGCCAATCAATTAAATTCCACAAGTTGACATCAAGAGGTGTGACACAAATTGTCACACCTATGTTCCAAAAATCATAACTCAAAGGCCAGGTATCAAAAATCCACAAAATTTACATATAAATGACCATCAACCAGTCAGGAATCATCACAAAAAATTGGCACAAATTTATTTTATGATATGAGCATTTCATGGATCAATTACCAAAATGTATCAAAAATGGACATACATGAGAAAACCCTAGGCAATTTATTTTTCTACACGTGAAAAAAAATATTAAAAATCACCATAAAAAACTACACATCACAAGGAGAATAATGCAAAAAGTCTCATCAAATTTGGACAAAAAATGAAGAACTTATGAATTTTTGAAGTTTGGAAAACAATGCATATGGAAATTGTAGGGAAAAATAAAATGGATTTTAAGTTTGAAAACATGCTGCAGGTGATACGCGTATGGCGCACAGTGATACGCGTATGGCCAGTGGTGGCTCAGTGATACGCGTATGGCGCATAGTGATACGCGTATGACGCACAGTGATACGCGTATGGCGCATAGTGATACGCGTATGGCCAGCGGTGGTTTCCACCATCTTCTTCGCGAAGACGGCGGAGCTGTGTTCAGAAAATTTTCCAGAATTTTGAGATGCATACATCAACAGAAAGCTCTTTCAATGTAGATTACAGATCAATCAATATCTAAACCTAACAATCCATGGATTAAGAGATCCGAGCAAAAACATTTTGACATGTCAAACTTTAAGCAAGCATAACTCATTCATTTTTTATCCATTTCACACGAATTTTATATCAGATTAATCAGCATGAAAAACTCTATCTAAACATGTTAATGGAATTAAGAATTGAGAGATTCGAAAACTGAACCTCTTGAAGAGCAGTCCCTAAATGTGCACGATCCAAGGCTTTAAACGATCCAAATCAGCTCCTGAGATGATAACTTGAAGCTTTATGTGTGAATTGAAGCTTGAAACGAACTAGATCTTGATTAATTTTCCACTTCCATCTTCATGAGTTTGCTTGAAATGTACACAAATTTTGCTCGAATTTGATGATCCAATGCTTGATTCTGCATCCACTACACTCAATAAACCAGAATATGGAAGAAAAATGCTATGCTATGTGGAGAATTTTCAAGTTTTGATTGAGAGAAAATTTGGAGGGAAAAAGTTTCAAGATCCAAAAATGGTGAAAAAATGATTAACCTCCCAAATTCTGTTATGATTAGAGTATATATATGCTCTACTAATCACTCTCTAATCACACTTAAGCCAAATGTTAATGAAATGAATGAATTAGGGAGTGTTTTGGCAAATTGAGTTTTCACCCTATGCATGAAAATGCATGGTGAATAGTGCATGAATTTTCCTTCAAATTTACTCAAAAAATATGTTTTGAAGCAAGTTTCAAATGATGTTTGTAAGCCAATGCAAGTGAAATTATGTGTAAACCATGAATATTTCTCAAAATCACTTTTTCCCTCCACTTTTTAAAATTAAATCACTTGAAAAATGGACTTTTTATGTGATGAGTTTTCATGAAATGTGATGATGGATTATGATAGTACATGTCAAATGGAGTTTGCTCAAAAAAAGAACCACATGAATTGGCCTTGTGAATCAAGAGTTATGCCCCTTCGAAATTCAACTTTTTTGTGCTTAGATCAATCCATAACTTGCCAACCACAAATGAGAAATTCATGTTCTTGGACTTTTTGGAAAGGTGAGAGCAAGATCTACAACTTTCATGTTGGACAAATTTTCATTTGAAGCTTCCTTGGACACATGGCTTTGAAGTCCAAAACTTTCCATTTTTGGAAACTTCAATTACAAGTCACTTGCTATTTTTGGCAGTTTTTGTCCTGACTTGATTTTCTTCAGTTTTAAGCTTTGAGATGTCATTCAACACTTGTTCCAACATGAATGAAATGTATCCAACTCATTTCCACCTCCAAATCCATCAGATCATGTACAGTTGACCACAGTTGACTTTTCTGATTGATAGATGAATTTGGCTACGCACTGATCAAGTTGAGCCTCAAACTCTTGATGAAATGGCTCAAGGATAGAACCCTAGCCTCAATAATCTCAATAAAACCATGGAATGAACCCCATAGCCATCATAAACCTCATCTCCTGATTATGCCCTGATTGGCCCAATGCAACTGATTAGGGTTGACCAGTGGTCAAAACCCTAATCTCAAGGACTATGCTTCAATGTCCTGATGATACCAAACCATGATGATGATGATGTATCATTTCAATCAAGATGAAGACCAATATCCTTTGAGAATCACAAAACCCTAATTCACAGCCCAATCCTCAGATGGCCAATGATCAGTCAATAAACCCTAGGCTTGCACTTTGACTTTCTCATCTGCTGGACAAGACATGGGAGAATGACTTGCACAATGTAACCACATGATATGCAATATGCAATGCCTAATGACCTAAAATGATATGTAATATGTTAAATGCTAGTCCCAAGAGAGGAGGGCAAATTTTGAGGTGTTACAGCTGCCCATATTCAATCCACTGTGAACCTGTCGACACGAAATAGCCTCGGCTTTCGGATGATCAGGATGAAGAGTGATTGAATACCAAGAACAGACGAACAATTTGCACTCTGGTGGGATAATAATTAACAACGCCTGTCAGCATCGGCGAAGAAACAAACTCTGAAGAAACCCGTCTGGAACGGAGAAAGTCGGCCTGATCACCGAAACAACGTCGACCTGGGTACCAAAATAAATGGTAACACAGGGAGAATTATGGCCTGAACACCACATATCCGCTCGGGATTGTCATTTCTTCTTTTCTTTTTTGCTTTTCTTGAACCCCGAAATTTTCTGTGCGCAAACGATCCTCGGATCTCTGCATTTGAACCCCAGAAAATGCCTCAGCACTCCTCTTTGCCAACATAATGAACCCCGATCTCCAATTTGAACCCCAGTCGCCTGACGATAACTCGCGATCGCCAATATGAACCCCGTTCTCCAGAAAATGTCGCAACATCTCCTTTTCTCTATTTGAACCCCAGAAAATGCCTCAGCATCTCTTTTCTCCGTTTGAACCCCAGGAAAATGCCTCAGCATACCCTTTTCTCCAATCTCTCGTGATAATTCCGCTGGCAACATCGGAAATTACACCACACCACTCTGAGGGCGACATGTCAGAGGGTAAACCTTCATAAAGAAGGTAGCATGTGTAACTCTTCCTCGGAAGACACCTATAACGACCTCCATTGGCCTCAGCCAGAGTCTAAGGTAACACATGAACAGAAGATAATCCTGAGGACCTCATCCCGGATAAAATCTTCAACTCCATCTCCATTTGAACCCTAGAAAATGCCTCAGCACTTCCTTTTCTCCATTTGAACCCCGGAATCGCGCTGATCGCGTAACGTCCACTGACTTTATTCCCATCTCTGTCCGACGGAAACATTTCCTCCAATATCGCACTATTGGGGAACATTGCTGATCTGACGTCATGATGCTAGACTCCTCAGAGTAACATCCAACTTTTGTCTCGCATGACAAAAACCTCCTCCAGTATCGCACTACTGGGGAAATACCTTTGATCAAATCATGAGGCTAAACTCCTCGGAGTAACACCTTCACTGTCTGGCCAAAACCACTTCTCAAACGGTAACCACGGCTTGAGACTAGCTTATGCTTGCAATGATGCATGATTAATTTTTTCTGCGTAATGCTCCATAATTATGGAAATGCTACGCTATTATTTATTTTTCTATGCAATATGCCATGTTATTTCTTCATGATGAATGCATAAGGATAAAAACATCCCCCTCAAGGGACTCTTCTAGGGAACACGAGACGCTCTGCTGAGGAACTCGTCACCGCTCCGATTCCGCCCTGCTAGGGAATAGCACTGCTGCTGGGAATAAGGCCACCCCTGCTGGGGAAGAACCTCCTTTGCACCCAATCCACTCGAGAAACCGCTGGGGATAAGCACCACCAACACTCTGTGGGGATACCACAGTCTTTGACTTGCTGAGGATATCAATCCTGACTCCGCTTCGGGAAAACCCTCACAGATACCCGTTGACTTCACTGGGGAAATACTCACAGATACTCTGTCAGGGGAATAGCAACCTCCAGGCTCAACTGGGGAAACATCAATACATCACCTGCTGGAGATAACCACCTGACCCTGCTAGGGAATGCATACTACTCCGCTGGGGACAATCCATGCAATCCATAGGTAGAATCAGCTCAGCTGGAGATGCAAAAATCCGTCCGCTACGGGAACATGTTCAACCCACTGGTAGGATGAACACTGCTGGAGATATATTTCATTGAAACCCGCTCCACTCGGGGAATAGCAACCTTCAGACCTGGCTGCTGAGGAAACATCGTTGTAAACCTGTCCGGGATAACCATCCCGACTCGGCTGGAGAAGCACAGATCTGGAATCTGCTGGGGAGTTGGCTCCCTAAACTCTGCTTGGGGGACTAGCTGGGAAATGAGAAAAGTTGGCACAGAACACCCGTCGACTCGTCGAACCACGGTATCCACCTCTACTACTCGCATCCGCTTTCCACTTTTGAGAATTCCCAGACTCAACTGGACCTTTTCTGCTCCATCATCTTACATTCCAAGTCGCTCCGCGCTCGACGAGAGACGTACTCCTGGGATTATACAGAAATTTCAATTTTCCGACTTTGAAGAGTCTTCTTGGTTAATTTCAAGGGTCGTCGGACGTCTCTCGTCGCCTCTTCGTCGCCCTCCTTTGTGCACTCGTCCCTGATCGAACTCTGCGGGGAATTACAAACTTTCAAGTCTTCCGACTTTGAAGAGTCTTCTTGATTACCATCAAGGATCGTCGTACGCCGCAACGTCTTCGTCATTCTTCATTCGTTTATCCCTGAGCGAACTCTCTGGGGATCTATTACAAAGCTTCCACATCACAACCTGCAAGTGAGTGAAGAATATCTAACAGTACCTGCAAACAGATCGTCAGATAAAACCGTGCCCCAGGCGTGTCAAGATTTCAACACTTGGGTCACTCAACCTTCCAAATAAGATTTCCAGCATTCAATCTTATAAACATGCATTGGAAGGAACCTGTATGTCTTAAAATGCAAAGATTCTTTATCAAAATAATCGGATGTTTTTGCAATCAAAGCGGTAATGAAAAACAAAAACAAAATTATTTGACTGAATATGCATTTTATTGATTGGAAAAGTGTGGCTCAAATGAGCAATACAAAGGGAAGCAATTCCTGAAAAGAGGTAATTGCGCTCAAAAGGAAAAATCTATCCTAATGGCAATGTGAAACCCGTGATCTCATCGAGTTCCAACTCGGTTACACCCCATATGTCCTCAGACTCTCCATGCTTTCTGCCTTCTGAACAAGACGATTCCAACTGATCCCTACCGGGTATTATCCATGATGCTTTAACCAAAGCGCAAACGATCATGCTAGACACAGTTGTTCGTTTCAATCCCTCTTTTGCCTGGACCGCCTTTTCGGGTTTTCAGTCCACCGGGATACCCATTTTTGCCCAAGTCGCCTCTTCAGGTTTTCGACTTGCCGGGTGTATATTTTCATTTTTATCCCTAATTTTTGCCCGAACCTTTCTTTCTGTCTTTGGTTCGCCGGGATGCCCATTTTTGCCTGGACTATTTTGTTCTTTTCGTCCAGCGGGTTAATTATACGAAGTATTTTTTAACTGCGTCCGCATTCACAGGGGATGGAAAATCCTCGCCATCCATGGTCGTTAACAACAAGGCTCCACCAGAGAAAACCTTCTTGACCACGAATGGACCCTCATAATTCGGCGTCCACTTGCCCCTTCGATCGTTTTGAGGAGGAAGGATCCTTTTCAGCACTATATCACCTACGTGATATACCCGAGGTCGTACCTTCTTGTCAAAAGCACGCTTCATCCGTTGCTGATACAACTGCCCATGACAGATGGCTGCTAGCCTCTTTTCCTCTATCAGGCTCAACTCTTCATATCGGGTCCTTACCCATTCAGCCTCTTGCAATTTGACATCCATTAGGACTCTCAAAGAGGGAATCTGAACCTCCACGGGTAACACAGCCTCCATCCCATATACCAACGAGAAAGGAGTCGCCCCAGTAGATGTGCGTACCGACGTTCTGTACCCATGCAAGGCAAACGGCAACATCTCATGCCAGTCTTTGTAGGTTACCACCATTTTCTGCACAATCTTCTTTATGTTCTTGTTGGCTGCCTCAACCGCCCCATTCATCTTCGGACGATAGGGAGAAGAATTGTGATGCTCAATCTTGAATTCCCGGCACAGCTCTGCCATCATCTTATTATTCAAATTAGAACCATTATCTGTAATGATTCTCTCGGGAACCCCATATCTGCAAATGATGTCTCTCTTGAGAAATCTGGCAACGACCTGCTTTGTCACATTCGTATACGAGGCTGCTTCAACCCACTTGGTGAAGTAATCAATAGCCACCAATATGAACCTGTGCCCATTCGAAGCCGTAGGTTCTATCTTCCCAATCATATCAATGCCCCACATAGCAAACGGCCATGGAGATGACATTAAACTCAACGGATTTGGAGGCACGTGCACCTTGTCAGCATAAATCTGGCATTTATGACACTTCCGCACGTAATTGAAACATTGGGCCTCCATCGTCATCCAATAATAACCTGCCCTTAGCAGCTTCTTTACCATTGCATTCCCACTGGCATGGGTACCGAACGACCCTTCATGAACCTCTTTCATCAATTGGCTCGCTTCTGCATCATCAACACATCTGAGCAAGACCCAATCAAAATTCCTCTTGTACAAAACCCCATCCTTATTCAGGTAGAACACCATGGCTAACCTCCGCAGAGTCTTTCGATCTTTCTTTGACGCCCCCTCAGGATATTCTTGCGTCTCAAGATAGCGTTTGATATCATAATACCACGGCTTCTCATCATCAGGTGCTGTATCAACAGCAAACACATAAGCCGGTCTATCCAGACGTCCCACTTCAACACTGGGGAACTGATTCCACCTCTGCACCTTGATCAAGGCAGCCAGAGTAGCCAAAGCATCTGCCAAAGGATTCTCCTCTCGGGGCACATGATGCATCTTCACCTTGGTGAAAAACGTCAACAATCTCCTCGTATAATCTCGATACGGAACCAAATGAGATTGATGCGTATACCATTTCCCGTTAACCTGATTTATCACCAGAGCTGAATCTCCATATATGACAAGGTTCTTGATTCTCATATCAATTGCCTCCTCAATCCCCAATATACAAGCTTCATATTCAGCCACGTTGTTGGTACATTCAAATGTCAGCCGGGCAGCAAAAGGAATATGAGATCCTTTAGGCGTAACCAAAACAGCACCAACACCGCTTCCATTCACGTTAACGGCCCCATCAAACATCAGAATCCATTCGGATTCAGGGTCAGGCCCCTCCTCCGGGATTGGTTCCTCGCAATCTTTCGATTTGAGAAACATGATGTCCTCATCAGGGAATTCAAACTTCATCGGTTGATAATCATCAATGGGTTGCTGAGCGAGGTAATCAGACAATACGCTCCCCTTAATCGCCTTCTGAGAGGTATACTGAATATCATATTCTGTCAAAATCATTTGCCACCTCGCAACCCGTCCGGTCAATGCTGGCTTCTCAAAAATGTACTTGATCGGATCCATCTTGGAAATCAATAAAGTGGTATGAACCAACATGTACTGCCTCAGTCGGCGAGCAGCCCAGACCAAAGCACAGCAAGTTTTCTCGAGCAGTGAATATCTTGTTTCACAGTCGGTAAACTTTTTGCTAAGGTAGTATATGGCATGCTCTTTTCGACCAGACTCGTCATGCTGCCCCAATACACACCCCATAGACCCCTCGAGGACTGTCAGGTACAAAATTAATGGTCTTCCCTCCACAGGAGGCATCAGAATCGGAGGCTCCTGCAAATATTCTTTTATCTTTTCAAATGCCGCTTGGCAATCATCATTCCACCTGACCGTCTGGTCTTTTCTTAACAACTTGAAAATCGGTTCACACGTGGCTGTTAAGTGAGATATGAACCGCGAAATGTAGTTCAATCTACCTAAGAAACCACGAACCTCCTTCTCTGTCCTCGATTCAGGCATTTCTTTTATTGCTTTTACTTTTGCAGGATCAACCTCGATTCCTTTCTCACTTACAATAAACCCCAACAATTTACCGGACCGCACTCCGAATGTGCACTTGTTCGGATTCAACCTCAGTCTGAATTGTCTCAGCCGGTCGAACAACTTGGCCAGATCAACCAAATGCCTCTCTTCTGTCTGGGACTTCGCTATCATGTCATCAACATAGCATTCAATTTCATGATGAATCATATCATGAAACAAAGTCACCATGGCTCTCTGATAAGTAGCACCGGCATTCTTGAGACCAAATGGCATCACCTTGTAACAAAAGGTGCCCCACGGTGTAATGAACGTTGTTTTCTCCATATCATTTGGCGACATTTTGATTTGATTATAGCCAGAAAAGCCATCCATGAAGGAAAATACCGAGAATTGAGCTGTATTATCTACCAACACGTCAATGTGAGGTAGTGGAAAATCATCTTTCGGACTAGCTCTGTTCAGATCCCGGTAGTCCACACACATTCTCACTTTCCCATCTTTCTTCGGGACTGGCACGATGTTCGCGACCCATGGCGGATAATTAGTGACAGCAAGGAAACCAGCATCCCACTGCTTCTGCACTTCTTCCTTAATCTTCATTGCCATGTCAGGTCGAGTTCTGCGCAACTTCTGCTTCACTGGAGGACAATCTGTTCTCAACGGTAGCTTGTGCACAACGATATCGGTATCCAACCCTGGCATATCTTGATAAGACCAGGCAAAGATGTCGACATACTCTTTCAACAACACTACCAATCTGCTCTTGACACTTTCCTCCAAAGCAGCCCCGATTTTCACTTCTTTCTTAACCTCGTCGGTACCCAGGTTCACGACCTCAATCTGCTCTTCATGCGGCTGAATCACCTTCTCCTCTTGTTTTAACAACCTGGCTAATTCCCCTGGCAGTTCACAATCTTCTTCGTCTTCTTCTTCAGCAAGATAGATCGGATTGTCGAAGTCGTACAAGGGTGTAACAGGATTGTTATCAATGAGATCCGGAGAGGAATCGCATCTGCATGAATGTTGATTCATGCATTGCTTTAGAACCGGTGCGAGAAAACAAAAAGAAAAATGAAAACATTGCCATTTTTATTTTGTTTTTATTTTTTAAACTGCAAAGATAAATGAAAACAGGGAACACCGCTTTTAATTGAAAAACATCCTTTATTAATGATGCAAAACTTTGCAAAATATGAACATGAGGTGGCCCTTACAATGGACCATTACGTGTCGGGCAACACGTAAGGTTTGCATGCAAATAAGAAAGAAACAAGAAAAATATTACTCTTCGAGGAGAGTGACCCGGATGATCTCTTCGTCCTTCCAGTTCTGGATTTCCATCCCTGGTACGCACGGCGTTATCCACCGGTCCATGTCACAGTCGCTGTCAGTATCTTCACCCATCATGCAGATGTGGTCCGGATCCAGCATTCCGGCACTCGTGAAAGTAACTGACGCCCGACGTCCTCTTCCTCGTCCCAAGCCTCGGCCCGGTTGATATCCAACCCCAAAACGGTCCTTCTTCTCAGGGACCTCCATCATTTTGCCCCAACCAGGAGCCTCACCGCTCTTGACCACCTCAGCAGCCTGCTTGTATGAAGCGATGGATGGTTTCTCTTCCTCTTGCTTGGCGAACAGGGCATTCTCCACCTTAACAGTTTCAAATGACTGGCTAGGCGTCTCCCATATTTCGCCGTCCATCTCAACATATTTGAAAGAAGACAGGTGGCTGACAAAGATGTCCTCCTCTCCGCAAACAGTAACGACCTGGCCTCCCCAAACATATTTCAGCTTTTGGTGCAAAGTCGACGTAACTGCTCCCGCAGCATGAATCCATGGGCGACCCAACAAGCAACTGTAAGCTGGTTGGATGTCCATAACATAGAAGGTTGACTTAAACACCTCCGGGCCAATCTTTACTGGTAACTCCACCTCCCCGAATACGGCTCGCTTTGACCCATCAAAAGCCCGCACAATTAAATCAGTCGGGGTCAAAATCAGCCCATCACAATTAAGCTTTGCCAGGGCCTTCTTAGGCAACACATTCAAAGAGGAACCGGTATCAACCAGCACATGCGAAAGCACGGCTCCCTTGCATTCCATCGCAATGTGTAGCGCCCGATTATGGTTCCTTCCATCTACGGTCAAATCCATATCAGTAAAGCCCAACCCATGGCTAGCATGCACGTTGGATACGACCGTCTCCAATTGGTTGATTGTGATTTCCTGAGGCACATAGGCTTTCTTCAGAATTTTCAATAAAGCCTCCCTATGACCCTCAGAACTCAACAGCAGTGAAAGAATCGAGATCTTAGAAGGTGTTTGCTGCAAGTGATCCACCAATTTATACTCCGACTTTTTGATGGTTCTCAGAAACTCTTCAGCCTCATCATCAAATTTGTTATCCGACCCCGCAGGCGCCGGTGTCATCACAGGAGTATTACCACTATCTGCCACAGCCTTCCCCTTTGCCCTGGCTAAAGCCTCGGCCTTTTCCTTTTTATCTTTTTCTTCCTCCCCCCTCCTCAAAGCATCGGGAGCAAATAACCTTCCACTGCGAGTGAAACCGCTGGGACCGGCATTATCCACCTTTAGCACGGTGGTTTCACTAGCAGATTGTTCTTCCAACCTCTCACCGTTACAATATACCTCTCCCCCATAATGCCATGGCACGGCATCCTCTTTGTCGTATGGAATCGGCCCAGGTACCGTGATGGTAACTGGAGCCTCCTCCACCAGGTTAGACAAATCAACCGGGTCATAGAAAATGGTTATGGTGGAGACCTCCTCCTTCTTCCCTTCAGACTTCTCGATCACAATCTCCCCATCGTCCATCAGCCCCTGGACATGCTTCCTCAGAAGCTCACAACCATTTGCAGAAATAGTGCACTCAGCACACTCAAACCCGCAGCCCGGGTAAACCCCATTTCTTAACAACTGCCTCTTGACCTCAGCCAAAGGCGTCTTCAGCTGATCAACATCAAATAGCCCAACTCGACTTTCCTCAGAAATTGCATTCACCCCCCTCTGACCATGCGCAGGCATGGGATTTGCGTTGACATTGGGAGATGGCGCAAAATTAATGGCTTTGGAATCCACCAGGTCTTGAACTGTGTGCTTAAAAGCTTTACAGTTCTCAATGTTGTGCCCGGGCGCACCCGAGTGGAATTCACATTTAGCATTCTCATCATAACTGGCTGGCCTTTGATCAGGTCTCAAAGGTGCCAGAGTTCTGGTCTGCACAAGGCCCAAATCCATCAACTTTTTGAACAAAAAGGCATAGGTCACCGGAGGCCTATCGAATTGTCTGTCCTGCGCTCTGCCCCGGACTTGATAACCAACCCTTTGTTGTCTCTGTTGAAAGGGTTGTTGTCTCTGTTGCTGTTGCTGTTGCGGTTGTGCTGAATGAGACTCAGCAGGAATTGTTACCGCAGCGGTGTGCTGGAAGTAACGTTCCCTACTGGGTCCACGTTGTGTATAGACTGCACTGGTGTCTCCTTCCTTCTTCCTCTGCCCACCATTATTTCCAAAAGGTTTCTTCGAACCAGAAGAAGAAGAAGACGCACCCTGAATCTTGCCCAGCTTTAACCAACTCTCTATCCTTTCCCCTGCCACCACGATGTCAGAGAAATGGGTGACAGGACATCCCACCATTCTTTCTGCAAACGGCCCCTGCAGGGTCCCCATGAACAAATCCGACATCTCCCTGTCCACCAGAGGAGGTTGCACCCTCGCAGCCAATTCTCTCCATCGCTGAGCATACTCCTTGAATCCTTCGTTATGCTTTTGAGACATACCCTGCAGCTGGGTACGACTCGGAGCCATATCAGCATTAAATTGGTACTGCTTAAAGAAAGCCTCTCCCAAATCATGCCAGCTTTTTACATCAGACGATTTCAATTTGGTATACCACTCCAAGGAACCCCCGGACAGGCTGTCCTGGAAAAAATACATCCACAGTTTCTGATCTGAGGTATACGCTGAGATCTTGCGAACAAATGCCTGGAGATGAGTTTCCGGGCAAGAACTTCCGTTGTACTTATCAAACGCCGGCGCTTTGAATTTCTGAGGGATCACAATCCCCTCCACCAATCCCATGTTGGACATATTCACCACCCCAGGAGTGGCATAGCTCTCAAGCACTTTTATCTTTTCAGCCAGCAGCTGAATTTCCTTGTTCTGAGGAGGAATGTCATAAGGCACAAAAGGCTCATTTCGCATAGAGAACTGGTCAGCCTCTCTATCTTCCTCCTGATCTTCGTCAAACCCATAAAACGGAGGCACAAAGTTGTCTTTCATATTCTGACTAGGCCCAGGTCGACCAGCAGCACCAGCATTATTCACCAGACCAACTGTTGTCCTCTTCCCGCCGTCTCTGGATCCCTGCCCCTGGTTGGAGACTCCATCCAGGTTGACCCCACTGTTTGCTGCAGAAACCCGCTCGAGTTTCTCAACTTTGTCCGCCAGAGCCTTCTGACCAATTGCAAAGCCTTGCATTATATTGATCAGCTCGGTCATCTTTTCCTTCAATTCAAGCATATCAGCACTGGGAAGCTCCATGAGTCTGGGAGTGTTTCTCCTTGTGTAATATCTGTGAGGGCGTGTTGAGTGCAAAGGTACTGTCCTTCGAGCGCGAGCAATGATTCCTGTGACAAGCAAGCATGTTAGTAACAGTCACCTGCAAAATAAAACACAAGTTATCATGATTATGCATGGATGCAGTGTTTATCCATATGAAGAACACTTTGTCTCTTGATCCTGGCATCATCGAGACAAATAACAATCCGGCATCAATATTCTGATTAGTAGTGTTTGATTTCATCGTGCAGATCGGAGATACGTGATTTAGCATGATACCCCCAACCATGTGTGTGCTTGTGTAAGTGCATACGGTAAAGCAAATAAAGCTTGACAACCAATCACTGAATAGAAACCATCATTACATAACCAAAAAAGTGCACAAACAGTGCTATAGTCATACATCAACCAGATATCAAATACAATCCTCCAGAATAAGAAAGAAATACAGACAAGTGGATTCCGTCAACAAGCCTGACGGTAATCCAACACAAATGCAAGATCTATCCAGATGAGGGTCCCGCAGGTGGCCCCATCTCGCCTTCCATCCTTGCGAACTCTGCGGCGAACCTGAGCTCGGTGTTCTCCTGCTGTAGTCTCCCAACTTCCTTCTGATGAATCTTCATCTGCCTGAAGTAGTGGTCTCTCTCTGCCATATAGTGATCTCTCTCTGCAATGATCTTTAGCTTCTCTGACTCCTTGACCTGCAGCTTCGCCTCCCACTCAGCAATGAGACCTCTGACTCTGTCATCTCTCTGATCTTTGACAAGGACTTGCCTCCTCTTCTCATCCTCAATCACCTTCGATGCTCTGAACAGCTTCTCCTTCGTGATGTCATGCTCCCGGTTGGACGACGCTAAGGCCTGACTGATCTTCCCATAATAGGCTGTATCCATCTCAAAGCGCTTGGCCTCCAAGGCATGCCGTTTGTCTTGATCTTCCATCTTCATCTTGATCTCTTGGTTGGACGCCTGAAAACGAGCAACACTTCTCTCCAATTCAGCTTTCTCTGCAAGTAACTGATCTCTGGCCCTCTTCATCTCAAGGAATTCCTCCATGCTAACAGAAGAACTAGGACCCTCAATCATATGACACACAGAGTCACCTCCAGGAAACGGTAGAAATGTAGACTCAATCCTCTTCCGCAACCAATCTTCAAAAAGTGGAAAATACTGACAATTGACTTTACCAAACGGAACCTTACCCTTCCTTTGGATATCTCGCCATTCATCTAACACTTGCCTCAGCTTGGCCTGGTTGCCATCAATCGGAAAGTAAAAGGATTCCTGAATCTCTCGCCCGAGAGGAGGAACCTCCATAGCGAATCCCATCTGTCTCCGGAGAAGCATCGGGTTGTAATTAATGCAACCCTGAACTCCCACTAAAGGCACATTAGGTAAACTCCCACAACTGCATACGAAGTCCCGACCAGCTAAACCATTGTGAGTCCAAGCAATGTTTTCAGCCCGCAGACCCATCAACTGGAAGGACCACTTGACACTGGGATCAATCTGAACAAAGGCACCTCGGGAAGGCAAATATCCCATGAACCATCTAAAGAGCAACTGAGAGCAGCACCTGATCAGACCACCTCGCCGCTTCTCGTTCCTGTTATGAACCGAGTAGTACACATCTCCAATCAGAGTAGGAATAGGGTTTCTCTGCATAAACAACCTGATAGCATTATGGTCCACGAAATTCTTCTGGTTAGGAAACAGAACGATCCCATAAATGCTCACAGCAATCAGAGCACAAACCGTCTTCCAGTTACCCATTGCAGCATGTTCCTTGGCATTAGCCTCCAAGAAACTCAAATGAAACCCAGGTAGCTTTCCCTTCTCCTTCAAACCCTCCTTGACCATTTCCGGACTCAAATAAAGAGCACGTGAAATCCCAAGGACATCTGGATCTACCCTCGTAACATGGAAAGGAATCTGATCCCGGATCTGAATACCCAAGATGCTAACATAATCCTCCATCAAAGGCCCCAACAGATAGTCTGGAAATACAAAGCACCTCAGCCCCGGGTCATAGAACTGAAGAAGAGTGTGGATGGCGCTCCTGTCACAGTCAGTGAGCCTGAAAACCGTCTTCAGAATACCACCGTAGGACTCTCTAAACATCCCCACATGGTCAGGAGTAATCAATGCTACCATATCCTTCAGCACACCAATCTCAGGATCAAAGAAACTGTATACAACATCGGGCTTCAGACCGGTCCTCATATCGGAGCAGCAAGTCTCTCAACCAGAATCTCGATCAAAAGTGTCCCTGCATATGGGTAAACATGTGTTAGATGCAATTAATGCAAAATGTAATGATGCTGATGAATGAATGCAATGCGTTGCCATCCTCCAAGTCATCTGATCCTCTGCACTGAATCTGGCTTCTGAACTGATCACAACCATCTGAGGAATACACAATCACAATTCTGACTCACGGGTTCCGAAATAAACGGAAGACAGATACATCATCATCATCACTGAACCATCTCTATCTGAATCGGCCCAGGGAATCCGAAATAAACGGATCCCCACTGATAAATAACTCGGCCCGGGGAATCCTGAAATAAACGGATCCCCACTGATAAGTCACGGACAGCACTCCGGCGTCACGGCAATAAATGACCATAAATCCGACTTATAATCATGTCTCTGAATCTCTGATCAAAAGTCACCATCTGAAGGCTATCTGAACAAACATCTGACAGAACCCCCTCCCCTCACAGGTAAGTTCTAATCAAGCCATCCTAAGGCGGATAATAGTCTCGACAATCGGGCGGAGATACTCAATGGGTTTGCCCTTTCGGGTGTGCCATTGTAGCTCTCTTAAAATCGTCTAAACCAAAGATCCGGGAAATGATCGGTCACCAGAGTCAACAACTCAGATGGAGTGACTCAAACAAAGTGGATACTCCACAAAGATGAGCACTATCAACTGAGCCTCGTCCGGCTTGTGGCACATCACGCCGCCAGGCACATGTTGATCTAACATGAAAGAGGCAACGTGAGACCACACTAGTCCTAGGTGTATACTCGGGCCTGGGTTTTAGCCCCACTCAGAACACCCACCCCAAACAACAGAACCACCTGCAGAGGAAGATGGCAACATGACAGTAATGATGCATGCAAGTATTTAATGCAAATATATAAACAAGGGTTAGAATAATAAATGCAATAAATAACACACAATAAGCAACCCAAACCAACCCTAAAACGCTAGGAAGGACTCGCTTAGGGACGATGGACCAGCATAGGTCTACATCCACGTCCCCAGCAGAGTCGCCAGCTGTCGCATCCTGCGAAAAATCAACCGGCGAGCCTAAAAATAAAAAACACACAGAGCCGCCACTAAACGTTATTTATCCCAAGATAGGGAAAGGAAACGCTCAGAGAAACCTGGAAAGACACGGTCTCACGACCAGAGAGAAAAGGTTCGGGAGTCGGTTACGCGAGGGGAAGGTATTAGCACCCCTCACGTCCGTCGTACTCGACGGGATCCACGTCCTAGAATAAAGAAAAGGTTGCTAAACATCACACACACACACAGGGAACGCAGGTGGGGTTAAGAGGAACGAGCTCGATAAGGTATCGCACCTTATGCCTACATATCTTGTCTGGAACAAGAATCAGAGCCACTGTAGTTCGGCTTACGCACGCCAAACAACACAACATACAAACAAGCAAGGGTGGCAAACATGGAGCCCGACAACCACTGGATGGAATTACGTCGGCATCCGAACCAAAACGCACTCAAAAGGGCAAACATGGAGCCCGACAGCCAATCCTGGACTTACGTCAGCATCCGAACCCAAACAATCAATAGCATACAACAAACAAACATACAAACACACGCAAAAAAGAAAAAAAGGCGCCCGGAGTGGTCTCGCACGACCACCTGCCTACATACCTCGTCTGGCACGAGGATCAGGGCGATGTAGTTCCCCTGAAAGGGACTAAATTGCTAACCAGAAACCGGGGAAAGATACACAACTAGGGAGCTGAGACTCGAGCCTAATGTTGTCATGCATCGTTAACCCTAAGTTCGGTTTTCTATCCTACTTGCATAAGCAAACTAACCTAACCAGGAAAGAAGCTAGCACACAAGCACACAATCATATATCATCAAATGAGAACAGGTATCTCAAACAAGCATGTCAATCAGATATCCACATAACACGCACTATAGCCAAACAAGGGGCTCAATCAATCAGGTTTGACTGCCTAAGCAATCGTCTGTACGGGCTGGATTTGCTCTTAACCTTGCCATTACGAGGCTAAGGTGAAGCAGATGAAAGGATGAAGTGAGGATCAGACCTCACAGCTCATATCCCTAACCAGGGAGAGCTGACAAATGAGCATGGGTCCAGAATAGGGGAACCCTTCTATACTCGATGACTCTGACACAACAGATCTTGGGCTTTTGATCTCAATGCTACAACCATGTAATGGGAGCAAGGAGAAGACTCAACTGAATAGTGGGGGACAGGTTGCTTGCCCCTACCTTCCACCAATTGCCTTACTTGAAGGACTTTTCCTGCTTGGGCTTAAAAATAAACATACACAAGCATTGCCTCTTAAGGAGGACTTCAGACAATTTGCCCGGCCCGGTAACAGCCGGGTCTCCAGACTACATGAAGTAAGAAGGTTATACCTCAAATGCAAGTTGCTTAAGCAAAGCAAAGCAAAAGTTCACAAGGAACTAAGCAACTAAAGTACCTGGAAACAATCAAACTCAGTTAGTATTCAATCAGACAAATTGTACAGCAAACAATCAAACAGTTTAAACAATACAACACAAAACAAGCCCAAGGCTTAAGCCCAAGCTCCAACACCTACAAAACAATGTTATGTTAGTGTACAAACATCCACAACATCAATTAAAATCAACTTGTATCATTCTCCATGTACATTATGCTTTTGATCCTGAAAAACCAAGCAAATATTAGTAACTAGACCACTAGGCCAAGCCTAGGGTCCAAAAGCAAGAAAAAAGTTAAAACAGCAAGGTATCCACCATCCAACATCAAATTATCATCAAACACAAGCAAACATCATTGGTCTCATGTTTATATCATCCATCATGTTCAATTCATGCACAAAACAATCCATATTGGTTCAAATGAAGCACCAAACATACCAACAGAAGTATTGCATTCAAATCCATACCAAAACACATCCAAAAATTTTCAAATTAAATACACCTAAACAGGGGTCAATCAAGGTCTACCATGTCAAATTTGAGCTTAATTGGGCAAATGGAACCATGTCAATGAAAATCAACAAAAACAGACACAATTACATGCTTCAATTCACAACATCAATGCATACATCCACTTCAAAAATTCATATCTCATTGAAAACAAAAAAAAATGGATGAGACCAAAACAGGGAGGTCACATTATGTGTCTACAACATTCATACCAAATTTCATGACCATACAGTACAACATGAGCATTTCCCAATCATTCTACCAACCTAGGTCATATGAACTTGCACATTCAATCACCAGAAATGAAAAATCATGATCAATTAGAAAATACAACATAAAATTCCACAAAAATTCAACAAGCATCCTAACATGTCAACCAAACACCATGCAAAATTTCATTCAATTCTAACATGTATAGGCCAATCAATTAAATTCCACAAGTTGACATCAAGAGGTGTGACACAAATTGTCACACCTATGTTCCAAAAATCATAACTCAAAGGCCAGGTATCAAAAATCCACAAAATTTACATATAAATGACCATCAACCAGTCAGGAATCATCACAAAAAATTGGCACAAATTTATTTTATGATATGAGCATTTCATGGATCAATTACCAAAATGTATCAAAAATGGACATACATGAGAAAACCCTAGGCAATTTATTTTTCTACACGTGAAAAAAATAATTAAAAATCACCATAAAAAACTACACATCACAAGGAGAATAATGCAAAAAGTCTCATCAAATTTGGACAAAAAATGAAGAACTTATGAATTTTTGAAGTTTGGAAAACAATGCATATGGAAATTGTAGGGAAAAATAAAATGGATTTTAAGTTTGAAAACATGCTGCAGGTGATACGCGTATGGCGCACAGTGATACGCGTATGGCCAGTGGTGGCTCAGTGATACGCGTATGGCGCATAGTGATACGCGTATGACGCACAGTGATACGCGTATGGCGCATAGTGATACGCGTATGGCCAGCGGTGGTTTCCACCATCTTCTTCGCGAAGACGGCGGAGCTGTGTTCAGAAAATTTTCCAGAATTTTGAGATGCATACATCAACAGAAAGCTCTTTCAATGTAGATTACAGATCAATCAATATCTAAACCTAACAATCCATGGATTAAGAGATCCGAGCAAAAACATTTTGACATGTCAAACTTTAAGCAAGCATAACTCATTCATTTTTTATCCATTTCACACGAATTTTATATCAGATTAATCAGCATGAAAAACTCTATCTAAACATGTTAATGGAATTAAGAATTGAGAGATTCGAAAACTGAACCTCTTGAAGAGCAGTCCCTAAATGTGCACGATCCAAGGCTTTAAACGATCCAAATCAGCTCCTGAGATGATAACTTGAAGCTTTATGTGTGAATTGAAGCTTGAAACGAACTAGATCTTGATTAATTTTCCACTTCCATCTTCATGAGTTTGCTTGAAATGTACACAAATTTTGCTCGAATTTGATGATCCAATGCTTGATTCTGCATCCACTACACTCAATAAACCAGAATATGGAAGAAAAATGCTATGCTATGTGGAGAATTTTCAAGTTTTGATTGAGAGAAAATTTGGAGGGAAAAAGTTTCAAGATCCAAAAATGGTGAAAAAATGATTAACCTCCCAAATTCTGTTATGATTAGAGTATATATATGCTCTACTAATCACTCTCTAATCACACTTAAGCCAAATGTTAATGAAATGAATGAATTAGGGAGTGTTTTGGCAAATTGAGTTTTCACCCTATGCATGAAAATGCATGGTGAATAGTGCATGAATTTTCCTTCAAATTTACTCAAAAAATATGTTTTGAAGCAAGTTTCAAATGATGTTTGTAAGCCAATGCAAGTGAAATTATGTGTAAACCATGAATATTTCTCAAAATCACTTTTTCCCTCCACTTTTTAAAATTAAATCACTTGAAAAATGGACTTTTTATGTGATGAGTTTTCATGAAATGTGATGATGGATTATGATAGTACATGTCAAATGGAGTTTGCTCAAAAAAAGAACCACATGAATTGGCCTTGTGAATCAAGAGTTATGCCCCTTCGAAATTCAACTTTTTTGTGCTTAGATCAATCCATAACTTGCCAACCACAAATGAGAAATTCATGTTCTTGGACTTTTTGGAAAGGTGAGAGCAAGATCTACAACTTTCATGTTGGACAAATTTTCATTTGAAGCTTCCTTGGACACGTGGCTTTGAAGTCCAAAACTTTCCATTTTTGGAAACTTCAATTACAAGTCACTTGCTATTTTTGGCAGTTTTTGTCCTGACTTGATTTTCTTCAGTTTTAAGCTTTGAGATGTCATTCAACACTTGTTCCAACATGAATGAAATGTATCCAACTCATTTCCACCTCCAAATCCATCAGATCATGTACAGTTGACCACAGTTGACTTTTCTGATTGATAGATGAATTTGGCTACGCACTGATCAAGTTGAGCCTCAAACTCTTGATGAAATGGCTCAAGGATAGAACCCTAGCCTCAATAATCTCAATAAAACCATGGAATGAACCCCATAGCCATCATAAACCTCATCTCCTGATTATGCCCTGATTGGCCCAATGCAACTGATTAGGGTTGACCAGTGGTCAAAACCCTAATCTCAAAGACTATGCTTCAATGTCCTGATGATACCAAACCATGATGATGATGATGTATCATTTCAATCAAGATGAAGACCAATATCCTTTGAGAATCACAAAACCCTAATTCACAGCCCAATCCTCAGATGGCCAATGATCAGTCAATAAACCCTAGGCTTGCACTTTGACTTTCTCATCTGCTGGACAAGACATGGGAGAATGACTTGCACAATGTAACCACATGATATGCAATATGCAATGCCTAATGACCTAAAATGATATGTAATATGTTAAATGCTAGTCCCAAGAGAGGAGGGCAAATTTTGAGGTGTTACAATGGTGTACAGATTATACAAAGCTCTATATGGATTGAAACAAGCGCCCAGGGCTTGGAATCAGAAGATTGATTCATTTTTCAAGAAGCAAGGTTTTCAGAAATGTGAGATGGAGTACGGTGTCTATGTTCAGCATACTTCTGAAGGAAATATGACTCTGGTATGTTTATATGTTGATGATATACTGCTGACTGGAAGTTCTGAACAGGAGATAGCCAAGTTTAAGAAAGTTCTGATGAATGAATTCGAAATGACTGATCTAGGCAAAATGACATACTTTCTAGGGATGGAGTTCAGATACTCTGAGAAAGGTATTATTTTGCATCAGCTCAAGTATGAATTAGAACTTCTGAAGAGATTTAATCTGAAGAATTGTAAGATTGCTGTCACACCTTCTGATACAAATCAGAAACTGGATTCTGACTCTGATGGAAATGATGTGGACGCTACAACCTTCAAACAGTTGGTTGGTTCTCTGAGGTATTTGTGCAATACCAGACCTGATATTTGCTATTCAGTTGGGATGGTTAGTAGGTTCATGAGTAAACCTAAGTGGTCCCATTATCAAGCTGCTGTCAGGATTCTGAGGTATATCAAGGGAACTCTGAAGTATGGAGTATTATTTCCTTCTGGAAGAAAGGATGCGTTAGAACTTCTGAGTTATTCAGATTCTGATTGGTGTGGAGACAAAGTTGACAGAAGAAGTACATCTGGGTACTTATTCAAATTTCTGGGAGGTCCCATTTCTTGGTGTTCCAAGAAGCAACCTGTTGTGGCGTTGTCAACTTGTGAAGCTGAATACATTGCAGGTGCTGTTACTGCATGCCAAGTTGTGTGGATTCTGAATCTATTGCAGGATCTGAAGATTAAAGTAAATAAACCTCTGAAGCTGATGATTGACAACAAGTCTGCAATCAATCTTGCCAGAAACCCAGTGTTGCATGGGAGAAGCAAGCACATTGAGACCAAGTATCATTTTCTGAGACATCAAGTTCAGAGGGGAGTGTTAGAAGTTGTACACTGCAGCACTCAGAAACAGTTGGCAGATGTTCTGACGAAAGCTATCAAGACTGATCAATTTCTCAGATTAAGGGATGGAATTGGTGTTACAAGTTTTGATGGAATATGAATTAAGGGATGGTATTAGAAGTAATTCATATTTATTAGTTGTACTATTTTCTTAGCCCCTAAGTTTATTAGAGGGTATTTTAGTATTTTATCCTATTCTAGTAACCCTAGTTTTAGCTTATAAATAGGGTGGCAATCATTGTAACTTTTATCATGTTTTGTAGCCGTCATTCTCTTAATAGAATATTTCCATTCATCATTTATTCTACCTTTGCACCAACAGTTCATTCTTTACGGATGTTGGATTTTTCGTTATTAACGTTGTGTTGATACGGGAAGCAGCAATAAAATTGAAACGGTTACACAATTCAGTTCCCCGCATCAATGTGTCATACATATACCTTAAATAGAAACATAATAAACATTAGACTACTCATTGAAATGTGTAAATAAATTGTTCAACTAAGTAAATAATAGATTGATCGGAGTACCATATGTATGTATGAATGACAGCGATGCCCAATTCTTCGTGTTCAAAAAGTTGTTGCATGTCCTCCTTTGCAATTATTTCGGAATGAGCAATTCCGAAAACACCTTCATCAAAATCTACACTACGGATGGCGCCGTGCATAATATCGGACTCTTCCACCATTTTCTCAAGACGCATCATAATTTGAGATTTTGTCCCG
The DNA here is from genome assembly GCF_024323335.1 of Lathyrus oleraceus. Classification (NCBI taxonomy): domain Eukaryota; kingdom Viridiplantae; phylum Streptophyta; class Magnoliopsida; order Fabales; family Fabaceae; genus Lathyrus; species Lathyrus oleraceus. The sequence continues at coordinate 264,384,822 of NC_066585.1, read as the reverse complement.
GACGTCGTTGGAATATCCTTACCAGCGCTTTTCAACTTTCGACCGGGAACCTAAAAATTCATATAAATTAAATCATGACTTTTTGTGATGCAACAGAATCGTTGCGTATATAATTCAATGGGTATATATATTTGTACCTCTTTTTGAGATGCAACCGACTCGATGCGTCTTGAAATCCCTTTACCAGCTTTATGTGTGGGTCTTGTAGGAGTCTAACATTACCATGTAATAAGGATTGATTAAATATCATAATTGTAGCTGAATTGAAATGTGAATACTAAATATTCATAATCATTTAGAACATATATACCTCGGCATCTGGGAAAATTAGATCTGACGGCCATCACACAAAGGATCCGACTGCTTCTCGCATCAACGTTGTCTCTGAAACAACGTCAGGTAATGGTAGAAGCGCGTCCGTATCTAATACAAGGTCAACCGAAACTTTCATATATCCCACCGGGAGGGGATTATGGTGAAGTAATTCACCCGAAGTGTTGTGCACTTTTCCCTTGCCAACTATGCGATAAGTTGGTGACGATAGATACAGCTGACAAGGTGTAATGCCCTAAACCAATAATAAATGTTATTGTTAACGTGTATATGTGTCAAGTAAAAAAGTGCTATTTTAATTTCATAATAACATATATAATTACCTCGGGAAATTTCGGTTGACAATTGATACTAGCTCGGTCACTAGTATCTTTTGCCTCGGAACCGCACCTTTCCTCTCTATACCTTGCATTCTCCTTTTGCAGTTCGAGTACTTGTGCCCTTAACTCCGCCAAGGTCTCCATCACCTCTTTGTTGGTAGGATTTTTTGTTTTTGGTTTTTTATAAAATGACGACGGAGTCACACCAAAACCCTTACCCCTCACACGACCGGAATACTCAGGAACATTTAGTACTCGACTAAGTACGCTCCTGCAATCCTGGACCTCGGTTGAAGGTAAGGTTTGGGATAAAGTCTCCTGAAATATTATTAGAGGAGATTAAAAATGAATTATATGTCTAACAAAATTTTCGATATAATTAAAGAAATAATGTTACATATACTTACACATTCGTCATAAACATTTTGAACCGCTTCAACGACAGCCCCATCCTTCCCAACCCGAGCAGCCTTCCACAATACGTGCTCCGGAAGAGATGTTGCGTCACTTTTCTCCTCGGCTAGCTACACATTGAATCAGATTATAAGATCATCAATTATAACATATTGTGACAATGTATAAGCTCATAGCATTTGAATATACTCACAATTCTTTGTTGTAACCGTGCATATCCCGTCACTACGCCAAAAACTGGAATAGACAGCGCCCCTTAGAGGGCGCTTTATTACAAAAGCGCACTCTAAAGTGAAGAGAAAAAATAAGGAGCATACTATTGGAATAGACAGCGCACTTTAGAGGGCGCTTTTGTAACAAAGCGCACTCTAAAGTGAAGCGAAAAAATAATGAGGAAATGGAGGGACACCAATAGAGGACGCTTTATTGAAAGCGCCCTCTAAGGGTAACCTTAGAGGGCGCTTTTGAAAAAGCGCTCTCTATGTCCATGTACATTTCCAGTTTATAAGGCGCTTTTGGAAATCCTTAGAGAGCGCTTTTAGAAGCGCCCTCTTAGGCCCCCTTTAGAGGGCGCTTTTGTAACAAAGCGCCCTCTAAAGTGAAGCAAAAAAATAATAATGAGGAAATGGAGGGACAACAATAGAGGGCGCTTTAGTGAAAGCGCCCTCTAAGGTTACCCTTAGAGGGCGCTTTTAAAAAAGCGCTCTCTAAGTCCATGTACATTTCCAGTTTAGAAGGCGCTTTTGGAAAGCCTTAGAGAGCGCTTTCAGAAGCGCCCTCTTAGGCCCCCTTTAGAGGGCGCTTTTTTTACAAAAGCGCCCTCTAAGGTCCCCTTTAGTAAACATTAAAATTATAACATATATTGCATGTCTGTTTATTTTCCCTCTCTATAAGCTATTTTGTTTACGTAACTGGGTTTTCTCTCTACTGCGATTACTCTCTACTGCGATTACGCTCGTCCTCCGTTCGTTCTCCCTCCCTCACCGTCATCGTCGCCGTCGCCTTTTTCTGCTGCTGCGTTCACGTTCACTGAGTTCACGTTCACCGTCACTGTTCACTTTCTTCTCCATTGTTACCGTCACCTTGAAGGTATTTCTCTTCTCCATCGTTACCGTTCACTTTCTTCATGTGTTTGATTAGGGCATTTTCTAAACTTAGTTTTACATTTTGTGCATTATGTTGATTAATGTTGTTTAGGGAAAACTGAGTTTTTTATTTCTGATTGAAAACTGATATCATTTGAAGTGTGTTTGAGCTTGTGCTTGGAAGTTTGATGATTATGGATGCAAGTTTGTTCATGTTCCAAACACCATAAGTTTGCATTGGTCTTTTGCATGCAGTAGGTGTGTGTGAGTTTGTATTCAATAATGATAAAAAAAAAAGAGTTTAGATTGTTGTAACATGAGAGAAATGGAAGGTATATGAATGTGTTCACGTATTGAATCATTGTCTTACTTGGGTCTTATTGAATCATTTCTATATTACAGATAAAATGGCTAACCAAGACGATACCCATGACAAGAATGGATCACGTAACAATGTTGAAAAAGAAATCAAACGAGGATTGACTGTTATGAAGTTAATCATTCGTGCAAGAGACAAGGGTGTAAAATTTGAAGTACATTGGAGTGCTGAAGACCAACTAATTGAGCCTAACGGTTCAATGTTGGCAAGTTACATTGGTTTCCTTGTTCGACAACATATTCCGATTACATGTGATAATTGGAGAAGTCCGGACTTGAAGGTTGGCAAAGAAAAAATATGGTCGGAGATACAGGTACTTACCATATATTGTTATATGTTTTTTTTGTTGACTATTTGTTGACCATATATTGTTATAATATTACTTTATAATAACACACTCCATGTGTATGTTTTTTAGAGATCCTTTCACATCGATGAAAGCCGGCAAAAATATTGTATTCAATTGGCCGGAAAAAGACTCCGAGGATTTCGATCCTTTTTGTCCAACAAATTTCTCAAGGATGAGGAAGGAAAATTTGTTGAAGCAGAACGGCTAATGAAGTATGCCGAGATTATTTCAGCCGATGAATGGAATAACTTTGTCGCCAAACGAAGAAACGAAAAATTCCATGTAATGTCTATTAATTATGGTATTATACAATTGTTAAGTTACTTGGTTCTAATATGCCTTAAACTTTTTTATCCAGGAAGTAAGCGACATAAATCGGAAAAGGGCATCAAAACCCGCGTATCCGTACAAAAAAGGGCGTACGGGATATGCACGGTTACAACAAAGAATTGTGAGTATATTCAAATGCTATGAGCTTATACATTGTCACAATATGTTATAATTGATGATCTTATAATCTAATTCAATGTGTAGCTAGCCGAGGAGAAAAGTGACGCAACATCTCTTCCGGAGCACGTATTATGGAAGGCTGCTCGGGTTGGGAAGGATGGGGCTGTCGTTGAAGCGGTCCAAACTGTTTATGACGAATGTGTAAGTATATGTAACATTATTTCTTTAATTATATCGAAAATTTTGTTAGACATATAATTCATTTTTAATCTCCTCTAATAATATTTCAGGAGACTTTATCCCAAACCGTACCTTCAACCGAGGTCCAGGATTGCAGGAGCGTACTTAGTCGAGTACTAAATGTTCCTGAGTATTCCGGTCGTGTGAGGGGTAAGGGTTTTGGTGTGACTCCGTCGTCATTTTATAAAAAACCCAAAACAAAAAATCCTACCAACAAAGAGGTGATGGAGACCTTGGCGGAGTTAAGGGTACAAGTACTCCAACTGCAAAACGAGAATGCAAGGTATAGAGAGGAAAGGTGCGCCTCCGAGGCAAAAGATACTAGTGACCGAGCTAGTATCAATTGTCAACCGAAATTTCCCGAGGTAATTATATATGTTATTATGAAATTAAAATAGCACTTTTTTACTTGACACATATACACGTTAACAATAACATTTATTATTGGTTTAGGGCATTTCACCTTGTCAGCTGTATCTATCGTCACCAACTTATCGCATGGTTGGCAAGGGAAAAGTGCACAACACTTCGGGTGAATTACTTCACCATAATCCCCTCCCGGTGGGATATATGAAAGTTTCGGTTGACCTTGTATTAGATACCGACGCGCTTCTACCATTACCTGACGTTGTTTCAGAGACAACGTTGATGCGAGAAGCAGTCGGATCCTTTGTTGGATGGCCGTCAGATCTAATTTTCCCAGATGCCGAGGTATATATGTTCTAAATGATTATGAATCTTTAGTATTCACATTTCAATTCAGCTACAATTATGATATTTAATCAATCCTTATTACATGGTAATGTTAGACTCCTACAAGACCCACGCATAAAGCTGGTAAAGGGATTTCAAGACGCATCGAGTCGGTTGCATCTCTAAAAGAGGTACAAATATATATACCTATTGAATTATATACGCAACGATTCTGTTGCATCACAAAAAGTCATGATTTAATTTATATGAATTTTTAGGTTCCCGGTCGAAAGTTGGAAAAAGCTGGTAACGATATTCCTCCAACGACGTCCGGGACAAAATCTCAAATTATGATGCGTCTTGAGAAAATGGTGAATGAGTCTGATATTATGCACGGGGTCATTCGTAGTATAGATTTTGATGAAGGTGTTTTCGGAGCTGCTCATTTCGAAATAATTGCAAAGGAGGACATGCAACAACTTTTTGAACACGACGAATTGGGCATCGCTGTCATTCATACATACATATGGTACTCCGATCAATCTATAATTTACTTAGTTGAACAATTTATTTACACATTTCAATGAGTAGTCTAATGTTTATTATGTTTCTATTTAAGGTATATGTATGTAACATTGCTGCGGGGAACTGAATTGTGTAACTGTTTCAATTTTATTGCTGCTTCCCGTATCAACGCAACGTTAATAACGAAAAATCCAACATCCGTAAAGAATGATCTAGTCGATAGATTCATGGCGGCCGGCGATAATACTACACCCAGTTTGTATTTTTTACCGTTTAATTCTGGCAACGGGTTAGATTTTCTTTCTAATAATTTCATTCTAATCTATGTATATCTTTTACGTAGAAAATTTTCATTCATCTAAATTTTTGTTTTATTTTACAGTGGTCACTGGGTGTTGGTTGCTATGGATCTTTCGAGACTAATAGTGTATTATCTCGATTCGTTATCGGGTGATTTGAGTAAATATCCGAGTATGAAGAAGACGGTTGACGCGTAAGTGAAATTCCCCTAAATATTCGTGTGTATTTGTATATTTAATTATGTCTGTCAGATTGATCTCAATATACGTTTTTATTTTGTTAGGGCAATAATAAAATTTAGATCGAAAAAGAATTATCGTAATAGGAAGGACATTACCTGGATCAGAGTTCAGGTATATATTAAGTATCTTATTTTTGCTTATAATAGTGTTTGTTTTTTTGCTTATAATAGTGTTTGTAAGAAATTAACTATATATATATTGTTTGTTTTTCTGTGTAGTGTCCTCAGCAAAATAATTCGGTCGATTGCGGATTTTTTGTATTGAGATTTATGAGAGATATCATTGCGTTGAATCGTATAGACATCCCAAAAATGGTATGGAATAATAACTTAGGGTTTATTTTAATATTATCGGATATTTCATCTAATTTGTTACTAAATCATGAATATGTTTTATTCTCTTAATTGTAGTACTTTGAGGAATACAAATCTTACTCAAGAGCTCATTTGGATGAAATGAAGGATGAATTGTGTCAATTCATTGTTGATCAAAGAATCATATAGCTAGGTTGTATATTGTTGTACATATATGTATGGAATGTTGTTGTTGTATGCTGTTGTTGTATATATGTTGTATATTGTTGTTGTACTTTTACTAACTCATGAATATGTTGTTGTATATTGTTGATCAAAGAATCATATATTATGTTGTATATATGGAGGATTAATGTTGTATATAAATGGATTCATGTTGTATATATCAATGGATTAATGGTGTATAACATTGGATTAAAGGATGAAATCAATATGAATTTTACACTTTTGCAGCATGCGAACAGGTTACCAATTAAATATCCACTGTTTTTCAAACAAATTTTTTTAAAATAACTAACACTTTAGAGGGCGCTTTCTGTAGGAAGCGCCCTCTAAACATTTTACATTGACAACTTTAGAGGGCGCTTTATCCAGAAAGCGCCCTCTAAACACTTTACATTGACAACTTTAGAGGGCGCTTAACACTTTAGAGGGCGCTTTATGTAGGAAGCGCCCTCTAAACATTTTACATTGACAACTTTAGAGGGCGCTTTGTCCAGAAAGCGCCCTCTAAACACTTTACATTGACAACTTTAGAGGGCGCTTTTTCCAGAAAGCGCCCTCTAAACACTTTACATTGACAACTTTAGAGGGCGCTTTTTCCAGAAAGCGCCCTCTAAGATTTCCCTTTATGGACCACTCCAGAGGGCGCTTTTTTCTGAAAGCGCACTATAATGTGGCCCTTAAAGGGCCACTTTAGACAGCGCTTTCTCCAGGAAAACAAAGCGCTGTCTTTACCTATGCCAGCGCCACTTTAGAGGGCGCTTAAAAGCGCTGTCATAGGCCAAAATAAGCGCCCTCTTTTCCCTTATTTGGCGTAGTGCGTACGCCCTTTTTTGTACGGATACGCGGGTTTTGATGCCCTTTTCCGATTTTTGTCGCTTACTTCCTGGATAAAAAAGTTTAAGGCATAATAGAACCAAGTAATTTAACAATTGTATAATACCATAATTAATAGACATTACATGGAATTTTTCGTTTCTTCGTTTGGCGACAAAGTTATCCCATTCTTCGGCTGAAATAATCTCCGCATACTTCATTGGCCGTTCTGCTTCAACAAATTTTCCTTCCTCATCCTTGAGAAATTTGTTGGACAAAAAGGATCGAAATCCTCAGAGTCTTTTTCCGGCCAATTGAATACAATATTTTTGCCGGCTTTCATCGATGTGAAAGGATCTCTAAAAAACATACACATGGAGTGTGTTATTATAAGTAATATTATAACAATATATGATCAACAAATAGTCAACAAAAAAAACATATAACAATATATGGTAAGTACCTGTATCTCGGACCATATTTTTTCTTTGCCAACCTTCAATTCCGGACTTCTCCAATTATCACATGTAATCGGAATATGTTGTCGAACAAGGAAACCAATGTAACTTGCCAACATTGAACCGTTAGGCTCAATTAGTTGGTCTTCAGCACTCCAATGTACTTCAAATTTTTCACCATTGTCTCTTGCACGAATGATTGACTTCATAACAGTCAATCCTCGTTTGATTTCTTTTTCAACATTGTTACGTGATCCACTCGCGTCATGGGTATCGTCTTGGTTAGCCATTTTATCTGTAATATAGAAATGATTCAATAAGACCCAAGTAAGACAATGACCATATTCGTGAAGCTACACAAAAAACACATTCATATACCTTCCATTTCTCTCATGTTACAACAATCTAAACTCTCTCTTTTTTTATCATTATTGAATACAAACTCACACACACCCACTGCATACAAAAGACCAATGCAAACTTATGGTGTTTGGAACATGAACAAACTTGCATCCATAATCATCAAACTTCCAAGCACAAGCTCAAACACACTCCAAATGACATCAGTTTTCAATCAGAAATAAAAAACCTTACAACAAGGTGCTCATGAACACCATATAGTGCTCGTTTGCCCTAAACAACATTAATCAACATAATGCACAAAATGTAAAACTCAGTTTAGAAAATGCCCTAATCAAACACCTGAAGAAAGTGAACGGTAACAATGGAGAAGAGAAATACCTTCAAGGTGACGGTAACGATGGAGAAGAAAGTGAACAGCGACGGTGGACGCAGATAACTCAGTGAACGTGAACGCAGCAGCAGAAAAAGGCGACGACGACGACGACGGTGAGGGAGGGAGAACGAACGGAGGACGAGAGTAATCGCAGTAGAGAGTAATCACAGTAGAGAGAAAACCTAGTTACGTAAACGAAATAGCATATAGAGAGGGAAAATAAAGAGACATGCAGTATATGTTATAATTTTAATGTTTGACCTTAGAGGGCGCTTGTGTCAAAAAAGCGCCCTCTAAAGGGGGCCTAAGAGGGCGCTTCTAAAAGCGCCCTCTAAGGCTTTCCAAAAGCGCCTTATAAACTGGAAATTGTACATGGACTTAGAGAGCGCTTTTTTAAAAGCGCCCTCTAAGGGTACCCTTAGAGGGCGCTTTCATAAACGCGCCCTCTATTGGTGTCCCTCCATTTCCTCATTATTTTTTCGCTTCACTTTAGAGGGCGCTTTGTTACAAAAGCGCCCTCTAAAGTGCGCTGTCTATTCCAATTGTTCGCTCCTTATTTTTTCTCTTCACTTTAGAGTGCGCTTCTTTAAGAAAGCGCCCTCTAAGGTGCGCTATCTATTCCAGTTTTTGGCGTAGTGTTTAGTGACATTTTACTCAAAAGATACCTTTCAAACAAAACAACTTGGTTACATTTTAAACTTATAACAATTTGGATTATAGAACGGCGGTAATAACAACCAATCTTTGTGGATACAATATTAAAATATTTGCCGAAAATATACTTTTCAACAGTATGTTGTAACAAAAACTATTATATAAACTACGAAAATAATTGCTACTAGTACCACTGTTCTTGTATCCTTTCATAGCTACATCTTCGTTTGAATTAAGTGCAGAGATACTGCATGAACATCATTAAACGTATTCAATTCAGATTCACCAGTTCTTGAAATCCTTTCATAGCTCCATCTTTCAACTAGTGTTGCTAACAGTGAATTGCCAAAATATCAGTTTGATCAAATCTTACTACTACACAATAGTGATACAGTGCTGATATAGCCACTACTTGAAAACATAGTGTAATACATAGTGTATTGTTGAACAATAGTGGTTTATTCAGATACCACTACACTATTAAACAACACAAATTGCTTAAAAAATAGAAAATTTCTCACAAGCATATAGATGCAAGTATAACCTAATGTCTCACTAGGCTAAAAGAGTTATCTACATGAATTTAAGAACAAATATTGTCCCTTGGAATTGCACTAAACAATGCATATTTCTTCAAATTCACATTATATAGAAAAAGAAATTCAAAGTACACAATACACAAATATAATAAAAGTGTTTGAACTTTTACCCCTACTCAATACGTGACATTCTTATTTTAATCCCAGAAAATGAAAAATAGATGTTGACAACACAACTTTATTCAACTCAATTTGAATGATGATGTTGAAAACACACAATTACATTAGAATTTCAAGATTCATAGGGATTGAAAGTTGATATTGAAATACATGAGGGGTTTGTGAGAGGTTGAGAGAGTGCGATAGATTAGGGGTTTGTGAGAGATCGTTTAAACCACTTCGTAGATGTTGACTGAGGGCGGTTTAAGTGGTGTGTAAGGAGGCAATTAGATAAAAGTTTCGCGAGAACTGGCGTAAAGTTCGAAGGAGGGTGGTTATTAAAGAAATGTTGCAACTTTAATGTCACAAAATCTTAAATTTTCTTCTAATGTTTATTTTTTAATAAATCGATGAGATAAGGGGAATGAAAGCTTTACTCCCTTTAGGAATGACAATGAGTAGGGTGATAATTTTTCGGCAAGTGTATCGATAATGTTACAGTATTAAAAAGATATTGATTCCATATGGATTGTTATTTAACAAGATAATAATTGTGCAATTATAAAAAGTAACAATGGGGGAGGGGTTTGAGTTTGAATGCGAGAAAATAAAAGTTGTTCTGAATTAATAAGAAAATAGTTGGATTTTGTATAAGATCCCTTATTTCTCTTTGATGTCTAATGCATTACCTGAATGAGAATGTTATTATATTTCCACGACGAATTAACACAGTCACTATACTCAATTCTTTGGTTTATAGATCACTAATTACCACTCGGGGTCTTCTATCCCTATTCAACCATCGTAAGGGAAATTAGACGATGCACATAACGTTAATTCAACTGCCACTACTCGGAGTCTCCTATCCCCATTCAACAAGTGTAATAGTCAGTATTCTCTATGTGCCCAAGATTAGATTAAAATAGTATCTCACATAAAAAACATTAAGAAAAATAAGCAATTGAATAGAAATATAACTCCAATTATTTAGAATGTTCGCTTATATTAATTGTCTTCTTCGAATTATTAAAGTGTAAAGAGAAAAAGAAAGGGGTCGTAATTTTTTATTTATTAATATGTCTGACAAGATTGCGGGTTTCACTCCTACGGATCTCCGAGTGCAATAGAGAATTAAAGGCATACGTAGTTCTAGATAGAAAATGTGTGTTGTTGGTCGATTTTAGCAAAAGTTATCTTGTATCAATCGACAAAAAATATTGTTTTATCCAAGATAGGTGAGGAGCGGGCGTTTGCATCACCTTGAATGAATTTACAAATCAACATTCACGGGAAAACGTCATTTATCTTAACTCAACGATTATGGATGACACATTGCTTTGCATCATCTTAAGATAAAATGTTTTTTGTTTATAAAAAGGTTTTTAGGATCAATCGCACGACGACGGAAAAAAAGTTTGATTGGTTTCATGTTTTAGGTGAATGACGAACATTTGATGAGAACAAGACCTAACCCTCGGGATCAATCATTCGGGGTTCTACCAGAATACTAGATTATAACAGTCCTTTTTCATTCAAGATTAATTGAGAAAATTGTTTGATGGACAACGAATGCTTAATAAGAATAAATTGTTCAAAGAGTTACGCCAGAATGCTAGATCACAACGACCCTTATTTGTCCAAGTTGATTTAAGTATTTTAAGAACGAAATAAAAGAATGAACGATTAACCTAAAATGCGTGGCTCGAGATCGATCATTCGATGGTTTCCACCAGAATGCTAGATTCCAATGTCCTCTTCTTTCTTATTTATTTAGGAAAATAATTTGATATTGTGTTAGATTTTTGAAATGGTTGAGAATGAATTGTGTTTATTTTAAAATGGATATTGAATTTGTGAAAAGTTGAAATTGATTTTAACATGTGTGATAGTATGGAGTGTGATTATTTACATACAAAAGGGTATGAACATGGATAGAGATAAATTCATGGAAGGACTAAGCACAAAGCAAATGACCAAACAAATAGTCAAACAATACATTTAGTAATTAGCAAATAATTAGTTAGAACTATAACCAAACGATAAATTAAAATCTAATTTATTTATTTACTACTAAATTAAATTAATCAAAAAGATAAAATAATAAATAAACAAATAATAATAATAATAACACTAATACTAATAATAATAATAATAATAATAATAATAATAATAATAATGGGTTTCTATGTAAAATGGGCCTAAAGCCCAAACTAACCTAATTCTAATATTATTATTAAATAAATAAAAGAAAGATAAAAAGAAGAATTTTTTTTTAAAAAAAGGGTGAAAACAAGCTACTCACTCGGCGCCCATTTGGAGAAAAAAGAGAGAGGGTTTTCAAATTCAAATTTTCACCAATTAAATTCTAACATGTGGCATTGGATTAACAAACAAAAGCAACATAAACTTTCTCTTTCACTTACGATTTGCAGACACAGAAAAGGGAACCTTTCATCCTTTCAAAATGTTTCACAAACACATTCAACAAAATCATACTTTTACACAAAGCACAATTTCAAATATTTTCATGAAGAAATAAATAGAGAGCCATAAAGAAGAAGACGAGAACTACTCGCGGTGTTTCCGACGGTTTAACGGTTGATCTCGCGGTGAGTTAACCGAGATAGATGATGGGGACAACGATGACTTGGTGGTGGTGTGTTGTGTTGTACGGTGATTAATCAGAGATTGGGGTAGCGTTTTGGTTTCGAGTGGTTGTTTAAGAAGAATGAGGTTCGGAGCTTGGTGATGGTGTGTGATATCGGTTCTTGAATGTTAACATGTTTGGTGGTGGTTTTTGTAGCAGGAAAGGAGGGTGAAATGGTGTTTACGTATGAAGGAGGTTGGGGGAGGAAAGTGGTAGCGGTTTGCATGGCTCTGTATCCACAAAAATGGACTCTAGAAGTTTTAGAACAGTGACAAGGCCCAAACTTCTTGTCCAGAACCAACTCAAGGGTAGTCTAAGAAATTTTCTCTTTGGTAAGGGTTCTTAAAACAAGCTTCTCGTCACCAACTTTCAAGTAAAGAATAACATGCACTTAACCATTTCAAATTTTGTTTGTAAATTAAGCATAATTAAGAAACATTTAACGATAAATCTGATCCACTTAACCATTTCAAAGATTCTATTACCGTATATAAACCTCATCATCAATTGCACTAAATCTGCAAACGGCATGCAACTGTATCCAATACATATCATATCTTCCTATAGCCAAAAATGAATCACTTATAATATACTTTCTTATTTTAAAACTAATAAAATAAATACTAATTTACAATAATACTCCAACATAGATAAATATATAATAATAGGTTACTATTGCATAGATGTTCAACTTCCATTACACATTCAAAATCCAAAAAACACAACAATAAAAAAAGCAACAAATCAAAACAAGCAAACTACTTAGTAGACATGATTAAATATAAAAAAAACCAAGTTGAACAATCTCTGCAGCATCACTCAATTCTCTCCGCTTTCATCATCATCTGAAGAAGGTAACCTGTTTAAATCAAATTTTCTTATCCCTTCTTCATTTTCATCATCAGCCGCTTCAAGTGGTGCTGGTTCATTTCTCCTATTCCCACTCTGTGATGGTGGAAGTGGTGGTCGAAGTGCTGCTGCGGACCCCGCTGGTTGGCTTCTCTTTTTTTCTCCACTGCCGTCGCCGGCAGAAGGCCCTTCCTCTGCTACAAGGGAGCGATTCAAATCAACAACAAGTCCTCTAACAACATGTTGCACTTCTTCATCCACCTGATTACCACCATCACCTGAAAACAATCAACCACATAAGAAAAACCACATTCGTATAAATGTTCAATTAATCCAACAATCACATAAACATAAAAAAGATAGTTTTATAATAATCTTAAACATACTTTCAATTAAATATTTATTATAAAACTATAGTTAGTATAAAGTCATATATGTATATACCCTCAACCGCAGGCAATTGTGGTGGTTCAAAAGTAGGTGGCGGAAAGAAACCACGGTGCAGGCGTTCAGGGTGTTTTCGCATGTGTCCAAACGCTGCCTTCCATGTCGCAAACTGTCTTCTACATTCTGGACAAGTTGGAGTTCCTTGAGGAGGGTTTCTAACTTGATTACTTTTTCTTTTCTTCGAGCCCTTACCACTACCACCAGCACCACCACCACTTTCCATCACAGGCACATTTGCACCGTCCGCAGTAACGGCGATCACCAGAGGCCTAGAGGCATCGCCATCCTGGTCTCGGCCGTCTTCATTACCACCATCACCACTTTCATTTCCGTATATTTCATCATCACCCGCAGTTAACTCAGCCCAAACTTCTTCAGCAGTTTTCATGATAACATTTTCAGAAGAACCCTCGGTCTCAGGGATAGGGTTTGTTTCAGTGGGGGTGTTATCATGTTCAGATGGAGAATGTGGAGGGGAAACCGGGGGAGAGTTATTTGGGGTAGAATTTGTGTTCTTGGAAGGGTCCATTGCGATGATGATGATGTGATGATGATAATATTACTAAAAGAGAAAAATGAGTGAGAATTGTGATTGTGTGTGAAAAATGTGAAGTATTTATGTTGATGAAAAATGGAGGATTAAGTTTATGTTACACTAAATTCATAAAACGCAACCATTTGCGAAACGATGCAAACATTCATTATTTGATTTTTAAATTCATAAAACGCAACCATTTGCGAAAGGATGCAAACATTCATTATTTGATTTTTAAATTCATAAAACGCAACCATTTGCGAAATGATGCAAACATATGCAGTATTTGATTTTGGTAGTGCCTTTTGGCGGGAAAGGTGGCTATATTCCATGTATACTAGAAATCAAATAAATTTCCTTATAAGATAATATTATTTGTCAGAGAAATCAGAAAATCATTACTCCTTTACGTTTTTAAATTGGAATATTAAAATTTTCATTTGATTAAAAAATAAATAAAATTATATTTGAATTTATAATTAAATTTTAATAATTATAATTATATTATATAAAAGAAAACTAATAATAAATGGCATTTTAGGATGCAATGATGGAAAATAATATTACGTTAATCTATTTTGCAATGGGATTTGAAAATAAAGCTATCAAAATATGTCACACCATATCCATACTAAATCCTTTTTTCCCATTTATCTGCATTTGGCTAACTAGCCCAAATGACGGTGGTTTGAAAACATCATATAAAGACAAAAACAACCACCGACTATTCAGATAATCAGACACGTGGACGTGTCCGATTTAGAATCCTTAACTAATTTTGTCAGAAACTTAGTTTACTATAAATATTGAAGTCTGAGTAGAATTTGTAAGACAGCAACATTATCAAACGGTTATACCATGGATGCTCTTGATCACATCTCCGACCTCTTTGACTGCTCTTACCGAAGAAGTTCCAAATACAAGAAAAAGCGCAAACAATTCCAGACGGTGGAGGTGAAAGTGAAGATGGATTGCGAAGGATGTGAGAGAAAAGTGAAGAAATCCGTGGAAGGGATGAAAGGGGTGACACAAGTGGAAGTTGAACGGAAAGCAAACAAGGTAACCGTTACGGGTTACGTGGAGCCTTCCAAGGTGGTGAAACGAATCGTGTATCGAACGGGGAAAACGGCTGAGCTATGGCCTTATGTTCCATACGACGTGGTTGCCCACCCTTATGCTCCTGGTGTTTACGACAAAAAAGCACCTTCCGGTTACGTTAGAAACGCTTATGATCCTAACGTTTCTAGCCTCGCGCGTGCTAGTTCTGCGGAAGTTAGGTATACTACCGCTTTCAGCGATGATAACCCCGCCGCATGCGCCGTCATGTGATTCCTCAGTGACGCCGCAGCTATCGACAGTATATAATCCTAGGGAAAATTTGTTGCTAGTTCAACTTTTGTCCTAGGGAAAATAATTCTGCATTGCACTTTCTAGGAATGATGAGTTATTATATATTCCTGCTTTTAAATTTTCCAGAATACCAAGTCCAATTTTTATAGCAACAAATTAAAACTACTCATATAGTATATTTCATAAGTTCTTAAGTGCAAGAAACCAAAACACAGAGATGATGTTTGAGTAATTGAATTCATTATCATTAAATTCTAACTCTGTCAATCTAATAGTCAGTTTTTCACATCATTTCAATTTCATAATATGCCTAGTTTACAAAAACATATCTCTACTAAGCTATGTCAGACTCTTTTCGCATCGGATGATTGTATCCAAACTCTTCCTCGGCTTGACTCAACAAGTCTTGAAACGACGGTTGATTCAAGTATGATACTGGGATCACAAAACGCTTTAGTTTCTCTCCAACATACACAGCAACATATCCCTTTGGCACCTCTACACCTTTTGAAACTCCTTGTTTTGCAGAAAATGATGTGCTTCTGATGATACCAGGGAAGCGAAAACCCATTACTATATGTGTTAAAACTTGAGAAGACTTGATTTTAAGACAACTCTTTGAAAACTATAACCAATCTTTTGAAATTGGAATGCTTTAGGATGTGGATAAGTTTGTAACCATAAATATATATAGAAAGCATTGGCTAGTTGAATGATTGGTGAAGTATATACTTATAGGGTCACATGGTACTGTCTAAGAGGTCATTATTCACACCTATCAAATAATGTAATATAATAGACTATACAAATACCATCTTATAATACAAAAATAAACATATTACCCCACCAGACAACAAGCTTATCCATGCTAAAGAAAGTTTAATTGACCACAAAGTTCTGTTGTGGTATGCAAGTTTCATCGAGTTTATCTTGCAAGAATATAAAATGTGGTTCAGAGTGATCTTGTGTTCCTTATTAGTTATCTTCTTGCCTCCAATCACTGTTTCTGAGATGTTATCTATCAGGTCCTACACAGGTTTCACATAAATCTGATATATATTTAGGTGGTAGATGTATATTAGCTGGATTGTGAATTTGAAGAAGCATGTGAGATGTCTAAACCATGTCTACCATTGAAATAGTTATAACAAAATGCAACAAACAGACATCAGCTTTCTTTCACCATTGCATTGCCTGAAAATCATGTCTAAACCATGTCTACCATTGGATTAAATATTACAAAATGCAACAACAGACATCAGGTTTCTTTCACCATTTCTTGGTGGTGGTGTGTTGTGTTGTACGGTGATTAATCAGAGATTAGGGTAGCGTTTTGGTTCCGAGTGGTTGTTTAAGAAGAATGAGGTTCGGAGCCTGGTGATGGTGTGTGATATCGGTTCTTGAATGTTAGTAGGGGGCATGTTTGGTGGTGGTTTTTGCAGCAGGTGGATTTGAGTTACTTTTCTCTGGTGTCAGAAGGAAAGGAGGGTGAAATGGTGTTTACGTATGAAGGAGGTTGGGGGAGGAAAGTGGTAGCGGTTTGCATGGCTCTGTGTATCCACAAAAATGGACTCTAGAAGTTTTAGAACAGTGAGAAGGCCCAAACTTCTTGTCCAGAACCAACTCAAGGGTAGTCTAAGGAATTTTCTCTTTGGTAAGGGTTCTTAAAACAAGCTTCTCGTCACCAACTTTCAAGTAAAGAATAACAAAAATGCACATTAGCTTTGTCTTTCACCAAGTGCATCTTGAGAAAGATGAACGCATGCTTTAAATTGTTGTAGATCCAAATTTGACATATCCACTAACTTTAACCTCAACAACCCCCATAACTCCATTGAAGAGAGGGAGATAATTAATGAGTATGCAAGGGTGATAGGGTTTAGAGAATGATAATGAGTAGTGTAAGAGTGAATGCGGGTTTAGAAGATATTGTAGAGAAAGGTTATATCAACATAAAGTTTAATGGTTGAAAATAAAATGTATATAAGGTGAGATGGAGATGGGAAGAAGTACCGTGGTGTTATGCGGTTCAGCGTTCATGGTCGGAGTAGGAACTGAGAGAATTGGTGTAAGGTGGGCAGTTACAATGGTTGTGTGATTTTATATTGAACCGAAGCAAGTAATCTATGGTTTGTTGGTGGACGGAAATAAGTATTATGGAAGGTTGTGCTGAGATTCTTAGAAGATGAGAAAAGGTGTTGTGAGGTGAAACTTCATGAAGAAAAGAAGAACATCAAAACTTATTCATAACGGTGGTGAGATGATATTTTACATGAAGCAGGATTTTGTTATGGTGTTGGTATAGTATGTACATGAGTAATGGTGGGATGAAAAGAGATAAAAGGTTTTTTTTTGCAGTAATGAATGAGAAAATGGTTAGTGAGGTAACGTTGAGGAGGGGAGTATTTGTCTGAGTAAAAAAAATTGAATGTGAAGATGATGATGGATGTGAAACCAGAGGGAGGATGAGGCTGAGAACCTAAAAAACAAACTTTTTTTTCTTTGTTTTTTTGCTATCTTTTGAAATGAATGAGAGAGGATCAAAGTGAGTTGAGAGGCGCGGCGCTATCGGTCCCCCCTTCTTGTTCATGCATTGGCCCCTTATATAGGATGACAACTAGGGTTTTTATAAATAATAAAAGTCTAAAGTCCCCTTTGAATATTTGTTTAAGAGACTAAAATAAATAAAACTAAATGAACTAAAATAAAAATAAAAACACAAAAAAAAACATAACTAATCCTATTTAAATATTTTGAACATTTTATCGTAAAAATAAAAATTGAAAGACTCAAAATGAATAAAAGTCACACGCAAAATTGCTCAAAAAATTAAATTGAATGTATCAAAATCATCAACACAAAATAAACTTCCCGAAAACATACCGGTTTTGATCAAATTTTGAAATAAAAGTGATCGGCTAAAAGACTCAAGCTGATTACAATGCGATAGAAAAAGTAGTAAAAAAAACGAGCACGTCAGGTTAAACTACGCGAACAGTAGATTAATAAAATTGATGTATTCATGTTCAATTTTGAAATATTCGTCAATTTATTTCACGTACATTTGAGAATTAGTTTGATTGATCTGTCTGTAAATCCGAAAGTTTAATCTAGTTGACATTTTGGGCACTATTAGGGATGAAATGCATGTTATGCTATGTGGATGATATGAATGTCACGACGTATGTATCGATTCAATGATTCAGGGTCAAAATTGGGGTATGACACATAGAGGCTGCTGTTTAACAAGACAATAATTGTGCAATTATAAAAAGTAACGATAGAGGGAGGGGTTTGAGTTTGAATGCGATAAAATAAAAGTTGTTCTGAATTAATAAGAAAGCAATCAGATTTTGTATAGGATCCCTTATTTCTCCCCCGTTGATGTCTAATGCATTACATGAATGAGAATTTTATTATATTTTCACGACGAATTAACCCAACCACTATACTCAATTCCTTGGTGTATAACTCACTAATTACCACTCGGTGTCTTTTTTCCCTATTCAACCATCGTAAGTGAAATTAAGCGATGCACAAAACGTTAACTCAACTGCCACTACTCGGGGCCTCCTATCCCCATTCAACCAGCATAATTATATCAATTTCCCTAGTTCCAACATATAGACTAATAATCAGTATTCCCTATATGCCCAAGATCATATTAAAAGAGTATCTCATATAAAAAGTATTAATCAAAATAAGCTATTGAATAGATATATAACTCCAATTATTCATGAAATGACAAATTAAACCTATGTCCAAACAGGTTCAAAATATGTTTAGAGATGTTTAACTACTCATAACGATACAATCAAATACCAATTGATTAGATGAAGATCGTATCAGAAAATCCTTGAAGTACTAATCTCAAATGACTTTCAATGCTCTCAAAATTGTCCTCTTGATGCTTTTTACCGTCACTTTCAGTCTAAAACGCAGATTCTGACAGTTGAAATGATTAGTTGACCTCAATGCATCACACCTAAACCATAGATTTTGATTCACTTTAGTTGGAAAAATGATGAATTCATGTTGTCAAGGTTTCATGTATGTTCAATTGAGATCAAACAGTCTATATTACAAAATCAGTATGTTTACTATTTTAAAAATTCAAAATCATATTAAATATGAATCATCCAACCTTGTTCAAACCATTATAAATATTGTGACCGCGTGAATGCGGCAAAATGCCAACTACAGCTAATCCAATTTCCTAAACCACAACACATTTTTTTTCATTACATAGACTTGTTTCTAATTCTATTTTTTTTTTTTTTTGATACTTTATAAAAAGCTAAAACAAAAAGTAAAGTGAAAGGACACAAATTTGAAAAATCTATCCTACATGATTATAATAGATATGGTGGTTCTAGAGGTGAGAATGAGGCTTTTTCATATGGATTTGGCTAATGAGGCGGCACCAGAGGTGATTTTGGAGAATTAACACGGATCAAATATTGAATATTTAAATATTGAATATTTGATATCTATCATGAAAAAATTACAATAAAATGGTTTGATCGGATGTTGTTGTAAATATGAGAGTTTCACTAGTGGTCGTTATAATTTTGGTGGTTTCGCTAGTGGTCGCAAAAGTGGATCTATGAACTTTGACTCAACTAAAATCGTTGAAGATATTTGTTTGTTTGTGTTTTATATTTATGTCGTAAGCATTGCTAGAGACGAAACATACACTAACAATGGTTGTTTGATAATAACTGACGGTTTCCAATCAAATCTTTAAGATTTATGGTTTCTTCTTTTGGCTTGTTTTCTATAGTTCTCTTGAGAGCATATTTTTATTTCAATTTTTCATGTGAGTTTTTGAATGAATTAGAGAACTTTTGAGATATTTCTTTGAAAGCAAGCTGTGAGGATTTAATTTGCTCACCAATAACTATTTTATTGTTGAAATATGTTTCTTTCTCCTGAGATAATTTATGAAAAGAGTTTTGAAAAAATTCTTTCTGATTTTGTTGTTGATAAGTGTATGAAGGGCCATATAAAATATATGAATTTGAATTGAAAATAGAATATTATTGATTTAAAGAATGAAATTACCGATTGATAGTTTTGAGAACAAGAACATTATCAAAACTAAAGAAAAATAAAATATTCTAAAAACTAAAAAGACGATAAAATTATCTAATAAAAATAACTTTATTTAATTTCATCATATATTTAAATATATTAAAGACTATATATATAAATTTAATATTTAATTATAATTTTCCGCTCTAACCTGATATTTTCCGCACATTACATTTTATAATTGTACCACTTTCTTATATAATAATATTTTTCAATATATTATTTTAGATAATCTAAATCCGTATTTTCTATATCATGTTCTATTACTATTTGCATTGAAGATGATATGATTTATTTTGTTAATAAAAAATATATGACTATACAACTCACATAATTGATAAAAAAAATTAAAATAAATAATCATATATTTGTTTCATTTTTTATCATAAAATAATTATAAATGATCCATATTATCATATATTTTAAATACAATTTCATTCACACAATGCTTATGAATTTAACAATCATACGACTATACAATTCATTTTATAACTAAAAATCATATTAGTGTGTTCAACTATTCATAATAAAAACTCATGTGATATTTGTTACTTTCTATTTTTTATCAACTATATATTCTAATTTTTATTATTATAAGTCGTTTGAGAAAAAGTTTATACCTTTATTAATAATTTATAAAATATTTTACAATATCAATGAATTATTAATGTTATTTTTTATATTATATTTTTAAGTATTTGTTATTTTCTTTTTTTTTTCAATTCTTTAAACTTATCTTTAATATATGACAATTTTATAAAATCTTTTATAATTTTCTTTTATAAAACAGTAATTATATTTTTTAGTATGTGTAAATTGGATGAATGAAATAGCTTAATTGCTATTTACTAATTCGACTAAATAAATGTGAGTTATTTATAATTTAAAAAATGTAGTTTTGTTTTAAACTTTTCCAGACACTATATTTTATAATCCTATATTTTTTATATTGTAATGTTTGACTATACACTCTCTTTCTTAATTTATACATTTTTCACCTTAAATTTCCATATTTCAAATTTTATTTGTAAATTAAGCATAATTAAGAAACATTGAACGATAAATCTGATCCACTTAACCATTTCAAAGTTTCTATTACCGCATTTAAACCTCATCATCAATTGCTCTAAATCTGCAAACTGCATGCAACTGTATCCAATACCTATCATATCTTCATATAGCCAAAAATGGATCACTTATAATATACTTTCTTATTTTAAAACTAACAAAATAAATACTAATTTACAGTAATGCTCCAACAAAGAAAAATATATAATAATAGGTTACTATTGCATAGATGTTCAACTTCCATTACACATTCAAAATCCAGAAAACACAACAATAAAAAAAGCAACATACCAAAACAAACAAACTACTTAGTAGGCATGATTAAATATAAAAAAAACCAAGTTGAACAATCTCTGCAGCATCACTCAATTCTCTCCGCTTTCATCATCATCTGAAGAAGGTAACCTGTTCAAATCAAATTTTCTTATCCTTCTTCATTTTCATCATCAGCCGCTTCAAGTGGTGCTGGTTCATTTTTCTATTCCCACTCTGTGATGGTGGAAGTGGTGGTCCAAGTGCTGCTGCGGACCCCACTAGTTGGCTTCTCTCTTTTCCTCCACTGCCGTCGCCGGCAGAAGGCCCTTCCTCTGCTACAAGGAATTGTGATTGTGTGTGGAAAATGTGAAGCGAATGTGAAGTATTTATGTTGATGAAAAATGGAGGATTAAGTTTACGTTACACTAAATTTATAAAACGCAATCATTTGCGAAACGATGCAAACATGCAATATTTGATTTTGGTGGTGTCTTTTGGGGGAATTCATAAAACGCAACCATTTGCGAAACGATGCAAACATGCAGTATTTGATTTTGGTGGTGTCTTTTGGGGGAATTCATAAAACGCAACCATTTGCGAAACGATGCAAACATGCAGTATTTGATTTTGGTGGTGTCTTTTGGGGGAAAAGGTGGCTATATTCCATGTATACTAGAAATCAAATATATAAGATAATATTATTTGTCAGAGAAATCAGAAAATCATTATTCCTTTACGTTTTTAAATTGGAATATTAAAATTTTCATTTGACTGAAAAATAAATAAAGGTATCTTTGAATTTATGAATTAAATTTTAATACAGCAACATCATCAAACGGTTATACACCATCTCTATAAATATTGAACTCTGAAGTAGAATTTGTAACACAATAACATCATCAAACGGTTATACACCATGGGTGCTCTTGATCACATCTCCGACCTCTTTGACTGCTCTTACCGAAGAAGTTCCAAATACAAGAAAAAGCGCAAACAATTCCAGACGGTGGAGGTGAAAGTGAAGATGGATTGCGAAGGATGTGAGAGAAAAGTGAAAAAATATGTGGAAGGGATGAAAGGGGTGACACAAGTGTGTCGCAGCCTAAAAAATATAGTGTGCGAAGAAATAACCGGCGAAAAAGAAAATGATAGAAGAGTCGCCACCGTGCGTTATTTATCCCAAAGGAGGGAAAGGAAACGCTCGAAGTAAACCTGGAGAAAGGAAAGGAAAAGACAAGGTCTCGCAACCAAATCTTGGGTTCGGGAGTCGATTATACGAAGGGAAGGTATTAGCACCCCTGCACATCCGTAGTACTCTACGGGATCCACTCTTGTTGTTCTTGTCTAAAGGGTGTGCGTATATCTAATGTACTATTTACTAAAAAGGAGGTCAAAAGAAAATGACTCGCACGGATGTCGCATCCACTGCATACGTATCTCATCTGAATATGAGAATCAGAGCCTTCGTAGCTCGGCTACCTATGGGTGAAAGAGAAGTGTGCTCGCTAAGACATCGCGTCTTATGCCTACGTATCTCATCAGGAATGAGAATCAGAGCAAAACGTAGTTCAGCTAACTACGGGAATAAGGGTCTCGATTGCCACTAGGGCAAGAGAAAGGGAAGGTCTCGATTGCAACGAGGGCGAGAGAAAAGAATCGCGACAAGGGCGAAAGCAAACAAAGATTAGTTGTTAGTCGTTATTCAAAAAAGGAACTCGACAAGACATCACATCTTGTGCCTACGTATCTCATATGAACATGAGAATCAGAGTTGCCGTAGTTCGGCTACCTAGGGATTGCCATCTGAACACGGACTTACAAAGGAGGACACCAGTTGTGTCAAAGGAAAGTGGGCAATGTGTTCACGTCCTAGCAGCAGGTGTCGCAGCTCGCTGAATCGAGTCTTAGGCAGTTACCTCTTTGCAATAGAACGGACTACATGCCACAGGATCGGAGACGCACTGAAGGTCTAAAAAAAGGGGAAGCTTTGCCCTATAGTTGTCATGCAATATGGACCTAAGTGTTAGGATTTACAAATGGGAATATCTACCTAATGTTAGCATGCAAAGAATAAGGGAATTCTACCTATGTTATCCTACAAAAGAATAAGGGAATTCTACCTATGTTATCATACAAAAGAATAAGGGAATTCTACCTATGTTAACATACAAAAGAATATGGGAATTCTACCTAATGGGTGCTACCTAAACGGAACAAGAATCGACGAATGGAGCAAGGTGAGGGTAAGGGTAGATGGCGATGCATGAAGCAATCGACTTATAGGTGGTAGATGGCGATGCATGAAGCAATCGACTTACAAGAGAAATGACGATGCATGAAGCAATCGACTTACAAAAGGATGGATGAATACGTGCTGGTTATGTTAAGTTTGAAAAATAATTACTCGACGTTGGATCGAGGTTTTGATCTTGTTTTGAAATGGTTATCGGATGTTTGTTTTAGTTCTTGTATTAACAGATGAATAAAGAATGAAAGAATAAACATTATACACTTCATGGTAGAGGGGTACATTTGTTATGAATGGGGATTGTTCATGGTAATCAAACAATAATAATATGTGCCTCATACAACATACAAGTAGGCAACAGTTTAATCGAGTCAGATAAATAAACAAGTATATGGTCAAATCAAATAATCAAAGAATGAAATGAATGAGCATTAGACAATGCATGATAAGTGTAAACATGTTAATCAATCAAACAATAGAAGCATGGATGAAAGAAACAAGTATAAAAAATATCAAATGAATCAGACAAGTAAAATTATGCACACAAAGGATCAATGAATAATTTAATCGGGAAATGATGCAAAGATCAAATAAAATCAAGATTAAAGGCCTCTAATATGTGGCATGTGAGATGAACAAGGGAGGATCAAAAGATCTCTTCAATTGCTCTAAGCAATCCCTATGTCAAACATCAATCATAAAAAAGTCAACTGTAAAGTCAAGTCAACTTAAAAATTATCAAATAAATAGTAAATTAATTCAATAAATTATGAAAAAATAAATTAAATGAGGTGGGGTCAGGACATCATCATCCCCCAAAAAGATTTCAAAAATAATGAAAATTGGTTATTGAATTAATTGAATCAAAACAGAAGTCAAATGAAAAGTCAACCAAGCAAACTAGGTAAAAAATAAATCCAAAATAAATTAAAAATGGGAAATAAAATTCCAAGAAAAGGTCAGGTTGACCATGAGACATTGGTCAACCTTCATCCCAAAAATCAGAAGTTAAAAATAATTCTAAGTCATGAAAATAAAATAAATGCAAAAAAGTATGCTTAAAAGAACCACTTGAAATAAACAATTAAAATAAAATATTAACATTAAATAAAATATGAAAATAAAAATTAAATAAATTAAATAAAACATTAAAAAATATAAAAAACTATTTTTTGGTATTTTTATGAATAAATAAAAATATTTTATTAATTTAAAATGAAAACAGAAAAATAAAATAAATTGAAAAAAATAAAATGAAAATGAAATAATGAAATGTGATGGGCCATGAGTGCATGGGGTGTGGATAGCGTCTGAGCGCATGAGAGGCCCGACCCAAACGGTTATTGCAGCGTGACCAAAAAATAAATGTTCAGCTTAATGAAGTCTATGTAGCACGTTGAATCAATTGGCCATGTGAAGTAAGTCACAAAAGACAAAACAGTGGAATGGACGAACATGATCAAACGCACACGCGCGATCCAAGGGACCACCGAGCGACACATGTTATTTCTTCATGCAGCATGCAAAGAAAACGTAAAAGCCATGCATTAATGCTGAAAAAACGTGAAAAAACGTGAAAAAACGCAACAATTTCTTCCAACCTTCCAACTAACATATCTCCCTCTATAGTGCTCCAAATGGGATGATGTAAAAAGAGATTGATTACCTAGTGGAGAAAGTCCACTGCTTCTTGTTGGGATGAGAGGAAAGAGAAGGAAGATACTTCAATGGTGTTGCAAACTTGAAGAATGGAAAATAGAAGTGAGAAACAACCTTGCCTTTGCCTTGCTCTTGCTTAGGTCGAAAATGTAGCAGCCTCCATTCTGATTAGGGTTTTAGGAGTTTATATATGTAGGGTTTTAAGTGTTTGAATGGGCTTAAGTGTGTGGTTTTGGTTCATGAGCAAAATGCCACAAAAGGTGAGGTGTGAAATGAAACTCTAAATGTGGAAAAGCTTAAGTGAGTGAACATAAAATGTACATGGCCAAATGAGGAAAACATGTGTTGGTTGGTTTGTGCAACATGGCATGATTTTTTTTGGAAATAAGTTCAAGAGGGTGACTTTATGACCTTGTAACTTGATGAGAACATGTCCAAATGGCAAAGCAATGCAAACAGTAGAAAGAGGGCATGTAACTTAACATTTTTCATGTTGAACACATCTTGAAATGGCGAGTGGAAAGAGGTGAAAAATGGCCATAAAGTTCAGGTCTCATGGCTGCAAAATGGTTGGGCCAGTTTGGCCTAAATGCTGTCAAAAAATTCAGCCTATGATACCAACTTTAGATGAGTGTATCTTCCAAACCAATGATTCAAATGGGATGATTCCAAAGGGATGTGAAAGAGGACATAACAAGGTAAAACTGTCATGAAGAAAGTATTTTCAAAAGATGTCTTGAAGTGCAAGAAAACTGGCCCATAAGTCTTGACAAATTTGGCAAATTTTGGACTTAGAAAATTTTCTAAGTGTCCTAAAATAATGTCTTACTTTGACCAAGCATAACTTTCTCAATTTTAATCCAAATGAAACAAACGTTATATCTCTAGAAAGCTTGGAAAAAAGGAACAACTTTCATGTTGGAGAAATTTTCAAATGGAGCTTTCATCTTGATGGAAAATTGGCTTAAAGTGGGTGCAAAAACCATAAAAACTTGCCTTAAATGGAAAGTCAACTATTTCCAAATTTAGTAACTTTTCTAAATCCTGATTAAGCGATGAATCCATGATCCAACCTTGATCAAATTTCACCTGTAGGATCCCTTAGGCATGAATTTTAAGATTCCACTTTCAAAATGTTAGGAGTTGACTTTTCTGACCCCATAGTTGACTTTTCCCAAATTGTCTGATTCCCGATTCCATTGATCAATTGAAGCACCTCTAGATCAAATAAAGAGCTGATTTTTTACATGCAGACCCTTGTGGACATATGGAGGGCCATGGAAATGAGTTTCACCAAAGGAATCAGAAATAAACCGATTTTATACCAAAACCTAGTTTTAGGGCAAAGATGACTAGGAACTGATTGCACTGATTGCCAATGGATCTTTGTGAGATAATTGTGAATCTTCCTAGGCCAAGATGCCTCTATAATCATGGCATGAATGAGCCCCTTCACTTCCAACCAAACCTTTCCTGTTGCAGATAGCCGTGAAACCCTGATTTCTGGTTAACTCCAGATGCACACTCTGAGAGCTTTGAATCTTCCATTGATGAAACTGAGGACCATAATAAGACATATGGACCTCCTTAAGACCCTTGAGACTTTTATATTTGGAGAATGAAGTTCAATTCTCAGTCTTGCCTTGTGTGGGCTCCTTCTGGTTAAGGAGTGGTCAATCAAACCCTGATTTCCAAGTCACTAATGCAGTATGCAATGAGTATGACCTAGTATGATGCTAATGCAATCCCATGCTTTCCATGAAAAAGTGAAGGGTAAATTTTGGGGTATTACAAAGTGGAAGTTGACCGGAAAGCAAACAAGGTAACCGTTACGGGTTACGTAGAGCCTTCCAAGGTGGTGAAACGAATCGTGTATCGAACGGGGAAAACGGCTGAGATATGGCCTTACGTTCCATACGACGTGGTTGCACACCCTTATGCTCCTGGTGTTTACGACAAAAAAGCACCTTCCGGTTACGTTAGAAACGCTTATGATCCTAACGTTTCTAGCCTCGCAGGTGCTAGTTCTACGGAAGATAGGTATACTACTGCTTTCAGCGATGATAACCCCGCCGCATGCGCCGTCATGTGATTCCCCGTAGACGCCACAACTATCGACAGTATATAACATAGTCTGTCTGTTTTTTTCGTATTCTTTAATTTGCTTTTAGTTTAGTTTGCCTTTTCTATTATTGTACTGTACATTCGCGAAGAAAACAAAAAAAAAAGGATTGGAGATGGGAAGAAGTACCGTGGTGTTATGCGGTTCAGCGTTCATGGTCGGAGTAGGAACTGAGAGAATTGGTGTAAGGTGAACGGTTACAGTGGTTGTGTGATTTTATATTGAACCGAACAAGTAATCTATGGTTTGTTGGTGGAAGGAAATAAGTATTATGGAAGGTTGTGCTGAGAGTCTTAGAAGATGAGAAAAGGTGTTGTGAGGTGAAACTTCATGAAGAAAAGAAGAACATCAAAACTTATTCATAATGGTGGTGAGATGATATTTTACATGAAGCAGAATTTTGTTATGGTGTTGGTATAGTATGTACATGAATAATGGTGGGATGAAAAGAGATAAAAGGTTTTTTTTGTGCAGTAATGAATGAGAAAAGGGTTAGTGAGGTAACGTTGAGGAGGGGAGTATTTGTCTGAGTAAAAAAAATTGAATGTGAAGATGATGATGGATGTGAAACCAGAGGGAGGACGAGGCTGAGAACCTAAAAAACAAACTTTTGTTTTTGTTTTTTTGCTATCTTTTGAAATGAATGAGAGGATCAAAGTGAGTTGAGAGGCGCGGCGTTATCGGTCCCCCCTTCTTGTTCATGCATTGGCCCCTTATATAGGATGACAACTAGGGTTTTTATAAATAATAAAAGTCTAAAGTCCCCTTTGAATATTTGTTTAAGAGACTAAAATAAATAAAACTAAATGAATTAAAATAAAAATAAAAACACAAAAAAAAACATAACTAATCCTATTTAAATATTTTGAACATTTTATCGTAAAAATAAAAATTGAAAGACTCAAAATGAATAAAAGTCACACGCAAAATTGCTCAAAAAATTAAATTGAATGTATCAAAATCATCAACATAAAATAAACTTCCCGAAAACATACCGGTTTTGATCAAATTTTGAAATAAAAGTGATCGGCTAAAAGGCTCAAGCTGATTACAATGCGATAGAAAAAGTAGTAAAAAAAACGAGCACGTCAGGTTAAACTACGCGAACAGTAGATTAATAGAATTGATGTATTCATGTTCAATTTTGAAATATTCGTCAATTTATTTCACGTGCATTTGAGAATTAGTTTGATCGATCTGTTTGTAAATCCGAAAGTTTAATCTAATTGACATTTTGGGCACTATTAGGGATGAAATGCATGTTATGCTATGTGGATGATACGAATGTCACGGCGTATGTATCGATTCAATGGTTCAGGGTCAAAATTGGGGTATGACACTTAGAGGCTGCTGTTTAACAAGACAATAATTGTGCAATTATAAAAAGTAACGATAGAGGGAGGGGTTTGAGTTTGAATGCGATAAAATAAAAGTTGTTCTGAATTAACAAGAAAGCAATCAGATTTTGTATAGGATCCCTTATTTCTCCCCCGTTGATGTGTAATGCATTACATGAATGAGAATTTTATTATATTTTCACGACGAATTAACCCAACCACTATACTCAATTCCTTGGTGTATAACTCACTAATTACCACTCGGTATCTTTTTTCCCTATTCAACCATCGTAAGTGAAATTAAGCGATGCACAAAACGTTAACTCAACTGCCACTACTCGGGGCCTCCTATCCCCATTCAACCAGCATAATCATATCAATTTCCCTAGTTCCAACATATAGACTAATAGTCAGTATTCCCTATGTGCCCAAGATCATATTAAAAGAGTATCTCATATAAAAAGCATTAATCAAAATAAGCAATCAAATACATATTATCGCTCATATGCACTTAGCCGACCAACAAACAAATGACCTTATAATATATCAAGTAAATTATGGTTGTGAGGTCCATATTTTACATTAATCTTCCATCCAGAACCATCTTTCGAAGGTGTTGACTTGATTTTGAATGAACAACCATATTTCTTAGTAGTACTTTGTGTTGCATTATCCACTTCCTTGTATTTTCCATCTTTATCACAACTAAATATTACTTTGTGACTTCTCTTTCTCTTACTTGTTTCAGTATCTGAACGAGTTATGGTAACAATCATTTTATGTTTGATTCCAACCTCCTTAATGCATCCTGTCACCTCTTTTTGTGTATAAAATTTATGTGAATTTGAGAATGCATCAGTAGTATCTACACATATTTGATTTTTTTAATCAAATATCATAAAAGAGATCTCCATATTTGTGAAACATAAAAAAAAGTTGAAAAATGTATATGAGATTACTTAGAGTCAAGTTATTTGATGCATAAAATGACATGTACCAAAAACTTATATCCAAATGTAAGCCAAGAAATTCCAAAAGGGGAAATTCGAAAGATAAACCAGCTGAAATTTCTGCAGACCTAAGACAAAGTTAAGATGTCTTTCGATCAAACATTTTGGAAGAAAAAGCAACAACATTCGACATTGAGAAGTCTGGTATCGGACTTGACACATGGA
Source organism: Lathyrus oleraceus (assembly GCF_024323335.1). NCBI lineage: Eukaryota > Viridiplantae > Streptophyta > Magnoliopsida > Fabales > Fabaceae > Lathyrus > Lathyrus oleraceus. The sequence goes on along the minus strand of NC_066585.1, from coordinate 264,354,808 downwards.
GACCAATTGAAGGCTAGTCAGGCATGCAAATATGACATGGATACCAATTGAAGGCTAGTCAAATTTTAAATTGAAGTAATTGTCTTTTGCCTACCACTTTTACATTTATACGAATAAATCCTGTTTCTATTTAAGTTATTCTTTACTTATTTTCTTTACCATCCAAGTATTTAGTTTCGACCCAGTCGAAATCATTTAGTTCATTTACTTTCAAAACTTGATTGCTTTACTAAGATAATCAACATTCATTACAAACAACCCGACAACATTAAATTCTCTTTTTCCATAAAATTAGCACAAACTAGCCCTATAATTTACTAGTTTGATCCTTCAAACAAAAAATTTAAAACTAAGTAATTGTTTATCAGGAACACGGATAAACCCCAAATTATTTAGTATAGGTTATACCATTGAATAAATATGTTATATGTTATTCGGTAAACAAAACATTAAACCGGAAAACATGATATAAACTTATCCCATAAAAGAAAGATACTTACCTAATATCTTTTCTAAAATTTATCCAGGAAACTAGTGTAGGATTCAAATTCATCATTTTTGAAAAACTAAAATAAAATGGTAAAGTAGTTGATATGTTAAAAAAAAAGATAAAATGAGAATATTTTATAAGTTGTAGGGGGAGGAATAAATCTAAGTGTATGGGATAATTTTTTTAAAATATGTCTGTATCCAAATTTATTCACATTTTTCTCTCGTAGTCCAATAAATGTAATATATTCCGTGAACAAATCTATGTCTAATGGATAGTTTTTTTTACCACTATACGCAACATTTTCAATAAAATATCCAAACTAACCAATTTTTTAACTAAAATTTTAATATACTTCACTTAAAAAAAAAGGACGTGCTAAAACAATTGTCGCTTGTTCCTAATTTCAATACGGCGAGGCAATCGTAGGAAGTGGCATATTTTTATAACACATATTTTAATTTTCTGCAGAAATATATTCTTAGAGAAGGAAAATTATTACTAAGAAAACTTCTGCAAATTTTAATAAAATCCATATTTTTCAAAACATATATTTGGAATTTTCGCAGGAAATGTCGTAGAAAATAATTTCGCAGAAAACTAAAGTATCCACAATAACAAGTTGCAATCAAATAACATTATATGATTTTGAGTGTACACCAATGTAACTACTTAGAATCACAATAGCAGAAAAAAAATGCATTCAATCATTAGAAAATTGTACTAAGTATACAGGATCTACAATTTCCATTATATTTACAATAACAGGGACATTGTGTTATTGTTAGAGGGTGAGATGGTGAAACTAAAACTTAAGCAGCTTAATAAATCACATGACATCTAAATTAATTAAAGACAGTGCTACTAATTCAATCCATGTTATCTCAAAGCAGTACCAAAGGAAATTAAAGTGAACAAAAAAAAACTATGTATGATACTTATTCCCAACCAATCAACATAATACCGAAGGGTTATCTAAACCTAACTTATAATTCATCTTAAACAAGTTCATAAGAGGTTCCTGTTATCAAAACAAATTAAATCCAAAAAAGGGTTCCCATGTAACTTATAATTCCTTGACATTAAACAACAATATAATTAGGTTTTTTTAATTCAAATCCTAGTAACTAATACCTACACATTAATATCAAAACCTACAGAAACTAATACTATTGAGTGTATTTAATACAATTGTATGTTTTATCTGTACTTAATTTAATCGACCAGTTCAAACAGGTTGAACTTGTTGCAATGTAGAGCATGGTATGTTTTAAAACCAATTTAGATCCAAAGACAAAAAAAAAATTACACCAGAAACTAGAAACCATAGTTTAAACCTCAAATTCATACAGTAAGACTCATTGAAAACAACACCTACCTTATAAAATGAGTTAAAAACCTGAAGCATCAACAATTGTAAAATAAAATTTAGTAGTATGTTGTCAACAAGTGATCATATTTGCAGGATATATCTAACTATATCCTTTTCCTGGTTAGTCTTATGGGTGAATAAAATTCAAGTTTTATAATTAACTCTAACCAAAAAATGACAATGAAATCCTAATGAAAATTTGGCCTACTCAAATCAAGGCTAATTGTTAAAACAAAAACTATTATATAAACTACGAAAATAATTGCTACTAGTACCACTGTTCTTGTATCCTTTCATAGCTTCATCTTCGTTTGAATTAAGTGCAGAGATACTGCATGAACATCATTAAACGTGTTCAATTCAGATTCACCAGTTCTTGAAATCCTTTCATAGCTTCATCTTTCAACTAGTGTTGCTAACAGTGAATTGCCAAAATATCAGTTTGATCAAATCTTACTACTACACAACAGTGATACAGTGCTGATATAGCCACTACTTGAAAACATAGTGTAATACATAGTGTTCCATATTTCAAATTTTGTTTGTAAATTAAGCATAATTAAGAAACATTGAACGATAAATCTGATCCACTTAACCATTTCAAAGATTCTATTACCGCATATAAACCTCATCATCAATTGCCCTAAATCTGTAAACTGCATCCAACTGTATCCAATACATATCATATCTTCATATAGCCAAAAATGGATAACTTATAATATACTTTCTTATTTTAAAACTAACAAAATAAATACTAATTTACAGTAATGCTCCAACATAGATAAATATATAATAATAGGTTACTATTGCATAGATGTTCAACTTCCATTACACATTCAAAATCCAGAAAACACAACAATCAAAAAAGCAACAAACCAAAACAAACAAACTACTTAGTAGGCATGATTAAATATAAAAAAAAAACCAAGTTGGACAATCTCTGCAGCATCACTCAATTCTCTCCGCTTTCATCATCATCTGAAGAAGGTAACCTGTTCAAATCAAAAAATTTTATCCCTTCTTCATTTTCATCATCAGCCGTTTCAAGTGGTGCTGGTTCATTTCTCCTATTCCCACTCTGTGTTGGTGGAAGTGGTGGTCCAAGTGCTGTTGCGGACCCCGCTGGTTGGCTTCTCTTTTTTCCTCCACTGCCGTCGCCAGCAGAAGGCCCTTCCTCTGCTACAAGGGAGCGATTCAAATCAACAATAAGTCCTCTAACAACATGTTGCACTTCTTCATCCACCTGATTACCACCATCACATGAAAACAATCAACCACATAAGAAAAACCACATTCATATAAATGTTCAATTAATCCAACAATCACATAAACATAAAAAAAAAATAGTTTTATAATAATCTTAAACATACTTTCAATTAAATATTTATTATAAAACTATAATCTTAAACATACTTTCAATTAAATATTTATTATAAAACTATATTTAGTATAAAGTCATATATGTATATGTATATATATACCCTCAGCCGCACGCAATTGTGGTGGTTCAAAAGTAGGTGGCGGAAAGAAACCACGGTGCAGGCGTTCGAGATGTTTTCGCATGTGTCCAAACGCTGCCTTCCCTGTCGCAAACTGTCTTCTACATTATGGACAAGTTGGAGTTCCTTGAGGAGGGTTTCTAACTTGATTACTTTTTCTTTTCTTCGAGCCCTTACCACTACCACCAACACCACCACCACTTCCCATCACAGGCACATTTGCACAGTCCGCAGTAACGGCGATCACCAGAGGCCTAGAGGCATCGCCATCCTGGTCTCCGCCGTCTTCATTACCACCATCACCACTTTCATTTCCGTATATTTCATCATCACCCGCAGTTAACTCAGCCCAAACTTCCTCAACAGTTTTCATGATAACATTTTCCAAAGAACCCTCGGCCTCAAGGATAGGGTTTGTTTCAGTAGGAGTGTTATCATGTTCAGATGGAGAGTGTGGAGGGGAAACCGGGGGAGAGTTGTTTGGGGTAGAATTTGTGTTCTTGGAAGGGTCCATTGCGATGATGATGATGTGATGATGATAATAATACTAAAAGAGAAAAATGAGTGAGAATTGTGATTGTGTGTGGAAAATGTGAAGCGAATGTGAAGTATTTATGTTGATGAGAAATGGAGGATTAAGTTTACGTTACACTAAATTCATAAAATGCAACCATTTGTGAAACGATGCAAACATGCAGTATTTGATTTTAATGGTGTCTTTTGGGGGGAATTCATAAAACGCAGCCATTTGTGAAACGATGCAAACATGCGGTATTTGATTTTGGTGGTGTCTTTTGGGGAATTCATAAAACCCAACCATTTGCGAAACAATGCAAACATGCGGTATTTGATTTTGGTGGTGTCTTTTGGGGGGAAAGGTGGCTATATTCCATGTATACTAGAAATCAAATAAATTTTTTAACTAACCAAATTTTTAACTAAAATTTTAATATACTTCACTTTTAAAAAAAAGGACGTACTAAAGCAATTGTCGCTTGTTCCTAATTTCAATACGGCGAGGCAATTGCATGAAGTGGCATGTTTTTATAATGCATATTTTAATTTTCTGCAGAAATATATTCTTACAAAAGGAAAATTATTACTACGAAAACTTCTGCAAATTTTAATAAAATCTATATTTTTCAAAACATATATTTGGAATTTTCGCAGGAAATGTCGTAGGAAATAATTTCGCAGAAAACTAAAGTATCCACAATAACAAGTTGCAATCAAATAACATTACATGATTTTGAGTGTACACCAATGTAACTACTTAGAATCACAATAGGAGAAGAAAAATGCATTCAATCATTAGAAAATTGTACTAAGTAGACAGGATCTACAATTTCCATTATATTTACAATAACAGGGACATTGTGTTATTGTTAGAGGGTCAGATACTGAAACTAAAACTTAAGCAGCTTAATAAATCACATGACATCTAAATTAATTAAAGACAGTGCTACTAATTCAATCCATGTTATCTCAAAGCAGTACCAAAGGAAATTAAAGTGAACAAATAAAACTATGTATGAGACTTATTCCCAACCAATCAACATAATACTGAAGGGTTATCTAAACCTAACTTATAATTCATCTTAAACAAGTTCATAAGAGGTTCCTGTTATCAAAACAAATTAAATCCAAAAAAGGGTTCCCATGTAACTTATAATTCCTTGACATTAAACAACAATATAATTAGGTTTTTTTAATTCAAACCCTAGTAACTAATACCTACACATTAATATCAAAACCTACAGAAACTAATACTATTGAGTGTATTTAATACAGTTGCGTGTTTTATGTGTGCTTAATTTAATCAACCGGTTCAAACAGGTTGAACTTGTTGCAATGTAGAACATGGTATGTTGTAAAACTAATTTAGATCCAAAGACAAAAAAAAACTTAAACCAGAAACTAGAAACCATAGTTTAAACCTCAAACTCATACAGTAAGACTCACTGAAAACAACACCTGCCTTATAAAATGAGTTTAAAACCTGAAGCAATAACAATTGTAAAATTAAATTTAGTAGTATGTTGTCGATCAAAGTTTCAACATGCATGTGTTTAGTCTTAAAACACAAATCATATATGTGTGCTAACAACTTAGTAACACAATAGAACTAGAAGAATTTATATCCAATTAAACCCAAGCCACAAAGGGACAAAAATAAGATCAAAGATTCCATTTGATGCAAACTTCACTCATGGGATTGGAACCATACAAGATTTGAGTTAAGGATTATTCTATCATGAAAAATATTTATTGACAATGGACATGAAACATGACATGAAAAAAAGGCTTCTTCTAGTTTCAAAATCTTGGGTGATTTGCATGCAGATGACAGAAGCATTCAAGATTTATAAACCAACTTTGTTTTAAACTTTTACACACACTATATTTTATAATCCTATAATTTTTATATTGTAATGTTTGACTATACACTCTCTTTCTTAATTTATACATTTTTCACCTTAAATTTCCATATTTCAAATTTTGTTTGTAAATTAAGCATAATTAAGAAATATTGAACGATAAATCTGATCCACTTAACCATTTCAAAGATTCTATTACCGCATATAAACCTCATCATCAATTGCCCTAAATCTGCAAACTGCATGCAACTGTATCCAATATATATCATATCTTCATATAGCCAAAAATGGATCACTTATAATATACTTTCTTATTTTAAAACTAACAAAATAAATACTAATTTACAGTAATGCTCCAACATAGATAAATATATAATAATAGGTTACTATTGCATAGATGTTCAACTTCCATTACACATTCAAAATCCAGAAAACACAACAATGAAAAAAGCAACAAACCAAAACAAACAAACTACTTAGTAGGCATGATTAAATATAAACAAAAACAAGTTGAACAATCTCTGCACCATCACTCAATTCTCTCCGCTTTCATCATCATGTGAAGAAGGTAACCTGTTCAAATCAAATTTTCTTATCCCTTCTTCATTTTCATCATCCGCCGCTTCAAGTGGTGCTGGTTCATTTCTCCTATTCCCACTTTGTGATGGTGGAAGTGGTGGTCCAAGTGCTGCTGCGGACCCCGCTGGTTAGCTTCTCTTTTTTCCTCCACTGCCGCCGCCGGCAGAAGGCCCTTCCTCTGTTGTAAGGGAGCGATTCAAATCAACAACAAGTCCTCTAACAACATGTTGCACTTCTTCATCCACCTGATTACCACCATCACCTGAAAACAATCAACCATATAAGAAAAACCACATTCATATAAATGTTCAATTAATCCAACAATCACATAAACATAAAAAAAAATAGTTTTATAATAATCTTAAACATGCTTTCAATTGAATATTTATTATAAAACTATAGTTAGTATAAAGTCATATATGTATATGTATATATATACCCTCAACCGCAGGCAATTGTGGTGGTTCAAAAGTAGGTGGCGAAAAGAAACCACGGTGCAGGCATTCGGGGTGTTTTCGCATGTGTCCAAACGCTGCCTTCCATGTCGCAATCTGTCTTCTACATTTTGGACAAGTTGGAGTTCCTTGAGGAGGGTTTCTAACTTGATTACTTTTTCTTTTCTTCGAGCCCTTACCACTACCACCAGCACCACCACCACTTCCCATCACAGGCACATTTACACCGTCCGCAGTAACAGCGATCACCAGAGACCTAGAGGCATCACCATCCTGGTCTCCGTCGTCTTCATTACCACCATCACCACTTTCATTTCCGTATATTTCATCATCACCCGCAGTTAACTCAGCCCAAACTTCCTCGGCAGTTTTCATGATAACATTTTCAGAAGAACCCTCGGCCTCAGGGATAGGGTTTGTTTCAGTGGGGGTGTTATCATGTTCAGATGGAGAGTGTGAAGGGGAAATCGGGGGAGAGTTGTTTGGGGTAGAATTTGTGTTCTTGGAAGGGTCCATTGCGATGATGATGATGATGTGATGATGATAATAATACTAAAAGAGAAAAGTGAGTGAGAATTGTGATTGTGTGTGGAAAATGTGAAGCGAATGTGAAGTATTTATGGTGATGAAAAATGGAGTATTAAGTTTACGTTACACTAAATTCATAAAACGCAACCATTTGCGAAACGATGCAAACATATAGTATTTGATTTTTAAATTCATAAAACACAACCATTTGCGAAACGATGCAAACATGCAGTATTTGATTTTGGTGGTGTCTTTTGGAGGGAAAAATAAATAGTATTTGACTGAAAAAAATAAAGCTATCTTTGAATTTATGAATTAAATTTTAATAATTATAATTATATTATATAAAAGAAAACTTATAATAAATGGCATTTTAGGATGCAATGATAGAAAATAATATTACTCCTATGTTAATCTATTTTGCAATGGAATTTGAAAATAAAGCTATCAAAATATGTCACAGACTAACTAGCCCCAATGACGGTGGTTTGAAAACATCACATAAAGACAAAAACAACCACCGACTATATTTCAGATAAACAACAATCAGACACGTGGACGTGTCCGATTTACAATCCTTAACTACTTTTGTCAGAAACTTAGTTTACTATAAATATTGAACTCTGAAGTAGAATTTGTAAGACAACAACATTATCAAACGGTTATACACCATGGGTGCTCTTGATCACATCTCTGACCTCTTTGACTGCTCTTACCGAAGAAGTTCCAAATACAAGAAAAAGTGCAAACAATTCCAGACGGTGGAGGTGAAAGTGAAGATGGATTGCGAAGGATGTGAGAGAAAAGTGAAGAAATCTGTGGAAGGGATGAAAGGGGTGACACAAGTGGAAGTTGAACGGAAAGCAAACAAGGTAACCGTTACGGGTTACGTGGAGCCTTCCAAGGTGGTGAAACGAATCGTGTATCGAACGGGGAAAACGGCTGAGCTATGGCCTTATGTTCCATACGACGTGGTTTTATTAATTCCTTGACATAAAGTGAATGCGGGTTTAGAAGATATTATAGAGAAAGGTTGTATCTACATAAAGTTTAATGATTGAAAATAAAATGTATATAAGGTGAGATGGAAATGGGAAGAAGCACCGTGGTGTTATGCGGTTCAACGTTCATGGTCGGAGCAAGAACTGAGAGAATTGGTGTAAGGTGAACAGTTACAGTGCTTGTGTGATTTTATATTGAACCGAAGCAAGTAATCTATGGTTTGTTGGTGGAAGGAAATAAGTATTATGGAAGGTTGTGCTGAGATTCTTAGAAGATGAGAAAAGGTGTTGTGAGGTGAAACTTCATGAAGAAAAGAAGAACATCAAAACTTATTCATAACGGTGGTGAAATGATATTTTACATGAAGCAGGATTTTGTTATGGTGTTGGTATAGTATGTACATGAATAATGGTGGGAAGAAAAGAGATAAAAGGTTTTTTTTTGCAGTAATGAATGAGAAAAGGGTTAGTGAGGTAACGTTGGGGAGGGGAGTATTTTTCTGAGTAAAAAAAATTGAATGTGAAGATGATAATGGATGTGAAACCAGAGGGAGGACGAGGCTGAGAACCTAAAAAATAAACTTTTTTTTCTTTGTTTTTTTGTAATCTTTTGAAATGAATGAGAGATGATTAAAGTGAGTTGAGAGGCGCGGCGCTACCGGTCCCCCCTTCTTGTTCATGCATTGGCCCCTTATATAGGATGACAACTAGGGTTTTTATAAATAATAAAAGTCTAAAGTCCCCTTTGAATATTTGTTTAAGAGACTAAAATAAATAAAAGTAAATAAACTAAAATAAAAATAAAAACACAAAAAAAAACATAACTAATCCTATTTAAATATTTTGAACATTTTATCGTAAAAATAAAAATTGAAAGACTCAAAATGAATAAAACTCACACGCAAATTTTGAAATAAAAGTGATCGGCTAAAAGACTCAAGCTGATTACAATGCGATAGAAAAAGTAGTAAAAAAAACGAGCACGTCAGGTTAAACTACGCGAACAGTAGATTAATAAAATTGATGTATTCATGTTCAATTTTGAAATTTTCGTCAGTTTATTTCACGTACATTTGAGAATTAGTTTGATCGATCTGTCTGTAAATCCGAAAGTTTAATCTGGTTGACATTTTGGGCACTATTAGGGATGAAATGCATGTTATGCTTTGTGGATGATACGAATGTCACGACGTATGTATCGATTCAATGATTCAGGGTCAAAATTGGGGTATGACACACAAAGGTTGTTGTTTAACAAGACAATAATTGTGCAATTATAAAAAGTACCGATAGAGGGAAGGGTTTGAGTTTGAATGCGATAAAATAAAAGTTGTTCTGAATTAATAAGAAAGCAATTAGATTTTGTATAGGATCCCTTATTTCTCCCCCGTTGATGTCTAATGCATTACATGAATGAGAATTTTATTATATTTTCACGACGAATTAACCCAACCACTATACTCAATTCCTTGGTGTATAACTCACTAATTACCACTTGGGGTCTTTTTTCCCTATTCAACCATCATAAGTGAAATTAAGCGATGCACAAAACGTTAATTCAACTGCCACTACTCGAGGCCTCCTATCCCCATTCAACCAGCATAATTATATTAATTTCCCTAGTTCCAACATATAGACTAATAATAGTCGGTATTCCCTATGTGGCCAAGATCATATTAAAAGAGTATCTCATATAAAAAGCATTAATCAAAATAAACAATTGAATATATATATATATATATATATATATATATATATATATATATATATATATATATATATATATATATATATATATATATATATATATATATATATATATATATATATATATATATATATATATATATATAACTCCAATTATTCATGAAATGGAAAATTAAACATATGTCCAAACAGGTTCAAAATATGTTCATCAAACAAAACCTAACTTAGAGATGTTTAACTACTCATAACGATACAGTCAAATACCAATTGATTAGATGAAGATCGCATCAGAAAATCCTTGAAGTACTGACTTCAAATGACTTCCAATGCTCTCAAAATTGCCCTCTTGGTGCTTTTTACCGCCACTTTCAGTCTAAAATGCAGATTCTGACCGTTGGAATGATTAGTTTACCTCAATGCATCACACCTAAACCATAGATTTTGATTCACTATAGTTGGAAAAATGATGAGTTCATGTTGTCAAGGTTTCATGTACGTTCAATTGAGATCAAACAACCTATATTATAAAATCAGTATGTTTACTATTTTAAAAATTCAAAATTATATTAAATATGAATCATCCAACCTTGTTCAAACATTATAAATATTGTGACAGCGTGAATGCTGCAAAATGCCAACTACAGCGAATCCAATTTCCTAAACCACAACACTTTTTTTTCATTACATAGACTTGTTTCTTATTTTTTTTTTTTTGATACTTTATAGAAAGCTAAAACAAAAAGTAAAGTGAAAGGACACAAATTTGAAAAATTTATCCTACATGATTATAATAGATATGGTGGTTCTAGAGGTGAGAATGAGGCTTTTTCAGATGGATTTGGCTAATGAGGCGGCACCGAAGGTGATTTTGGAGAATTAACACTGATCAAATATTGAATATTTGATATCTATCATGAAAAAATTACAATAAAATGGTTTGGTCGGATGTTGTTGCAAATATGAGAGTTTTGCTAGTGGTCGTTGTAATTTTGGTGGTTTCGCTAGTGGTCGCAAAAGTGGATCTGTGAACTTTGACTCAACGAAAATCGTTGAAGATATTTGTTTGTTTGTGTTTTGTATTTATGTCGTAAGCATTGCTAGAGACTAAACATACACTAACAATGGTTGTTTGATAATAACTGACAAATTTCCAATCAGATCTTTAGGATTTATGGTTTCTTCTTTTGGCTTGTTTTCTATAGTTCTCTTGAGAGCATATTTTTATTTCAATTTTTCATATGAATTTTTGAATGAATTAGAGAACTTTTGAGACATTTCTTTGAAAGCAAGCTGTGAGGATTTAATTTGCTCACCAATAACTATTTTATTGTTGAAATATGTTTGTTTATGAAAAGAGTTTTGAAAAAATTCTTTGACCGAAGATGTTAGAGTAGAAATTGAATAATGTTGATTTTGTTGTTGAGAAGTGTATAAAGGGGCATATAAAATATATGGATTTGGATTGAAAATAGAATATTATTGATTTAAAGAATGAAATTATCGATTGATAGTTTCGAGAACAAGAACACTATCAAAACTAAAGAAAAATAAAATATTTTAAAAACTAAAAAGACGATAAAACTATCTAATAAAAATAATTTTATTTAATTTCATCATATATTTAAATATATATATATATATATATATATATATATATATATATATATATATATATATATATATATATATATATATAAATTTAATATTTAATTTATCTATTTAATTATAATTCTCCGCTCTAACCTGATATTTTCCGCACACTATATTTTATAATTGTACCACTTTCTTATATAATAATATTTTTCATATATTATTTTCCGCACACTACATTTTATAATTGTTCTATTACCATTTGCATTGAAGATGATATAATTTATTTTGTTAATAAAATATATATGATTATACAACTCGCATAATTGATTAAAAAAAATAAAATAAATAATCATATATTTGTTTTATTTTTTATCATAAAATAATTATAAATGATCCATATTATCATATATTTTAAATACAATTTGATTCACACAATGCTTATGAATTTAACAATCATACGACTATACAGTTCATTTTATAACTAAAAATCATATTAGTGTGTTCAACTATTTATAATAAAAACTCATGTGATATTTGTTACTTTCTATTTTTTATCAACTACATATTCTATTTTTTATTATTATAAGTCGTCTGAGAAAAAGTTTATACCTTTATTAATAATTTATAAGGTATTTTACGATACCAATGAATTATTTAATATTATTTTTATATTGTATTTTTAAGTATTTGTTATTTTCTCTTTTTTTTCAATTCTTTAAATTTGTCTTTAATAGATTATAATTAAAAAAAATGTAGTTTTGTTTTAAACTTTTACACACAGTATATTTTATAATCCTATACTTTTTATATTGTAATGTTTGACTATACACTCTCTTTCTTAATTTATACATTTTCACCTTACTTTTTTATGTGTTATATTACTTTATTTTATATTAAATTTAATTATTTTATCTTATAAAATATTTATGAGCCACATAGTTGATTAAAAAAATGAAGTATAAGTTTTATGTTGTCATCATACAATAATTAAAAAATTATTCATATTATCATATAATTTTAAATACTATTAGTTATGACTTAGTACAACCAGGCCTCCAAAAAATAAAGTTTTATATTTTAAATTTCAAAATAAAATCTTAAAATAAAAATAAAAATAAAAAAATAATAGTGACAATGTGACTAATTGTTTGTTTAACATGTCAAAATAATAAATAAATAAATAATTGAGAGAGAGGGGGAGATGGAGAGAGACAATTACACACTTCATCATTTAAAATTAGACAACTAAATAGTATAAATTAAAGATAGTATTCTAACAATTAAAACTAAACAATGTGATAATTTTTTTTATTTTACATAAAAGATAAATTATTTAACAATTAAAACAAAACAATGAGATAAATAAATCAAATAGATGATAATTTAATTGAAAGAAGTAAATTAAGACTAAGGAAATTTATAGAAAAAAACATTTAAAATACTTTATTCTAATAAATCAGAAGTAAGACTAAGGAAATTTTCTAATGAAACAATGGAATCAACTTTATTGTTTTTTTTTTTTAAATTAAATTAAGATTATGTGTGAAAAGTTTTTGTTAAAAATCACTTTTTCTTGATATCATACACGAAAGTGAATGTTGAAATATGATAGGTACCAAATACGTATTCAAACAAATTTAAATTTACATGATGTAAGTTATTTGATGAAAGTTTTTTATTCAAATGAAATGAAAAAGGAGGTAATGGACAATTGCATAAATAAAAAAGAATTAGTTTAACATAAAGAAAAAAAGAAAAAATATTTTAAAATTTTACAAGAATATTTTTATTAAAAGGTATATTATTTGACTTAAGAGGAGGAGTTCAAAATCAAGATTCTATTTGTTATCTTAATAAAGTTCAAAATCTATAACTTTTTATACTAATACATATAGCAGGTTATAAATACAAAGTACCATAAATGATATAGTATATTTGTTATCACACAACTAAACTAACTCTCCTGCATAAGAGTTGACCGCAAAATTTGTAATTCCTTCTCTTCCATTATATTTCATACAAATCTGGTATATTTTTGAAGTCAATATAATAATATGAGTAAAAGATATTATAAGAATAAAAGAAAATTCAAAATATTCTATTAAATATTTTATTTTATATATTATTAAAAGAATTAAAAAAAAGCTACATATCATCAAAAGATATGAGTTAAATTATATTGTCTTATCCAAATATTGTTACATTAAATTGTCTGTGTTATTAGAGTATTTTAATATCTAGACATATACTCAAATTCAAATTCAAATATATAAAATACATAAAGAGTATTCAACTTCAAAAATCAATCACTAAGCAAAGTTCTTTTTTTTATTCCAATTTAATATAATAAAATATCAAATAAGCACTCATACGTAGGATTTTCGAAATCTTGTCAAAGATAATATATTTTATAATAAAGTGTTTACATCATCCAAAAAAAATTAAGGTATAATGCCAATGCGCACCATACTTTTTTTTAATAAATATCATATATTCTCTTGATTTCTAAATATAATCGAGGGAAAAAATAATTTATGATATACTTCTAATCCCAACAAATGCAATTTATATTTTTATTTCTTTAAAAAATATGTATATATATATTTTTTTAAATTAATGATCTATTCATTCAATTATCTTTAATAATCGAGGGATTAGACAACCAGATTTTATTATAAAAATACTCGTTAATGATATTTTATCTTAAACTTAATTTATATGTAGTCTCTCCAAACTTGTACGCATCATACTTTGTGATGGATTGCAAGACAGAATTTTTTTCAATGTTCTTCTTTCTTGAACAAAATATTTTTTCTGCTCTTGTAATTTATCCCATAATGGTGTTGATGTTGTTGTATTTTTGGAATAACCTTCCTATATTGTCAATCAAATAAAATACTTCATAATTTATTATTTTTATCGGATTGACACTATTGAGAAATTTATTCCTAAATATGTTATAAATCGCGAGCATGTTTATCGAGTGAATATGTTACGGTAGAAGTTGAATAAGGTTGATTTTGCTATTGAGAAGTATATGAAGGGATATTAGCGGCATATGAAATATATGGATTTGGGGTTGAAAATGGAATGTTAATTATTTAAAGAATGAGATTATCAATTGATAGCCTCGGGAACAAAAACACTATCAAAACTAAAAATAAAACTATAATATTCTAAAAACTAAAAAGATGATAAAACAATCTAATAAAAATAACTTCACTTAATCTTATTCACATATTCAAATGTGTCAAAAGACACTACATATATAAATTAATTTAATATCTAATTTATCTGTTTAATTATAATTTTCTGCTCTAACATAATATTTTTCGCACACTATATTTTATAATCGTACCACTTTCTTATATAATAATATTTTCCTCTATATTCTTTTCCTTAATCTATACAATTTTCAACCCTTATTCTTTTATATCATGTTCTATTACTATTTGCATTGAAGATGATTTATTTATTTTGTTAATAAAGTATATATGATTATACAACTCACATAATTGATAAAAAAAATTTAAAAAAATAGTCATATAATTGTTTAATTTTCTCTATAGTATGAGAGTGAAAATTGTGTTTTAATGAGAAATGATTTGAATACTTGAGAAATGAATCACTTATTTCTTTAAATAGGGAAACTGTTGGTAACTGAATGTGTGACAATGCGTGGATTACGGTCATCCGTTAATTTGATCTGGACAGTTGGTGAGGTCCTCACGAGAAGGATTACATGTTTAGTGAAGGGAACGAGTCTACCTGTTTTTCATTCAATACTTCTTTATTGGGCCTTTGTCTTTTTGGTCTTGTGGACAACCCGAAACAGTTACCCCCCAAAACCTTATTTTTATTTTGCAAGCAAGGATTTGTGACACATATTCTTACCTGGTCAGGAAATCCTTGGTCTTGGAAGCTCTAGATGGGACGTTGTCATTCTTGGGAATAGGCACATTAAATTCCTTTATTGTAAGATGTAAGGTAAAGTTGGGAAAGACTCACATGTTTCCCTATGTTAGTCATTAATGATGTTTCTCCTTCTTTAAAGTACTTGAGTGTCTTTTTTGAACATGTTTTTAGGAAATCTTAGTCGTTGGTGGTGTGCAATGTATCATGCGGACTTTAATGCTCGAATATGGTATAAAGGGTATTTGAAGCTTCATTTTTACCTTTTTTGTGGTTAACGGTCTGTAAAAAAGAGTATTTTTGCTTCCTTTATCGTTCTTATCTGAGAGTGTTCTTGTTCTAGTGTTGGATCAAGTCTAAACGACTTTGTTTATTGGACATGGTTTTGCATGTTTTATTGTTCATTCCTTTGAGTCCCAAAGTTCAACATTCTCCTATTGCCCATGTCCCCTTTTTCTAGGATTTCTAACATAGTGAGTGTTTAATCACTTTTTTTTTCTTATGAAACTTACTATATTGTTAGTGTTTTCTCTTAAGGGTGGCATTGTTTGAGCTTGCTTGTTGCATTGCGATTGCATTAGTTTTTCTTTCACAACATATTTTAATCATTGAAATCGTGTCAACCTCAACTAACATGGATGATAAGGATATTTCAGGCGAGTGGGTGGATTTATACATACTGGGAACTATTTCTGGTTTTGTTCATGAAGATATTTTTGACCAAGTTTTAAATGACTTGGGTCTTACAACTAATTGGGAGTGTTTCCCTCAAATGGTGGTAAGAGAATTTGCATCTAATACCATAGGTGTGTCATTCTTTTTCATGAATGATTATTCTCCCTCATAGGTTATCGCCTTCCTTTCAATTAATTTGAAGTCAGGGTATTGAACCATTTGCTTATTCCCCCTTCATAGTTACATCCATTGAATTAGGCATCTTTTAAAGTTTTCCAACATTTGTGCGAGTATAAGGGGTAAGCTGACCATGAAATTGCTTTTTATAATTTTTAAACTCAAAATAGCCCTAACTATGCGAACGATTATGGTTTGCTCTCCTTGAAGAAAAACATCAGATACTTCGAGACTTATTTTGATAGTGTGAAGAATTTCATGGATTGATTTATACCTGGTCATTCATCTTAACAAATAAGTGCATGTGAAGATCTACAACTTATAACCTGGTCATCCATATGTGTGCACATACGTCTTTTGTAAGTATTGGACCCAAAGTCACTACTTGACGGGGGAGGGATCATAAGTTTGCAAGGAAGGGGACCGGTTTTATGAGGAATTATACTTGAAGAACCAGTTGGTGGTCTTCTTTCTGTAAGGAGCTTGGCTATGTTAGTGGAGTTTTCCCGTCTAAGAGGCGTCAAGAAGCCGACGATAAAGTATCACTACTACAAATTTAATCTACAATACCACACATTTAATAGTGTTTTTATGTTAAATGTTATTAAATATATCAACTGAAAATCTATAATAACACTTTTCTCACATGCGTTATTATAAGTTATAATAGACTAAAAAATGGTCTGGACGTATAATAACGCTTTATCCAAAACACAATTATAGGTTGAAAAAAATTGTTTGAGCCTATAATAAAGCTCTATCAAAAGTGCAATCATATGTAGCGATACAAAAAAAAATTAATGTCCTTTATTAGCACTTTACCAAAAACGCTATCTTAGATAAAGAGAAATAGAACAATAAAAATGAAATATTTGCATGCCAACCAAATTCGAAATTGAGACATTGTGCTTAAATTTTACTTTGCGCCTATAATAGCTTTTTACCAAAGTGATATATTATGATAGTCGTCATTACACAACTTTTATGATTAAATTCGAATGAATTCAGAAGAATACTGACTAAAAGCAAAGACAAAGTGTGAAGAAGTAAGCAAAAATCCAAGACAAATGAGATATAAACACTTAGTGAAATTTGTGAAGGAAAAGGAAGAGAAATGTGTGATGAGGTTTGCATCGCAACATGATACTGATTTTCGCGGCGATGATACTTTTTCCGCTGACACAGTTTTTTCTATTTAAGGGACTATTTGGCCACTTTTTCGAGGGTTCAGAATCAAAGAGAGAAAATGACGGCTATGGTCATTCAAGGAGCGATTTTTGAGCACATTGGAGTCATTGAAGAGAAATTATTCCATATATTTTAATAATGAATACTTCTCCACTCATGGTATTTGTAATCTTATCAATGAGTAGATAAGTTCCTCTATATTAGGGCTTTTTTAGATGAACCTTGTTTTTACTCTGTTGGGTCATATGTATGTTTGAGAATTATTGTGTACTTTTAATGTTAATATCTTATTTAAATTGTTCTCGTGTTAATGTTTTTTGTTGCTTATGGGCGTATGAATCAATCTAGATAATTAGGGATTTCTGACCATTAGTCTAATGAGCTAGGCAATTTATTCAACTTTGTAATGAGCTTGGAATAAAAATTAGAAGTTGTTGCTAATGAATTAACGCGCTTAGAACACTTAATTTAACCTTGAATTGGCCTAAGGAATTAGGGAATTACCGTATAAATTAGTGAGTTGCATACAAATGAATTGGATGTAGTGGTTATGTTAATTTGCAGTAAGATGATAATATAATTGAATCTCAAGAGGCACACAGTTCATCAACAGGTAAAAACAAGGGGATTCGATAATAAAGTCCTAACCACCTTCGCAATCTTGAATTTGATCTTTTTAAATTCTCGTTTTATAACCGCTTTTCTAACAACCCCTCCCCCCACCAATTAAGTACTTAAAATTGCACGTAATTAGCTTGTTAAATTACAATCCTCGTGGAGACAAACTTATTTTATTACTTTGACGTTATCAGTACACTTGTCGAGAGGTCATCAAGTTTTTGACGCCGTTGTTAGAGATTGTTGATTTCAACAAGATAATTTTGTGTGAAGTATGTTATCTTTAAACTTTTAGGATTAAATTTGAATTTTCTTTGTTGCTAATTTTCATTTTATCTCTATTTTTATTTTAGTTTGTTTTAGTTCTTATTTCTTAGTTGGTTGGTGTAAATACCTAGAATTCTTTTTTTTTATTTTATTTTTATTTTTATTGTTACTATTTTAATTTGAGTTTTTCTTTTCTATTTTTAGTTAATTTTTTTATCTAGTTTGTTTTGCTATCTTTAAATTTTTATGTTTAAATTTGAATTTTATTCATTGCTATTTTCTATTTTATCTCTATTTTTTTTAGTTGTTTTAGTTCCTATTTCTTAGTTGGTTAGTGTAAATACCTAGAATTCTATTTTTTAATATTTTTTTATTGTTACTATTTTAATTTTAATTTTTTCTTTGTTATTTTTAGTTAATTTTTTTATCTAGTTCAGTGCTACTGAAATATTTTTCTTCTGATTGTGTATGTGAGGTAAAACAAGGCATGTATAATGGAGTTGACTCTCAAGTTATTCTGTTAGCGCAACTAACTTCAAGCTTTATCAAAGCAACTTGTTGCCTCAACTCTAGTTCCAACAAATATTAATCTAGGCAGGGCATTACGGTGTGATTTTTGAGGAGAAGGCCACACAAATTACAGGTGTTCAAAACTGAATCAACCCAATAGAAAACCGCAAACCAAACTAAATCAAACCAAAAACTGCAAAAAAAAATTATTTGGCTAGAATGTGTTTAGGCCATATTTTAACAAAACTGCTCAGTTCAGTTTGGTTTGCGGTTTGTATTTTGCAAACTAAACCAAACCGAATCAAATTACATTATATTACATCTCAAATTTCACTTAATTCACATCTAACCCAAACCTAAACCTATTATGCTTTAACCTTATGATTACAAACAATTTTCTCTTCCTCACTGTTGTGAAATGATATCGCCAATAACATAACAAAGTTATGAGATAAAGATTGAGTTTCTTGATCAAACACAAGAAACGCTATTAAGTTTTACAAAAGAGAGGGAAGAGGGAATAAGAAGAATTTTTTTTTGTTAAAACTACTTTATTATTCACTTACTTAATAAGGGTTCAAAGATTACAAGTGAATAACAACAATTAACCTCTCTCAACAACCTGAGAGAAGTAGTTTATTTATAGACTACTAAGTCAACTTAATCAACAAGCTAACTTAAACAATTGAGCTTAAACAAATGCCCAAATCGACATACTAACTTAGAATATGAGTTAACATATTTCGACAACATGTTTGAACAAACTTCTACTACAACATGCACAACTTCTGTCAAAATATCAAGCTATCCCTGTCGAGATTAGAGTTTAGTCTAAATTCTCACACTCACACTTAGGGTTTTAGTTTCAGCCTTCTCAAATCTCTCTTAGTATTATCACACATTCTCCTTCATATACATGTTGCCTCTTCTTCTTTAATCTATACTCTCTTATATTCTTTTTTTTCATCTTCTCATTTTTATGCTACTGTTCTCTCTTTCAATTTTATTTTTATCACACCTCTTATCTAATCTCTCATATCTTTTGTTCTTTATGTTTCATTTTCACTAATCTCTCATCTCCTCTATTTTTATTATTATTTAGTAGTGTAGAAATGACTAAATATAAAGTTATATTGTCATCTATATGTGTATGTATGGCTTGATAATTTTTTTTGTAAAAAATAGAACTAACCAAACCAAACCAAACTGCATTTGGCTGATTTGGTTTGGTTCAGTTTTATTTCTAAAAGCCAACCAAAATCAAACCAAACCACATGTTTTTTCTCTTACGGTTCAGATGACTTTTAGCATAAAAACGCTAAAATTGTACCGCGAACACCCCTAACACAATTGGTTATTGTGTACCATATGTTGAAGAAGCGAATTATTCAAGAAATTATCAAGAGCTAGGCCCTTACTTCAACACCTATCCAAGGTGGGATGATCATTCAAGTTGTAACGGGGGTAATAGTCAAATTTAAAATTTAACCAATAACCTCTTCAAGATGCACTACCAAGGACGTCATCCCTTCTAGAGGAAACTTTAAACAAATTTATGAGGGATGCTCAAAAGAATTTTAGAACAAGTGAGACCACTTCAGAAATACCTGAAATAGAGTCATCTCTTCTAGAAGAGACTGTGAGCCAATTCATGTTGACTCAAAGCAAGTTGGAAATAACAAACTCAAAAGTTGAAGCATTTTCCAAGAACCTTGAAGCATCCAACAAGAACATAGAAGCATCCATCAAGAATATTGAAAATCATATTGAGACAGTTAGCTAAACATGTGGCAACTTAAAATTGGAGGTTTTAATGGGAATATGTTGGATAGTTCTAAGAGTGATGAAGTTGAGAGATAAGTCAAAGATGAATGGTAAGTAGTTGATGAAGGAGGAGTTAAAAAAGAAAAATAAGAAGAAAGATGCATGCCATTAGATAACATTGAATCAATAATAGAAAAACTTGAGGCAGAAAATAAATATGGGAAAAGAGCAAGAATGGTAAGCAAAGATGATATAGTTTTTGATTCAATTGTTTGTCTAAATGCAGATATCCAACAAGAAAATATTCAAAAAAATCCCCTAAAAGCTATTGTAGCAATAAGGAAGATGGGAGAGAAGAAATAGATATAGTATTGGATGTCATTTATGCATTGTTCGTTACTATCAAGTTGAAGAAGATATGGAAGTCACGTCATCAATATCTCAAGTTCATGGGAGTACTATCAAACAAAAGAAAGAAGAAGGATGGTGTGTTTTTTATGTCATATATGTTGTCCTAACAAAGGAGCAAAGGATCAAGCTTAGGACATTAGAAAAGAGCTTAATGGAAGGCAACCCATCATTTTTAGTTTTCAGTTTTAGTTTATTTCAGTCTATTTCCCCTTTTGTACTATGATTCAAGGAAGAGTAATAGCTAGCTCTCAAGGATGATCCCTTTAGTATTTCTCTTTGTTTGAAATTAATGAACTTGTTTTCCTTTGTTTTTCTTTCAGATTTTAATTTTCTACCTTATCAGCGCCTTGATGAAAAAGAAAAAGAAAAAGTCACCAGTAAAATAAAAGAATGAAAGAGATCAACAATGAAGTTTTCATGCAGATTGAAGGTTGATAAAGAAAAGGGAAATCGACCACCTATACTCAATCACCAGTTATCTCAGCTAGTAAGGTTTGAGCCAAATATTTTCCATTATTTACTTTTCCTTTTTATGAGAGTCTCCATGCATTAGTCATTTTCTAAAATTTGAATTTTTTATGATTTTGAGTCTACTTGTCTGAAAAATGCACACTGGGGCAGTTGTTTGTGAAAACTCTGAGCCTTTTTAAGACAAGTTGTTTTAATATGATGATATTCGTTGTTTAACTCATATGAGCTTAAACCCTTTCTTTCCGTGACATAACCATATTATATATCCATTGACTTGAAAGATAAATTATTTACACCCTCTTTGGAGTTAGGTAGAAATAATTGTTTTACTTGTTGATGTAAAAGAATAAGTTTGAGGTTGCTCTTGGAAGTTAGCAACAAATAAGTTTGGGGTTCGGGTACTAGAGAAATTTGTCACAAAAAAAAAAAAGAAAAAAAAAGAAAGCAAATAAGAAGTAAAATAGCTTCTTCAAAAAATATTTTGTGAAAAATAGGACCAATAACATGCAAATTATCTAGTACCAAGTGCATTATAAAAGAGTGACGTAGAAGGAATTTGATAACATCAGGAAAATTAGGTACTTAACTCCAAAGGTTTAAGCCTAATATCCTAAATTATCCTACCTTGACATAAGTCACGTTATAACATGAAAACGACCTAAAAATATGTGTTTGAATATGACTTTGATTGATTCGGTTAGAAAATGTTCAAATTCATGGTTAAATGCTCATGTATGTTGATTGAGTGATTATCCTGTCAAGTTGAGTGCATAATTGCGAGATGAGAGACGGGTTGAGTATTCATAAGTCAGAAGAACTTTTCCGAGGGAACTAAATTGTTGATCAGAAAAAGGTGACATTCATTTGTAAGGGTGATCATTTTAATTCTGATAAAATATTTAGTGTGTAGATAGGTTATTTGAGGACAAACAACAATTCAAGTTTGGGGTTGTGATGACAGTCGTCATTACGTGATTTTTATGAGAAAATTTGGATGAATTCAGAAGAATATTGACTAAAAACAAATGAAAAAATAAGCAAAAATCCAAGACAAAGAAGAAATAAATACTTAGTGAAATTTGTGAACAAAAAGGAAAAAAAACATGTGATTTACCATTGGGTTTCTCGCGCCGGTGATGATGATTGCATCGCGGTGCGATACTTAATATCGTGGTCGCGATGGTACTTTTTCAGCTGATACTTTTTTCTATTTAAGGGACTAATTTGTCACTTTTTCAAGGGTTCGGAATCAAAGAGAGAAAGTGACGGCTAGAGTCACTCAAGGAGCAAGTTTGGAGCACATTCGAGTCATTGGAGAGCAATTCTTCCATATTTTTTGGCGATGAATACTTCTCCACTCATGATATTTGTTATCTTATCACTAAGTAGCTAAGTTCCTCTATAATGACTTTTTGAGATAATCCTTGTTTTTACACTGTTGGACCGTATGTCTGTTTGAGACTTGTTGAGTACTTTTAATATTATTATCTTATTTAAATTGTTCTTGTGTTTAATGTTTTTTGTCGCTTACAGGCGTATGAATCGATCTAGATAATTAGGGATTTCTGACTGTTAGTCTAATTATCTGAACTAGACAATTTATTCAACTTTGTAATGAACTATGAATAGGAATTTAGAAGTTGTTACTAATGAATTAACGCGCTTAGAATGTCTAATTTAACATTGAATTGTCCTAAGAAATTACAAAATTATTGTATAAATTAGTGCGCTGCACGTCAAGGAATTGGGTGTAGTGGTCATGTTAATTCACATTGAGATGATAATATAATTGAAACTCAACAGGTACATAGTTCATCAACGAAGGAGATTCAATAATAAAGTTTTAATTGTCTTCGCAATCTTGAATTTCATTTTTTAAATTCTCGTTTTACAACAGTTTTTTATAATTAAACCCCTTAATTAATTACTTACGATCGCGTGTGTAATTAGTTTGTTAAATTACAATCTTTATGGAAAGATCTTATTTTATTATTTCTAGATCCACTTGCCGAAAAGTTGTCACAATAAAAACGTAAATTTTGCATGTCAACCGAATTTGAACACTAGGTCGGGCTATTTAACAAGTTTGAGAATATTAGTGAAACATATTAATATATCATAATAAAAACATTATTACAGAAAAAAGTTTAATCAATCAAATGTTTCTTCCGTCAAAATATCCGACGCTTCTTCATATTGTTTTCACGAAATTGTTCCCGCTAGCTACAATTCAGTCCAATCTTAAGAAAATTTTCAATTTTTTTCCTTCAATGCAAAATGCACTCCCATCAAAACCTTAATTTGTTGTTTCTCACCTCCTTCGAATCCTAAAAATTCATAGATTTGTTGTATCAATCATTCAAACCCTAAAACACCATTGGTTTGTTATGTGTCCTGCTCTTAATCCTTCTTTAAACAATCACAACGCCAATAATCACGAAGTAGCTCCCGCATAGCTCCATTTGCATCATATCTCTTTGTCTCTCTTCAAAGCTTCATAATCATTATTTCAAAGCAAAAAATAAGATAGTCTTCAAAGC
This sequence comes from Lathyrus oleraceus, assembly GCF_024323335.1. Classification (NCBI taxonomy): domain Eukaryota; kingdom Viridiplantae; phylum Streptophyta; class Magnoliopsida; order Fabales; family Fabaceae; genus Lathyrus; species Lathyrus oleraceus. The sequence goes on along the minus strand of NC_066585.1, from coordinate 264,330,673 downwards.
ATAATCATACAAAAGTCGATATTTTTCTTCTTATAATTGACATGAATGTAAGGTGTTTGATTAAATGTCTCATAGAAACAAAATGTTAATTATTCAAAATGATTGTGATCTTGTTTCATTTACATGGCTTGAGAAAGAGAGTTTATGGTTGTTAGTAGTGGAGTTGTATGTAGTGAAACTTAAGTTACGATCATTGACCAGTTTATTGTAGTTTTGGTACTCGTCAGTGCCAGAAGTTGAATTGGAGTCGTAGCCGATGAAATTTGTGTTAGATACATCAATTTTTTCTAAAACTAAAAACTTTAATATTTAGCTTTAAAGTAGTTTCTTTTCTTTTGAGTTTAACCCACTTAAATATATTATCCCTATAAACCTATGTAATTTAGGTTACAATTATATATAGATAGATTGGACCATGCTCCCATGTTTTTGTTAACAAAGACCTTTTACGCTTTTACGGTGTGTTTAGGAATGTTCAAAAGAGAATGGGACCCACTTAAACTTTTTTGGGTACGTGTAGGTCGTGTCTTGTATTGGCTTCCCTCGTTATAAAATGTTTTACTGTATTTTTTAATATAAGGATTTAATGCTTATCTTATATGTGTAGTGTTGATTCTGTAATCTCTTCACCTCTGATCTTTATTTGTCTGAGGGTGTGAAAGGAGACTATGTGTGATGGGTAAGAAACTAAGAATGGGGTATGGTTTATAGACTTGCTAAGACCGCAGTGGCAAGGCCAGTAATTATCGTGCTCTTCACATAATCTAGAGTATGTTAATTTTGTTGGTTGCGGGTGTGGTTTCGGGGAGTTGCTTATTGGTTTTGTTTATAGTTTTTTCTGATGTAATTTTTTATAGGAAATTAAGACACAATAATAAATTAATACGTAACGGACATAAAATTCTTCAGATTTGTAGTAATTTTGAGGATCAACAACAAATATAAGACGACAAATCGAATAAGTAAAGACACAAAAGAACACCGATATTTTTAACGTGGAAAATCCCTCAATATGAGAGTAAAAATCACGAATCGTCCAAACCAAAGAAATAACTCCACTATAATCAATTAAGGGTACAATAGAGTCTTAAAGTGATTCATAAAGCAAATCACAAAACAAACTAGCTTACAAATAAGAATAAAAAAACTGAAAATTTCTCAAATCTGCAACTACAGTGCGAAGCAAATAACTCTCCCCTCAGACATTGTTTTGAAATTTTGAACGGTCAAAAGTTAGATACATGTGTTAAAGCATGACCTCCAAATTTGAGCTCGATTTGACGGTTAATAAATCGGGGATCGTCGATTTAGTGAGACTGATTGCAGAAAAACATAAATGAGTTTCTCTCTTTTTCTCTCTCTTTTGAATCCTTATTTTCTGTTTATCTCTCTCAATCCTAAATTGATCATCTCCACTTAAATAAGTGAGACAAATGGACTAATTATATTTGGACATTTTTTCACTTAGGAATGGAGCCCAAACCCAACAAATCTCTCCCTCACAACTATGTGGAGGAAATCGTCAAATTGAAGATATCACAACAAGCTTCAAATTTCCCTTTTGGTAATGCTTTAGTCATCATATCAGAACCATTATCATTTGTATGAACTTTAGCTAACTCCAACAACTTAGCATCAAAAACATCATGTATCCAATGATATCTCATATTAATGTGTTTGGGCCTATTATGAAAAGTCAGATTCTTACCAAGATGAATAACGCTTTGACTATCAACAAATAACACATATTTGTCTAGAACAAAACCATGCCCCTATATAAATTTCTTCAACCATAATAACTTTTTGCATGCTTCGGTAATTGTAATGAACTCAGCATCTGTAGTAGACAATGATACACACTTTTGCAATCTGGACTGTCGGACCACAACTCCCCCTGCAAATTTTATCATGTAGCCCGAAGTGGAATTTTTGGAATCAATATCTTCAGCCATATCAGAGTCAGAGCACCCCACTAGATTAGGTTTATCTCCTCCAAAACAAAGTCTCGCAGAAGTAGTACCGTGAAGATACCTTAAAATCCATTTCATAACATTTTAATGCCCTCTATCTGGATTTGACAAAAATCTACTGACTGTACCAACAACATGTGTTATATCTAGTCTTGTATACACCATTGCATTAATCAAACTATCCACAACAGATGCATAAGGAACACATTTCATATCAAACGCTTCATCTTCACTTGAAGGACTTTGATTAGAACTCAACTTGAAATGAGTAACGAGAGAAGTGCTTATCGTCTTAGAACTTTCCATTTTGAATCTTTGCAGCACTCTTTTGATATAATGTTCTTGTGAAATCCAAAGTTTCTTCTCTTTTCTGTCACACATGATTCTAATGCCAAGAATTTGTTTAGCTGCTCCCATGTCTTTCATGGCAAATGACCCTTCCAATTGCTTCTTTAACTTGTTAATGTTAGAAATACTTTTCCCTACAATAATCAAATCATCAACATATAACAACGGGAAAATGAAGTCATGGTTAGAAATTTTTCTAACAAAGATGCAATGATCTTAAGTAGTCTTTTGGTATCCTTGATCACACATAACAAACTCAAACTTCTTGTACCACGACATTGGAGCTTGCTTTAACCCATATAAACTCTTTCTCAATCTACAGATATGATATTCTTTACCTTTAACTTGAAAACCATCGGGTTTTTTTATATAGATCTCTTCCTCCAAATTACCATGGAGGAAAGTCATTTTCACATCCATGTGCTCAACCTCTAAATCAAGAATAACAGTCAAACTCAACACAGTTCTAATTGATGACATCTTTACAATAGATGAGAAAATATCTTTAAAATCAACACCATTCATTTTATGGAAACCTTCCACCACTAATATGGCTTTATATCTTGGAGAATTGGAGTTTCTATCATGTTTAACTCTATAAATCCATCTGTTTTCCAAAGCCCTTTTGCCTTTAGGCAGCTTCACTAAATCATAAGTGTGATTATCATGTAATGATTTCATCTCATCATGCATTACATCCATCCACTTTTGATTTTCATCACTTTCCATGGTCTCTTGAAAACACTCGGGTTCATCCTTATCAGTAAAGGTCACATACTCATCATACTTATACTTTGTAGAAGGTTGTCTTTGCTTGTTGGACCTCCTAAGTTGAACTTTAGATGATTATGGAGCTTCACCAAGATTCTCATCCTATGACATATAGATCTCCCATTCATCATCATTAGTTAGAATATTTACCTCATCTCCAAGTTGTTGATCATCAACATAATCATATGGCTTACCATTATGATCATCACCACCAATGACATCCACATTATGACTAGGTAACCGAACTGGATCAACATAAGACAAACTGATATCTTTCTTGGGTGTAGCCTTCTCTACCTTATTAATGTCTTCAATAGTTTGGTATTCTATAAACACCACATCGCGACTTCAAATAAGTTTCTTCCATACAAGATCATACAACATGTAACCAAATTCATCTTGTCCATAGCCGATGAAGATACATTGTTTTGACTTTGCATCCAACTTAGATCTTTCATCCTTGCACAAAATCCTTACAACCAAAGACTCTCAAATGATCATACTTGACATTCTTTCTAGGAAAAATATCCTTTTTGGTCCCTTAACTATACTCTTGGGTTCAAATTGGTCCCTTAATTATTTTCCGTGTCAGATTGGTCCCTTAACTCTTAAAACGCGTCATGTTGGTCCTTTTGTCTAATTAGCGACAAATTTTTGAATTTTTTCGTCGCTAATTAAACAAAAAAGACCAACATGGTGCATTTTAAGAGTTAAAGGATCAATCTGACATGAAAAATAATTAAGGGACCAATTTGAACCCAAGGGTATAGTTAAGGGACAAAAAAAGTATTTTTCCTTCTTCTTAAACCAAATTTTGTATGGAACTTCACTTTTCAAAGCAACAATAAGAGTGATATTAATAACATGTATTGTCGTGTAAAGTGCCTCGCCACAATAATGATTAGGCAACTTAGCTTCAGAGAGCATACACCTTACTCTCTCAATTAGTGTCTGATTCATCCTCTCTGTTAAACCATTCAATTGAGGAGTTTTATGAGGGGTCTTTCCATGTGCAATACCATCCTGCTTGTAATAGGAATCAAATGGTCCACAATGCTCTCCATTATTGTCTGAATGAACATATTTCAACTTCTCGTTTATCTGCCTCTCAACCAAAGCATGGAATTCTTTAAACTTTTCCAACACTTGGTATTTTGTATTCAAAGCATAAAATCATAGTTTCCTGGAGCAATCATCAATAAATGTAACAAAATAAAGTGCACGACTAAAGGATTTTACCTTTAATGGGCCACAAACATCAGAATGTACCAAGTGAAGCAACTTTGACTTCCTTGAGGGAGGATGTCTCTTGAAAGATACTCTAGTCTGTTTACCAGTCATGTAATGAGAACACTTCTCCAAATCTACATTCTTTAATCTAGGAAGAGCATCCTTTTTGGCCAAAATAGTAAGCCCATTTTCACTAATATGGCTAAGCCTTTGGTGCCACAAAGATGCTTCCATGTCGATAGCATTCACACTGTCCCTAACAACCAAAGCTTTATTTCAATACATTTTAAAAAGCTTTTCCTCTCTAGCGACAACCAAGTTACCTTTGTGGAGTTTCCACTTTCCAGAATCAAAGTGATTATCATAACCACAATCATCTAGCATATGCACAAATATCAAATTAAAGTGAACATCTGAAGCATGTTTGACACTTCTAAGCAACAATTGCATTTCCATGTTGGTTTGCAATTAAACATCACCAACACTAATCACCTTAAATATACCATCATTACCCATATTCAACACTCTAAAATCACCAGAAGTGTAAGATGTGAAGAAATCCTTCCTTTGGTGTAACATGCAATGTAACACCATTGTCAATGATCCATATGATCTCGTCTGATACAAGATTAACAGACTCTAGAACACGAAGAATGACAAGATCATCACTAGTAACAGTAGTAATACGATTATCATTATGGTCTTCTTGGTCTCTTTGTTTAGACTTACCTTTCTTGCCTTTGTTATCTCTTTTCCACTAATAGTGATACTTATGTACGTGTCATGTTTTGTGACAATAATGACACTCCAGATTCTTGTATCGCGGCTTGGACTTGATTCTGTTATTCTCTCTACCACGCTTTGGTTCCTTTTTATGATTTCTCCCCTATTTTTAGTGACAAGTACCTCAGGTTGAGATGAGGAACCTCGTGCCTTCCTTCTTATCTTCTCATTAAGAATACCACCTTTAACAGTTTCTAAAGAAACAACACCTCTATGATCAGAACTTGTGATAGAAACCCGAAATGTCTCCCTAGACTCTAGTAAAGATAGCAATAGAAATAGTCCCAAAAGTTCATCATCAAATTTGATACTCATTCCTGACATCTGATCAAGGAGCCCTTGAAATTCACTCAAATGATCTAAAATAGAAGTCCCCTTCTTATACTTCAAACTTATGAAGTTATTCAACAAGAATAATTTATTATTCCCTGATTTAGAGGAATACAAGGACTCTATCTTCTCCTAGAAAGTCTTTGCATGTGTCTGTCGTGCCCCAAAATTTGCCCTCTCCTTTTTACTTTTCATCTGACCTACGACTCGAAATTCATCTGTGCATATTCATACTTCATTCATACACATTCACGCTGACATTGATTAATATATTCAAAGCTGGTACTTGATTGAAACCCTAATTTAATACAAACAGTTGATTGAGGTCATTGGTTAACTTTATGGTCAACTAGTTGACCAAAGTCAATCATCCGTTCCCAAGTCCATATTATCTCGACTTTGGTCATCTATGCACTTTCGACTCACATCTTTGTTATATCCATCTCGGCGCTTTGATTTTAAATTCAAAATTGATTTTGATAGGGTTTTGAATTTTCAATTTAATTTTAATTGATTTTCTATTTTTTCCATTTTTCAATTTGATTTTAATTGATTTTTAATTTTTGATTGTTTAATTTCAAATTAAGTCTAATTTTAAATCAATTGTGAAATTCTAGTTTAATTTTTAATTTGATTTTTGATGATTTAAATTTTAAATTAATTAATTTTTGATTTTTTCAAAGTGATTTAATTGATTCTAATTTTGAGGCAATTTGAAATTGATTTCAAATGAATGGGATTTTAATTGACTTTTATTTTTTAAGTTGATTTCAATTAATTCGCAATTTTTTAATTAATTTTTTAATTATTGACTTTTTAATTAATTTTAATTGAATTTTAATTAAATTAATTTGATTTTTTAAAATGATTTCTAATTTTAAATAAATTGCAATTGATTTCATTTGGATTTTGAATTTTTAAATTGACTTTATTTTCAAATTGATTGACTTTGATTTTTTAATTGTTTACTTCAAATTTTAGATTAGTTTTAAAAATTATTCCACCATCTTTTATTTTAGAACTTTTGTGATTAGGTATCAAACCCATTTACTACTTAACATCCAATATCCAATAACAATCAATATCCATTTTAAAATATACATTCACCCTTAACCAACAACAAGTATCCATATCCAATAAGGTAAATCCATCCATATTCACAATTCCATAAACCATGCACTTTTCATACATCCTTAACTCATGGTTCATACAATAATTCAATGTAGTATTTCATTATAACAAGTTGATTCCATATATATTCACATTTCATTCATACAAACTTAACCCATTCAATTCAAAGTTGATACACAATTAATTCTTCTTTAATTCAATTTTTTCAATTAATATAAATTCAATAACATTTAATACAATTTAATACATAATTCTTAAATAATATTCAATACAAAAAAAACCACACATTACATGTTTTAAATAAGTCTCATCTCACACATGCAATACCAAATATGATCCAAATGCCAATTCCAACTCCATGTACATAGCAGCAGTAACTATAACCAAATCCTGTAGCATGAGTAAAAGAACATATCAACTCAATAAAGGCTCATTAACATACAAATTAATCTAACATTAACAATTGATATTTTTTCTAACTGCTCTTCGGCATCACTAACCTAACAAGAACTCATCTAATTAACCAAGCAGCATGTGATTCAAACAAATCAATTCATTTGACAAATTAGAATTGCATTGTTTAACATATGAACTAACTACATTCTTGCCAATTGAGTTCCTAACTCCTTATAACATGCAGGTATCTAGCAATATTTGGTTTACTAAGTGAGTAATCAAGCTTCACACTCACATAATTCAAACAGAAGTAGGACACATGACATCACAATTGACAAATAACAGAAATCCTGATATAAATGAACCTGCATAATTAACCGATAAAACAAACTGCATTTGCATCTAAACAACCATTCACAACAGATTTTACACTTAACAAAGTCAATTTGGTCTAAACAGAGTGGCACCAGAAATCACTAACACTCTAACTGATGGATAACTAACTATAACCAACTCAATTAACCATTAACAGTTTCGATTACTGACCAATGGAAAAATGATCATCAGCTTAAAGCTAACATCATTTAACAATTTTGAAATTTTTCCAAAGTTTCTCCTAACAGAAATCAGTTTTAATAACAGGTTTCAAAACTAGTTGTAAGTTAATCACACATACAGATTGAAATTAAAACCAAATTCACTTACAAACATAACAGAATTTACATTTTAACTTCAAAACAGAATTTACATTTCAGTTTTCAATTTTTTTCAGTTGGGTTAACTAATTTCTGCATTTGTAACTAACAACCTAATTTCAACTTAATTTCAATTTTATTTCATTAGAATGTCTAACAGAATGTGATAACAGAATTTTGAGCTCTATAAAGTACTCACCTTCAATCATTTTTCTGAGATTTTCATTCTTCACTTCAATCCTCATTCTTCACCCTCCTTGGAGCTTCGATCTTCATCTCTTCTTCGAGCTTCATCTTCACTCTTCTTCTTCTTCATCTTCACTCTCCTTGGAGCTTCGTCTTCATCTCTTCTTCGAGCTTCATCTTCACTCTCCTTCGAGATTCATCTTCAATCTTCACGTTCTGCATTCATCAGAAATCACAGGAATAAAAAAATCAAGAATCCAGCATCGGAGAGCGAAACGATCCAATTCGCAACGAACAACAACGCACGGAAGTAGAGGAATTCGAGAAGGAGAACCAAGAGAGGATTCCGACTCCGTGAGTTCTCGCTTCATATTCGTATTTTGTTAATTTCAATTTTCTAGTTAATTAGGAGATTAGGATGTGATTAAATTAATTAGGATTTTTGTTAGTAGGATTTAATCAGGGCTATTAGATGAATTAGATCCACTAATCTTGATTAGGGTGATTAGACTTTTAATCTTAATTAGTTATCTAGAATAATAGAATTTTTAGAATTTATTTAATTAGGATTTTACAAATTAATTAGTAATTAGATTAGGATAATTAGGATTAATCTTGATGATCTTTTAGAAAAATAGAGTTTTATAATTAATTAGAGTTTTAGAGCATCTTAGAATTTTAAGTGGTTTTAGAAAATAGAATCGTTAGAATTTTTTATTGTTAGAATCAAAGTTTAATTAGAAATTCACATAACTAGTAGGATTAGTCCCTTATTAAATGTGGTTTTTTAGATTCTATTTTTTTAATTAGTCAATTTTTTAATATGATGACTATTTTACTCCTAGATAGACAAATCTTAATTTTCAATACATGCTCCCCTTAGCAATTAGGATTAGGATTATATTATGTTTCAATCATGGTTGATTAATTTAGAATATTCGTTGTAGAATTGTGGAATTTAGAACTTAATTAGAATACTAGATAAATAAGTTTTAGAGTTTAACTTTAGGATTTCAATTAGGTTACTGATATTTGGATTCTTAATATTATTAGAATATAATTAGTTGATTAGAATAATTAGGTTAATTAGGAAACTTTGGAATTAGATTCTAATTCAAAAAATCTTAATTAATTATTAAAAATAATAGATTTTTAGAGTAATTAGGTTAAATAATTTTTAGAAGTAAATACTAATTAATTAGAATTTTAGAACCTTTTTGAATTTTAATTATTAGAAATCTTTAGATAATTAGAATTTTATAGAATAATTGATTTTTAGAATTAGAGTTTAATTGAAAATTGGCATAATTACGTAATTAGGATTGGTCCCTTATTAAATGTTGATTATTAGTTCCTTTTTTTAAATCAATTTTAGTATAATGACTATTTTGCCCTTAAGGCTCAAATCTCGATTTAATGCATGTTCCCTTAGTTTAGGACTTTAATTAGAATTGTCTAATATCATTTAGTTGATTAATTAAATAGGACATTATTATATATAATTCGACTATTATTTTTAATCTCATTGATTAGTGTTGACCAAAGGTCACTTTGGTCAACGAAATCCTTTGTAATCGTGCTGTAAGCCCCTAGCCTAATTCAAGTGACCAAAAGACCATTGGTCACTTGATATGGCAAGTTCATTACGCTCAAGCTATTGTGGATATGCTGAATCTCTGAACTGAAGCTCAAGACCTCAATGTTCAAATGCAAGATCAAGACTTCAAGTCAACATCAATCAAGCACAGCTAGCAAAGTGGACTACTTCTCAATCATTGCAAAGGTATTAACACTTGTTGATCATAATTCAAAGTGTGCGGCACGAGCCTTGAGTAATAGAGAAGGAGTGGGACTGAAGTATTCCTACCCCCATCTTGAATGTCTTTGGGTATGAGACGTATGACCCAACGCTCATCGTATTCACCTTTATTCATAGACTTTAACACAATTCTAATCATGTGATTGACAAGTCTCTCCCTCTTCACAAAACAATGCAACAAGCAAAGACTATGTCAATAACTTATCAATCATGAATCGAGTTGTACGACACGAGCCTTAAGCGATAGAGAAGGAGTGGGACTGGAGTATTCCTACCCTCATTCTGAGTATCTTTGGGTATGGGACGTATGACCCAGTGCTCATCGTATTCACCTCTATTCATAGACTTTAGTGCAATTCGAAACGAACGATTGATAAGGTCTCCATCACTACAAGAGCAACAATGAAGATTCTTCTCTCTCCACTTGAAAGTTAGGATGAGAATTACATGTCATGAGCCTTAAGTAGTAAAGAAGGGATGAGACTGGAGCTTTCTTACACTCATTCTGGATATCTTTGGGTGCGAGACATTTGGCTCGTTGCTTATCGTATCCACCTTTACTCATAGACTTTAGTGTGATTCTTATCAAATAACTATCAAGTATATCCCACTCTTTCATTCAATCATTCTATCATCTTTTCTTTTGCCTCCTTAATCACCTTGTTTTCAGCCCTAGTGGGCTGAACTACGAAAGCTCTGATTTCCTTATTGCACTATAAGGATACATAGGCAAGAGAATCCAGATTCTCCGCGAGCTACCTTATCTATTGCTATCTTATTTATCAATCTATCGATCAATCTTCTAACACCCCAATAGTGGAACATCCTTTTCTATCAACAACTTGTGGTCGTACACCCTTTTCTCATCCCATTCTTTGCCTTGTGAGGTGTTAAACCCTGGCTTTTCGATTTTGATCTTCGCCTTGAGAGTCATAAACTCTGGCATCTAACTATCTTTGCCTTGTGAGGTATTAAACCTTGGCTTTCCAATCCAGTTTCTTGCCCTGAGAGTCATAGACTATGGCATCTAACTTTCTTTGCCTTGTGAGGTGTTAAATCTTGGTTATTCGATTTTGATCTTCGCCTCGAGAGTCATAGACTCTAGCATCTAACTTTCTTTGCCTTGTGAGGTGTTAAACCTTGGCTGCTCAATTCAGTTCTCCGCCTTGAGAGTCATAGACTTTGGCGTATTCTTTGCCTTGTGAGGTGTTAAACATTGGCTATCCTATTAGATTCTTCGCCTTGAGAGTCATAGACTCTGGCATATCTATTCTCTGTTACCTTGTGAGGTGTTAAACCTTGGTTATTCAATTCAATTCTCATCCTTGAGAGTCATAGACTGTGGCACTTGATTCTCTTCGCCTTGTAAGGTGTTAATCTTTGGCAATTCAATTATTAGACATCATCAGTTTTAAACTTTGGTAGTGATACCTCACCTTGAAGGTCATGAACCTTGGCATTCCTTTTCAGCCTTAATGGGTATTGAGCCCTGGAAAATCAATCTATCAATCTCCTTTTGCCTTATAAATCATCTTACTTTCAGCCGTAATAGGCTGAACTACGATTACTCTGATTTTCTCATTGCACGATGAAAATACGTAGGCACGAGGATTCGAATCCTCCGCGAGCATACTTATTTATTATTCCTGCCTTAGGGCATTCCTTCCATTCATCTCCATGGAACATTAATCACGGTCTACACTTTATCTATTTCCTTTCCCTTCATTCTTTGCGAGTAATATTAGATATCACACATATTCGAGCGAGAATAATCAAAACGATTTCCATGGAGTACCATGGATGTTTGGGGTGCTAATATCTTACCCTTGCATAACCAACTTCCTTACCCAGCATATCTCTTTCCCCCGGGTTTTATCAATGTTCTCCCTTCCCTTTGGGGATAAATAAAGTTTGATGGCGACTTTGTTGTATGTTCGAGCGTGCGATACGTTCGGGTATATTTCCGCTAGCTTCAGTGTCTCATTAGTAATATGATTATAAACATTATCTTCTACATATTATTGAATAAAACCACATACATGTTGATGTTTAAACTCCTATTCTTCATCAGAAACAAAACCTAACTTTGCAAAACTAAAAACGGGTAAATGCAATTTCTTCACAAATAGTAAGTTTTTCATCTTGCCCTTCCATAAATTATAATTATAACCATTCAACAATACCATCTTCATCTTTATATTTGACTTCATCATTCAAACAAGTAAAATAGCCCTTAACCAAGAGCTTTGATGTCACTCTTATGGGAAATTAAGACACAATAACAGACCAATACACAACGGATATAAAATTCCTCATACTTGTAGAAACCTTGAGGATCAACAACAAATATAAGACGATAAATCGAACAAATAAATGCACAAAAGAGCATTGATATTTTTAACGTGGAAAACCCTTCAATATGAGAGTAAAATGCATGAGTCATCCATACCAAAGAGAGTCTTAAAATGATTCACAAACTAGTGCTAACAACCTCAAAATAACTCTTACCTCAGATGTTATTTTGAAATTCTGAATGGTCAAAAGTTATATACATGTGTTACGAACATGACCTCCAAATTTGAGCTCGACCCGATGGTTAACAAATTGGGGATCATCGATTTAGTGAGACTAGTTAGAGAAAAACGGGAATGAGTTTCTCTGATCTTTTCTCTCTTTTGAATCCTAATTTTATCTCTATCAATCCTAAATTAATAATCTCCACTTAAATAAGTGAGACAAATGGGCTAGTCATATTTGGGTCTTTCTCCACATAGGAAGATAGCCAAAACCCAATAGTTTTGATGTTACAGTAAGGTTTTTGATGTTATCGATGTTAGTGCAACCACAACTTTAATATAAAATTTTACGACGATATCAAGATTTAAAATCTTGCTTTTATTGTAAGTACATAGTGCAATCTAAGAGGGGAGGGAATTAGATTTTAAGATTTGTTTGGATATTTTAGAGATGCTCTTATTATTTAAATTTTTTTTCGAAAAATATGTTGATTAACTTATGTAGTAAAGTGCAGAAATTAAAAGCAAAAAAATAAAGAAAACAATAATGTATACTAATTTTCCTTTCCAATTTATGGTACATCTAGTCTCCTCACACCCCCTGAGAGATTTTTCCTATTGTTAGTTTCTTTATATATATATATATATATATATATATATATATATATA